>NW_027518679.1:13077500-13677500 GCF_043159265.1 Tasmannia lanceolata | reverse complement strand
CCATTAAAACACCAAAAGGTATGGTTGAGGATGTCCTAGTAAAAGTAGGCGATTTCTATCCTGTGGATTTTGTGGTTTTGGACACAGAACCCGTTGCTAATATCAAGGACCAAATCCCTATCATTCTTGGTAGGCCGTTCCTTGCTACTAGCAATGCTCTCATTAATTGTAGAAATGGATTAATGAAATTGTCTTTTGGAAACACATCGGTTGATTTTAATATCTTTAGATTGGGTAAGCGACCAAATTTTCATGAAGAAATCAATATGTTGCATTCCTTTCCTAACGATATTGTTTCTAATTTTGAAATTGATTTTGATGCCGGATTCCAAGACTGCTTGGACGGACTAGGAAATGATGGAGATGATTTCTTTTCCAAAGCTTTTGCTATCCAAAATGTGGAGCCCGTTGAACCACTAGTAACATCTCTTCCAAAGCCATCAATCGAAGAAGCCCAACAGCTGGAGTTGAAGCCCTTGCCTTCTCATTTATGTTATGCTTTTTTGGGTGATAATTGTACTTTGCCTGTAATAATTGCTGCGGACCTAACCTCCGGTCAAGAGGAGGAACTTATTAAATTGCTAAAAGATAACAAGGAAGCCATAGGTTGGACAATGGCCGATATCAAAGGAATTAGCCATTCGATTGTGCAACACTACATCAACCTAATTGAGGGTTCCAAGCCTTCAAGGGAACCTCAAAGAAGGGCTAATCCTATGATGAGGGAAGCCATCTAAAAAGAGATCTTAAAATGGTTAGATAATGGGATCATTTATCCCATCTCGGATAGCCAATGGGTGAGCCCCATCTAAGTAGTGCCTAAGAAGTCGGGAGTCACAGTTATACAATCCGCCACTAATGAGCTTATACCTACTCGCATTCAAATGGGTTGGCGAGTTTCTATTGACTACTGAAAGCTTAATACTGCTACTTGGAAGGATCACTTTCCTTTGCATTTTATTGATCAAATGTTAGAAAGGCTAGCAGTCCATGAGTACTACTGTTTCCTTGATGGTTATTCTGGATATAACTAAATCCCCATAGCTCCAGAAGATCAAGAGAAAATGACATTCACATGCCCATTTGGAACGTTTGCTTATAGACGCATGCCTTTTGGCTTATGCAATGTACCGGCAACTTTCCAAAGATGCATGATGAGTATCTTTTCTGACATGGTGGAGACCTTCGTAGAGGTTTTTATGGATGATTTTTCTATTCATGGCTCCACCTATGCCGAATGTTTACATCACTTAAAGTTAGTCTTAGAAAGAAGTATGGAAAATAACTTGGTCCTTAATTGGAAAAAATGTCATTTCATGGTAAAAGAGGGCATCGTGTTAGGCCATGTGATTTCAAAAGAAGGAATTAAGGTTGATAAAGCCAAGGTAGACCTCATTGTCCATCTTCCACCGCCCCAAAGTGTGAAGGATATTAGATCATTTTTGGTCCATGCGGGCTTTTACCGGCGTTTCATAAATTTTTTTTTCTAAAATTGCTAGGCCTCTAACCAACTTGTTAGCAAAAGATCAAAAATTTGAGTTTTTCAAAGAATGCTTCCATTCTTTTGAGTGTTTGAAAAAGGAGTTAACTACGGTTCCCATCATTCAAGCACCCAATTGGATCGAACTGTTTGAGATTATGTGTGATGCTTCCGACTTTGCAATAGGAGCCGTTTTGGGCCAACGCCTTAATAAATTACTGTATCTAATCTATTATTTAAGTAGGACTCTCAATGATGCACAACTCAACTACACCACTACGGAAAAAGAATTCTTAGCGGTTGTGTTTGCATTAGAGAAGTTTCAGTCCTACTTGATTGGATTGCATGTGATAATTTATACCGACCATTCGGCAATTAAGTATCTTATTGGAAAGAAGGATGCAAAAGCTTGCCTCATTAGGTGGGTTTTACTTCTTCAAGAGTTTGATTTGGAGATTAGAGATAAAAAGGGTATGGAAAACTTGGTTGCCGATCACTTGTCTAGACTTCTTAATGCAAAGAATAACGAATGTCCAATTAATGAAAACTTCCCTGATGAGCAACTGTTTGCTATATCTAATGAGCCATGGTATGCAGATATTATGAATAACTTGGTTACAGGTGTTACACCGGATCATTGGTCCAACCAAGACAAATACCGGTTTCATTCACAGGTAAAGTATTTCTTTTGGGATGATCCCTATTTGTTCAAAACTTGTTCGGATTAGATTGTTCGACGATGTGTGCCCGATCATGAGCACCAATCGATTCTATCCTTTTGCCATGATCAAGCATGTGGTGCCCACTTTAGTGCAAAGAAAACAGCGCACAAAGTTTTACAATGTGGTTTCTATTGGCCTAGTCTCATTAGGGATGCCTTTGATTTTTGTCAAGCTTGTAGGTCATGTCAATCCTTTGGAAGAGTTACAAAGCGAAATATGATGCCTGTAAGCCCAAGGGTCTACTCTCTTATCTTGTTTTGATGATTCTAAACATAATTGATTATGTTATTGAATACTAATCAATTTGCCTTGAAGTGTTGTGTTTAAGATAGGATTGATCATTGAAGAAACCAACACACTACATGGTCATGCTTGAAGATGTACCAAACAAGAGTCAAAGGAGCTAAGTGGAGCTCACATCATCTCTCAAGCAAGCATACACAAGATGGAAGACCAATTGAAGACCAAGACTAAAGAGAAGTTGAAGGTTACATAGATATCATTGTACATCCTTTCTCTTTAGATTTCTAAGTCAAGGCAAAGTGTTTTAAAATAGTTTTTCAAAAACAACTTAAGAACTTAAAAGGTTTAGTGAATGGTTATGTGGTGGACCAACATGTTGGGACCCTTCTAACATTCCAAATTATCTTAGAAATTGAGTTCCAAAAGCCCAAAATCAAATTGCAAGAAAATGTATAAAAAGTCTGCTGATTTTAGGCTTCTCGGAACTCCGAGAAATGGTCCAGTAGTATTTTATACTTCTGGTCATTTTCTCAGAACTTCGAGAAATTTTCTCGGAACTCCAAGAAATGGTCCAGTAGAATTTTTCCTCTTCTGGCCGTTCTCTCGGAACTCCGAGATTTGTCTCGGAACTCCGAGAATTTGTCTCGGAACTCCGAGAATGGTTCTCGAAACTCCGAGAACGTCGCGACAGCTGAGAAAAGAGCCGTTGGGATTTAAATTAAATCTTGGTTTTTGATATTAACACCCCCAAACGGTCATATTTTTACAAGAGGCTATATATACACCTTCAAGAGGATTATTTTCCACTCTTTTGAGCATTTGAAAAACCTCCTTAAGCATTCAAGTAAACTTGCAACCCATTTGAGCTTAAGATTTTATTTTTCTCCCCAAACTTGCCTTGCACTTGCAAATCTTTTGAGTTTGGATTTAGAGCATCAAGCTTTCAAGAGAAGCCAAGCTATTCATCTTCTATTATTGTAAAGGTAGCTAGGGCATCCTATCTTAATACCCTAGAGAGCAATCGTTTAGAACTCGGCGAAGAAGGAGAGTCGGTGTAAAGGTGTAAGGGCATCCTTATTTAATATCCCTTAGAAGTGTAATCGCCTCGGAGCCGGGCATCGTGGAGGTCTCACATAGTGGAAATCCTTAAGGACGATCTTAAGAAGAGTGGAGTAGGGCTTTGCCCGAACTACTATACATCGGTGTATTCCTTCCATTATCTTGAACTTTCATTCTTATTTGGTTTGGCACCTCATTTTATTTTTAATCTTATTTGCACTAACCAAAATTCTAATCAAGAGAAGAAAAATTAATTTAGGTTTAATACTTAATTTTAAAAAGGTATAAATTAGTGTTAAAACCAATTCACCCCCCCTCTTGTTAATTTCAATTGGTATCAGAGCCTCGTCTCTAATTTATTTAAAAACCCTAACCTGTCTAGAGAAAAGATTCTAAAAATGGCAAACTATCCTCAACATCATTAAGGTTACTCAAACACTAAGCCACCCTATTTTGATGGAACAAATTATGGATTTTGGAAAACCAAAATGAAATTTTTTTTAACCCAAGATTACCAAATATGGAGAGCCATTAATAATGAATATACACTACCCGCTAGAAATCTAAACGATTGGACAGAAGCCGAACAACAAGCTTCAAACTACAATGCCAAAGCCATGAACTCCCTAATTTGTGCTTTGTCACCCGAAGAATTCAATAGAGTGTCAAATTTGAATTCGGCTAAGAAAATTTGGGACACCTTAGAAGTCACCCATGAGGGAACCAACCAAGTTAAAGAATCTCAAATGAATCATCTATTTAGGCAATATGAACTCTTTCAAATGACACCCGATGAAACTATTGCCGACATGAACACTAGATTCACTAACCTTGTAAATGGACTAAGGGGACTTGGAAAACAATTTTCAAATAGAGATTTAGTGACCAAAATCCTTAGATCCCTACCTTTGTCATGGGAATCGAAAACCTCCGCAATCACCGAAGCCAAGGACATGAATACATTGAACCTAAATGAACTAATAGGGTCCTTGATAACCCATGAGATGATTTTCAAAACAAAAGCACCCGAAATTGAAAATAAAATTGAAAAAGGAAAAGGTGTTGCTTTTGCTTGTAATGTAGGTGATAATGAAGATGCAAAGGAAGACATGGAAGATGAAGTTGCCCTCCTAACAAGAAGGATCAAGTTCTTGCAAAGGAACATGGGAGGTATGAAAAATAGAAGAACCAATCCTCCATTCAAGAAGAAAGAAGAGCTCGGTGATGGATCTTCTCAACCCCGATGCTATGGATGCAAGAAGCTTGGACACATTCGCCCGGATTGTCCACTCAACAATGAGCCTACCTCAAATAATCGTTTCAAGAGAAGAGAAGGCAAGAAAGGAATGACCGCCACATGGGATGAGAAAAATGAAAGTGAAGGCAAACCAAATGATGGAGAAGATTGCTTGATAGCAAAAAATGTTTGCTTCATGGCCTCAACAAACGACAATCAAGAGGTAAATACTTTGAATGATGTCATTATTTTAAAATAAGTTCTAGATTCCTTGCAAAATGCACATGATGAACTTGAAATTGAATTTGATAAAAATGCATCACTTGAAAATTCTCTTTCTAACATGACAAAAGAATTTGGTTGGTTAAAGAAAGACCATGAATTTTTGGATGATGAAAATGAAAAATATAAAGTTGAAATTCATGATTTAAATGCTACCATCAAAATCTTAAATGAAAATCGACAAGAACTATCTATTGAAACAACAAGCTAATGCATGAAATAGTAAACTGTCTTATGAATATGATGAACAAAAGAAACTTTTTGAAAAATTTGAGCATAGTTCATTAAAATTGGATAGGCTTGTTAATATTCAAAAAATGTCACATGATAAAAGTGGACTTGGACGTAAATGGAATACTACAATATCAAACTATAAAAATAAATTTGTAAAGGCTTCTTCTGGTGGTACCAAAACTTGTTTTTATTGTGGTCTAGAAGGACATTATAAAGTTGCTTGCATATATGTTAAACATGATAAAATCAAATTGAACTCCAAAATGAAAACAAATGAACTTAGCAAGATTAGAAAGATTTGGGTACCTAAAGGATCTCACTTGCCTATTCATATGTAGGTATGCCTTAAAAGCCATAACAAGAAGAACACATGTTACCTTGATAGTGGATGCTCTAGACACATGACAGGAGATCTTACTCAATTTGCATCCCTATCACTCAAGGATGGTGGAGACGTTACCTTTGGAGATGATAAGAAAGGAAAAGTCAAAGGAGAAGGCACCATAGGTAACTCTACCTGTCCCATACATGATGTACTTTATGTTGATGGCTTATCCCATAATCTTATTAGCATTAGTCAATTGTGTGACAATGGTTTTGAAGTAGTCTTCAACCCTGGCAAATGCATTGTTAAAAATAAGATAGATCGAAAAGTGAAATTCATAGGTTCTAGAGACAATAACATTTACACTATTGGACTAGATGATCTTAGACTCCAAAATGTGACTTGTCTTAATGCCATTAGTGAAGATTCTTGGTTGTGGCATAGGAGGTTGGGTCATGCCAGAATGGATCTCATTTCAACCCTCTCCTCAAAAGAAATTGTTAGAGGATTGCCTAAGTTCAAATACACCAAAGATCACATTTGTAGAACTTGTCAATTAGGGAAACAATTGAAGAGCTCATTTGCCCTTAAAAATATGATTTCAACCTCCTACCCCTTGCAACTACTTCATATGGATCTTTTTGGACCAATGAAGACAAGTAGCCTAGGTGGAAAGAGGTACGTGTTTGTAGTAGTGGATGACTACTCACGATTTACATGGGTCATATTTTTAGCACATAAAGATGAAACCTATGAAAATTTCCTTATATTGTGTAATCAAATACAAAATGAAAAAGGTATTGCCATATCTTACATTAGGAGTGACCATGGAACGGAATTTGAAAATGTACATTTTGACACTTACTGTAATGAACATGGCATCAAACACAATTTTTCGGCACCTAGGACACCTCAACAAAATGGGGTTGTAGAAAGAAAGAACCGAACCTTCCAAGAAATGGCTAGAACTATGTTGCATGAAAATGATCTCCCTAGATACTTTTGGGCGGAGGCGGTTAGCACCGCTTGCTATATCATAAATAGGGTATATATAAGGCCAATTTCTAAGAAAACTCCTTATGAGGTTTGGAAAAACTTGAAATAAAATATAAGCTATTTTAGAGTGTTTGGTTGTAAATGCTATATCTTGAACATTAAAGATAACCTACACAAATTTGATAAGAAGTCGGATGATGGCATATTCTTAGGATATTCTACACATAGCAAGGCATATAGAGTGTTTAATAGAAGAACCCTAGTTGTAGAAGAATCCATGCATGTTACATTTGATGAGAGAGAACCAACACCTCAAGAAATGCCACATGATGAGGATGAACCTATTGAATACCTCTCACCTAAGACAAATGCTCCTCCCCATGCATCTACAAGTAATACATTACCTAGTGAGGAAGTAAAAAATGAAGATGATGACTCATTACCTAGGGATAGGAGAATATTGGTAGATCATCCTGAATCTCAAATCTTAGGTGATGCCACATCGCTAGTAAGAACTAGATCATACTATCGTATTGTGAGTAACAACTTGGCATTCCTATCCGAATTAGAACCAAAATCCATCAAGGAAGCCGAAAAGGATGAATATTGGTTGATGGCTATGCAAGAAGAGTTGAGTCAATTCGAAATGAACAAGGTGTGGAGGCTAGTGCCTAGACCTAGTGATCATCCAGTCATTGGCACGAGATGGGTGTATAGAAACAAATTTGATGAAAATAGAATTATCACTAGAAATAAAGCTAGGCTTGTAGCCCAAGGGTACAATCTGGAGGAGGGAATAGACTATGATGAGACATTTGCTCCTGTTGCCCGTATGGAAGCTATTAGGATACTCTTGGCATATGCTTCTCATAAAGGATTTAAACTATATCAAATGGATGTCAAAAGTGCCTTCCTAAATGGCTTTATCCAAGAGGAAGTGTATGTTGAGCAACCTCCAGGTTTTGAAGACTACAAACATCCAAATCATGTCTTCAGGCTAGATAAAGCTTTATATGGTTTAAAGCAAGCTCCTAGAGCTTGGTATGAGAGGCTTTGCACGTTCCTAGTGGAAAAAGGCTTTGAGATGGGAAAGGTGGATAAAATATTATTTATCAAAAGAGAAAAACAGGATATCCTCCTTGTCCAGATTTATGTGGATGACACCATCTGTGGCTCAACAAATCAAAAAATGTGTGATGAATTTGCAACTCTAATGGAAAATGAATTTGAAATGAGCATGATGGGTGAGTTAACCTACTTCTTAGGAGTCCAAATTAAACAATACCAAAACGGGATATTTATAAATCAAGAAAAATATACAAAGGAGTTATTAAAAAAGTATGGCATGGATAGCAGTAAGACATCAAGAATTCCCATGAGTACAACTGCTGAGTTAGAAAAGGATGAATTTGGCAAATCTGTCGACCAAAAGATGTATAGGGGTATGATAGGGAGCCTACTCTATTTGACAGCCAGCAGACCAGACATTATGTTTACCGTCTGTCTCTGTGCTCGATTTCAATCGGATCCAAAGGAGTCTCACCTATAGGCAGTCAAGAAGATCTTCAAGTACTTAAGAGAAACCCAAAGTTTGGGACTATGGAATGAAAGATCTACTGCCTTCACTCTCATTGGATATTCAGATGCAGACTTCGCTGGATGTAGAGTGGATAGGAAAAGCACTAGTGGGACTTGTCAATTCTTGGGCAAAGCACTTGTTTCATGGTTTAGCAAGAAACAAAATTCAGTAGCTCTCTCCACAACAAAAGCAGAATATGTGGCAGCTGGAGCTTGCTGTGCACAAGTCCTATGGATGAAAAGCACATTGATGGACTATGGAATTAAAATGAAAAATATGCTCATCTAATGTGACAATACTAGTGTTATAAGCTTAACAAAGAACCCCATACAACACTCAAGAACAAAACATATTGAGATTAGGCACCACTTCATTAGAGATCACTTACAAAAATGGGATATTTGCTTAAAATATATCAACATTGAGGATCAATTGGCGGATATCTTTACAAAACCCCTTAGTGATGATAGAATTTGTTATATCCGAAGTGCCTTAAACATTTGGAGTGCGGATCAAGTCAAAGAAATTGCCAAATAAATACTTTTTGCCCTTCACCAGCTTATCTATATAGTATTTATATATCATCCTTGTTTCGTAGTATCTGCATGAATGAGATGTCAAATATTAATCTTAAAAATCACTCAATTGGTACTCTTAGCCTTCTTAGTTCTCTAAGATGGAGAGGTACCTTCACTTTAATTAAAAATACCTAACAATTTGACATATGTCAACATCTCGATCATGAAGAGGTATATGTGCATTACTTGCCTACATATTTTTATACCATAAGCATTGATTTAGGGGAAGTACCTAACTCAATCTTCATTTACTCCTAAATTGCTTTACATTTTAGTTCACCATTTTCTGTCGATGACAAAAGGGGGAGAAGTTTGAAATTGATTATCTATTCAATTGCCTATATGCACCATATGCTTTTAATAGTTATCATTTATCATTGTGCATATATTGAGGGGGAGTTCCTGCATTCACTTGCCTACTATGTTACTCCACACTCACCCTCATAATCAATTTTATTTGTCATCATAAAAAAGGGGGAGATTGTAAGCCCAAGGGTCTACTCTCCTATCTTGTTTTGATGATTCTAAACATAATTGATTATGTTATTGAATACTAATCAATTTGCCTTGAAGTGTTGTGTTTAAGATATGATTGATCATTGAAGAAACCAACACACTACATGGTCATGCTTGAAGATGTACCAAACAAGAGTCAAAAGAGCTAAGTGGAGCTCACATCATCTCTCAAGCAAGCATACACAAGATGGAAGATCAATTGAAGACCAAGACTAAAGAGAAGTTGAAGGTTACATAGATATCATTATACATCCTTTCTCTTTAGATTTCTAAGTCAAGGCAAAGTGTTTTAAAATAGTTTTTCAAAAACAACATAAGAACTTAAGGTTTAGTGAATGGTTATGTGGTGGACCAACATGTTGGGACCCTTATAACATTCCAAATTATCTTACAAATTGAGTTCCAAAAGCCCAAAATCAAATAACAAGAAAATGTATAAAAAGTCTGCTGATTTTAGGCTTCTCGGAACTCCGAGAAATTTTCTCAGAACTCCGAGAAATGGTCCAGTAGAATTTTTCCTCTTCTGACCGTTCTCTCGGAACTCCAAGAATTTGTCTCGGAACTACGAGAATTTCTCGGAGCTCCAAGAATGGTTCTCGGAACTCCGAGAACATCGCGACAGCTGAGAAAAGAGCCGTTGGGATTTAAATTAAATCTTGGTTTTTGATATTAACACCCCCAAACGGTCATATTTGTACAAGAGGCTATATATACACCTTCAAGAGGATTATTTTCCTCTCTTTTGAACATTTGAAAAACCTCCTTAAGCATTCAAGTAAACTTGCAACCCATTTGAGCTTAAGATTTTATTTTTCTCCCCAAACTTGCCTTGCACTTGCAAATCTATTGAGTTTGGATTTAGAGCTTTCTCTTGCAACCACTATTGAAGAGCAATGAAAAGGTCTCGCATAGTGAAAATCCTTAAGGACGATCTTAAGAAGAGTGGAGTAGGGCTTTGCCCGAACCACTATACATCAGTGTGTTCCTTCCATTATCTTGCACTTTCATTCTTATTTGGTTTGGCACTTCATTTTATTTTAAATCTTATTTGCACTAACCAAAATTCTAATCAAGAGAAGAAAAATTAATTTAGGTTTAATACTTATTTTTAAAAAGGTATAAATTAGTGTTAAAACCAATTCACCCCCCCTCTTGTTAATTTCAATACCCCTCAACCCGATCTTAGTGGTAGAAATCTTCGATGTGTGGGGTATTGATTTTATGGGTCCGTTTCCCAACTCTTTTGGAAACTTGTATATTTTGTTAGGTGAAGATTACGTTTCAAAATGGATTGAAGCCATTGCTTGCAAATCCAATGACCACAAGGTGGTAGTCAAGTTCTTAAAGAAAACATTTTTTCCCGCTTCGGTACACCTTGTGCCATCATTAGTGATAGGGGTAAGCACTTTTGTAATAGACCGTTTGAAGCTCTTATGAAGAAATATGGTATTACTCATAAGTTAGCCACCTCTTATCATATTTTGAGAAAATCGTTTCAAGAGGGCGAAAAAGTGTTTCTCTACAATTCAAGATTGCATATCTTTCCAGGTAAGTTAAGATCCCGTTGGGATGGACCATATGTGGTTAACAAAGTTTTCTCTCATGGTGCGGTCGAGGTTCTGAATCCAAGCAATGGTGAGATTTTTAAAGTTAATGGTCAACGTTTAAAGCCGTTTATTGAGTTGTCAAAGCCGAATATGGAAGAAGTCATGGATCTCCATGAACCTTCCTATTCGAATCCTACCTAAGAGAATACGGTACGTATCCTCCTTTCTATTTTTAGTCCTCATATTTTTATTTCTATTTTTTTGCATGCATTGAGGACAATGCATAATTCAAGTATGGAGAGGGGCTACCTTTTAGAAAGTTTCTTTTCTTTTTGTTTTTGGTAATTTTTCTCAAATTAGAAAAAACTTGGTATTCTTAGAAAGAAAGTTGTTTTCCTATTTTAAGAAAGAAAGTTAGTGAATATTTTAAGTTTGGAATCCGAAAAATTTAGAAAGAATATTTTCCTTTCTTAGAGTTGTTTTCTTTTGGAATCTTTCTTTTAAAAGATTTAAATAAGAAATAGAAATAGAAAGTTGCTTTTTATATGGTACGGTTAAAAAGGAAAGAAAGGTTGAAACAAAAGAAAGAAAGAATTATTTTTAGAAAGTTTGCTTTTTTATTATAGTTTTGATTTGCAACCTTTTTTACTTGAGCTATTAAGTTTGAAGGGTTTTTATGCCTAGTTCCTTAAAGCCAACTGGCTTCAGAGCAACTGACTGAAAACTCCATACATGGGTCAATTAGAAAGCTTAATAAATCAAAGCATTGCACATAATCAAAAGTAAAGCATGAACTCATATGCATCAATGTCTATGATATATGCAAATCAAAGATTAGTCGGACACTGCTTAGTAGCCTGGGTGTTTGGTGCATGCCCTGCATATCATTCACGCCAAAAGCAGTAGAGGATTACAAAAGTGAGTTCTAATCTTAGAAAGTACGGGAAAAGTGAAAAGTATGGTGGGCCATATAAATTTGCAAATTTTCTACTAAGTTTCCAATTCTTTATGGTATGATTACATTAGAATCAAATTTAAGGTAGAAGAGTAGGACAAATTCAAAAGAGGATTCCAAGATTAAAATATTTTTCTAATTTTTTCAACTTGGGATAGGATGCAAAGTTTAAGTATGGGTGTATTCTTGTTCTTCTATTTTGAGTAAGTTATCAAAGAAAAAAGATTAGAAATTTTTGGCTCTATTCTATAGTGAGATTTGGAAAGAAAAGTTTGTTTTTAAAATTTTGTGTGTATATTCACTGCAAACACTTACGAGACAAAACTCGTTCACTAGGGTAACCTAGGGTTTCAAAGGCTTGTTGCACGTGCTAAGTGCAATCGTGATTCATACGAAAGAGAGTTAGGATTATTTTAATTTTTTGTTTGTTTCGGTGTTTTTAGTTATTTTTCTTCTTGTTTGCTTGAGGACAAACAAAGCTCAAGTATGGGAGAATCTGATGAGCACAATTATGTGTGAATGGTGGGTAGGAAAAGCATGCAATTTTCTCATTTAAAGCGGTACTACTAAGGTGTGTTCTTTGTTTTTGGTGTTTCAGGGTTATTCCTGAATTTCCACGGATAATGGGTCTAGGAAGATGAAATTTCAAAGAAATTACTCAAAGCTTGGAAAATCCTAACCGAAATTGACTTGTGCAATGTTTTGGCCTAATTATGGTTGTACGGTTCGGATCAGCCCATAAAAATGGTTTGGCGGGTGCCATCAATCCGTGGTCGATCAATTAAACGGCTTAGATCATCCAATAGTACAGCCGAGCTCATGTAACAATGCCTCACCTAATTAGTTAGGCCCAATTAGAAACGGTTTGATGAGGTTCAAGAGGGGCCGCTAATTGTGAAAATATTACAGTATGGTGGAATGCACAGATGAGAATATTTGTTCGCTCAAGTTGTAGGTGGGGTCCACTTTTAGGTGGTTGACACTCGTGGCCTACACCATGCATGCACCCTTCCTATTAGTCCCATGGCCTATTTCTAGGTTTCCAAATTGGATGAGTAAAATGGATGGTCCGGATTGTTCTATGGAAATGACTTAAGGGGGGAGGCAGTAATTTACATTTTTCTCATAAAATAGACGGTCAGATCATCCCAAGTAAATTATATTGGGGCCACAATCAAGTTAGATTGCAACCCATTAGATGGGTCGCTCGGATCGGTCAATGGAAAAGACTTAAAAGGGGGTAATTCATTTTCTTTGCCTCGGTGTGCACATCATTCCATTCTAATCTCAATACGCCTAGTTTTGAAGGGGACCCACTATTTATATTCTTTTCGGAAATTAAAGAATTCTATGCCATGAAGTTTCGGTCAAGATTGAAAGTGGGGCCTATTATGGTCGAATATTTGTGAAAGTGGATGATCACCTTGGACGGCCAAGATTATATCAAACCCAACACAAAAGCATTGGATCTAATTTGTGGCCGAAAGTCAAGGGTGAAACATTATTTGATGATCTTTTTGTTATTGACAAAAAATTAAGGGTTGGTTTTGTTATTGACACTCATTTTTTTGGATTGTTTCACACCTAAGAACAAGATTTGAAAGCAAGGATGGGTTGATGATTCCCAAACATAGGAAAGTCATTGGAAGCTTTCTATCATTTTCCTCTCTCATATTTAGAAGTGGGTGGCTTTATTAAAAGAAGGTGAGGCTTTCTTTTTGCAACCGAATATTCAAGGCAATATATACTTGCTATATTTGTGGGATGGATGAAAGGAAAGCCATGCACACTAAAATAGCCAATTGCTATTTTTTTGTTTTGTGAAAACGTGGGATCTAGAAACCAAAACAGTAGTTGCTTTTTAGATGGGATGATGTCATTGGAAGGCCATGCAAAGTGCCATGCATTAACCGATTCTCCAAAAGGGCAATGCCTTTTATAAATAGCATGTTACTATTATTTGGAAAACCACAGCTAAGGGTGGCGTTGGAAAGAGAAAAAATAAAAATAAAAATTGGCCCAATGTATCATTTCTTTATACAAGTGAGTCCCTCCAAAGCTAACTGTCCAAGATAAGTGAATTATTGCCTTATGTGCAAGTCGTTCATTGTTTCCGAAATAGAAAACCATTCCCAATATTAATTGGAGTTACCAACTTAAGACGAAGGGGGATATTCAGTGAAAGCTTTTAATTGGAAAAAAAAACCACATTTTCGGTACATTGGGACATTCCTCTATGTTCTTTTTTTAATCTCTTTTTTTTCTCTGTCTCTCTCTCATTCCCTTCTCTCTTACATATTCTCTCGGCTCTCTTTTTCTCTACACACTCTTGCTCTTTCTCTCTCTATGTTTTTGCTTGTTCTTTCTTTCTTTCTACTCTCTCTTATTCTTTCTTACTCTCTTTTCAAGCTCTTTTTCTTTTCTTTCTCTCAATCAAGGAACGATCCAACCGTCCGAGATCCTAATCCAAGTTGACACCAAGGAAAGAAGTAGGGCGATCAAGGATTCAACCATTGTTCGGAGGAGAAAAAGAATAAGTTTCTTTTATTTTTGTTCTTTATTTTCAATTCAAATCTAAGTTAAAATTTGATGTACACTTATTTTCAATTTCAATATTAAAGAGAGTATTTTTGTTCTTTTGGTTGTTCAAGTTCTATATGGCCTTTCTTTTCCCCTCTTTCT
Organism: Tasmannia lanceolata; assembly: GCF_043159265.1. Lineage (NCBI taxonomy): Eukaryota > Viridiplantae > Streptophyta > Magnoliopsida > Canellales > Winteraceae > Tasmannia > Tasmannia lanceolata. The sequence continues at coordinate 13,663,065 of NW_027518679.1, read as the reverse complement.
TTTTTATTTTTGTTTTTCTCTCATTTTCTATGCATAACTAAGTTCTAATTACTTAGGGTTTAGATGAACCCATGGGAAAGGGGAAGGATATTGATTAAAAAAATATTTTTTCGCAATCAATCATGCCATGGGAAAGGGGAAGGATATATATATGTTATATATTTGCTCGGTCCCAATCAATCATGCCATCGGCTTTCCCCTTTCATATGATTGACTGTTGATGGGTAAATTATATATATATATATATATATATATATATATATATATATATATATATATATATATATATATATATATATATATATATATATATATAAGATACAACTTGATTATATAATCGATGAACTCTTATGGAGAATGACATCTTTGCATCTTATCCTCCATAGACCATGTTTATTGGTTATATAACAAGCCAAAGCAATATTTTCAATTTAATCAACAATCTAACCCACAACCAATGGTGGATTCTTGACCCCAAGTAGTTTTCCAATTTGAATCAAACCCCTTTCTAATTAATTTTTGTTTGCAAATTAGTTTACTTTAGCTTTTCTAATTAGACTTTAGATTTTAGATAATTAATCAATTCTCTTAAAATTTGGTTCACTTTGCCTAGATATAGTAAATAAAGTAATAATCAAATTAAAGTTAGTTTTGATCTTTGTTTTGTTTAAGGAGTAAATTTATAGTAAGTTGTTGGCTCCGAGGTAAATCCACGGAAATCCTAAGACCCATGCCAGGCAATAATTTATTATTCTTTTATTTTCTAAATAATATAAAGATAAAAAGTCTACATCCTCTTCCCTGAGATCGACCCGTGACTGCATATGATCCGTGCACTTCTGGTTATTTAATAAATCAATCACTGTCTCTTTCCCTAGTGTCTGCTGGATGTGCCTCGGAATCGGTGTGTAAGAGGATCAATTATGCCTGTTACCTGCTGGGTCTGGTACCAAGAGGAATGAGTTCTCTGCTTCTAAAGGAGTTCCTAGAATGATGGATCCCCTTCCCAAGCAAATGTTCTCCGCAGGAAAAGTTCCGAAATCTAGGAAAGCTAGGGAGACCTTTAAGTCCAGGGCCTCTAGGTCGGGCCCCATTGGAAGAAAATTCAAAACTCGAAAGCTTAACCCCTTAATGAAAATTTCCTAAAAGGAAGTTCGAAAAATCCACAGAATCTTTTCAAGTAGAGATGAAGGATAAAAAATTCGGCTGGATCTCAGATAGTAATAATCTTCCCCTTCCTCTGCCTAGGGCGTGTGTTGCTTTTGGGTGAGTGATCAGTGGTCTTCCTCTAGCTTCTGTCTAAGTTGAAGCTAGATGGCCTAGGAGAGCGGGGCTCCTATCTGATATAGTATTCTAAGTGGGGAATTGAGGAATTATTGGCTGGCACTTCTTCAAATGAAGAAGGATATCGGATAATTGGTGCTTTAGGCATGCAGCAGAAGGTCTCTTTTATATTATTGCTTCTGGGTATTATGGAGATGCCGCTGTACTTAATAAATGTTGACATTTATCACTTGGTGGGGAAGAGTAGAGATCTGTCACGATCAGGAAATGACCCCTCAAAAGGTTTTGGCTCTTTGAGTATAGTAATTATTATATTTCTATTACCGATACAAGGGGAGTTGAAAAGGTTCCTTCTTGACTTGGGTTAGAGGGTATGAATACGTCGGCTACATAAATATTTATTTAGAAGGGCTTTCTTCGCACGCTATAGTGGAATAGGGGATAGGTCCTTGGTCATTGGCTATAATTTGGCGATGACCTTTATATAAAGGTTTAGGGAAAACCAATAGGATCCGACATGAGATTTGGCAAGAGGTCTACTCTTGAACTTTCGCTCTCATCTTGAGATAGCCAAGAATGGAGCATCCAAGCGATACCCACAGGAAAAGGAAGTGGTCCATGGAACTCTTGGTGTTGGAAAAAACACTTTACAGGATGAAGACGATGATTTATGATGAGGAGAGGGCTTCTATGAACGACCGGACCCACAAGGAAGTTACGAAAGACCTCCTCAAGAAGCAGTGGAAACTGTTTAAGGAGGCCCAAGATAACATTGAGGATTTCCATCGTCTATCTCGGTCACTTTATGTAAAGGACACTCATTTGCCTTTAAACAAATACCCCTTCTTCAATTTAATCCTGGCCAACGAGAGGAGCTTGAGGAAGTCTCGATGGGAGGCTAATAAGGCGGTGAGTATTCGTCTGATGGAAGAAATGATTGCCAGTAGAAAAAGTCTGGGTTTTAAGGAAATGAAACCGGTGGACCCCCTCACAGACATGCCGGACTACCAAACCCAACATCTTTTAGGAGAGCTGGAGAAGTGCTCCTCTTAGGGGTGAAATCCCTTGTGCTTTCTGATTAGGAGTTTTGTGTGAAAGAACGGTGGTCTCGCTTATCTTCTAAGATCTTCGGTTAAGATAGTAGCAATTTTGGTGGGTCCTTTCATGTTTTATGAATGAGTCTCGAGGTAGATGGTGAAGATGGTATTTAGGCTTGCACTGGTTAATGTAATGGGATAAGAGGAATTTTTGGGAACTTTTATGCAGCAAGGCCTCGAGTTACTTCCTAGGCCATTTTATGATGTAGCTTTATGAGACTCTTGGTCCCCTACTTATGTATATACGGTATGAATATTAATACAACTGGTGTGGACATGGCAGAGGATTGGTTTTGCTTAGCCTGTGCTTACTGGAACTTCAAATGGCGGAGTTGTTGTCGATGGTGTAAGCAAAACAATCGGGACCACCTACTTGGAGTTACAATCCCACATCCACGAAGGGGGTTAAGGAAAAGAAGAAATAAGGAGAATTCAAATTGGAGATCCGGGGATTGGAATTGCTCATCCTGTAACTATCTCAATTTCAGATGGAGGGACAAATTCCGGAGGTGCCATTTGACTAGAATGGAGGGTACTCTCTCGTCTGGTGAGGAAAAAATCAACCTGGATGCCACATTGGATAATGCTAACAAGGAAGCTGATCGATGGCCTGATTCGGAGACGATCTCTTCTCTGATTGAGGGGGGGAGGAGGTACTCCGTCTTTAATCATCTCGGGCAAGGAAGTGGAAATAAGATTGGATACGCTTAAAAGCTGCCTCATCGGGAAGAAGAAGAATACATCTGGATCCCTTGATGATCTTTGGCAGTGGGCTAAGAGATCCTGGAATATCCCTTCTCTTTCCTGTCCATGCGACTTATCAAAGAATGAGCTTTTGTTTATGTTTGAGTCGGATGAGGAAGCTGCTATGATCCTGGCCAAAGGAATGGAGGCATGGGATAGCAAATTGCATTCTCTCTCTCTCTCTCTCTATCTGGAACATAGAGTATGTCCAGGGTGTGGAGGCGATATGAGTTAACTTTTATGGCATCCCTCTTCATGTTTGGGCCTTATCAACAGTTGAAGCTTTAGGTAGCTTACTTGGTCGAATCTTGAAAGTAAAAATGGAAGGGGATCATAACCAGTGCATGTCATTCGTATCAGCTAAAATTCTCATTCCGTGGTGGAAGCTGCTTCCACCCTCTATTCAGATCCGAATATTGGGCCAATGTTACACTGTGTGAGTTGAAATTCGGAGTAATAGATGTCAGCTGGGTGCTGAAACCTAAAATCATAATCCTCAATCTGGAAAGGCTCCTCCCCTTATGGAGCTTGACCCCTCGATGACTGGTACTCAGAAACCAGAAAAGCTACAGGCAGTGCCGGGGAAGATGCCATCACATTGCTCAAAAATTCTGGGTAGGGAGACCGTTGACCCTATGGGACCCACGGATTCAAATTTCAAATTTGAAATTCCAAGGGTAGGCCCGAGTACTATTCTAATCGCAACTTATGAGGAGGTAAAATTAGGTTCCTAACAAGTTTTAATCTTTTGAAAACTCTAACCCAATTTTGAAGATTAAAGAGATAAAAAAGGCAATTAAGCACACAAGTTAAATCCTAAGTGCAATGCAAATATAAAGCAAGAAATAAGAGAGAGTGCACCCGAGATTTAAAGTGGTTCGGTCCTCAAAACGCGAGGCCTACTCCACTCCACCAACCAAACCCGTTGATGGCTTCACTATGTTGATCTTCTTAACTTCGGCGAAGATCGGTGCCAATTACAATTCCAATTGCCTTTAACCTTGGTGGCAATCCTCACCACGGAGAGTGGGCTTCGCTTCTCCGAACACTCGCCCGAATACAATCGTTTGAACAAGAAAGAAAGAACAAAAAATCCCTCACAAGGGTTTACAAGGTTTGTAGAAGATGTACAAATTTGAAGCCTATGATCCAAATCCTAATTCTAGAGGATGAGAGGCATAAACAAGCTTAATACACTCTTAGGATATTCCAATAGGTTTTTAAAGTGTTAGGATTGATAGATGGGAAGTTTAGAATACCCATATATATAGAAAACCCAAATATGACCGTTTGAGGGGCATAGTGGTAAATCTGGCAACATCCCCAACGGTCATAATTTTGTTCCCGACATAGTGGTCTCGGAGTTCCGAGAAATTCTCTCGGAGTTCTGGGAATACAAACAGAAGTTGAAAAAATGCTACTGGACCATTTCTCGGAGCTCCGAGGAATTTCTCGGAGTTCCGAGCTCGGAGCTCCGAGAATATTCTCGGAGTTCCAAGAAGCCTATATGCAGCTGGTTTTTTAATTCTGTTTCTTATTCATTTGGGCTTCCACCTCTACACCAAGTTGTGATTGTTTATGAGGGTTCCAAAGTGTTGGAACACCACAAGGACAATCTCTTAAACATTTAGGGGTGTGTGATTTACTTTATTTATGCCTCTAAAAATCTAAACTAGGATTGGATCTTTACATTCTAAAACGACTTCGATCTTCAATTGGATCTCCGATGTCTTTGCCTTCCTAATGCGGTCAAATGAGAGCTTTTTGGCCTTAATCCAAGCAATCTTGTCTTAACACAATCATGATCTACAACTTAGACATTCAAACACATTAGTGATATAAAATCACTTGTGTATTGGAATCATCAAAAGAAGATGGGAATGCCAAGGTGGAAACCATTGGGCTTACAAAATTTCATCACCTGACAGCAGCGTCAGGTCACCTGCATGGTATTGTGTCTCCCTCCTCTGTCCTTTCCTATGAATGGCGATAGGGCCTTGGGATTTTCAACCCTCATAGTCTAGTTTGCCCCCTCCCCACGTTATCGGAACCTACTAAGAAAGGAGGGTCCAGAAGGAATAAACAACCTTCTTGGCATGTCAGTTCCCTGCGTCAAAAGTTACTGAAGCGTAGACTTGCGAAATTAAGGAAAGATCTGGGTATGAACAAGCCTGGGACTTCTGGACTACCCACCTAGGGAACTTTTTCAGAACTTAGAAAGACGAAAAATGTGCGTCTAGGGAAACAAGGATTCATAATGGACACATATGCTTCCATCGGGAGGTCATCTTGTGGAAGATTATCCAAGGACAAAAGGGGCATCCCCTTGAAATTCACATCCGGAGGGGTTGAAGTTTTAAAGATAAATAAAATGAGGTTTGTTGGAGCCCCCTTGCTACCCAAAGTATGTGTCGTTTGTGGATGAGGGGGTGCCCATGTCTTGGTTGGGGTTAGGGGATTTTGTCTGGGAAGGTAATATCTTTTACTCTGATACTGGCAACGTAGCGTCGCTGTCAATTGGATGAATGATTACTCTCATTTAACAAAGGAATGATTGAAACACTTGTTTGGGACGAACCCCCAAGGAAATCTTCGAGATATGAGTAAAATATTCAGTTCTTGGAACTTTAATATATGTTGGGAAGCCGTAAAGAATTACCTTTATTGGGATGGCCGGAAATCACTACTACGACGCTATTAATATTCATGTATGATAGAAGGAGATCTTCGCACGCAATATTCAATGCGAGTTTGAACACCTAACATATAGTTAGTAATCCTCCCGAGCAGTCCATCATTACCACCTTCCTTGCCTCTTCGGTTTTCCGCTAATATATCCGAATGAAGGAAAAATCACACCTATACACAAGATGGAAAACCAGACGCTTCGTCCTCATATTGCCTGTCTTCTTCGAATCCCCTGGATCCGGGCCGGAAGAGGAATCGAGTGGTGGAATTATCGAAAATGGAGGACTCTTTGAGAAGGATGAAAGCGATGGTGTATAATGAGGAACTAGCCTCCAAACAATCGTCCACACATAGAGAAGTCATTAGAGATTTTCTAAAACGTCAATAAGCTATTTAAAGAGGCGGCCAACAGAAGGCTGGAAGTATTTTTCAGTTTGACTGGATCACGCAACGTGAAAGAAACTCATTCTCCTATGCACAAACATCCCTTCTTTATCAAGGTGATGTCAGAGGAAAAGACCTCAAGACTTCTTCAGTGGGAGGAGGATAAAGAGACGGGGATCCAAAAATTGGAGGGTATGATTTCTAGGCAGAGGGAAACAAGAGATAAAGAACCATCGGATGAGGAACTCTCTGTCATCAGTCTTGATGAGGAGGTATTTGCTTCTAAAATAGTTGGGCTCTTGACGGATTTACAGAAGTGCTCATCTTAAGGGGAGTTTCTATAAGAGGTTCTTTTTTTAGGGTTCTGGTTCTTAGTGTTTTAGAGATAATTTGTTTTGAGTTTGGAAGGGTGGTCCTTGATGAATGACAAATGATAATGATTTTTGGGATTTTTTGGTTTCTTGGCGTCCTTGACGCTATAAATATGCAGGGGACTACTAGTCCGTATCTTCTATAAATTTTTGGTTCGATTTATAATATTTGTCGCCTCTCAAAAAAAAATTAATACAGTTGGTCATTTTTCGAAAAAATATATGTGGGTGATACAGTCCATCGCATTTACTGACAACAAGGCCATGCAAGATCTAAAAAAATCTTGGGTAGACATTCAACATCAAAGATCTTGGTCCTCTCAAATATTTCTTTGGAATTGAAGTATCTAGATTTGAGCGTGACACCTTCATATCTCAATGGAAATATGTTCTAACTTCGCTATAAAAGACTAGTAAGTTAGGAGCAAAGCCAACTAAATTGCCCAATGGAAATGAACCATAGATTTGGCGATCAGCAAGAAGACCGCCGTATCGACCCAGGAGTCTATCAGAGACTTGTTGGATAGTTTATTTATCTCACTATCACTTGATTGATATTGCTTTTGTTTAGTATGAATAGCAGATTTATGCACTCTCCTTCAACCACACACCTAGAAGCAATTCAGAGGATCCAACGATACCTAAAGGGAACCCTAAGCAAAGGTATTATGTATGTAGGGAGTCATTTGACTATAGAGGCGGTATAGTTTGATGCATATTCGGCAGAGTCGGCAGAGACACACTGATAGTGTTCTACAACACCCGTGTCTGTGATAGTCATGTGGAAGAGTAAGAAACCAGCTGTGGTAACGAGATCTAGTGTGGAGGTAGAATACAGAGCTATTACGCATATGATATGTGAACTTTTGTGGCATAAGGTACTTCTCACAAAACTGGGAGTAAGAGTGGACGACCCCATTGATGGGCACCATCCTAGGGTTCAAAATTTAATTTTTAGTTATCTTTTAAGTCCCTTAAGTTATAGTAGGGGTACCATAGTCTTTTCTCATCAAAATCAGTTTAGCTATTTGAGTTATGAATGTTTTAAATAGGACCACACATGTATTACGAACATTTTAAGTCAGGAGGGAGTCATTATAGGGTAATTTAGTTCAGAAGTGTTAGGTTTCCTTTTAATTTTAGGGTTTTAGAACTTTCTAGTTATCTTCGTCTTCTTATATATTGTAAGCCTTGTTTGATGGATGATGTTATGCTATGCTATGAAATGATGAATTGTTAGCCCAAGGGTTCAACAAGTACTCCTATTGAAATGTTTTGATTATTAACAAACTCAATTTGTTATAAAATAAAGGTTTTATACACTAATGATTTCCTTTGACAAAGTTATAATGTTCACAGCATAGCATCCTCAAGAGTGCATGACAAATGACAATTCATACAAGCTCAAAGGGATATCAAAGGCATGAAGAAGGCATCACCATCTCAAAGGTATTCAAAGACAAGGTTGAATTCAAGCCTAACAAGAATGGTAATCAACTCAAAAGTTCAAGCTTGGCTCAAGCATTAATGGAGTTGAGTGAAGACATATCAAAGCCTCTACAAGGTGCCAACAAGATTGAAGACCAAGTAAATTTAGAATGTAAATGGTCCTTAATGTATAGTCTAGGTCTATGGTACAAAGGAGATTTAAAATCAAATTAATTAGAACTTAATGGGTTTGTGAATGATCATAGTGGTGTCCCAACATTGTTAGACCCTCATGACATTCCATTTCACTTGATAAATTAAAGTTCCAAAAGCCCAAACAAAAACAGCAAAAATATAAGAAAATATCTGCTGTCGTAGGCTTCTCGGAACTCTGAGAATATTCTCGGAGCTCCGAGAATTGTTCCAGGTTAAAAAAAAAATAGACTCGGAGCTCCGAGCCAGGAGTCCGAGAAGACCGTTGGGGAGCAAAAAAATTGTGTATTTTTCTCCCCTCTATATATATGAACCTAGGGACTCTTGGAACTTAACCTAAGGAATTTACAAAGATTTTAAGAGCACGAAAAGGCATTCATTCTTCTTCTCTTCAAGATCTTCACTCTCAATCTCTCTCTTGTGCCATTTACCTTAGATTATTCTTGAGAGATTTTAGGACCTTCATTTGTTCATCTTGTTCTTGTGAGAGTGAGTGAGCTTTACTTTAAATTAGCCTATCTAGAGGCAAGCAAGCTTTTTCATTTCATCTTCTTTGTATTTGGCACAAAGGGCGCCGTAGAAGACCCTTGGAGCGTGAAGCCTGATTTGTACAAGGCGGAAGGAACGCCGTATTTAAGTTTCTCGGAGAAGATAGTGGAATCCTCAAGGAGAGTAACTTGAGAAGACTGGAGTAGGTCTTGAGCTAAGACCGAACCACTATAAAAATCCTTGTGTCAAAGCTTCCTTGTCTCTTCACCTCTTCTCTTGTGGTAAGCTTTTTACTATCGCTTTAAATACTACTTTTGATTTCCTATTCAATCTAAAACTAGTGCAATCTAAGTTTTCAAAATCCTTAAAATTTGAAAAGAAACCCAATTCACCCCCTCTTGGGTTGCTAAGTGGAATTTCAGTTGGTATCAGAGCATAGGCTCTTACATAGGATTTCTCTTTGAAAACCTACAAGGGAAAGATCCAAATGGCAACCTTTTCTCATAGCAATGAGGGGCAATCTACTACTAGACCTCCCTTCTTCAATGGCTTAAACTATCCATATTGGAAAGCTAGAATGAGAGTGTTTTTAAAATCCTTAGATTTTGATGTTTGGAGAAGTATCCAAAATGGATATAATGAACCTAGTATTGATATGGAACTATGGGATGAAAATGAAAGAAAAGAATCCACTATCAATGGAAAAGCAATGAATGCCTTGATTTGTGCCTTATCTCCTGAGGAGTTCAATCGAGTTTCTACTCTTGAAACCGCTAAGGAGATTTGGGATATGTTAGAGATAGCTCATGAAGGGACAAATCAAGTGAAAGAGTCCAGGATGAATCTTCTCTTTAGAGAGTATGAACTATTCATGATGGACCCTAATGAAACCATTGCCGAAATGCATACTAGGTTCACAAACATAACAAATGGGTTGAGATCATTAGGTAAACAATTGTCTAGTAAGGACTTAGTTACCAAAATACTTAGGTCATTACCTAAAGACTGGGATCCCAAGGTCACCGCCACTGAAGAAGCAAAAGACGTATCCAAAATGGGCTTAGAAGACTTAATAGGTTCCTTAATAACTTTTGAAATGGTTTTAAAAGGAAGAGAAACCTTAAACAAACAAAAGGAAGATACAAAAAGGAAAGGAATAGCTTTCAAAGCAAGAGTTGAGAGTGAAGACGAAGAGAGTGAAGAAGACACACAAGATGATCTTGCTCTCTTCACCAAGAGATTCAAGAAATTTCTCAAGTTCAAGAAAGGAGGCAACTCTAGCCAAGGAAGAAATAGGCCTTCAAGCAAAGAGGAGATGAGATGCTATAAGTGCAACAAGGTTGGTCATATACGACCAAATTGCCCACTCATCAACAACAATGACAAGGATAGGAGGAATAGAAGAAATGGCAAAAAGGCTTTGTGTGCGGCGGCTTGGGATGAAGGGAGTACTTCATCCGGAAATGAATCCAACGGAAAGGATGAAGATGACCTTTGCTTCATGGGACTCGTCGATGTGACACAAGATATCTCCGTATCCGAGGTAAATGATGTTGATGATATGTCTCATGAATTCTCTAATGATGAACTAATATTTGCTTGTGAAAAACTTCATGAAAATTTGGATTTACAACTTACCAAAAACAAAACAATGAAAAAATCCTTACAAGATATCACTAGGGAATTTGGGCTCTTGAAAAAGGAATTCGATTTGCAAACCAATACAAGTGAAAAATTGATTTTGGAAAACAAAGCTTTGAATGAAGAAATAGACAAATTAATCCTTGAGAACAAAAGCTTGAAAGAGGAAAATGAGACACTTGTTTTGAAATGTAAAGAACTTGATTCAACGTTTAGAAAATTCTCATGTGGCAAAAACAAACTAGATGAAATTCTTGAAAATAAGCTTGTCTCTTTAGAAAAAAATGGTCTTAGTTACCAACCCTTTTCTAAAGGAAAAGCTTCATTCAAAAATAAGTTTATAATAAATTCCTCCCACATCCATGCTAACACTAGTGCCTTTATTCCTACTTGTCACTATTGTGGTAGAATAGGACACTTAAGGTTTGCATGCAATGTTAAGAAATCAAAAGCATCTAAATTTATGTGGGTTAAAAAAGATGAGCTTTATGATGTTGCTAAGCTTGAAGGACCCAAGAAAAAGTGCGTACCTAAAACTTCAACATGAGCTTTGATTCTTGTAGGTGTGCTTGAAAGGAAAACCCTTAAAGGACAAGTGGTTCTTGGATAGTGGTTGCTCAAGGCATATGACGGGAGATGTAACCAAGTTCGCCTTTGTCACCATGAGTCATAAAGGAAATGTCACCTTTGGAGATGATACAAGAAGCAAAATCATCGGTGAAGGTACCATTAAAATTAAGGACATTAAGGTTGAACATGTTTTGCTCGTTGACGGTCTTTCATTTAATTTAATAAGCATTAGTCAACTATGTGATCTTGGTCACAAAGTTCTTTTTGAAAAAGATAGTTGTAAGATTTTGAATGCTAAGAATAATGAAATTGAATTTGTTGCATATAGAGATGGCAATATGTATTCATTAGCATTAGAAGACCTTGAAAATCAAAACATCCAATGTCTCTCCGCCATGGATGATAACCCTTGGTATGGCATAGGAGACTTGGTCATGCTCATATGGATTTGATTTCAAGACTATCTTCTAAGAATCTTGTGAGAGAGTTACCTAAACTCAAATACATTAGAGATAAAGTTTGTAATGCTTGCATTCATGGAAAACATGCTAAAGACTCTTTTAAACCCATAAGTGTATTATCTACCTCTTGTCCACTACAACTCCTTCACATGGACCTATTTGGTCCCATGAAGACTAGTAGTAGAGGAGGCAGTAGATATGTATATGTGATTGTTGATGACTACTCTAGGTTCACTTGGGTATTGTTTTTAACTAGTAAAGATGAAACCTTCAAGAAATTTGTCAACTTGTGCAAGCGAATTCAAAATGAACAAGGGGTTTTCATAAATGAAATTAGAAGTGATCATGGAACCGAGTTTGAGAACATTGAGTTTGATACCTTTTGTAATGAAAATGGAATCAAGCACAATTTCTCGGCTCCAAGAATTCCCCAACAAAATGGGGTAGTTGAAAGGAAAAATAGATCACTTATTGAAATGGCTAGAACCATGTTAAATGAACACAATGTTCCAAGAAACGTTTGGGCGGAAGCCGTTCACACGGCTTGCTATATTTTAAATAGAGTGCTCATTAGACCTTACCTTAACAAAACACATTATGAATTATGGAGTGGAACACCCCCCAAAGTTAGCTACTTCAAAGTTTTCGGTTGTAAATGTTTTATATTAAACATGAAAGACACCTTGCACAAGTTTGATTCAAAATCCGATGAAGGTATCTTCTTAGGTTATTCAACCCATAGTAAAGCTTATAGAGTCTACAACAAAAGAACTCAAGTTGTGGAAGAATCCGTGCATGTCAAATTTGATGAGTCATTTGAACCTCCTAAAGTCATTAATGAAGATGATGACGGTGTCAATCCTCTAGAGCCTCATGGCCAAGCAGAGTCTATTGTTCAACCCTTAGAAAATCTTGATTTAGAAGGTCAACCTATAGAAGAACTTCAAGTTGAAGGTCTTCCCAAACATAGTAGAATCATGTCTAGTCACCCTTCTACTCAAATCATAGGTGAAACCTCACAAGGAGTTAAGACAAGATCTCACTATAGGAATGTTTGTGCCAACATGGCCTTTATCTCCCAAATAGAACCCAAGTCCATAAAAGAAGCTGAAAAGGATGAATTTTGGATGATTGCTATGCAAGATGAACTAAACCAATTCAAGAGAAACCAAGTATGGAGGTTAGTTCCTAGGCCTAGTGATCACCCGGTTATTGGGACTAAATGGGTGTTTAGAAACAAACTCGATGAGCATGGAGATATTCAAAGGAATAAAGCTAGATTGGTAGCCCAAGGTTACAACCAAGAGGAAGGTATCGATTATGATGAGACCTTTGCTCTGGTTGCTAGATTGGAAGCCATAAGGATGCTACTTGCATTTGCCTCCCATAAAAACTTTAAGTTGTATCAAATGGATGTAAAGAGTGCATTCCTAAATGGGTATATTATGGAGGAAGTTTATGTTGAACAACCTCCCGGTTTTGAGGATTTCAAATACCCTAATCACGTATATAGGTTGGACAAAGTCTTATATGGTCTAAAGCAAGCTCCTAGAGCTTGGTATGAGAGGCTTAGCTCCTTCCTATTAGAGAGTGGCTTTCAAATGGGCACGGTTGACAAAACCTTGTTCATTAAAAGAAAAGAAAAAGATATGCTTATTGTTCAAGTCTACGTAGATGATACAATATTTGGTGCTAGCAATGAAAAGATGTGTGAAGAATTCGCACAATCCATGCAAAAAGAGTTTGAGATGAGTATGGTGGGAAAGCTTACCTATTTCCTAGGACTTCAAATCAAACAATGTAAAAATGGAATTTTCATCAACCAAGAGAAGTATACTAAGGAACTCCTTAAGAAATTTGGCATGGATAGCTCACAAATCAAGCCAACTCCTATGAGTACTTCCACCAAATTAGAAAAGGATGAAATTGGCAAACCAGTTGATGAGAAAAAGTTTAGAGGAATGATAGGTAGTCTATTATATTTAACCGCTAGTCGACCGGATATAATGTTTAGCGTATGTATTTGTGCTAGGTTTCAATCGGCTCCTAAAGAGTCTCATTTGAGTGCCGTTAAGAGGATATTCAAATATCTCAAAGGAACTCCTTCTTTAGGTTTATGGTATGAACGATCGAATGAATTCAACCTAGTAGGATTTTCAGACGCCGAGTTTGCCGGTTGTAGAATTGATAGAAAAAGCACAAGTGGCACTTGTCAATTTCTTGGAAGGTCTCTAGTGTCTTAGTTTAGCAAAAAACAAAACTCGGTAGCCTTGTCTACTACTGAAGCAGAATACATTGCGGCCGGCGCTTGTTGTGCACAAATCCTATGGATGAAGAACACTCTCATGGACTACAATCTTGCATTTAGTAATGTTCCAATCCATTGTGATAATACAAGTGCCATCAACTTGACAAAAAATCCAATTCAACATTCTAGAACTAAACACATAGAGGTAAGGCATCATTTCTTAAGAGATCATTCTAAAAAAGGGGATATTGAAATTAAGTACATCCACACCAATGAACAATTGGCGGATATCTTCACAAAACCCCTTAATGAGGATCGATTTTGTGACCTTAGGAGTGGACTCAACATTTGGAGTTTGGATCAAGTGAAAGAGTTTGCACATGAAGCATGAATAGAAGACAAAAATCTCCTTATATATATATATATATCTTGTTTTGATAGTGACTACATGGTTTTAGATGATCCAACCCTAACTCTAAAACTCACTCAATTAGTACCCATAACCCACTTCATTTCAAGACGGAGTCGATACCATCACCCTTAATTAAGATATCTAAAACTTTGGCCATGTGCCATCATCTAAACCTTCGGTAAGTCGTATGTGTGATTCATGCATTGGATCATGGTTTCACTTGCAATTTGAAATATCATATGTAACTATATTCTCCTTCCATTCAAAAAAAAAATAAAAAATTCTCGGAACTCTTAGATTTTGTCTCGGAACTCCGAGAAAATGGACAGAGGGAACCTGGAACGGTTCTCGGAACTCCGAGATCTCGTCCAGGTTGTCCTCGGAGCTCCGAGAAAATTTCCCGGAACTCCGAGAATCGGGACAATACAAAATAAAAAAATGCGTGTGTTCTCGGAACTCCGAGAATATTTCTCGGAGCTCCGAGAATCAGGCCAGGAGCGTTAAAAGCCCTGGACCCGGTTCGTTTTTTTTTTAAATTTTACTCACTTCTTTCCCTCTTCCTTCCATTTCCATCAAACCCTACCTCCATTTTCGTTATATTTCTTCACTTTCTCCCTTGATCTTCCTCCAAAACCATCTTCTCCTTTCCAAATCCCTCTCTTCTTCCTAAAAACCCTAGTTTTTTCTTCAAAATCCCTCTCTTCTTCCTAAAACCTTTTTTTTTTCATTCAAACCCTAGGATTTCACCCCTTCTTCATTTTTTCCTTCCTCCTTTCTCCATTTCTCCTAATTTCCTCCATTTTAGGGCTATTCTCTTTTTTTTAACACATTATCCTTCTCCATTTCTCCTAATTTTCCTCCATTTTATGGCTATTCTCTTTTTTTAACACATTATCCTTCTATACACCCCCATTTCCTCTCACCATGCCTCCTAAAACTAAAAATCTCAACATTGGAGGCTCCTCCCAAGCTGTAGACCCCGAATACGTTCCTGAAGAATTTCCTGAGGAAGAAGGGCCTTCACGGAAGAAGGCAAAGGCCAAGGCTGTGGTGGCCGAGGTTGTGTCCAACTCCTTTTTCACTGGGGATAAGGCCAAGAAACTCTGGGCCAACGTTGGTACTCGGGGCATCCTCACTGGCAGGTACATTGACCCCCCTGTCCTTCAAAATTTTGATTTACAGGCCAGATTTGATGCCCTTCATTGGACACCCATCCTTCACCTCAACGAACCAGTTTACCCTCGATTGGTGCGTCTCTTCTATGCCAATCTCACCATTTCCCCTTCCTTCTTCAAAATCGAATCCAAAATCAAGAAAACAGTCATCAAACTCAACTATCACACTTTTGCCACACTTCTTGGGATTAGCTCTGAGGGCCTCTCCCACTATTTCTGGCCGGAAGATGGGACCCATTCACTTGATGATATTGATCATGACACTGTCTATGGTCGGATTACGCGGCACTACCACTCTAATATGCCCGTACAATCCGCCGACCTCATTGCGGTTGCGCCCATGCTTCACAACTTCATGTACCACATCTTCATCCCTCGTGCTAGGATGCGTGAAGCCCTACGACCCTTAGAGGCCTATATTATCTACAGCATCCTAGAGGGCCGCCAGCTCTGTCTGCCTTATATCATGTTTCACTACATGTTTCAGACCCCTGGCCGTTACCGCTCTTCCTTGCCATATGGCATGATTCTCACTCGTGTCTTCCGCCACTTTGGCATCATCTTGGATGGAGAGATGACCATGACTCCAACTGCCCCGTTTGATGTTCAGACCTTTAACCGCATGGCTCTCAATCAAGTAGCGATTGACATTGATTCTGACGATGGAGGCAGCTACGAAGCCGAGGCCCAGGCTGCACCAGCACCCCAGCCATCACAGGATACCTCTCAGTTCTGCACTCGCCAGGATTTGGCTCACATGCAGGAGGCTATTGAGCGATCCATGGCCTCACAGTTTGAGCAGGTGTCTACCCATGTCGACTCTGAGATTTCAACTCGCTTCCAGACCTTGACTACCCATGTTGATGACCAGTGGGCCGCCTATTATCGCTACGTCTCCGGTGGCCAGTGAGGCCAGGCACCGGGCAGTTCTTCTCATCAGCCATCGCCTCCTCCGCAGCAGTAGATGGCTCTCATTCTCTGATGGTGGATCCCATTTTGCTCTGATTTAGGCTTATCTATCTGTTTCTATTATCTGTTGGTTGTATGGATCTTATTAGCTAGATCCTTCTCCAGTCAGTTGGATCTTTTTGGGATGTATTCCGTTTATCTCCTTCTGTCACTGTTATGATGTGTCGTGAACGCTATGTCCTTTGACTGGTTGTATGCACTTTTATGTATGCCATTTCACATCATCTCTCTCTCTCTATATATATATATATATATATATATATCTCTTTGGTTTACTGTGCGGTGTGCTTCTCTGTTTTATTTCTTTGCTTGCATACCTTGTCTTATGCCTGGTTTCTCTATTGAATTGCACTTCACTTGTCTCATTGGCTCTCACCCTCACCCTTTCCTTTTGTTCCACCTTTTTGGTGATGACAAAAGGGGGAGAATATTTGAGCTCCCAATGCATATATTAAGGAGGAGCAAAGCTCTATGCTTATAATTTTGCAATCAAAATTCAATCATTAAAAGTAATGCCTTAAATGTTCAATTAAATCAAACTCTTAGGGGGAGCCCAAATTATTTTATTCATCCCTAAAGGGGGAGCTCCTACCCTAAAACAAATTATGTTTGTCATCATCAAAAATGGGGAGATTGTTAGCCTAAGGGTTCAACAAGTACTCCTATTGAAATGTTTTGATGATTAACAAACTTAATTTGTTATAAAATAAAGGTTTTATACACTAATGATTTCCTTTGGCAAAGTTATAATGTTCACAGCATAGCATCCTCAAGAGTGCTGACAAATGGCAATTCATTCAAGCTCAAAGGGATATCAAAGGCATGAAGAAGGCATCACCATCTCAAAGGTATTCAAAGACAAGGTTGAACTCAAGCCTAACAAGAATGGTAATCAACTCAAAAGTTCAAGCTTGGCTCAAGAATTAATGGAGTTGAGTGAAGACATATCAAAGCCTCTACAAGGTGCCAACAAGATTAAAGACCAAGTAAATTTAGAATGTAAATGGTCCTTAATGTATAGTCTAGGTCTATGGCACAAAGGAGATTTAAAATCAAACTAATTAGAACTTAATGGGTTTGTGAATGATCATAGTGGTGTCCCAACATTGTTAGACCCTCATGACATTCCATTTCACTTGATAAATTAAAGTTCCAAAAGCCCAAACAAAAACAGCAAAAATATAAGAAAATATCTGCTGTGGTAGGCTTCTCGGAACTTCGAGAATATTCTCGGAGCTCCGAGAATTGTTCCAGGTTAAAAAAAAAATATCCCGGAGTCCGAGAAGACCGTTGGGGAGTGAAAAAATTGTGTATTTTTCTCCCCTCTATATATATGAACCTAGGGACTCTTGGAACTTAACCTAAGGAGTTTACAAAGATTTTAAGAGCACTAAAAGGCATTCATTCTCCTTCTCTTCAAGATCTTCACTCTCAATCTCTCTCTTGTGCCATTTACCTTAGATTATTCTTGAGAGACTTTAGGACCTTCATTTGTTCATCTTGTTCTTGTGAGAGTGAGTGAGCTTTACTTTAAATTAGCCTATCTAGAGGCAAGCAAGCTTTTTCATTTCATCTTCTTTGTATTTGGCACAAAGGGCGCCGTAGAAGACCCTTGGAGCGTCAAGCTCGATTTGTACAAGGCGGAAGGAACGCCGTATTTAAGTTCCTTGGAGAAGATAGTGGAATCCTCAAGGAGAGTAACTTGAGAAGAGTGGAGTAGGTCTTAAGCTAAGACCGAACCACTATAAAAATCCTTGTGTCAAAGCTTCCTTGTCTCTTCACCTCTTCTCTTGTGGTAAGCTTTTTACTATCGCTTTAAATACTATTTTTGATTTCCTATTCAATCTAAAACTAGTGCAATCTAAGTTTTCAAAATCCTTAAAATTTAAAAAGAAACTCAATTCACCCCCTCTTGGGTTGCTAAGTGGAATTTCATGAATGGATAACGATTTGAAGCCTTTTTTTTCTCTTGTGTGGATGTAATGTCTGTTCTTCAAAGTGCCATACCTCGATCTCCTTGGTGCAATGTCTAGGGTCCCTAGGTGTGAAGCCCCGGGTTAGCCTCTGTGATTCTAGCATAATCTTTTTCATCTTTGGTGAGATGCCTATGTTTCTTTTGTTAGATGCCAAAGAAAACACTTGATGGGATGCCTTGAGATAATATCTTGTTTCTTCCTTACTTTTTCTAGTGTGATTCTAACATAATTTTCATCTTCTGTGAGATGCCAAAGAAAACAATTGTTGGATTGCCTTGAGATAAGTACCTTGTTTCTTCATTACTTGTAATCTTCTCCAATTTCTTTTTCTTCTTGGTTTCTTCCCCTAAAACAATCTACCTAGGAACCAAAAATATTCCTTTCTCTTTTCTAAACCTTCAAAACCCTATTTTTTCTTGTTTTACCCATCCCATCTCACCCTAAACCTTGTACCTCCGTTTTTTTTTTTGAATGGTGAACCTTGCACCTCTCAATCTCACTAGAAATCCTTACCTACAGCTACACCTTCCCGGCATATGTCTACACCTTCCCGGCATATGTCTGCACCTTTTCTGCATACTTCTGCACCTACCTTAAACCCTAGTAGAAATATTTTTCCAATCTAATTACATATTTTAGGATACAAAACCCTCTTTTTACCCATCTTTCCCTATCGTCCCCTTCTATAGATCGTCCTACATTTGTTTGCCGTTCGGTATCAGGGCGAAGTATTATTCTTTGGTGATCCGTCCTACGTCAGGTTTGGTATCATAGTTAGATCGTCCTACTTAGTTCGGTACTAGAGCTTCGGTTCCCACTATGGCAATCCGTAGTGGTAGGACGTATAAGTTAAGGAACCCCAATCCATAGGTGATAGAGTTGCTCATAAATCTATTCGACAAGGTGTATGATATGGAATGACAATTGAGCCTGTTTCTTGTGTGATTGAGCCTGTTTCAATCCATAGGTGATAGAGTTGTTCAAAATGACACGTGGTGGATTGACTCCGATTTTTCAATCCATGTTGCCAACACCTTATAAGGATTAGTTAGTCATACCACACCGACGAAAAGTGAGCGGTTTATCTTCTCAAGAAATAAGAAACAGTAACGGGTGGAGGATATAGTGACCTACTGCTAGCTTGAGCAATCTACATGATTTATTTTGCAAGGACCTTTTACAGACCTTAATCGGTCTCTTGACTTTTGGACCATGATATGAACCTTAATTTGCATTCTTCTTCTCTTGATGTAGTTAAGGATTATGTTATTGGTAATGGTACCTTGATTGATGGCCTATATCATTCAAGCCTAAATATTTTTCCTCAAAATACCCTAACTTTGCAAGATTGTGTTGGCATTAAACGTAGTCATAAGAATATGGAATCCTCCACATTGTGGCACAGGGGATAAGGCCACATCTCCATGAAGTGCATTAAAAGGATACTAAATGATAGAGTCCTGAAGATTTTGATTTTACAATCTCAGGAACTTGTGTGGACTGCATAAAGGAAAAGCAAACAAACAAGTCCAAGAAGAGTGCCAAGAGGAATTATGAAAAAGATAGAAGTCATATATATTGATGTTTGCGGGCCAATTCCAACTCGTGTGAATGTTATAAGGTATTTTACCCCTTTATCGATGATCTTACAAGTTACTTGTATCTCTAACTTCACTTTGAAAAGAGTAAGACATTAAGTGCCTTTAAGGTTTATAAAGCAAAAGTAGAGAGACAATCTAGAAAGAAAATAAAGATCGTTAGATCATATGGAGGTAAAATTACGGAAGATACACTGAAATGAGATTAAGATCATGTTCATTTGATGGATTCCTAAAGGAAGAGGGCATTATTGTCTAATATTCCATGCTGGAAACACCACAATAAAATGGTGTGGCTGAAAGGAGGAATCGCATGCTAATGGATATGGTTAAAAGTATGATTAGTCATTCAAACTCTCTCATTAAATTTGTGGAGCGAAGCCTTAAAGACAACCATATATGTTTTAAATAGGGTTCCAATTAAAGCAGTTTCTTAAACTCCATTCGACTTGTGAAAAGATTGGAAACCCAGTTTAAAGTACTTAAGAATATGGGGCTGTCCAGCTGATGTTAAAGTGTTCAATCCACATGAGAGGAAATTGGACCTAAAACCTGTTAGTGGCTATTTTATCGGCTCCGCTGAAGGGTTTAAAGATTATAAAAAGAGAGTAGATCCTTAGCACTCAAGGTGAAAGCAGACTCATCTTCCTCAAATGAAGTGGATAGTGATGAAGAAGAAGCTTTGAGAAAATTCAAAAGCTTATGGAGAAAGAAGCACAAAAAGGATAAAAAGAAGAAGATAGAAGAAAGTGAAGTTGAGGGTGGTATAAGATGCTATAATTGTAAGAAGACGGGACACAAAAGACCGGAGTGCCCTCTTCTCAACTCATCTTCCTCAAAATACAAGAGAAAGAAGAAGGATTGGAAGAAGAACAAGGGTCTTGTAGCTGCTTGGGATGCTTCTAGCACCTCGGGAAAAAGCTCAAGTGAAGCAAAAGCTAATAAGGATGATCTTGGCTTCATGGCACTCACCCATGAAGATGAGGTAAATTCTAACCCCTCGTGTAATTCATCAAGTAGTGATAGTGGAAACATATCTTATGATGAATTGTGCACTACCTTGCATTCTCAAATTTTTAAAAATAAAGTTCTTAAAAAATCTATTTCAAAATTAGAAAATGAACTTGATGTTTTGAAAAATGAGTCATCTTCTTCCATATCTAAATCTCAAGCACAAATTGAAAATTTTAAACTTGAGATTAAAACCCTTAAGGGTTGTTTGGATGAGAAATCTTGCCAAATTGCTAAACTCCAAAATGTGGCAAGCTCTTCCAAATCTTATGAAGATGACACTAATGATTTTCTAAATCAAATAACCCATCTTCATAATGAAAATGAAAGGTTAAGATTATGTCTCCATGGATTCCTAAATGGTGATAAAATTATTGACATAATCTTGAAGAAGACTAGTCATAGACCTAATCATGCATTTTATGATAGGACTAGTCTATCTAACCCTCATGTTAGATGCCATTATTGTGGAATCAATGGTCACTACCAATTCCAATGTGCATCTAAGATTAGGGATTGTGGTGGAACCAAGAAAGCTTGGGTTCCTAAAGCCCCCATATGATTCTCTTCATATGTGTTTAGATTAGGGGCTTGCACTTAAAATTGAATATCTTTGTATGGTTGTTTAAATATCCCATCTTGTGTTGAATAAAAACTCTATATAGGGGGAGTTCTATGTTTGTCTTTTTCCTTGAAAAAGGGGGAGAAAAATCTAGTGTAAGGAAATATATGGATGATTTTATTGGAAAATCTCTTGTGCTTGTCATCATCAAAAAGGGGGAGATTGTAAGCCCAATGGTTCCCACCTTGGCATTCCCATCTTCTTTTGATGATTCCAATACACAAGTGATTTAATATCACTAATGTGTTTGAATGTCTAAGTTGTAGATCATGATTGTATTAAGACAAGATTGCTTGGATTAAGGCCAAGAAGCTCTCATTGGACAGCATTAGGAAGGCCAAAGACATCGGAGATCCAAGACGCATGAAGACTTGAAGCATCGCAATTGAAGATCGAAGTCATTTTAGAATGTAAAGATCCAATCCTAGTTTAGGTGTTTAGAGGCATAAATAAAGTAAATCACACACACCCTAAATGCTTAAGTGGTTGTCCTTGTGGTGTTCCAACAATTTGGAACCCTCATAACAATCCCACTTGGTGAAGATTTGGAAGCCCAAAACAAATAAGAAACCGAATTGAAAATCTACTGGAAATAGGCTTCTCGGAGCCTCTCGGAGCTCCGAGAGAATTCTCAGAGCTCCGAGCTCGGAACTCCGAGAGATTCCTCAGAGCTCCGAGAGATTCCTCGAAGCTCCTAGAAATGGTCCAGTAACATTTTTCTAACTTCTGTTTCAATTCTCGGAACTCCGAGATAATTTCTCAGAACTCGGAGAAAATCTCTCGAAACTTCGAGAACACTATAACGGGAAGAAATTATAGCCGTTGGAGATTTTGCCAGATTTACCACTATGCCCCTCAAACGGTCATATTTGGTTTTTCTATATATATGGGTATTCTAAACTTCCAAACCATCAATCCTAACACTCTAAAAACCTATTGGAATATCCTAAGAGTGAATCAAGCTTGTTTATGCCTCTCATCCTCTAGAATTAGGATTTGGATCATTAGGCTCAATTTACACATCTTCTATAAACCTTGTGAACCATTGTGAGGGATTTTTTTTTGTTCTTTCTTTCTTGTTCAAAAGATTGTATTCGGGCGAGTGTTCGGAGAAGCGGAGCCCACTCTCCGTGGTGAGGATTGCCACCAAGGTTAAAGGCAATTGGATTTGTAATCGGCACTGATCTTCGCCGAAGTTAAGAAGATCAAATAGTGAAGCCATCAACGGGTTTGGTTGGTGGGGTGGAGCGGGCCTCGCGTTTTGAGGACCGAACCACTTTAAATCTCGGGTGCATTCTCTCTTATCTCTTACTTTACATTTGCATTGCACTTAGGATTTAACTTATTGTGCTTAATTTCATTTTCGATCTCTTAATCTTCTAAATTGGGTTAGAGTTTTTCAAAAGATTAAAACTTGTTAGTAACCTAATTTTACCTCCTCATAAGTTGCCGTTAGAGTAAGTACTCGGGCCTACCCTTGGAATTTCACTCACATTTCTGCCCTTGTCTGAAGCACCTTTCAGCCCCCATCTTAAGCACAATTCAGCCCATGCATGTTTTGATCTTTTGATGTGAAAATGCCATCTTAAGTAAGAAAGAAAAAAATGAAACAGGGTACCTCCATGAGTTTGGTCTTCAATCTTTCCTTGATAAGGGTGGTACTATTTTGAAATGTTATTTCTTCTTGGTTTTCAAGTTCATATGATGCGTGCATATAGTACGGATACAGAGCTAAAAGCTTTCATTATATATATACACATATTTCTATCATGATTTGTGATCTTTGGCATGTGTATAAGGGCAAACCAGTCAGAGCAGTGCTACCCCTTTGTTAATTCCCCTCTTGTCACTTCTTCAGGCATTACCTCGTTCTGTCTTTAGTATGGTTCTTGTTGGCCTGGTCTTATTCTTAGGGAATGATGTTCGCCCAACCATGTTTTGATAATTGCATTATTGCAGCTCGTCTTCCCTTCTTAATCAGCTTGTGAGAATCTTTTAGGGTACTAAAATATCATCTTAGTAGTACTTTCTTCCCCATTTATTCCTCTTCTTAAAGTAGGAGTTTCTTAGCCTTTCAAGTATTCGGGGATATTACTTCTTCCTTCATTGCACGAGCGATGAAGGCGCTAGCCCAAGCCCATCCTTAGGGGACTTGCTCAGTCCTAGTAGCACTCTCCTCTTTTATTTTAGTAGACTTGTTTAGTCTTTTAGACACCCGTAGAAATTAGAGCCCTTTATCATTCAAGGGCAATGAAAGAGTTATCTAGAGCCCCACTAGGAGACACACTTTGTCTCATTGAGGTAGTTATCTTTTGAAGACACGCCTCATTTAGGACCTACCCTTAGGGAGGTTACCTTAGTTTGGTAGGGAGTTTTCTCGTAGGAGGTATACCTTGCCTCATTTATAGAGCCCTTATTTTGGAGACAAGCCTTGTCTCATTTAAAGAGTTTTCCTGCTAGGAGGCTTACTCAGCCTCATGTTAGACCCCCCCTCTTCTAGCGAGTCTTCGACTCATTTTTTGCCCTCATGTTGGTAATGTTATTAGAAAGTCTTTGACTCCTTTGCTTTTTTTTAGTGTGGTTAGCTAGGCGTTTCTCCTTTAGGGTGGCCATCATTCTTCTCTATTCGAGACTAACTCAGTCTTATTAGAGCTTTCCTGCTCGGGATCTGGAATTTGTTTTCACTGTTCTTGGGACATTGTTTACTTGTTGTGGTTCGTCTCTTCGAGATGTTGATTGCTTATCCGGGGTTTCTCCTTTTGCTTTAGGGTTTTGCCCTAGTTTGTGGTTATGCTTGCGTGTTCCCTTTAAGAGTGAAAGCATTTAAAGGTCTGAAACGTGTTAAAGCTTTAAAAACATCAAAAACATTGAAATATCTTAAAATTAAAAAAACAGTTGAAAAATATAAAAAACCTTAAGTCATTTTGAAATGCTTTAAAGCTTTAGGAGCGTAATGGAAGAGTTCGTTTCGAACTACGTTGGCTTGATCCTCTTCCACGAGGTACGTAGTGCAGCTTGGGATCCATATCCCAAGTACAGCCAAACTTTGTAAAATAAAATAAAAAAACTTTTCAAACCTTTTGGGAAAGCACAAAAATCTTCTAGACTTTATATTCGAGAAGATCTTCCTCTAGAGTTAGGACTTTGTCCTAGGTAGAGAGTTTTTTAGAGTTAGGGGTTGTCCTTAATGTATTGTTTGTTTGTTGTGTGCTTGTTTTAGAGTTAGGGGTTTGTCCTAGAGTTGTAGGAGGGCCTCCGTCCGGTTTGTGGCGATCCACATCGCCGACTGATGACTAGAATAGGATGCGCTAGTCCGCCCTTTTGTTTTCCTTAGGAAACACAGCCTAGTTATACATAGGTTATAGGAACCACCTGCATTAGCTTAGGGCTAACCTGCATTTATTTAGGGCATATAGGGTGTCTTAAAACCCATAATTCGTTGGAATTTAAATAATCGCACAAGAAGCTTTAATAACTAGTCCGGTCTTTTAGGTCAAGTCTAGGATTGAGGTCTAGATGTCTTAGGCATCATAGCTTAGACTAGGTGCGAAGAACTACGTTGCCTTGATTCTCGTGGAGGCGGGGATACGTAGGCTTCTTTGGATGAACATCAGACTATCTGTGGAACCCAATCTTGCGAGAGGGTTGCGAGCGCGCGAGGCGCTACACTCTCTCTTGGTCTCTCGTACCCACGCGAATGACATGTGCTTTTTATTATTGATTTTAATTACCCAACCAAGCAGGCAGCAACCAAGCCAGATGGTACAAACAAACGTGCAACCCAGTACCCATAAGGGCAGAGGTAAGCCGCCGAGCCTAGCAAGGGGTGATTTAATTCATCTTTTTTGTGAACTTGGGATTACTAAGGCAATCCGAATTCCACGCAAAAGAGAGTGACAGAGTCGCCACCTAGATGAGGGATCTAGGACCCATAATTGACCAGAAATCTAGACTCGTTACCTGGTCACGAGAATGGAAGGTATGGGGAGTTACCACCACATGCACCATTCCTGCCCGATAATCGGTCTTCAATTCCAAAAGTTAACTCTTTTGAATTTCGTTTAAATGGCTCATTTCACTCTATATTAATGTGCGAACTACATGACATGCATCCTAAGATCTAATTTCAGTGTAATTCCTAAATGTGTATCTTGATTTTCTTAATTTGTTTGAATTCAATCTAAGTGAAAGTTCTCCTAAAATTCTAATTTCATGAAAAGTCCTAAGTGATTTAATTACTTTTAATTTAAGGATTAATGTACAAAACCCCACCACTTATGTGTGGAGCCGACTCGGGCTTGGTATGCCACTCAAGTATCCAAGTTGCCTACGTATCCCAGTCTCACTGGAATCAGAGTCGATCGTACATGGTCCTGGCTAAGTGCAAGACATCCCTTAGACTAATGCAGGTTAACCTATATCCTATGTAGCTAGGCTTGTCCTATGGGAAAAAGGGATAAGTAGTGTAACTAGATCTATGACTCAATTGCTAATAATAGCAATCGATCGTGATGAGGCTGAACTCCCTAACTCTAGGACACCCTAAAACCTAGAACACAACATGACACAAGTGTTCCTAAATGGGGCTCTAATGGTTCTTACGATGGAAACCGCAATCCAACGGTTCCGAAAGACATGAGGTAAATTGATTCAATTTGTTGAAGTTATTGATTTTCAGTTCCTTAAAGGTTTTTGAATCCTAAAATCTAAAGAATACCAATGGGTCTATTATTGGCAAGTTTCAGCCTTGAGTTGCATCCATGGAAGGGAATCGTGCGCTCTTCCCTTGCACAATTTAATACTTAAGTTATAGCACGTTATTGCCTGGCATGTTTCTCAGGATTTCCGTGGACAGTGGACCTCGGAGCCAATAACATACTATAATTTAAATACTCAAATTGTCAAGGATCAATTGCAAATGGGATACGATTATGGATACAGTCTCGGCATCTAAATTATCCTAGCATGGCAATTTTACAAAGGAAATCTATGACTCCTAAGATTTCTATTTCAGATGGCTTAACGATTGAATATATGATGAAAAGTTAGAGTTCTCTAAAAAATTTCAAGGTGCTTTGAATTAATTCAGAGTTTTAGATGAATTTATCACAATTGGATCAGATTAATTATTTTACAAAGAAGCCTATAGCTAATTAAGTTATCTGTTCCAGAAACTTTAGGATATAATCTGTTCTTTCAAAATAGAGAAAATGACCAAAAAAAAGGGCTTTGATATGACAATGACCTGTCAAGGGGGGAGACTTGGAAATGACCAATGTAAAGTTGTTTGGACGAGAATGCCCCTCATTGTACGTTTGTCTCTCTCCCTCTCCCTCTCCCTCTCTCTCTCTCTCTCTCCCCCTATCAAATCAAATTACAGGTGATGATTACCTTTCACGTTTTTATTTTCAAAACCCAAAACCACTTCTCTCTCTCTCTCACCTGTTTTATTTTCAAAACCCCAAACTACTTCTCTCTCTCTCTCTCTCTTTCTCCGGCGTTCTCTCTCCGGCACTCTCTCGCCGGCCCTATCTCTCCTCGTCACCGGCAGAAAACAGGGCGCTCCCCACACGGCGGCTCGCTTCTCGGTTGGTACCCCTCTCACTGTCACTTTCTCCTTCAATTTTTTCAGTTATTCTGGAAAACCCCTAATTTTTTTCAGTTATTGTTCTCCTTAAGTTATTGGGACACATTATTGGAAAATGTATGGTTTAAACTAATAATTTCTCAGACATTATTGGTTTACACACCTAAATTTTGAAATATCAATGGTTTAAACCAATAATCTGTGAACAATCATTCGTTTAAACAACATATTTTTAGAAAATCAGTTGGGAAATATCTAATTTTTGAAACATTCAGGGTTTAAACTTACAGTTTGTTAGAAATTATTGATTTAAACCATTAAGTTTGGAACTATTAATGGTTTAAACCAATACTTTGGGAGAAATATCTGGTTTAAACCCCAAAATCAGTTGAGAAAACCACTAATTTTTTAAAATTTAATCGTTTAGACAAACAATTGATAACAAATTATTGGTTAAAACCCTAAATATTTTGTAAATCAGTTGATAAAGACCTAAATTTTCACAAATCAATGGTTTAAACTTATAAGTTCACATACATTATTGGTTGAAACTTAAATTGTGAGAAATCATTGGTTTAAACTCCTAATATTTCTGAAACCACTTGAAGAAACCCCTAATTTTTAAAAAATTAATGGTTTAAAACCTATAGTTTCTAACCCATTATTTGGTTAAACCCCTAAAGTTTGAGAAATAAATGGTTTGAAGCAATTATTTTTGAGAATTCATTGGGTTAAACCCGTGATATATAACAAACCAGTTAAGAAAACTCCTAATATTTTAAAGATCAATTATTTATACAAATAATTTCTCACACATTATTGGTTTAAACCCCTAAAATTTGAAAAATCAATGGTTTAAACCAATAATTTGTGAGATATCATATGTTTAAACCACTAATATTTTCAAAATCAGTTGAGAAAACCCCTATTGTTTCAAAGATCATTGGTTTAAATCAATAATTTCTCAAACATTAATGGTTTAAACCCCTAAGTTTTGAAAAACAATAGTTTAAACCAATATTTCTGAGAAATCATAGATTAAAACCCGTAATATATCAAAAATCAGTTGTGAGTTTTGAACGATCAATGGTTTAAACCATTAGTTTCTCAGAAATTATTGGTTTAAACCCGTAAAGTTTTGAAAATCAATGGTTTAAACCAATAATTGTTAAGAAATCATTGGTCAAACCCTTAGTATTTAGGAAATCAATTGAGAAAATCCTTAAACTTTGAAAGGTCAATAGTTTAAACCAATAATTGGTTAGAAATTATATATTTAAAGACATAATATTTCTGAAATCAGTTAAGATAACCTCTAATTTTTGAGAAATCAATGGTTTAAACCTATAAATTGTTACACATTATCGGCTTAAATCTCAAAAGTTTGAAAAAAATAATGGTTTAAACCAATAATTTGTGAGAAATCAGTTGTTTTAAACACTGAAGTTTGAGAAATCAGTTGAGAAAGCCCGTAATTGTTAAAAAATCACTGGTTTAAACCACCATTCCATTGCTTCCTTTCTAGGGGCATAAACCACCATTCGATTGCCTCACTCTAAAGCACCATTCCATTACATTGCACTAATACTAATCTCCCTTCCATGGGAAAGGTACGTAGTTCCCTTTCCATTCTCCTCTCTTTCCATTTTTAGCACGTTTAAATTGCTTTAAACAACTTCTAATCATTTTTTAATTTTGTCTTTACAGGAGAGAGGAACGAAGGGCTTCTTTTGTCTTACATGTCGACGGCATTCTAAAGGATGTGGTAACATTTGAATACGTCGGCGGGAAGAAGTTGCCTCTTATTATGGGTCGGGGAACAAAATTTAGAGATTTTGACAATCTAATTCATAGGAAAATTGGGACCAATCGAAGTGAGGTTTCTCTATCTATAAAGTGTCGATATATTTTGACCCATCTCAGATCATCTTATATGATATTCGAGATGATGACGACCTTGATCTCAGATCATCTTATATGATATTCCCGCTAGCACTTGCAGTAGTCGAGGCCGAGACGTATGATTGCTGGGTATGGTTCATGCATTTGTTCCGTTAGAATTTCATTTCGGCAGGATGAGATGTCATCACGATTGGGTCCGACCGAATGAAGGGGTTGCCTAGAGCCATAGCGGAGGCTCTGCCAGGGTCGCACCAAAAAACCAAACTAACAAAAGAGTAATCGTATATAATATATGTACTCTTTACCTATAGCGTAATAGCGCATCCGGTGATATATCCCGTCTTCCCGTTTTTGGAATATGAATCCAATGACTTTACCAGGAAGTCGTAGACGGGGTATGCCCAAGCAATTCTCCCCACGGTCTTTGCTCTTAAGTAGGGGAAGAGGCAGGATTTCGTCATGTGGTCCACAGGGTCAGCCCGGGCAAAAAGCACGAGCAGCACAAGAGCAGCAACACATGTCTCACTGTTGCCTGGACCGATGGAATCTCATCCGATCTAGACTCTGCCCTGATAGCATCTGCAATCTCACCAAATCTCACCCAAGTACCGAAAAACCACCAACCTTCGACCTCCTCTGTCGAATGTCAGTCTACCCATATTCTATTCCCTATAAGACTTAGGCTCAATGCCAATGCTAAATCCCTGACCTCAAAGGGGACTAATATGCCACCTATTTTAAATGCCCTCGACTTCGGTATCCAAGATCCCAAGAGGACCGTCACTATTGCCTTGTGCAATTTCAGACCTTCTAGATTAAGTAAGGCCCCAAATGGGCTGCTCTCTAACATATCAGTGTGTGCTTTCCTCAACTCAAGGGCCTGAAGAAGTCGTGAAACTTAGAGGGGCAGCATCTCGACGTAGCATAAGACGCCTGCAAAACAAACCATTATCAGATATATACAACATTTTAAAAAATACAAGGCTTAAAAGAATAACAGAGGCATTACCATGGTTTAATGAGATGATCACTAGGTGGAAAAGATGGAATCAAATCCAATAAATCAGATTTGGACCTGTTCAGACAGAATGTGATGAAAAATATTAACAACTGATTTAAACTAACTGATTTCTCAAATATTAGGGGTTTAAACCATTGATTTCTCATAAATTATTGGTTTAAACCATTGATTTTTCAAGATTTATGGGTTTAAACCAATGATTTATATCAAATATTGGTTTAAACCATTATTTTTTAAAACTTAGGGGCTGATTTTCAAAATACAAGGGGTTTAAACAAATGATTTGTCATAAATTATTGATTTAAACCATTTATTATTCAAGATTTAGGGGTTTAAACCAATAAGGTATGGGAAATTATTGGTTTAAACCATATATTTTTGAAAAATTACGGGTTTTCTCAACTGATTTTAAAAAAAATAGAGGTTTTAACCAATGATTTATAAGAAATATTAGTTTAAACCATCATTTTTCAAAACTTAAGGGCTGTTTTCCAAAATAGAAAGGATTCAAGCTATTTTTTGAAATAGAAGGGATTCAAACCAATGATTTTTTAAACACTATTGGTTTAAACCATTTATTATTCAACATTTAAGGGTTTAAACCAATAATGTGTGAGAATTATTGGTTCAAACCATACAGTTCTCAAAAATTAGGGGTTCTCTAAATTGAATAGGGGTTTTAACAAAATATTTCTATCAAATATTAGTTGAAACCATTATTTTTCAAAACTTAGGGGCTGATTTCGAAAATATAGGGTTTTCTCAACTGATTTGGGAAAATATAGGGTTTCCTAAACTCATTTTCTCAATTTTAAACCAATGATTTCTAACAAATTATTGGTTTAAACCAAACTTTGGGGGTTTAAACACAAAATTTGTGAAAAAATTGGAAGGAATTAGGAGTTTAAACCAAACTTTAGGGCTCTAAACCATACATTTCTAAGAAATTATGGGTTCAAACATACCTTTAGGGCTTTAAACCATAGATTTCTAAAAAAAATTAGGGTTTTAGTTGCTGATTTTCCAAACTGAAAGAGAGAGAGAGTACCAACCCTAACTTATTGGTTTGAGTCTAAACTGATTTGGGAAAATTATAGGGTTTTCTAAACTGATTTTCCAAAATATACGGTTTTCTCAACTGATTTGGGAAAATATAGGGTTTTCTAAACTGATTTTCCAAAATATAGGATTTTCTCAACTGATTTGGGAAAATATAGGGTTTTCTAAACTGACTTTCTAAACCAAACTTGGAGGTTTAAACCAATAATCTGTGAAAATTTTGGGGAAACTTAGGGGTTTAAAGCAAACTTTAGGGCTTTAAACCATAGATTTCTAAAAAAATTAGGGGTTTAAACAACTGAGAGGGAGAGACTACCAACCTGTGAGAGGAGGTTCGCTCAGAATCAGAGGCTACCGGAGAGAGGTGCACGGACCTGCGGGGCATTGTGGCCCTCTAATGGACGGTTGGGATCATCCCATGAGAGAAAGAGGGCATTGTGGCCCTCTAATGGCCGGTTGGGATCATCCCATGAGAGAGAGAGAGGGGCATTGTGGCCCTTTAATGGACGGTTGGGATCATCCCATGAGAGAGAGGGGGCATTGTGGCCCTTTAATGGACGGTTGGGATCATCCCATGAGAGAGAGGGGCATTGGGGCCCTCTAATGGACGGTTGGGATCATCCCACGAGAGAGAGAGAGGGGGGGGCATTGTGGCCCTCTAATGGACTGATGGGATCATCCCATGAGAGAGAGGCATTGTGGCCCTCTAATTGATGGTTGGGATCATCCCATGAGAGAGAGAGAGAGAGAGGTGGGGGCATTTTAAAAATGAGGGTCTTTTTGTCCTAAACCGACGCAAACCAGTCACCATCACTCTAGATTGGTTATTTCCATGTCTCCCCCCTTGACATGTCATTGTCATATCAAAGCCCTTTTTTTTAGTCATTTTCTCTTCAAAATATATTCTTCTTGAATTTGTCATGATTTTAGATATTGAAATTCAATTTTTAATTGATTTTTCACTTTCGGGTCAGATTGATGACATTACAGTAACAAATATAGCAAATTAATTCCAAATCCAACCAAACTTTTACTAGAATATTTTCGAACAAATAACAAATTATGCAAAAACTTTCAGACATTATTTCGATAATTTTCTATTTTTAACAGATATATTCATGTTCTGGTCAGAGCAATTAAAAATCAATAAAACATATTAACATATGCCCAAAATTTTTGATCAATTCACAATATGATTCGGTCTGGTCAGTTCATCTTGCTACCAAATTTCAGCTTTTAAGAAGTTTGTTTAATGATATGTCCTTCATATAGATTAAAATCAGTGATTTTATCAAAACAATTCCAGTAAAAATAATAAATAAACTCCAAATCTTTTGAAAATTTTTTTATGATATTAAAACATTAAACATCTTCTGAGCACGAAATTTTAATCAGTTTTGAATTGTTTTGTTATATGAACGATTTTTAGAACCATCAAAATCCTATTTCCGGGTATTTTTTGAACGAATTTTTGAGCCATCAAAATAAATGAAATCTACCGGAATTTTTAGATTTTTGGTGTTCTTTTAACCTCATTAAGACTAAGAAAATATAGCTTCATGAAAAACCCTTGGTTTTAAAACACTCACTTTGTAAAACGATTCAAAAGCCACTAGATATCCCAATCGGTTAAACATCCAATTGAACCCAATTTCCTCATATAACGATTCCCTTTTTTTTTTTTACCAAAATCGATAATCAAATAAACTGAACCACGAAAATCATATTGGATCATGCATGGTAGCTTTTACGAAAATCATGAATAAAACAAAGAAGAAACGGCCCTAAGCATGCTTTTCTACCTTTGATATTATAAAAATGGAGGAAGCTACCGTTGATTGCGCCCCTTGCCTCTAGAGTGCGTAAATCCGAGGTATACGCTTTGTCGCACCCTTTTATACGCTCTAGAAAAACCTAAGAATCACCAAATATGAGCCGTTTTGACGTTCAATCAAGAAGTGATGAAAGAGAGCTTGTTCCACTAGAAGAAGAAAGAATGAGAGAGGTATGCACTTATGAGAGGAAAAGGAGAGGGCTGCAATTCTTGTGAGAAAGGGGAGAACCGAGAGATGAGAGTTAATGAGAGAGAGTTCTGAGAGTGAGAGAGGGTTGTGTGAGTGAGAGTTAATGCAATTGTCCAATTTTTAGACCAGGGAGAGGGAGAGTTTTTTTGTTTTTTTTCTTTTAAAGATCATCGTTCCTCCCCTCTAAGAAAGAGAAATCTGCTTATTGCTTAATGAGAAAAGAGTTGCCAAAAATTGAGAGATGTAACTAATATCTTTCTTTCTTTTTTTCTTGGAGGAAAAAGGATGTTGCCGCATTCTCAATAAGAACTGCCGTTTCTGTTTAAAAGAATTGCCACAATTGAAGACCCTCAATGGTACAAAGTGAGTTTCAAGGAACAAAGAAATTGCCCAAAATCTGCCCATAATATCTGTCCAAAAAATATATCTCCTTTCCATGTATAAGAGAGACCTTCCAAAGGTGACTGCTTGCCATTAAAAAAAAAAGATTGCTCACTTGCCTTTTTCTTTTTATAATGAAAAGGAGAATGAAGCTTGCCTTTTTAATACAAGAGAAAATGGGTTGTTCGATTTATGCTTGTGGACAAAATAAAACTATCAATTTTCTTTGAAATATCTCAAAGGATCACCAATCATACCTCTTACAGAATTTTAGTTTCCACTTAAACCATGACCTGTTTATAAATCTGTAATAGAAATAGAAAGAAACAAATTCTTTATAATGTCATAACAACCGGGCAAGGAACCGAACAAATAGCTTACCCTTATTCCTTAATCTTTAGCTTTTTCTTCCTTGAATGGCAAGACTACCCTCCCCATGGCACGTGAGGATTTGTTAGGTTCCATTCCCGATTCCAC
This sequence comes from Tasmannia lanceolata, assembly GCF_043159265.1. Classification (NCBI taxonomy): domain Eukaryota; kingdom Viridiplantae; phylum Streptophyta; class Magnoliopsida; order Canellales; family Winteraceae; genus Tasmannia; species Tasmannia lanceolata. The sequence goes on along the minus strand of NW_027518679.1, from coordinate 13,629,233 downwards.
CCTCGGTTGTCATAGCAGCACTCTTTAGAATAAAAGCATGTTTAGAAATCTCTTGTAAAGAAGATAAGTGGGACCTACCTTATCTAATGAATTTGGATGGGAGACATAAGAGAGGTGAAAAATAAGAGTGGTCGGTTGGATTGTTGTGGGGATGCAGGATTAACATGTGTATGTGTGATGTATAGCATGTATATGAACCTCTTCAAAGTTGATCCCACCTAGAATCAACCGAACATCTATTCCATTGTAAATGGCATACATGTTGTAAATGAACCTACGATGAAATGAGTGGGGCCCTCATATGACTTGGACACTTTTCCTACACTTATAATTTTATATTTAAAAACTTAGCGAGCCACACTAGAGGTTAAATTTTGCCAGGACTCATCCTCTTGGCATCCTTTTTTCACATGTAACTCCATAGAAAACAATAGAATACAATGATGTCCTTGAGTGGATCCTACTTCATAAGATGATCTAAACCGTCCATTTAAATGGGCCATGGTGCAAATTTAGCCACACCCATGAATCAACACCCTAGAACGATCCAAAGCATTCAGTTGATGGTCTACGATGTAACTTGGGTGCGCCCCCTTCAACCATTTCTATAAGATGATACGAACCGCTTGTTGATGGTTCACATTGCCCCAAAAATGATGATCCCCTAGATGATCCGAACTGTACATTTTAGTGGGCTGATCCGAGCCTTTCGTTTGATGGTCGACAATGTAATTTGGGGGCCTCAATTTGAATTGGTCGTGCTCTGCAAATTGCATCCATAGGATGATCCGAACCGTCCATTTCTTGGCCACAATGCAAATTGGCTATAACCACAACCATTCTCAAAAGCGATCCGAACTGTCCATTTGGTGGGCCACCAAGATGAATAGGTAGTGCTCCCAAATTAGTTCAATAGGATGATCCTAGCTGTCCATTGGCTAGGCCATATTGCAAACTGGTTGTGCCACAAAATTAATTCTAATTAGAATAATCTCAACCATCAATTTGATGATCCACAGCTTAAAAATCATTTTCAAGAATGGTTCGGATCATCCTAATATGACAAACACTAAATGTATAGTGGGCCCCACTACCTCACCGATCAACTATTCCTACAAAATTTTGATTTTCCAAACCTTTGTGGCCCCACCAAATGAACTAATTTTATTCAAATTTATTCTCTTTAATGTCCAACTCTTGATGTGATTCTATATAATAAGATCAGTGAGTGGCCCACTTGTATTTGCCGGATTCCAATAAGATTTAATAATTATCAAGAACGAGCCCCACTTGAGTGACCGAATTCCTCTAGAATAATTTTCACAATTTATTGTTGATGGGCTCAGACAAGACTAAAACTCCCTTGAAATTTGAATTTTTTTCTAATAAAAAAATATGTTGGCTCACTTGTTCAACCCGAATCACAATTGTAAGACCACGAAATTCGCACAAACTATTCTCATTCAGAACTTTATGAACACTCTTTCTCAACACTTGCCGGAAAAGATGGAAAACGCGGTGGAAATGACCGAAAAGATCGAGATAATATAAGAAACAAACACGGAAAGGGAAAACACTTAAAAACCGATAACACTAACTTCTTTGTTGATTAAAGTTGAGCAAAATGGGGGTGTCTACACTATCCAAGGACTCGGGCTAAATCGTTTAGAGTTTAGGATTTGTATTGATTATATTTTATGTGATATCGAGTTATGTTGTATGTTTTGTTGTGTTTTCTTACTTTCATGCGCATACCTTATACCTTTAGCTGTAGCATGCATGTATTTGTCTACCAGAACTTAGACACCCATTTGGTATGTCACTCATAACCTAGCAATGCTTAGGTGATACACTTCTTTTATTTATTTTGTATGTGCTTATTATCCCTTAGCCATGCATGTTTAGGTAGATGTTTTCCTCGGGGATTTTTGTTCCCATTTCACATGATTTTCACCCAAAACTCTTCAAAGTTAAATAAATGGCATAAGAGACCAAGTGTTCGCACTCGGGCGAATTGGAGGTGCTCTTCGGACCTTCTCCATTCGTCACCAGGCACGAACCTTTTGTATCTCTGGTTATCCATTGCAAGCAGGGCATTTGTTTTGGTTCCATGGCGTATCCATGGATGGCGACTCTGAGTTATTTCAGGTGCGTCTTGGTTTCGAGCCCTGGCTCCGGATCAAGAGTTATCTCATTCATTTTGTATCGCCACTCATGCTATGCTGTTAGGGTGACATCATTTCGAGAGTTCCTTGGTAGAGCTCTCCTTCACGTTGTGGAGATCTCAGATGATTGCAGGGGGATCTCGCGTCCCTCGGCACCTGTCCTCTCAGGATAGGGGTCCACAGGCTGGCGACTCTGCTGGGGAGTTCTTGAAACATTGCCTAGCTCTATTAAAATGCCATTTTTTACTAACTTTGGAAAAATTTGGGCCAAAATCATTTTAAATGGGAATTCTATCGTTAGAATCCAAGGGCACCAGATAGGTGCGTAAATAAAATGAGGGAATCACACACTGCACAACATAGATTGTTATATTCTTTATTTCTTTTATTGTTTTTCATTATCATTGGTTCCATAGGATAGATACAGTGCGTGCCAGGTGGGATGTCATTACCTAATGGTGCTGTTGTATATATTTCCATGCTATGCGCCAGTACTGCACTCGTAAGCACTTGGTGCACTTGTGTTTACAACAGTCGATGAGCAATGAGGCATACTATGTATAACACTCGGTGCACTTGTGTTATACATCTAAAGTATGGATCATATGCATAGTGCCCGGTAGATTGAGTCTGGAACCCTACTTTGTTTTATATATTATGTATATACTTACCAACTTAGTAAAATCCAACTAGGAAGTACCTGTGTTTATATACATCTATATTGCATTCACATAGGGACAAACATGTGTTGCTTATACATGTGAAGCCTAGAGTTAGGAGCCTTGTCCCATTTATAGACTAGGGTAGCTCACCTTGCGTGGCTACAGCACGGTCCTAGTATGCTCACTAGTCTGTCTCGAGTCGAAGCTTTCTTGACTCCGCTAGATTAGATTAGGGCTGGTAACCCTGGTTAGGGTGTATATATATATATATATATATATATATATATATATATATATATATATATATATATATATATATATATATATATATGTGTGTGTGTGTATATAATGTATTATTCTTAGACTAGGACCTATCTTCTAGACTAGGTTTCTATATCTATTTCAGTCATACCATTCTTTCAGACCTAGTCGATGACCCTTGCTCTTGCTTGGTCATCATCCAGATCATGGTTCACCCTGTCATATTTATCATATGATTCCAGAATCTCGAATTTATATCCATTTTGTTGGCTGTCAGATTGGGACCTACTTTCTACTGAGATTTTCTGGTCTATTATCACCGATTAGAGTTTGTTCACTAGTTCAGTCTTGGATCTGGTCGATGGTTCTTGTCCACCACCTTTTATGACCATGGTCCATTTCTTGATCCCTCGTTAATCGTTTTAATCAAAATCTCTGAACCTAATCACTCCTTGTGATAGCTGTTAGACTAGGACTTCTCCATCAGTAAAGTTTTCGGGTCTAACTATTTGATATTTACTTTCACCCTCCAGTCCTCTAACCGGGTTGGTAATTTTCCTCGGTCGTTATCTTGACCATGGCCTATGATATGCTTCTTGAGTATACGGTTGTGTCGTTCCTTTGTACATGTCTTATTTGTTGGGTCGATACACAGTTTTGTCATCTTCTTGAGCATATCCTAGTTGTTGCGTCAATCGTTTAGATTAGGACCCATTTTTCAGTGGGTATTCCTGGTCTAATGTATCCCATCGATATGGTGGATGACATTTCTTTTGCCATTGGTATGACCATAACCCGTCTTTTGTTCTCAAGTTATACAGATATTTTGTATATACATCCCTTTCTTTTGGTTGATTAGAGCCCATTTCAAGTGGGGGATTTTTGGTTCAATCAATCGTATTTACATTCTTTCAGATTCACCCGATTGATGGCCTGTACCTATCGCTCTCATGGCCACAATATATATTGCCCTTCAATTGTGTGCTCATTCTTTTGTTATAGGTCCATATTGTGTGTACATTACACATTCTTTTGTTGTGTCATAGGTTCGAGTTATGTATATATTACTCTCCGATTGTGTACTCATCCTATTGTCATGTCATATATCCACATTGTGTATTTTACCCTTTAGGTTAGATTCTGGCTTGTTTGTCTGCTTTGTCTTAGATCTGGTCAATGGATCGCCCGTTGTCTTTATGGCCATGGTCTGTAAATACCAATCTCTTTGAGTGTGCAGTTGTCGGTATCCATCGTCAGATTTAGACCTGGTCTATGACCTACTTCTGTCATTTTGTGGCCATGGTCTGTCTTTCTGATCTGCCGACCATCTTTGATCATTGATGAAAAATTCTGTGTCATTAATTGTATCCTTCCCATATGACTGATCATTAAATTTATCCCTGTCATTTATTTATACCAAGTTATCTCCATTTTCTCATAATCTTATCCTATCTCTATGTCACGTGTTTAATCATGTCGAACAATGTATTGAAGGATTGGATAAGTGAGGCTACCAAAGCTCTCCCACGTGAGCATGAGAGGAGCATGGTTGATCGATTTACAAGCACATTCAATCATTTGAGCATATCCGGTGTGAATTGAGAATTTCTCCAAGCAGCTGCAAAACTTTGGGATCCCACCCTTCACGTTTTTCGATTCGGTCCCTTTGAACTATGTCCAATCTTCGAAGATTGGTGCGCCTTGTTAGAGATCCCACCTGAAGGACTCTGGATTCAACCTTCGAGCATGGATTTCCCTAATTCGCTCTTCTGCGAGCTATTCAAAAATGATACTGTTAATGCTCTACCTTGTGTATCTCATAGGTTTAGAAAAGTCAACCTTTTATGCACCAACCCGTTTGCTTCATCAGATCACGGGATATTCATGTTCTCCCGGAACTGTAACACCTCCTCCTTATGAAAAACTGTCTCCTGATCTCGTCAGGATCATTGTAGCTGCTTGGACAAACAAGGTCGTGGAGAAGAGATTTGCCTTAACATCTAAGGTCCGTAGACACCCCATTTTGTTCCGCTATAGCCAACAAAAGTTTCGTTAATTCTCCCCATTTTAGAGTCCGTTCTCTGTGTTTTCCCGTCACTTTCCACCGATTTCCCCTCTCATTTCTTATTTTCCTAGGGGTTCATTTTTCATGAAAAATTGAAAGGGTCCAAATTCGACCGAGGAGTGCTTTTATTACTGGACTTTCAAGATGGAGCATGCAGACCCGCCAAAGCTTTTAAAATCAAATTTTGTTCCATGGAAAGTTTCGGCTAATAAGTGGGTCAAACGAATTGAATTTTATGCCATGGGTTTGGCTACAATGATTGGGCCCGTCAAAATTTCATGAAAATAAATTTTTGCAATGGATTTTACAGCAAATAAATGGGCCCACCAAAGCTTTAAAGAACTTAAATTTTATTTTCATGGGAAATGGATATTCGACCAATTTACATTGTGGCCCATAAATTGGACAGCTCAATCATCCTAGGGAGGTAATTTTGGAAGCATGCCCAATTCATGCCGTGGACCATCAAACGAACGGTTAGGATCATTTCCGTGAGGTAATTTTGGGTTGCAACCAACACATTGAGACTCACTAAATGGACGGTTAGGATCATTCTATGGAAGCTGTTCTTTTATCTTGTTGAAATGGTAAGATGGGTTATAAATTTTCTAATAAAACAAGATGTTAAAATGACCATGATAGGGGCCCACTTTAAAGTGATCGAAATTCTGATCTACTTTTAAAAATGGGCTTCATATCCAACAATTGCATAAAGGATCAAGGGTCATTGAGGAGCTATATTTTAGTCCCAACTGTAGAAAGATGTTAGCTCAAGGGTTCCCCATGGGTTCACTCAATCACCTTGTTTTGATGATTAACAAACGCAAATTGATTAGTCATTTATGGACTAATTATTTACCTTGAGTGTTGTGCTATAGACAGGTAATTCACAGGTCAATCCATGCTAGCACACACACAAATGGCCTAAGCTTGAAGATGAACCAAATAAAGGACAAAGGAGCTAGAGCATAATTGGACAAACCATACCTTGGAGGATCAACCAAGGAGAAGTTCCACACAACCATCTCAAAGAATTGAATAAACAAAGGAAGATCAATGAAAGCCAAAGCTTGTGGATCAACAACTTTGAAAGGAGCTTGAACCAAATGGTGGCATCATCCTTGGAAGGTGTTAAGCAAAAACACTCAACCTTGAAGATCCCAAAGCAAGCCAAGCACACCATTGAAGATCAAATGAAGATTGGCTCAAGAGAACAAGAGAGTACTTAGAATGATAGTATGTATCACCTTTCTCTCTTGTGTTTTCTCTTATCAAGGCACATCTTAAAACCCCTAAAAATATAGTTTTCAAAGAGACTAACACACCCTTTAAGGACTTAAATGGATAAGTGAATGGCCATGGTGGTGTACCAACATGTTGGGACCCATATGACATTCAGCATAAGAATGAACAAAACAGAGTTCCGAAGCAATAACGTGGACCAGCAACTAAATCCTATCAAAACTTGTTTAAGACATTTTCAAATATTTTTGAAAATATTTTTAACAGATAGCTCTCATTTATCTCATATCTTTAGAGTATAAGAACATCGAAATCCGATGAGAAACGAAGGAGATATGAATTTTTCAAATGAGACACTGTTTGCTGGAAATCCAGTCTCGGAATTCCGAGAATTATTCTCGGAGCTCCGAGCTTGGAACTCCTAGAAAATTCTCGGAGCTCCGAGAAATGATCCAGGTTCTAAAATTAAAAGCTTTATTTGAATTCTCGAATCTCCGAGAATTTGCTCGGAACTCCGAGAAGTGTTTTTGTCCAAAAAAAATATAGCCGTTGTGGTCCAACGGCTAGTTGAATGTTTGACCTGAAAATAACCGTTTTGCCCCTGAAACGGTCATATTGAGTTGGGACATCATATATACCAATCTAATGGGTCTAAAACATGGGAGGAACATTGTCCAACTCTAACAAATCCTAGAAATCATTTGTGAATTATTTTTGGGTAAAAACTCTCACCAAACTCATTATGCATTGATTTTGGAAAAATCATTTGAGATTGGTTTAGGCTTTCATTTGCAAATTACTCTTGAGATAAAGTGTGTGAGCTACAACTTGTAATCAAGCCTAGTAAGAGGCTAATACTTCTTCTTCTTCATTCGATCGGTGGCAAGGGCATCCGTGTTTAATTCCCTTTGGTGAAGCGCTTAGAACTCGGCGGAGAAGGAGAGTCATTGTAAAGGTGGAAGGACATCCTCATTTAATTCCCTTGAGAGCGTAATCGCCTCGGAGCCGGGTGTCGTGGAGGTTTCAATAGTGGAAATCCTCAAGTGCGACCTTGAGTAGAGTGGAATAGGCCTTTGGCCGAACCACTATAAATCCTTGTGTCACTTGCGTTGGTATTTCTTGATTTCTCACTCCCTCTCTCACTCTCTTATTTGTGCTTGTCTTATTATTTAGAATTGAGTGAGTTAGCATTGCCATCCAACGTGAATATCTTTACATTGTTAATTAGCCCACTAAATCTCCTAATTAAGTTGCTTGTTTAAATAAGGGTTTTTAAGCTTATATACATTTGTGAAAATTGGTTAAGCTTAACTAATTCAACTTAATTACCCAAGGGATAAAACTAGGGTGAAATCTAGAAAAAGTTTCTAAAAAACAAAAGTTTTATAAGCATCATATTCACCCCCCCCTCTAGGTTGCCAAACCAAGTCTCTACTTGGATTTCAATTGGTATCAGAGATTGGGCTCTTGATTAAGACCGTAACCGGTTAAGAGTTAAATGATCAAATTTTTTGGCAACTTAAAAGATAGGATCTAGACTACCTATTTTGGATGGTTCGGATTATGGATAATGGTTGATCCATATGAAGACATACTTAAAAGGTCTAGATAAAGATATGGTAAAGATAATTGAAAATGGATTTATTTTAAATGCTAAATCTAAAGGATTAAATGAATATAATAAAAAATTATCTTTACTAAATACAAAAGCCCTAATTGCAACATGTTGTGCACTACCACCACACATTTATGAGAAGATATCCTCATCTACTAATGCTAAAGAGATTTTAAACAAACTTGAAAAATCTAGTCAAAGTGAAACCTATGCTTAAATGGAATAATTGAGAAGTCTAATGAAAATGCATTGAAAAATATTGATTTCACATTTGAAGAACTACATTATGCTTTTCAAGATTTGAATAAGAAACTTGAGGATCAACTAGCTAAGAATTCAAACTTGAAAAATAATTTAGCTAGTATTAATAAAGAGTTTAGGGAAGTAGAAAAAGATCATGCACATCTTAGTGAAGAAAATGAAATGCTTAAAAATGATTTTATTGAATTAAGTAAAACTATTGTATCACTAAGAGAAGAAAACCAACTCCTTAAAGAAGAATAAGAAAAGATAAAAATGTTTCCATCTCTTGAATCAATCAACTACAAAATGAAAATCAATGATTTGATAATCAAGAATGAAACATTAAGGTTGGAAAATCATAAGTTACAAGAGAATGTAAAATTCAATTACCATCATGATCACTCTTGTAATTCGTCATGTTCATCCCGTCCATCTACCTACTCTTATGCATCTTGTGACTATTGTGGTAGATTTGGACATTACAAGTTTAAATGTACATTTAAACTTGTAAAAGGTAGTAAGTTTGTTTGGGTTAAAAATGACTTATCACCTAGGACAAACTTGCTTGGAACTAAGATGGTTTGGGTTCCAAAACCCCCAACATGATCTGTATTGTGTTTATCTTAGATTAGGGGATGTGCTTTAATTTTATATCATATGAAAATTTGTTTGGATACAATATACTTGCCTTGCTTGAATGCCATGTATCCATATTTTGTGCTTCAAATGATTATCTTTTGAAAATCCAAAGTCTTTATGCTTGAAACATGATTTTTATAAGACTTTGATATCTTGCACTCAATTGTCATATCTTTTGAAAAAGGTTCCCTAGATATCATTTGATGTCTAGTATTTGTTTTATGCTTCAATGTGAGAATCTTTTAAGAATATGTTTGTATAGATATCTTGTGATTACTTTTATTCACATTCATCTATGCATGTTGTGCTTAATAATCACATCTTTGTAAAGAAATAAAATATAGATACACTAGACTTATCATGTTTGATCCTTAGGTATCTATGATTGGCTATTCATACCATATGTGACATGAGACACTAGGATTGTCTAATTTGTTATCCCATGTCATTGTGCCTAGTAGAAGTACACTATCCTCTTTGGTATGAATAGATATTTGGCTAAGTGCACACACTATGACTTAGATCTTATTGCACTTAGTATCCATCCACATAACATGCCACACTTGAACTTAATGTGAAAACCATAATTGATCCTTATAGAATATTCAACCACAACTCTTGCCCATGTGTTCAAATTAAAACTTTAAGTACATCTTTAAAATTTGAACCCTTTTTGGTAGTTGATAGGAGTTAGGTTAATTGATCACATCATTCTAGCAAAACCAAAAGAAAAGAAACCCATAGGTTTAAAGATTTGAACTTAAATGGAAATTTTTTGGCAATCAAATAGTATTTGAGTGAAAGTTGTGAATATGCTAAAATATTATTCTTTAAACTCTATTTTTCTTGGATCATTCCCTAGAAACACAAAATGCTATAATATGTAGGGAAGTTGAAACATGAATCTAGATTCATTGTATGACTTCATATGAAAATATCATAGGAATCTAGAATCATATTTGGGCAGTTACTCACTTAAGTAAAATTAAAATTCACTATGGTGGTTGTATACATTAGATTGTGATGGGAACATGTGCCTCCCACACATTTTTGGTTTTTCAATAGGGCTTATGCACCTTGTGCCTAATGCCTTGTCATTTTACATGTGGTTGTGGATGTAGATGTAATGTTTGGACCATGCACATTATGTGTCATGCCCTTTGTGTCCAAACATGGTAGATTATCCATGGAAATCTTGATGATCATATCTTCTCATAAGGTATACTCTCACCTTCATGAATCATGGATGTCTCTCTAAGACATGATATTTTATTGACTATTCTCACCATGTATTAGTCCTATAGAATTGAACTCAAATTGATATATACATATTCTATAGTTATCACCCATTGTTTGATAATATCTACACATATGAGATGTTAAACCTTAATCTTAAAAGTCACTCAATTGGTGCCATTAGCCTTCTTAGATTCTAAGAGGGAGATGGTACATTCACATTAATTAAAATATCTAACAAATTGGCCTTGTGCCAATATCTCAAACATGAATAGGTATACATTTATATGTGATCTCCCTAGCTAGTTATGTATATTACATACTTAGGGAAGTAAAGCGTGAATTTGAAAAATATTAAATCACATTTAGGGGGAGCATGAGCCAAAGATTGAAATTTTTTGTGCTATGCTAGTTTATCATGATGAGCTAGACTATGGCTATTATTTGATCATGATAAACTGACACTTGGAGAGCAAGTGTCATTGTAGCCCAATGGTTGAGTTTAACTTGGTATCTTTTGGCAAATATATCCAAAAACCTTTGGAGTCTATGCAAGGACATCCCTTTGGGTTCATGCATTGCATGATTCATTTTCAAAGGGGGAGCTTAAAGGTAAATTTGTCCTTAGTTACTTATCATATGATTCTTAATGTGGTTATCACCTCACATATGATAAGTACACTCATTTGGAGCATGATTGCTCCACATGGGTTCTTCGGGCTTGTCTTTTGCTTTTATGTGTGTTTTAGAGTTTAAGACAAGAAGCCCGTAGCCTAGGTCTTAGTGACATATTCTTTTAGGCTTTTTGACTTATCTTGGATGATCTAATATGACGTCATCTATTCCGAGAATAAGTTTTGATGGCCAAGTATTCCATTGTCATATCTTTGGCCTATTATGTCATGTCATGCCTTAAATCTTAAGTTTATCTAAGGCTAATGACAAATACTAAGGGAGTGAGCTAATCTTTGCTATTTTTATGTTCACATGGATCATTGTGAGATGCTCACATTGTCCGTTCAAATATATCCCAACTAATAGTGCTAAAAATTGCATATCCTTCTAGATATACATTCATAGGAGTAAACTAAAATTGCTAATCTTAGTTTCTATGAATTTGAGTGCTTATCATGTGTATTTCTACTTAGCTATCCTTGTGTCCATGATAGAGCTAGCCGTCATGCCATATATCCTAATAGTTAACCATATTAGGATCAAATGTTCATTTATATGCATGACAATTTAAGAAAATATTTTTAACTTGAAAATATATATTCTTGCTTATCATGATGAGTCTATAACTCCACATCACCTCATGATAAGATTATAATAGGAATTTCAAAAACAAAAGGGGGCTTATCATGCTAAATTATACACTTTCTTGTTTTCTTTCATGATAAGTAAAATATAAGCTTTAACTTGCTTATCTATTATTATATTATGGGTCATAGGGTAGATTTATATTGGATTTATATAGATATACTAAGATACACCCTAAAAATTTGTGCTAAAATTGAAATGTCTCTTTGTTTTGCCAACATAGGCTTGATTTGTTTTGTGATTATTCATTTCCTATGTCGATTGTCTCATATCATGCCATATATACTTTGGATTATACTTTGATTTTAATTGGTAACTCATGATAAGAAGTTACGGGGAGCATCATATTCTCATTGAATATCTTTGATGCTTTATGTAATTGTGCTTAAATGCTTAATCCTTCATTTTTGCTAATGCCAAAAGGGGGAGAATTTGTGTAATTGATTAGATCTATAATCATATGCATTCTTGTACAATAATTTGTTAAATATAACTTATGCATATGTTGAGAGGGAGTAGTCGCACTCATCTTGCTTATCTAATCCTCATAACAGGATCCTCCCACCTCTCTAATCAATTTGGTTTCTCATCATAAAAAAGGGGGAGATTGTTAGCCCAAGGGTTCCCCATGGGTTCACTCAATCACCTTGTTTTGATGATTAACAAACGCAAATTGATTAGTCATTTATGGACTAATTATTTACCTTGAGTGTTGTGCTATAGACAGGTAATTCACAGGTCAATCCATGCTAGCACACACATAGATGGCCTAAGCTTGAAGATGAACCAAATAAAGGGCAAAGGAGCTAGAGCATACTTGGACAAACCATACCATGGAGGATCAACCAAGGAGAAGTTCCACACAACCATCTCAAAGCATTGAATAAACAAAGGAAGATCAATGAAGGCCAAAGCTTGTGGCTCAACAACTTTCAAAGGAGCTTGAACCAAATGGTGGCATCATCCTTGGAAGGTGTCAAGCAAAAACGCTCAACCTTGAAGATCCCAAAGCAAGCCAAGCACACCATTGAAGATCAAATGAAGATTGGCTCAAGAGAACAAGAGAGTACTTAGAATGGTAGTATGTATCACCTTTCTCTCTTGTGTTTTCTCTTATCAAGGCACATCTTAAAACCCCTAAAAATATATTTTTCAAAGAGACTAACACACCCTTTAAGGACTTAAATGGATAAGTGAATGGCCATGGTGATGTACCAACATGTTGGGACCCATATGACATTCAGCATAAGAATAAACAAACCTCGTTTTGTGTTGCTGAGACATGCGCCTAAGGAGAAAGTGTTTGCAACCGAAGTGAGCTGAGCTAAGGCTAAGCCAATGGCAGGAGACCACCTACCTCAGACAGCTAGCAGATGAAAGATGACTACCAATAGACCAGGCAGGAGACCACACCTAGCTAGCACCTGGCTTTCCTACACCTTGCTCCTACGCCTCTGGATCCTCCTACTTCTTGTGCCTACGCTACAAACAGAGTTCCGAAGCAACAACCTGGACCAGCAACTAAATCCTATCAAAACTTGTTTAAAATATTTGAAAATATTGTTAACAGATAGCTCTCATTTTTCTCATATCCGTAGAGTATAAGAATATCGAAATCCGATGCGAAACGAAGGAGATATGAATTTTTCAAATGAGACACTGTTTGCTGGAAATCCAGTCTCGGAACTCCGAGAATTATTCTCGGAGCTCCGAGATATGATCCAGGTTCTAAAATTAAAAGCTCTGTTTGAATTCTCGAAACTCCGAGAATTTGTTCGGAACTCCGAGAAATTTCTCGGAACTCCGAGAAGTGTTTTTGTTCAAAACAAATATAGCAGTTGTGGTCCAACGGCTAGTTGACTGTTTGACCCGAAAATAACCGTTTTGCCCCTGAAACGGTCATATTGAATTGGGACACCATGGGAGGAACATTGTCCAACTCTAACAAATCCTAGAAAATCATTTGTGAATCATTTTTGGGTAAAAACTCTCACCAAACTCATTGTGCCTTGATATTGGAAAAATCATTTGAGATTGGTTTAGGCTTTCATTGACAAATTATTCTTGAGATAAAGTGTGTGAGCTACAACTTATAATCAAGCCTAATAAGAGGCTAATACTTCTTCTTCTTCTTCATTCGATCGGTGGCAAGGGCATCCGTGTTTAATTCCCTTGGGTGAAGCGCTTAGAACTCGGCGGAGAATGAGAGTCATTGTAAAGGTCGAAAGGCATCCTCATTTAATTCCCTTGAGAGCGTAATCGCCTCAGAGCCGAGTGTCGTGGAGGTTTCAATAGTGAAAATCCTCAAGTACGACCTTGAGTAGAGTGGAGTAGGCCTTTAGCCGAACCACTATAAATCCTTGTGTCGCTTGCGTTGGTATTTCTCGATTTCTCCCTCCCTCTCTCACTCTCTTATTTGTGCTTGTCTTATTATTTAGAATTGAGTGAGTTAGCATTGCCATCCAACGTGAATATCTTTACATTGCTAATTAGCCGACTAAATCCCCTAATTAAGTTGGTTGTTTAAACAAGGGTTTTCAAGCTTATATACATTTGTGAAAATTGGTTAAGCTTAACTAATTCAACTTAATTAACCAAGGGATAAAACTAGGGTGAAATTTAGAAAAAGTTTCTAAAAGGCAAAAGTTTTATAAACATCCTATTCACCCCCCCTCTAGGTTGCCAAACCAAGTCTCTACTTGGATTTCAAAAGATATTAATAAAAAAAATCTATGAAAAGTACAACAAAGTGGTTCGGTCATTACTTTTTAGAAACTTCTCAATTTTTGGATACTTGTGACTCTTTCTCTTTCAGCCACTTTAGAAAGTCCATATCTTTTGTATCATATAGCTTTAAATAGGGAATTCATCCAAGATCTATAAAAGGGTCATTCGGCATTTTTGGAAAGACACATTTTTTGTAAAACAGGGAATTGCCTGTTGGAATCACCTTCCTATAATATTACGGCAACTCCATTCTTATCCTTTATCGAATCCTGGAAACTTATCTCTCTCATCCTCTCAACAGATTTTGTGGCAACTTCTCTCTTTTGCACTTTAGGAAAGCTAAAGATTGCTCTTCTATTCTAAAAAAATAGTGGCCCCATCTATCTTTTGGAAAAAGATTTTCGTCCAATTTCTTTTGATCTCATAATGTAATAGTTTTGGTAAGAAATTCTCTTTCTCTATATAATTTAAAGCAAACTCCTCTCCCAAATGGGGGATTTTTCTTTTTTCGGCAATTGCTCTCTCTCTCTCTCTCTCTCTCTCTCTCTCTCTCTCTCTCTCTCTCTCCTTGCCCTCAAAACCACCGCCATCACTCCCAGCCCTCGCCACCATCACCACTACTCGCAGCCGTCGCAACCACCACCATCACCTTGCCTTCGCCTCCACCACCACCACTTGCAGCCCTCTCACACAACCATATACAACAACTCTCTTTCTCTCATCTCTACATAAAGTGATCAAGTTTTCCACCATCAAGTAGGTCCCTTTATTTTAATTTATAGTTCATATTTTCTAGTTATGTGGCATGTTCTAATTTTTTATTTCTAGATTCAACTGCATGTCTTTGTTTTAAGTTCCAAATTCCATGTTTTGGTTCAAGTTTTGTGTTCTTGTTTGCATGTTTTAATTTCAAAACAGTGATTTACTTTTTCTCAAGATTTGTAGTTCTAAATTGTCTATTCAAGCTCTATGTTCTTGTTAAATTTTACAATCCATATATTGCATGTCTTTGTTCTAATAAATTTCATGGTTTAGAATAGCATGTAGGAATTTAGGAGAATTTTGGATTCACAAGCTTTGAAGGATTTTGATTTCTTTTGAAAATTTTTTTAATTAAACACACTTCCTAACTGATATCCACAACCCATTTTTAGCACAACCCCCTTCAATTGATATTTGCAGCCCCCCCCCCCCACTTTCTAATTGATATTTACAGCTCATTTTTTGTACATCCCACTTCAATTGACATTTGAACCCCAACTCACCTTCACACGACTATCAGAGCTTGAAACCCATGTTTACTCTTCATCTACATGAATCCTATTCAATACCTGAACATGTAAAACAAAACAGGGAAGGTTGGGTTGAGATAGAAACAAGATAAGAGTAGATATAAATATAAGGGATTTGCTATGGACCATCGCAGAGGGTATTTCTTGGGCTAGCTGTTGTGTTGGAGAGCAGCCACATATGTTCCCATTTCAACAGATTCATCTTATTCAAGAGGTGGTTGAATCACATGCAAAAGTCAGCTCATGAAATACCGTTGGTGATATTCGCTAGCAAATCTAAAGAAAGAAAAATTAATAACAAATAAAAGGATAATGATATCAAAATATGGGTATGTTTACAAAAACCCTTAATAACTTAAAGATGACTTAAAAGCCCTTAACAAATTAAAGATAACTTAAAAGCCATTAGAAACTTAAAAATACATTAAAAGCCATTTACTTTAATATATGTTAAAAGCTATTCCATGATAAAAAGCCACTAGAATATGTTTTCCATTCCCAAACAGCTCCCTAGAATATATTTTCCATTCCCAAGCAGCCCCCTAGAATGTAATAATTACAGCCCATTAGTCATTAAAAGACAAGAAATGATACGACAAAAACATGGTGGTGCCGATATCATTCCCGCTATAGTGCTGCCTGCCTATCTTGTGAACAGATTTTGAACTTCTAAACGATAGAACCACAGAAACTGGTAAACTACAAAGTTGTAGCCCTTTAAACTATCTTTCCAACACATATTTTTGCTCTAAATTTGGCTAAGCGGTTAAAGAATTATAACAGTTTTAGTGGGATGTATTCACTTAATCTTTAAATAATCGAAGTTTTGTCGTACTTGTGCATTTGTTGAATTAACCAATCTAAAAAGACACTAATCTAAATCTTTTAAAAGCCATTAACCAAAACAACACTAAAAGTCTCAAGTGAAACCAAAACCTTCTAAATAAACAACTCAAAAGACACAACATACACTAAAGACCTCAAGATAACTAAAAGCCTTTAAGAAAATTCATAAAAGTCTCAACAAACCCAGAAGAATTCAAAATTCCTAAGAGCTTTTGGATTCAAAATTTCTTTAGGAACCCTTAGATCCTCTTTAGGAACACTTACGTCACGTTCTAAGTTTTAGAGTGTCCTAGAGTTAGGAGTCCAGCCTCATCACGGCCGGTTGCTATTGATAGCAACTGAGCCATAGATTATGATTCACTAGTTAACCTCTTTTTTCCTAGAGGACAAGCCTAATAAACATAGGATGTAGGGCCCACCTGCATTAATCTAGGGAGTGTCTTGTATTTAGATAGGATCATATAGCATCTTAGATGAAGCCTTAATATAATAAAAGGTAATAAACTTGAATTAAATAATCCCTCAAAAACTGTTGAAACAGTCTGTCCGGTCTAGATTGGTGTCCTAGATGAGTTAGGCATAACTAGCTTAGTTTAGGCGCACCGAACTACGATCGACTATGATTCCAGTGAGGCTGGGATACGTAGGCAACTTGGATACTTGAGTGGCATACCAAGCCTGAGTCGGCTCCACACATAAGCAGTGTGGTTTTGTATATTAATCCTTAAATTAAAAGAAATTAAATCACTTAGGAGTTTTCATGAAATTAGAATTTTATGAGAACTTTCACTTAGATTGAATTCAAACAAATTAAGAAAATCAAGATACACATTTAGGAATTACATTAAAATTAGATTTTAGGATGCATGTCACGTAGTTTGATATTAATATAGAGTTAAGTGGGCCATTTAAAAGAAATTCAAAAGAGTTAACTTTGGAATTGAAGACCGATTATCGGGCAAGAATGGTACATGTGGTGGTAACTCCCCATACCTTCCATTCTCGTAACCAAGTAACGAGGCTAGATTTCTAGTCAATTATGGGTCCTAGATCCCTCATCTAGGTGGCGACTCTGTCACTCTCTTTTGCGTGGAATTCGGATTGCCTTAGTGATCCCAAGTTCACGGAAAGGATGAATTAAATCACACCTTGTTAGGTTCGGCGGCTTACCCCTGCCCTTATGGGTACTGGGTTGCACGTTTGTTTGCACCTTATGGCCTGGTTGCTCCCTGCTTGGTTGGGTAATTAAAATTAATAATAAATAAAAAAAGAGCATACGCCAATCACGTGGGTACGAGAGACTAGGAGAGAGCGTGGCGGCTCGCGCCCTACCCCTCTCGCGGGATCGAGTCCCACAGTTTGGCGACTCTGCTGGGTACCACCTAACTTCATTAAAATTCATTCCAAAGGATAACTCATTTGAATTAATTTTAATAGGCTCAATGAAAACTCTATCTTATATCTTACATGCTTGATAGACTAGTTTATATGTTTTATTTTCTCATCACATCATACTCAAATTTAATCTAACATAACCTGAAGGCATCATAGATTGCGCAAACTTATTTCACACACTTGCATCACTTGTATCTAAACCCTTCCATCTCACATGCTCACACGTCCTATTTAGGAACCCGGAGTGTTATCTAGCATGGTTGATTGGAATTTCATCACCTGGTGCCTCTGTGCTAAAGAAGCATTCCACTCTTAGCCTTGTACCTTTATTGTGCGTAAACGGATCTCTTGTTCACGTACTGATACGCCGGACACTGGTACAGTATATTGAACACGGATTCGCACTAAGAGAACTCTTGGCCTTACCCCTAGATTACACCACACATGCATATAGTATACGAACACACGTGCATCACGTGTGTGAGCCTAGTTTAGGATATCCTACCCATTTGTGTCTAGATTAAGCCGTAGTCCATCTTCCAATGGCTGCGATCGGTTTTAGGTACACAAACAAATCATGAGTCGAGATCTTCTCTCCACTCCGCTAGATTAGGCTTAGGATTGATGCCTTCAGGTAGCATTGCATAAAATGTAAAAAGGTTAAAAACTTTCCCTTTGAGATTAGGATATAAATCTCATATTTTTCCAAGATCTCATAGGTTATCTTCTTAGATTATCCCTCATGTACAATATCATCTCGACCATATCCTTCTTCGTTTATGATCTATCTATCAAGAACGGTGATTCTATCTCCATATTCCTCTGATCCCGTGGCTTTCATTAGTTTCATCTTCTACATTTCCCTTGCTTAATCTTCATCATCTTGAGGTTTAGAAAGTCCATTTCATAAGTCAATTACCTCGTCAGTCCTTGTTCGGATCATTGTCAAGGTTGTCATTCCCTCTCAATTGTCTGCCCATCCGTCTCTCATACTTAAGGCTGCATTTGAACAATCATTGGACTCATTCTAGTCAAGAAAGTATGTTCCATGACACACGATTTTGAGCTCATTGCATTCCTAGTATAGGATTATGTTACTTTGCACTAGGGGCATTATTCAAATCTTCTCTCTTAATAACCGAGTGTTCATTTCCATAGTCCTTAGACTAGTGGCATTCACCTTTATTATCATGTCGCAATTGTCATACGTTGCTCATTTCAGGATTCATTCTGTCATCCCATTGCTTGCAAAGGCCACAGTCATCCCTAATCATTGAGAAGAAACACATGCTGAATCTCAATCTTATACCTTGTACCTATTGTTTTCATGTCAGGAGCATTCACCATTGATCCCGCTCAAGCAACTTGGGTTCGAATAGACTCTCGTCTGGTCAGGAAGTCACCTCCCCCATCTCCTTCGGAAGCTTCTCCATCATCTCCATCTACACCTATGGCAGAACACGTTGAGAGCCCTCAGACCAATAACCTTGAAGTTATGATGGCCGCACTCCTTGAACAAATGAAAGGAATCGAAAAAGATAATCAGTTTCTTAAAGCCCAATTCGCCAAGAAGTTTGGTCCATCATTTCCTTCACCTTCAAAGGGCAAAGAACCCATGAACCTGTCATGTCAGAGCTTCATCTTAAGCCTATGGTGATTCCCATTCCTCAAGGTCCATTTGATGTTACTGATGAAGAATAATATGCTGAAGAGAACTACAACCCGGTCCCATTGCCAGTTGATAAGTCGGTTATGGAGAAGTTGGAACAGCTAACTAAGAAGGTTGATAATATGCAGATTCAAGAGCAAGGGGCCTTTAACTTAAATGATCTCACACTCTTCCCAAAAATTCGGCTTCCGAAGAATTTTCAGATGCCAGACTTTGACAAGTATGATGGCACGGGGTGCCCTACTTCCCATCTCCAGATGTTCACTATCATGTGCCAACCGCAAAACTTATCTCCTGAACAAATGGCCCAGCTTTTCCCGGTTTCTTTAACTAAGGTAGCCAGGAGGTGGTTTTTGGGATTGGACAAGACCCGCTATAGGACATGGAAAGACATTGCTGACCAGTTTGTGAAGCAATTCAAGTATGATGATGGGGCAGAGATGACTAAGAAAGACTTGGAAAAGACCAAACAAGATTCAAGGGAGTCTTTCTTGACATTTGTGAAAATATGGAGGGGGTTGGCAGCACAGATGATTGACCGTCCTACTGAGAAAGAGCAAGTTCAGATGATACTAAAAAACCTGTCCCCTCAGCTCTATTATCACATGTCTCTCCAGTATTATCCTGACTTCAAGCACCTCATTAATACTGCCATACAAATTGAAGAAGCAATGCCACAAGGGGTGTATAACTGAAGCAATCCTAATATTCGAGATTTTAAGAAGCCTACACCCGCACAGGTCAAAGAGGTTGGCAGTGTCTCTCGTGCCAATCCTCAACTGCCGAGACCTCAAAACCCTATAGTCATGGATTATGATCAACCCATGGTCGCACCCCAGCAACAACCAAAGAAGGATTTTGATCATCTACCTGTTCCACTTTCTAAAATCCTACAAGATTGTTTAGCCGCGGGGAGCATCATTTTGCCTCCCATTAGACTACCTCCCAATCCTTTACCCCGAAGTTGGAGAGCACATGAGCACGGCGATTACCATCAAGGCCCGGGCCACGTCACTGATCGATGCATAGCCTTGAAGTATGTGATCCAGAAGTTGATTGATGAGAAAAAATTGGCATTTCAACAGAGGCCGAACGTCATCAATAATCCTATGCCGACTCATGCAGCACCGTCACCGGCCAATGCTTAAGACAAACCAGGGTTCAAAGAAGCACAGGTCCAGTTGCAGTGAAGAAGGGGGTGGAAAGTGCCAGCCATGAGCCAGCCTTTGTTGAGCCTCCAAAGCCAAACCTTTGCAGCGTTTAAAGTTAAAGTTTCAGTCATTTACTATTTTGTGTTGAGTCAGTCAATATGTCAGTTCAGAAATTGAGTCTAGTCTTACAAGGTTATAGAGTCAATGCCTAGTCCAGTCAAGTTATCTTTTGCTTTTCTTCTCGTTTTAAAAGTTGTGAATCCTGAGCCTGTTCAGGATGAGTTATAATGATGTAATCTTTTTCATTCAATAAAGTTTGCTTTTTCATATGTTCTAGTGCGTATGTTTCTGACTCAAATGAAAATAATACTCTCGCCTCAAATGAGGAAAAAGATGCCGACGAAACTCCCCTTGGTTGGCAACATATGTTCAAACAAGAGGAGGAGCGCCAGGCCTAGCCTCTTAAAGAGAAAATTGAAATGATTAACATTGGCACTAAAACTTTGATTCAGTGAATGCCTATGGGAAATACATTAGAGTGTGAGGAATTGATAAACCCATTTCGAGGATAAGAAGATTGTCTAGAAGCACTACAACCGATACCAGGGATAAGACATAGATAGAAAGCTCAAGAGAATGAAGAAAGTGAGAGACATATGATATACAAGGGGCATGGATTGGAAACAACTTTCATATCTCCAGTCAATGACCTTAGTTCCCAAATTCATAATATGAAGCCAACAAATTCAAGAGCAAGCATTGAAAAGCGATCATCAAATATCAAGAGTTACAGATCCATAGATGGAAGATGTCAAAGAAAAAGTTACGCTCCATCAAAGTCGAAAGCACATATCAGAATCTTGAAAGAAGAAGATCCATTATCTCTTACCTGGAAATGCCGTCAAACTCTGTAAAAAAAAAGAGTAAAGAGATCAACTCCAAATCTGAACATTGGAAGGCCTCCTTTGGCCGAACAAATCCCAAACTCATTACCCGGTGTGAAAAAAGAAGAAGAAGAGAACACCCTTTTTGCAAACCCCTTTGAGCCTGAATAATATTTTCTTTCAAAACCCATTATACTAGGGGCATTCGCCCCGAACTACGCGAGACCTGATCCCTACGCTGGGGTACGTAGGCAGCTCGGTCAAACCGAGTTCGGTCGATTCAAAAAAAAATAAAAATTCAATAGTTCCAAAAAGAAGAAAAAAGAGAGTCAATCAATCAAAAGAAAGAAGTCAATCGAAAAAAAGAAAAAAGAAGAAGAACAATTTACCTTCAAACTAGGGGCCTTCGCCCTAAACTACGCGCAACCTGATTCCTTCACTGGGATACGTAGGCAACCTGTTTATGGGTTCGGTCAAAAAATTTTACAAACCCATAAGCCTTTCTTTGAAAAAGCCCATCCTACCTATAAAGTCCTTCCGGTGTTCAGAATCAAGGATTTAGGTCCCAATACAAAACAGGAAAGAAAGAAAGAAGAAAAGAACATAGTTTGAATATCTGCTACACTGAAAACCTGAAAGGGCGGTCTAGGCAAAATTTAGGATCATTCCCCTGCTACGTTGAAAACCTGAAAGGGCAGCTTAGGCAAAAGTTATGGGGATGGCCTGCTAAGTTGAAAACCTGAAAGAGCAACTTAGGCAAAAGTTAAGGTCAAACGGTCCGCCAAGTTGAAAACCTTAAAAAGGTGACTTGGTCATGGTAGGAGAAAATATCCAAAAAAGCTATATCTAGCATCAAGATCGAGGATTCAAGAAGTTCAAGCAGGCACACTTTGCATCCTTGAAACTAGGGACATGAGACCAAGTAATCCAAGGAGTAGTAATCAAATCCTTGGAGTATTACTGTTTTAAAAGGAAAAGTCCAGTGTTTATCAATTGTAAAATTACTCTTTGAAAGGCTAGACCTACTTAACTAAGTCAGAAGCATCACTTTGAGTTGGTCTAGTCAGTCCATCCATTTCTGTTGTTTCAGAAATCCTCGATTATTCGAATAGTGTCTTTTACCAGATTTCTCCTTTGATTAGAGTCGGTCATTGTCTTTGAGTCGAGAGGTCGCAACTGTCTTGGTGAAAGAGGTAAGACATCAGCTTATCTACAACTGCACTTGAGCCATACAAATCTTGATGGAAGAACTTCATGAGTCGTCATATGAAAGATTCGGTTTAAGCAAGCCACTTCAGAAAGAATTTAGAAGCAGAACGTCAGAAGGCATAGTTTTCATAAGCAGACCATGTCCCAGAAAGGCACCATAGGCTTGGGAGAGTCTCATACTTGACGATGGTTGGATCGATTCCTCAACAAGATGAAACATTAAAATTCAGAATTTCTTTCCAGCGTATTGCATCCCATTACCGTCGAGAAACGTTTGTCAAAATACCTGCCAGAAAAAAAAATCCCACCTTCCAATTTTAGTATCCAAAAGAGCCATTGTTCTAGATTACCAGTTCAGCTATTTAGATCAGGGTTTCAATTATGAATACCAAGAATCTCCAGCAATGAAGACCAATGGTCTTTAGGCAGTAACCTCTTCTTAAAAGTTCCTGAAAGCATTCTTAGCAATTCTCATAAGTCATGTTTCATCGTTTCTTCTCTAAGGATAAATGTCAATAGCCGTTGCATTTTACTCCTATTATGCGTTGTCTCGTCATTCGTTTGAATTTTGGTCTTGCACAATATCTATTGTCCTCGAATCCAATTTCACTCATCTAAAGTTCATCAATTTCAAAATTTATCATTTTCAAGTTCATGCTCAAATCTCCAAATTCAAGTTCATTTTGAATCATCAACTCAAGTCCATTTCAAATTTCCAAGTTCAAGTTCATTTCAGGTCATCAAATCAAGTTCAGATTAAATTTTAAAATCCATCCTCCTTTTATTTTCAGAGAAAAAGAGAAATTGCCTCTGGATCGAAAATTCATCTTCCTTTTCTTTTCAGAGAAAAAGCGAAAGTGCCTCTGGATTGAAATTCATCCTCCTTTTCCTTTCAGAGAAAAAGCGAAAGTGCCTTGGATCGAAATTCATCTTCCTTTTCTTTTCAGAGAAAAAGCGAAAGTGCCTCTGGATCGAAAATTCATCTTGATTTTCCTTTCAGAGAAAAAGCGAAAGTGCCTCTGGATCGAAAATTCATCTTAATTTTCCTTTCAGAGAAAAAGCGAAAGTGCCTCTGGATCGAAAATCAATCTTCCATTTTCTTTTCAGAGAAAAAGCGAAAGTGCCTGTGGATCGAAAATTCATCATCCTTTTCTTTTCAGAGAAAGAGCGAAAGTGTCTCTGGATCGAAAATCTATCTTCTATTTTCTTTTCAGAGAAAAAGCGAAAGTGCCTCTGGATCGAAAATCTATCTTTCATTATCTTTTTAGAGAAAAAGCGAAAGTGCCTCTGGATCGAAAATTCATTTTCAATTCTTTTCAGAGAAAATGCGAAAGTGCCTCTGGATCGAAAATCCTTTCTTTTCAGAGAAAAAAACAAAGGTGCCTCTAGATTGAAAATTCCTTTTCCCTTCTTTTCAGAGAAAAAGCGAAGGTGCCTCTCGATTGAAAATTCATTTTTTCTTCTTATCAGAGAAAAAGCGAAAGTTCCTCTAGATCGAAATTCCATCTTCCATTTCTCCTCTTTTCAGAGAAAAAGCAAAAATGCCTCTGAATCGAGGTATTCTTTTTCCTTTTTGTTGGAGTAAAAGCGCAATAGCCTCTAAACCAAAAAAGATACTTTCTTCTTTTTAAAGAAAAAGATGAATGCCTCTATGACAGGGAATTCCATTCATCTCTGTTACTTATTAAAGTCTTAGGGTTCCAATCTAGAATCTTGCATTAGGAAGCATTTAGCGTGCATTTGCATTTAGGTTGCATTTTGTGTAGAGATTCTTTTGTTGGCTAAAGCTACGCAAAATGATGTTGTTTCTTTTGCTTTGGTATTCGGTTACTCCGTCACCTCTACCAAAAAGGGGCATCTGTAGGCACCTCATTTTGTTCCGCTATAGCCAACAAAAGCTTCCGTTAATTCTCCCCATTTTAGAGTCCGTTCTCTGTGTTTTCCCGTCACTTTCCACCGATTTCCCCTCATTTCTCATTTTCCTAGGGGTTCATTTTCCATGAAAAATTGAAAGGGTCCGAATTCGACCGAGGAGTGCTTTTATTACTGGACTTTCAAGATGGAGCATGCAGACCCGCCAAAGCTTTTACAATCAAATTTTGTTCCATGGAAAGTTTCGGCTAACAAGTGGATCAAACGAATTGAATTTTATCCCATGGGTTCGGCTACAATGATTGGGCTCGTCAAAATTTCATGAAAATAAATTTTTGAAAAGGATTTTACCGCAAATAAATGGGCCCACCAAAGCTTTAAAGAACTTAAATTTTATTTTCATGGGAAATGGATATTTGACCAATTTACATTGTGGCCCATAAATTGGATAGCTCAATCATCCTAGGGAGGTAATTTTGGAAGCATGCCCAATTCATGCTGTGGACCATCAAACGAACAGTTAGGATCATTTCCGTGATGTAATTTTGGGTTGTGTAGACACCCCCATTTTGCTACGCTTTAAAAAGCAAAAGATTCGGTAGTATCATCGAGTCTTGAATCCGTATTCAACATTAGATTAGGCATCCACGCATTTTAAGGTAGATTTCATGTAATTATGGGAGTTTTGAAGTTGATTCGTGATCCTGAAGGTCTCTAGGGGGTTCCTTTGGCCTCTGAAAGATGAAAGTTCAAGTTTCCAAGCAAATGAAAAAACTTGCTATTTTTAGAATTTTCAGGGTTTCTCTCATTTTTGTCTATTTTGCACTGCAGGGGTATTTTGGTCATTCCCGATGTGTCTCGTTTGACCCCCGAGTTATATTTGAGAATTCTTGAGTGATTTTACAAATTTTGAAAAAGTTACTATTTTTAGAAACTCATGGGGCTTCCATATTTTCATCATCTTATGGATATTTCAATCATTTCTCATATGTCCAAAACCATCTCGAGGGTGCGGCTGATGGATTATGAGTAATTTCGTAAGATTTGGGAAACCTGCTAAATTTAGATCTCTCAAGATTTTCTCTTAGTCTTGCACTTCGGGGGTATTTTAAACATTTCCAAACATATCATATTTGGTCCCTAAGTTGTGTCTAAGAAATCTTGAGTCCGTTCATAAATTTTCAAAAATCTGCTATTTTTAGAATTTCTCAGGGTGTTCCCTAGTCTCGCCAAATTCTAGCACCTCGGGGTAATTTGGTCTTTTCCTGTGTAATTCTTTGGATCCCCGAAATATGTTTGAGAGATTATGAATGATTTCCTGATTTTTGAAAAACCTGCTAAATTTAGAATTTCTCAGGAGTTTCGCTTAATTTGAAAATTCTAAGTGTTGAGGGCATTTTGGGTATTTTCAGGAGATACCAAATGATCCTGTTTAATATTGCTCACCGAAAGGACCCAATTTTAAAATTTTCTATTTTTGAAGTTTGACCACAAAGACTTTCCATTTTTAATTTTTTCCTTTAGGGGTGAATCAATCTGAGGGTATTTTGGTCGCATTTGGATGTCTAACAGTCAAATAGGGGCATTTTGGTCCGAAAAGTTATTTTTCAAAAAGGATGGTCCAATCATGTGTGAGGGATGCACCATAAATGTCAAATAGGTTGGGTCCATATATAGAATGTTGAATTTAGGAAGATTTTATTGATTTTTAACGGAAAAACCCGAAACCCGTGTGAAATGGCCCATTGGGCTAAAGCCCGTTAAGATGGAGCTCATGTGGGTTCACCCATATGGGTCAACCACCATGGTGGGCGGCCCACATGGTTGATCACATGAGTTGAGCACCCAACCTTGATGATGTCACAATGGTGACATCATATTTGTTAAAAGAAAAATAAAAAGAATAAAAAATGAAAAGAAGGAAAAGATGAATGATTGCTTAAAAAGGTTTTCTTCCAAAGAAGCAATGTGGAATGAGAATAGCATGTCTTGATTGATAAGAAATTAAGATTGGAATCAAATCCAATTTGGAAACAAGAAAGAAAGAAAGATAGCAAGAGGGGGAAATTGGAAACAAGCCAAAATGGGAGCTCTCACATTGGAAATTACTATTTCTCTCTTAACCTTAGCTTTTTTGTATAAAAATCAAAGCAAACAATCCTAGAAAAGATGGAAAAAAATCCAAATTCGTCTTTTTTCTCTCTCCTCCCAAGAAAAAAAAAAACCTCTTCTCTCTTGAGGTGTGTTCTTATCTCTCAAGGGTTCTTCATAAAAGGGATTCTTAAAATTCATTTTCTTCTTCAACAAATCACACATCAAGGATCTTTGGGGTGTTCTTTGGGTCTTCTTCATCATATAAAAGGGTGCGACAAAGTGTATACCTCGGATCTACGCACCCTAGAGACAAGGAGCGCGATCAACGGTAGGATCTGTATCTTTGTAATATCAAAAGTAGAAAAGCATGCTAGGGTTTTAATTTTGATAGATGAAATCAACGAGTTTTTCTTTGAAATTGCAGTATGTTATAATATAGATTATGAGTCTTCAAAATCCAAAACTTGATCCAAAAATTAATTTTCCTCCATTTAAAAATGGTTTTCTTTTGTTTTTATTCAATATGGATTTAAATTAGATTATCAAAGCAAGTGTTTGAAAACATTGTTCTTTTTAAAAACTGATATTTTCTGGGTTTTATATAAAATACAAAACTACTGGAAACTTAATTTCCAACCGCGGTTCGGCTGTTTTATTTTTCATTCTATTTTTCAAAGAAAAACCCCGAAAAGAGTTATTTCTTGATAAATTGAGCCAAAAGTATATCAAATCATGTCCAACTTTAGTGAAAGTTTGTTTCTAGTAGTTTTAGAAGGTTTTTAGATCACCCAAAAATTTTCATATTTTTTGGAGTTTATTTAATCAGATTATTAATTATTTTAAATTTCGGCTATTTTTAATAAATACCAAATCGTTTTACAAATTGATGAAACTTTTCAGAATTAAAGCCTAATAATAAATGGAAGTTTCCATTGAAAATATTTTAAAAAACATATTGGTTTTATTGTTTTCTAATCGCTTCCCCGTTTTACGTGCAATAATTCTTTTTCTTATTAAATTAATATATTTTCAAACTTTTTCTTTACAAACCACTAACTTATGTTACTCGAATGTTACAGAAATATTTTCAATTAATTTTGCAAAGATTTGATAAGGTTTTACAACTTATTTTAATAAACAGGTTTTAACACCTAAGAAACAAATTGATCTCTTATATTTAAAAACCAATTTTATTGAGGAGATTTAATTTTTAAGTTTTAAAATTTTGATAAAAAATTTATAATCTATTATATATCTACTAAAAGTTTTTATTTGATTTTAGGATACCATTAGGTTTGCTTTATAAGTAATTCTTTGGTTTCATCTGATTTTTGTGTGAATTTAAATGTGCATGAAATTGTAATAAAAATTCATGAAAGTTATACAGTAGTCTAAGATCATGCTTATCTTTATACTGTAAGAGTTTAAGTTGATTTGAAATTGATATGCTATAGGTTGCTGTGTTAATCTATAATCTGACTTGAATTTTGAAAAATCAGAAATTGATATCTAATCTTAATGCTAATTCATGAAAATTTTTCAGTAAGATTTAATCATCTATATATTTATTCTGTAAAAGTTTGGAGTAATTTAAAATTGATATGATATAGGTTACTGTGTTAATCTATAATATGATTTGAATTTTGAAAAATCAGAAATTGATATTAAATCTTAATGATAATTCATGAAATTTTTTCAATAAGCCACAATCATCTATATCTTATTACTGGAAAAGTTTCAACTGAGTTGGAGTTTGATTGCTTAGGGTTACTGTCTAATCCTAGCAATCTGGTCTTAATGATATTAAATCACAATTTAATAGCAAATCATTACAAAAGTCAGTAAAAATCTCCAAAAAACCTTAACTTTTCATCATAAATTCAATCCCTAACTTTTTTGAAACAGAAACCATAGGGTTCATAGATTGGCTTTGTAAATTGGCTATGCTGTGACAATTTAACTGCCGAGATCGCAACCGTAATCGTATACTAATTGCGATTAATCCTGCATAATTGGAGTGCGTAAATTATAGTATGATATTGGCTCTAAGGTCCACTGTCCACGGAAATCCTGAGAAATATGCCAGGCAATAAGATACTATAATTTACGTGCTAAATTATACAAGTGTTGAGAACACGATTCCCTTCCATGATTGCGATTTGAGGTCGAAACTTGCGAACCATAGAGCCTTTGGTATTCATTAGATGTTTAGGAATAAAAAATCCTCAAAAATAAAAAATCATTAAGTTTAACAAATCGAATTAACTCGATCCGCGTCTTAGGAGCCGTTGGATTACGGTCTCCTATCGTAGGAACCTTTAGGGCCCCTTACGAACACTTACGTCTCGTTGTGTTCTAGGTTTTAGGGAGTCCTAGAGTTAGGAGTCAAGCCTCATCACGGTCGTTTGCTATGGATAGCAACCGTGCCAATAGATCTAGTTACACTAGTCACCCCTTTTTTTCATAGGACAAGCCTAGTTACCTAGGATGTAGGTTCACCTGCATTAGTCAAATGGATGTCTTGCACTTAGATAGGACCATATAGAATCTTAGATGGAGTCCTAGGATAGTAAAATCTACTCAACTTGAACTAAATAATTTCTCTTAAACTGTAAAACAGTCAATCCAGTCTAGATCGGTGTCTTAGATGAGTTAGGCATAAGTAGCTTAGTTCAGGTGTACCGAACTACGATCGACTCTGATTCCAGTGAGGCTGGGATACGTAAGAAACTTGGATACTTGAGTGGCATACCAAGCCCAAGTTGGCTCCACACATAAGTGGTGGGGTTTTGTATATTAATCCTTAAATTAAAAGTAATTAAATCACTTAGGACTTTTCATGAAATTAGAATTTTAGGAGAACTTTCACCTAGATTGAATTCAAACAAATTAAGAAAATCAAGATACACATTTAGGAATTACATTGAAATTAGATCTTACGATGTATGTCACGTAGTTCGCATATTAATAACGAGTTAAATGGGCCATTTAAAAGAAACTCAAAAGAGTTAACTTTTGGAATTGAAGACCGATTATCGGGCAGGAATGGTGCATGTGGTGGTAACTCCCCAATTATGCTGGATCGATCGCAATTAGTATGCGATTATGGTTACGATCTCGGCATCTAAATTATGCTAACATGTTATTTTACAAAGGAAATCTATTCCTCCTAAGATTTCTGTTTCCGATGGCTTAGTGATTGAATACATGATGAAAAGTTAGAGTTCTCTGAAAATTTTCAAGGTGCTTTGAATTAATTTGGATTTTTAAATGAATTTATCACAATTGAATCAGATTAATGATTTTACAAAGAAGCCTATAGCTAATTAATTTATCTGTTCCAGAAATTTTAGGATATGATGTGTTCTTGAAAAATATATTCTGTTTTAATTTTTCATGATTTTAAAGATTGAAATTCGATTTTTAATTTATTTTCCACTTTCGGGTCAGATTGATGACATTACACTAACAAATATAGGAAATTAATTCCAAATCCAACCAAACTTTTACTAGACCGTTCTCGGACAAGTAGAAAATTATGAAAAAACATTTAGACATTATTTCGACAATTGTCTATTTTTAACAGATATATTCATGTTCTGGTCAGAGCAATTAAAAATCAATAAAAATATTAAAATATGCCCAAAATTTCCGAGAAATTCACCATATGATTCTGACTGGTCAGTTCATCTTGCTACCAGATTTCAGCTTTAAGAAGTTTTTTTAATGATATGTCCTTCATATACATGAAAATCAGTGATTTTATCAAAACAATTCTAGTAAAAATAATAAATAAACTCCAAATCTTTTGAAACTTTTTGTATGATACTTAAACATCAAAAATCTACTAAGGACCAAATTTCAATCAGTTTCGAATTGTTTTCTTATATGAACGATTTTTAGAACCATTAAAATCCTATTTCCGGGTATTTTTTGAACTAATATTTGAGCCATCAAAACAAATGAAATCTACCAGAATTTTTAAATCTTTGGTGTTCTTTTAACCTCATTAAGACTCAGAAAACATAGCTTCACGAAAAACCCTTGGTTTTAAAATACTCATTTTTTAAAACGATTCAAAAGCCACTAGATATGCTATTCGGTTAAACACCCAATTCTCTCATATAACGATTCATTTTTTACCAAAATTGATAATCAAATAAACTGACCCACCAAAATCATGCATGGTAGCTTTTACGAAAATCATGAAGAAAACAAAGAAGAAACGGCCCTAAGCATGCTTTTCTACCTTTGATATTATAAAAAATGGAGGAACCTACCGTTGATCGCGTTCCTTGTCTTTCGGGTGCGTAAATCCAAGGTATACGCTTTGTCGCACCCTTTTAATCGATAGAGAAACCCTAAAATCCGCCAAATATAAGCCGCTTCGAATAACAATTCAAAGAAGATGAACGAGATGTGCTTGCTAGAAGAAAGGCTCGGCCAAAGAACAACCAATCAAGGGAGAGAGATGAGAAACAAGTGATTTGAGAGAGCTTTTTCTAATTTTTTCAGAAATAAAATCAGTGTACCGATGAGATGAAGATGATAAGAATTGGTGAAGATGAGGGAGTGGGTGGTTGTGAATGGTAATAAATCAAAGAGAGGGCTCTAATTGTGAGATTTAACAAAACAAACCCAAACGCACTCCAAACAGCAGATGAGAGAGAGAGTTCGGCCCAATTTTTGATTCGTGGATCTTGAGCAGGAGGATAACCAAAAACATGAATTGTGGCAGCCCAAAAAAAAACCAAGTCCCCGTCCCCCCTTGCAAGCCTTTTTTTATATAGGGAAGAGAGAGTTACCAATATTTCAAACTTTCACAAAGTTTTTTCAAAATCTCAACTTACTATTTTTTCCTAAAATATTCCTTTTTATTCATTCTCCATGCTTGTGCAACAAAGAAATATAAAGGCCACTTTCTAATTAGAGGATTCTTGTCTCTTTCTCTCTCCATGCATATATATATGTTTATATATATATACATTCCTTTCCATGCATGTACGTAATTCCAAGAAGAAATATAAAGGCTACTTTCTAATTAGATGATTCTTGTCTCTTTCTCTTTCCATGCATATATATGTTCATATATATACATTCCTCTCCATGCATGTACGTAATTCCAAGAAATATAAAGGCTACTTTCTAATTGGATGATTCTTGTCTCTTTCTCTTTCCATGCATATATATGTTTATATATATGCATTCCTCTCCATTGTCTAATCCTATGCCGAAGCAACAAACCGTGCAACTTGTATAAACTTAATAACAACACCCAATAAAGGCTGGACGTGCATAGCTGGGATGATCAACACCATTCAAATGTTGGGTAACGGTGCAAATGGGTTGTGCCCCCCTAAATTATTTCCGTTGGATGATCCAAGCCGTCCAATTGATAGGCCCCACATTGTAGATTCATTATCCTTCTAGAAATCAACACCTTAGGACAATCCAAACAGTCCAAACGATAGGCCCAAAATGTAAATTGGTTGCACCCTTTAGCACATTTCCATGGGCTGATCCGATCCATCCGAATAATGGGCCGCAATGTGAATATGTTACACCATCTTTAAATCACTCCCATGTGATGATCCGAACCGTTCATTTGATGGGCGACAATTGATGATCTTGACCGTTCAAATAGTGGGCTGCGATGTGATTTAATTCCATAGGATGATCCAAACCATCTATTTTAATGGGCCACAATGTAATTAGGTTGTACCTCAAAATCATGATATCGTGCCCATTTCAGCCCACATGCATAGTAATATATTAATCAATTGAACCATTGGCTTGTCTAGTGGACCCCACAAAATGGTGAACGAATTTGGGAGTTTTTCCAAATTGACCGAATCATGGTCATACCACCCAACTCATTTACACTTCCTACATCTAATTAAAATTAAAATCAGCAGGGACTCTTCCTCATTCAATAGCTAGTATTTAGATAAGAACAACTTTTGATGGGGCCCACTAGCTAGCGTAAGTTGTAAGGAAAGAGGGTGTTGGGTAGAAAAATCCAAAAGTGAGATTAGGGACCCTAAGAAAAATTTACCGAATGGTGACACTTGGGTTTTATAAATTCCATATTGCATTGGAGCTCCCAAACTACCCGGATATCCATGAAAATTCTAAATTTCAATAGCGGGCCCCTCTTTGAATTTGGCCAAACATCCATTGATTGAAATTCTGCAATTTTTGAAATACAAATTGCAAGCCTTGCTTTAAATTACCGAAACACCAACCATTGTCAAGTAACATTTTTGAAAATGATATGCACCACCTCTTGGCGAAAATTTATGAATAATAATAAAAAGAAACATATGGCGGGCTCCGAAATTCCAACTTCTTCAAATTTTCCATGGAAAATGAACTCCAAAGAGAGGGATAAGAAAAATGAGATAGAAAGTGATGGAAGTAGAGGGAAAAGGAATGGTATGGAGAATATGACTTGGGACATAGGGAAAAGCTCGAGAAATGGGAAAATGGTCTTCAAATGAAAAATGCTAACGAAAACCTTTGTTGGTTAAAGCGGAGCAAAATGGGGGTGTCTACAGATATCGAGTTATGTTGTATGTTTTATTGTGTTTTCTTACTTTCATGCGCATACCTTATACCTTTAGCTGTAGTATGCATGTGTTTGTCCACCAGAACTTAGACACCTATTAGGTATGTCACTCATAACCTAGCAATGCTTAGGTGACACACTTCTTTTATTTATTTTGTATGTGCTTATTATCCCCGGGCCATGCATGTTTAGGTAGACGTTTTCCTTGGGGATTTTTGTTCCCATTTCACATGATTTTCACCCAAAACTCTTCAAAGTTAAATAAATGGCATAAGAGACCAAGTGTTCGCACTCGGGTGAATTGGAGGTGCTCTTCAGACCTTCTCCATTCGTCACCAGGCACGGACCTTTTGTATCTATGGTTATCCATTGCAAGCAGGGCATTTGTTTTGGTTCCATGGCGTATCCATGGATAGCGACTCTGAGTTATTTCAGGTGCGTCTTGGTTTCGAGCCCTGGCTCCGGATCGAGAGGTATCTCATTCATTTTGTATCGCCACTCATGCTATGCTGTTAGGGTGGCATCATTTCAAGAGTTCCTTGGTAGAGCTCTCCTTCACGTTGTGGAGATCTTAGAGGATTGCAGGGGGATCTCGCGTCCCTCGGCACCTGTCATCTTAGGATCGGGGTCCACAAATATTTATAAATTAAGAAAAGTATACAAAGGAGTTAATAAAGAAGTATGAGATGGATAGCAGCAAGACATCAAGAATTCCAATGAGTGCAACTGCTAAGTTAGAAAAAGATGAATTTGGCAAGTCAGTGGACCAAAAGATGTATAGGTGTATGATAGGCACACTCCTCTATTTGACCGCTAGTAGACCAGACATTATGTTTAGTGTCTGCCTCTGTGCTCGGTTTCAATCGGATCCAAAGGATTCTCATGTATCCACAGTGAAGAAAATCCTCAAGTACTTAAGAGGAACCCAAAGTCTGGGACTATGGTATGAAAGATATAGTGACTTCACTCTCACTGGATATTCAGATGCAGACTTTGCTGGATGTAGAGTGGATAGAAAAAGCACTAGTGGGACTTGTCAATTATTGGGAAAATCTCTTGTATCATGGTTTAGTAAGAAACAAAATTCAGTAGCCCTGTCCACAACAGAAGCAGAATATGTGGCAGCTGGGGCATGCTATGCACAAGTCCTATGGATGAAAAGCACATTGATGGATTATGGTGTTAAAATGGAAAAAATTCCCATTCAATGTTACAACACTAGTGCTATAAACTTGACAAAGAACCCCATACAACACTCCAGAATCAAACACATTGAGATTAGACACCACTTCATTAGAGATCACTCACAAAAAGGGGACATTTACCTAAAGTATATCAATACTGAGGAACAATTGGCTGACATCTTCACAAAGCCCCTTAGTGATGAGAAAATGTGTTATATAAGAAGTGCCTTGAATATTTGGAGTGCAGATCAAGTCAAAGAAATTGCAAAATAAATACTTTGTGCCTTCACCTGCTTATCTATATAGTATTCATGTACGTATCACCCTTGTTTGGTAGTATCTGCATGAATGAGATGTCAAACCTTAATCTTAAAAGTCATTCAATTAGTGCTCTTAGCCTTCTTAGTTTCTAAGAAGGAGATGGTACATTCACCTTAATTAAAATACTGAACAAATTGGCTTTGCGCCAGCATCTCAATCATGAACAGGTATATGTCCATTATTTGGCTATATATTTACTACCATAAAACTTAATGAAGGGGGGTACCTAACTTGACTATCAATTACTCTTGCTTATCATGACAGTTTCACACTCATTCTATCTCATGATAAGATTTTTTTAAAGAAACAAAAAAGGGAGTTTCTTAGGTCTTATCATGCTATAACTTGGTAGGAGTACACCTTTGCTTCATGATAAAGCCTAAGGGGGAGTTACTCAATTGTATGCGCATACTAATTGGCTAATATTCTGCTCTCATGTTTTGTGCTTAAACTTGATATCCTTCCTTTTTGCCGATGCCAAAAGGGGGAGAATTTTAGAAATTGATTATTTATTCATGCTCCATATACTTTCTCTTGTCATTTTATATCTGTGCATATGTTGAGGGGGAGTTTTCATAATTAATTTTGTTTGTCATCATAAAAAATGGGGAGATTGTAAGCCCAAGGGTCTATCCTCCTATCTTGTTTTGATGATTCTCAAACTAAATTAATTACTTTTTTGAATGCTAATCAATTTGCCTTGAAGTGTTATGATAACACAGGTTAATCATTGAAGGAACCAACGCACTACATTAGTCAAGCTTGAAGTTGTACCATTCAAGGGACAAAGAAGCTCGAATCAAAATTGAACCAACTGACATTGGAAGAACAATCAAGGTGGAGCTCTCTTCAACCCACTCAAGCAAAGCAAGCACACAATGGAAGATCCATGAAGACCAAGACCAAAGAGTAGTGTAACCACACTTAGACTTTTTGTACATCCTCTCTCTTTGGATTTTCTGGTTCAAGGCATGGTTTTTCAAAATATGTTTTCTTTTAAGAGACTAACACTCCCCGTATTAGACTTAATTTGCTAAGAGAATGTTTGTGTGGTGGACCAACATGTTGGGACCCTCATAACATTCCAAATTATCATATAAATATAAATTCCAAAAGCCCAAAAGAAATCAGCAACAAAAACTGGAAAATATGTTGTTTATAGGCTTCTCGGAACTCCGAGCTCGAAACTCTGAGATTTGTCTCGGAACTTCGAGAAATGGTCCAGGTATTATATCCATTCTCTGGTCGTTTTCTCAGAACTCAGAGAGTTTTTCTCGGAACTCTGAGAATTTTCTCGGAGCTCCGAGAATGGTTCTCAGGAATCCAAGAACGTCGCAACATCAAAAAATATATCCGTTGTATTTCAAACGTCTAGTTGCTTTTTGAGGTGTTTTTGTTAACACCGCCCCCAAACGGTCCCATGTTCTTTGGGCTTATAAATACACATTCAAGAGGTTCATTTAACTCTCTTGAATGATTAAAAATCATCCTAAGCATTTACAAACACTTGCAAACCCATTTGGCTTAAGCTTGTTTATTTTCTCCACCAAACTTGCCTTGCACTTGCAATCTTTTGAGTTTGGATTTAGGATTTAACTTGTATTATCTTGGAGACCATTCAAGCGAACTTTAGTGTGCATCAAGCCTTAAAGGAAGGCATAGCAATCTTCTTCTTCATTATAAAGGTGGCTAGGGCATTCTATTCTTAATACCGTTGGGAGAATCGTTTAGAACTCGGCGGGGAAGGAGAGTCGGTGTAAAGGTGGCAAGGGGATCCTCATTTAATTCCCTTGGGATTGTAATCGCCTCGGAGCCGGGCATCATGGAGGTCTCACATAGTGGAAATCCTTGAGGACGATCTCAAGAAGAGTGGAGTAGGGCTTTGCCTGAACCACTATACATCGGTGTGTTCTTTCCTTATCCTTGCACTTTCATTTTTGTATGGTTGGGCATTTTACTTTATTATTTGAACTAACAAAAAACTAAGCAAGTAAAGAGAAATTGAATTAGGTTTAAAATTTGATTTGAAAAGGATAATTTTTTTAGAAAACCAATTCACCCCCCTCTTGGTTCCCTACACCTTTATTTTAATGGCCCACTTAGTTGGGCGTCCAATATGGATGAGATGGGATGGTGATGTCATATTTGATGTGTTTTGAAAAAAAAAATGAATGAAAAGAAGGAAGAGTTGTAATTAGAAAGGGTTAGTATGGTCAGGTTAGTAAAATACCATAACGTTTTACCTACTTGTCAAAAAAATTTGTGATTAACGTGTTTCGAACGGCTCAAAAAAATCTACAACTTTCTAGTTTACGACTTTGCTTAATTCTGTCCCTAAATAGGTCAAAAATGAGCTCCAACATTGGGCAGTCTTTTTTGGACAGGAATCTTTCATATATATGTTATTTCTATTGTGTGATAGCTCCTAGAAGAATCTTGAAAGATCTACCTTATGCAAAATATTATGCCTTGGTTTGCAAGTAATCACAATTAGAATTCAAGTTGATTTGAGAACTAAAAGGAATGAAAGATAAGGAAGAGAAAAAAGAAACTAGCTAATGTGAGACTCCTCACAAAGGAAACTACCTGTTCTTTGCAAACCCTAGCTTTTTCTATAAAGCAAATCAATTCAACCTTGGGAAAGGGCTGGAAAAATGTCCAACTTGGTCTTCCGACTCTAAAAATTAATCCCCTTTTGGAGAGCTCTTGTTCATCTTCTTCTCATATGGTGTTCTTCTCCAAAAATCCATTAAACATCTTCCATTCTTCTTCTATATTTGTGATATTAGAGATCTTTGAATTAATCAACAGGATTTTCTAGCGATTATAAGGATGCGTCAAAGCGTATTCCTCGGATCTACTCACCCTAGAGACAAGGAGCACGATAACCGGTAGGTTTTCTTCATCTTTGTAATATTAGATTTAGAAAATCATGTTTAGGGTTTTTATTTTCGTTTATGGTCTAAACGAATGGGTTTTTATTGAAATTTCAATATGTTATAATATGAATTATAATTTTTCAAAATCAAGATTTTTGCTGGGAAATTAATTTTCCTCCATTAAAAAAAAATTCCTTTGATTTTTCTTCAATATGGATTCAAATTAGGTTTTGAAAGCAAGTCATGTAAATCTTTGAATTTTTTTAAAATAAGTATTTTTTTTATTAAAATTGATTAAAATACTACTGGAAAACATAATTTCCATCCATGGTCGGCTTATTTGATTTTTTGTTTTATTTTTCGAATTGTAACCCCGAAAAGGGTTATTTCTCGATGAATAAAATAAAAAATGTATCAAATCAAGTAACAAATAAATAAAATTTGGTTTCCAATGGGTTTATAATATTTCTAAATAACTCAAAAAAATTTAGAATTTTTGGAATTAGTTTGGTCTTATTTTGAATTATTTTATTGGCCTATTTTTAATAAATAGTAAACTGATTTGAAAACTAATGAAACTTTAAATATCTTAATTTTAGATATAAATAGAATTTTTCATGAAATAAAATTTTGAAAAATATGTTTTCTTTATAGTTTTCTAATCAAAGTCTCGTTTTGGGTGCCGTAATTGTTTTTTATACTAAACTTGATAATTTTCAGAATTTTTCTTTACAAACCAGTAACATATATTATTAGTATGTTAGATAAACATTTTTAGGAGTTTTTATAAAGTTTTAATATGGTATTTGAATTTTTTATGATTAAAAGGGGTTTGGATTTCAAGAAAATAATTAATTTTTTCCTTAAAAATTGATTTGTTGAAGGAATATTAATTTTCAAGTTTTGAAATTTTGATAGAAAATATTATGATTCATATTAGATCATCTATGATTTTTTCATGATTTTAGGATGTCAGTAATCATTTGATTTTGGTTTTTCTTTCAAAATAGCCCGACTTTGTGAGATCATTAATTGATAGAAAATCGTGATAGAAATCAATGAAATTTTTTACAGTATGCTTTATTAATGATCCTCGTATTACTGTAGAATTTTGAATTAATTTAGAATTTGTTTGCTATGAGTTGTTTTGTAATTCATACAATCTAGACTAAATCTAATAAAATCCGATTCTTATAGTAAATCACCTTATAAATTCATTAACCTTTTATAGTAACCTTCCACGGTTATGAGGAAGTTTTCTTAAAATTGGGAACTTAATTAGAATCCTATTACTATAGGTTTCTTTGTAAATCAACAACCTGGACTCAAACTATTAAAATGGGAAACTTTATAGTAAATCATAATAAAAATAAATGAAATTTTTGCACCAATCTCACTTCATGATTATCATATTATTGTAAAATTTTTAACATAATCAGAATAGATTTACTATGTGTTGTTTTGTAAATCAACAATCTGGTCTGAAATTGATAAAATCCTTTGAAAATCAATTTTAATTCCAAAAATCATGAAAATTTCCAAAACATCTTAACTTTTTAGTGAGCATGTATTCCTTAAATCATTTTAATAAAAACCATAGATGTTAGTAATTTCCTTTGTAATTTAGAGTACTAGGATAGTTTAGGGCCAAGGTTGCATTTATAATCGTATCCTAATTGCGATCAATCTGTAACAATTTGAGCATTTAAATTATAGTATGTTGTTGGCTCTGAGGTTGTAATCCATGGAAATCCTGAGAAACATGCCAGGCAATAATATACTATAACTTATATGCTAACTTTTGCAAGAATGGAAGCACGATTCCCTTCCATGAAGACAACCTATGCACAAGAATGTGTCAGCCCTTAGAGCCTTAGCTTTTCCTTAAATTTTAGACATTAGGAACCCTTAAAGAATTAAAAATCAGCAATTAAACAAATTGAATTAATTTAACCCATGTTTTTGGAACCGTTGGATAACAGTATAACTTCGTAGGGACCTTTCGAGCCGATTAGGAACACTTACGTTACGTTGTGTTCTAGGTTTTATGGTGTCCTAGAGTTAGAGAGTTCAGCCTCATTACAACTGATTGCTATTATTAGGTTCACTTGCATTAGTCTAGTTACCAAGCCTAGTTACCAATGATGTAGGTTCACTTGCATTAGTCTAAGGGATGTCTTGCACTTATGTAGGATCATATAGCATCTTAGATGGAGTCCTAGGATAATAAAATCTACTCAACCTGAATTAAATAATCTCTTGAAAACTGTTGAAACAGTCAATCTAGTCTAGATTGGTGTCCTAGATGTCTTACGCATATAGCTTAGTTTAGGCACCGAACTACGATCGACTCTGATTCTAGTGAGGCTTAGATACGTAGGCAGCTTTAGATGCTTAGATGGCATACCGAGCACAAGTCGACCAACCACAAATGGTGGGGTTTTGTATGT
Source organism: Tasmannia lanceolata (assembly GCF_043159265.1). Lineage (NCBI taxonomy): Eukaryota > Viridiplantae > Streptophyta > Magnoliopsida > Canellales > Winteraceae > Tasmannia > Tasmannia lanceolata. The sequence goes on along the minus strand of NW_027518679.1, from coordinate 13,589,244 downwards.
TAGTTTTTTGTAATTGAATTAATTAAAATATATAGGATTTTTCACAAATTAGAATTTTAGGAGATCATTCACTTAGATTGAATCCAAACAAATTAATAAAATCTTGGTACCCATTAGGGATTACATTGAAATTAGATTTTAGGATGCATGTCACATAGTTCGCACATTAATATAGAGTTAAATAAGCCATTTAAAAGAAATTCAAGAGAGTTAACTTTTGAAATTGAAGACCAAATTATCGGGCAAGAATGGTGCATGTGGTAGTAGTTTCGCATACCTTCCATTCTCATAATCAGGTAACGAATCTAGAATTCTTGTCGCTTAGGGGTCCAAGATCTCTCATCTAGGTAGCGACTCTGTCATTCTCTTTTGCAAGAAATTCGGATTGCTTTAGTGATCCTATGTTCACAGAAATGATGAATTAAATCAATAATAAACAGCACACGCCGCTCGAGTGGGTACGAGAGACCAAGAGAGGGAGGCGGGCCGCGCCCCTCTCACGGGATCGGGTCGCACAGATAGGATCTTATAGCATCTTAGATGAAGTCCTAGGATAATAAAATATAATCAACTTGAATTAAATAATATCTCTAAAACTGTTGAAACAGTCAGTCCAGTCTAGATCGGTGTCCTAGTTAAGTTAGGCATGTAGCTTACTTTAGGCCACCGAACTATGTCGACTCTGATCCTAGTGAGGCTTTGGTATGTAGGCAACTTGGATGCTTGGATGGTATTCCAAGCACAAGTCGACCCTACAAACATTCCAGTAGGGTTTTAGGGTTGTTTTATTTATTTATTTATTTATTTATTCAACCCTAAATTAAATTGATTAAATCACTTAGAACCTTCCCCAAATTAGATTTTAGGAGAACTATCACATAGATTGAACCAAACTAAATCATGAGAATAAAAGAGATGCATCTAGGAACCACATTGAAATTAGATCATCCAGGATATATGTCTCGTAGTTTGCACATCAAGAGAGTTTAATTGAGCCTTTTAAAAAAAATTTAAATGAGTTAATCTTTGGAATTAAAGACCGGATTATCGGGCAAGAATGGTGCATATTGTGGTCATCCGCCATATCTTTCATTCTCGTAATCTGGTAACGAATCTAGACTTCTGGGATCACAAATCATTGCAATGTCACATATGGGTCCTTGGTCCCTTACCTAGGTGGCGACTCTGATCATTCTCGTTGCGTGAAATTCGAATTTCTTTTGTGATTCCAAGTTCACGGAAAAGATGATTTATATCAATAATAAAGGATACACCATTCGCGTGAGTACAAGTGACCAAGAGCGGGTCGCACCCCTCTCGCGGGATCAGGTCCTACAACAGCGTGGTCTACCTTATGGATGCAAATTACCAAGCTCATGAGGCATAAGAAAATCAACCTAGAAAATGCATCCTCAGTGAGTCCTGATCCTGTACTCAACCACACCACCATTACTCTTATGAGAATCCCTATCCCCGGTGAAGAGGGTCCTAGTGCGGTTGCACCAGATGAGGTTGATGAGGCAGTGAGAGAAGCTGAAGAGGTGGCCCAAATGCAGGAGCAGATTTGCGCGCACGAGCAACGGTGCCAGGTTTCCACTACAGGCTCATACGAGGATCGGGCTAGAGATATCACATAATTGAGGACCAACATGGAGACTCTCATGACTAGACTAGAGTCTCTCTCCACTGTCCTCGTGATTGCTGAGAGCCAGAGAGTCTCAGATCATGCGAGACTTATCAAGCTTCTGGCAAAGCAGCATACAGAGCTGTTACAGACATTATCAAGGAGTCAGAGCACCAGATACTACGCCAGTAGTCCACCTCATGAGCCCCAACCTCCTTCTCAGTACCAATAGATAGCCAGCATCTCCTCGGCAGTAGATACATTGGACTTACATCTTTTTGCTGCCTGATGATCTTCTTGATATCTTCTCTTGCCCAGTTTGGGCTTTTGGACTATGTTTATATTTTCTCTTTATGGATGTTGGTAATGCCCGATAAGGGCTTTTACATTTCTGTAATTGTGGATGGATAGGCCATGTATGGCATAATTATGGATGTACAGGGTGGTTGCCCATAGGGGCTTTATGTTTCATTATGTTTGATCATGCTCAGAGTTCAGTTTGTTTTATCTATTGTAGTGGTGATGAGAAGCACTAAGCTCTCCTACCCATTTGTGTAACTCTGATGTCTTTTGAGGGATGAGAAGAGGGTGTGTCTCTTCCATCTTGATTCATGGATGTGTATTCTCTTTTCTATTTTCCTATCCATGTATTTATTAGACTATACTCTCTTCAAATTCCTATCCTTTGTCTAATATTCATCCATCTTCATCTTAAAATTTATTCTCTCTTGATGGAGCAAATCTCAATGGTTAAAGGTAACTCAATCAATGTTTATATGTGCCTTGACCTATCACAGTTAGATTAGATGCACATAGTCAGGGGGAGCTTCCACTTTCATATGTGCAAACCTCTAATGACAAGCAACTTGAACTCAAAGGTTATATCATAATTCTGAGCATATCCATGCTCAGGAAGAGACTTGTCTGCTTCAAGGTTGGAAATGTAGCCAAAGTGTTGAAATCATTCACAATTTCCATCATATCACCTTGTCATGCCTATCACATAGGTTTCACCTAGGGCCAATGACAAATTCATAGGAGGAGAGCTAAATGGTTATATATCCACATTTATATAGATTATTGTGATATGCTAACAAGATTTACCGCCCCATTACTTGTACTTACTTTCAAATTCTTTAGATAAAAAAAATAACTAAATAAATTTTGTTTATCATGCATTTTACTTTATTTTCTTTTTGATAAGCATCATATGAGCTTCAATGTAATATAATATACTAGGCACATAGCTTACATAGCTATCAATTACCTTGACACCCCACTTGCACTCTCATAGTTATATCCCTACCTTTTTGCTATTGCCAAAAGGGGGAGAATTTTGGGAATTGAATAGGTAGTTCATTATATATGCATCACATGCTTTACATTCATCTATTGTACTTGTGCATATAGTGAGGGGAAGCAATGCTCTATTAAATATCATTTGATCTTTATATGTCTATTACTTTGATATCTCCTGTCTCCCTAATCAATTTGTTTGCCATCATAAAAAAAGGGGGAGAATGTAAGCCCAAGGGTTCCCATGAGTTCAAACATTCACCTTACCTTCTTGTTTTGATGCTAGCAAACCCAAATTGATTAGCATTAGTGGACCGGGTCCAACCCAAGCTAACCCGAGTCAGCCCAAGCTAATATGGTCCAACCCAAGCTAACGCGACCCAACCCGCGCCAACCCGACCCAACTCGCGCCAATCCGAGTCAACCCAAACTTTACCCGAGCCAACCCGGTTCAGCCCGATCCAACCCGGATCCAACACGAGCCAACCCGAGTCAACTCAACCCAATCTGATTCAACCCCGCTTCAGCCCGGACCTAACCCGACCCAACCTATCCCATGCCTATAGTCTATAACACCCATGGCCATGACCTCATGACTACATCCCAATACCCCCATACTCATTCGGACACTACCTTTTTATAATTTATAACCCACCCCCATCACACCCCATAGCCCAACATCACATCCTATTTCCCACACTCCATGGCCCATCAATCCAGAGTCCACCGAACCCATGTCCCACATCATAAACACATACCCATTCGAACCTATGCACTAAGTGCCATGCACCTAATGTACTGTGCGCATCTTAAATACCTTATTTGTTATGCATATGCATGAACAAAATTCCAAATCCATTAACCATATGTACTCCATTCAATGCATTGTGTGCATTGCATGTGCTGTGCCCATCTAAGTCCATGTACTATGCACGGTTTGTATGTGCTCTGTGAACCCATCCTAACCCTCCCTTCAACTTAACCAACTAAACTTCATCATCCGGGCCCACTCAATTAGAACCGAAACCGACCAACCGGACTCCACCCCTAATATACGTAGTCAACGAAGCCAATTCAAACCCATTTGATTTTAATCATTAATTCAAAACCCATCCCACAATACACATATTGTGCACTAAATTCTACAGACCATGCACTGTGTGCACACCCAACCCATGTAACGTCCAACCAAGTCACCCGAGTTGCGCCCTTATGACTCAAACCGAGTCATACCAATATTCCCAAACTCAAGGTGTACCCTTATGACTCCAATTGAGCCAGATCTCTAGTCCTGAACTCAAGTTACACCCTTATGACTCCAATTGAGTCATACCCCCTTTTATCCGAACCAAGTCGTCCCTTTTGCCAACCGAAGTAGCACCCCTATATCCCCAACCCGAGTTCCACCCTTTAGTTTCAAACCTGAGTTGCACCCTTGTTCCAGCCAAGTTCCACCCCCAGACCCAACCAAGTTGCACCCTTGTTCCAGCCAAGTTCCACCCCCAGACCCAACCAAGTTGCACTACCCAATCTTGAACCAAGTTCCACCCTTATCTTTAACCAAGTTGCATCCGATTGGCCGAATTTCATGAATCCATCTTTTTGAGTCCCTAAATTCAATCCATTGATGATTCCTTTATGTTCAATCCTTTGAAGCATATTACCAATCTCTAGTCGCAAATCCAATCAACCTCCCAAATGGAACTATGTGTGGCTTGATCCCCACCATGGGGTACATAGGCAACTTGGCACCCCCAAGTTCAGTCACACCTTTCTTCTACCTCTCTTGTTTCCCACACCTTTCTCCATTCCCTCCACACCCTTCTTCATACTTCCTATTCCCCCATCACCATTCCAATCCCTTTCCCAAAACTCATTCTTCTATTGCATGTTTTTCACATGTTTAGTATAGTTTCTTGTCTTTGCATGCTAGAAATAATATGCTGCTTGCTTGTTATGCTTAGAATTAACATGCTAGGTTGTTTGTTTCAATTTGTTTTATGATTAGAATAATTGTTTGTATGTTTAGTTATTAGAACTTACATTCATTGGATAATCAGTAATTCAAAATTTTAACTTCCAAACACATAAAGCCTTAGGTTCTAAAACTTAGGAATTTCATTCTAGGTTCATCAATAGAACTCTTAGAGCCCAAATTTCACACAAATATTGAAGATGCAACTTAGGTCCATTACATTAGTCTTAGAAGCATGTAATGTAGTTGGATCAATCTAATCTAACTCAAACTAAATCTCACCAATCTCATAAAACGTAAAAAAAAAAGGCATGTAGTTGCATGTAGGATCCACTCCTGGCCCGCATGAGTCTAAACTGTGAATGGCCAAATAATTAGAAGTCCTTAGGTTAATTCAAATCAACATTCACATTCACCACCTTTAGTTGGAACTTAGGCAATTAAAGCTTTTAAAAGGTAAATACCGACATTTGCCGGGCAAGAAGGGTGCCTAGCACCTTCACTTCTTGTAATCAGGTAACTTACCCAACTCAGAATCGTAGACCAAATTTACAAAGTTAATTATGGGTCCTAGGTCCCTATTCTAGGTGGCGACTCTAGTTATGGCTTCTTTCGTAAGTTGGGGTTTTCATCTCAAGTTTATGAGAAAGGCAATCATATTCAAAATCAATGGACAAAGGAGCTATCAAAACAACATACTCTTGTGGGCCACGGAAGGGGGCGACCCTCCGGGACAGGATCCACAATGTCTGATTAATACAAAAAGAACATAAAATTCATCTCATCCACAACTAGGGGAACCAAAAGAAAATAAATCACTGCTCATGCGGCAGGGGATCCGTCGGGCCCTGCTCCGGAGGTTCCTGAACTACCCCTGAGGTGGACAATGCGTCTGCTCTGGGCCGAGAAACTCAAGACTCCCATCGCTCTCTCGGTCCCTCAAAAGAGATATCACCACCTTATTTGCACTAAGCATAGAGTGATGGAATCCATGAAATCCATGACAGACTCAGTAGAAAAACAACATGTGGCAGAAATAAGGAGAGTGAAATTCTCAAAAGGAGGGGAGCCCAACCTTCTAACACAAGATCTTCACCATGCTGTTAGGAATCTTTCTGCAGACCTCTCTAGCGCGATAGAAACGCAAAAGATGATTCTCTGCATGCGTTAGAAGCGTACCCTGATACCAAAAAGCACAATCCTGCTCCTCGTCCCCTGAGGGCTCTCTCCTTGCATCCCTCCTCCCTCGTAGGTGGGGCTGCCGTGCCATGGCGACTCGGAAACCCACAGAAAGCACAAAGGAAAACCCAAAATCTCAGAGCAAAAATAACTCGAATGAGTTGAAAATGAACGAAATGAACGTCGTACGGATATTTATATCCGTACAGTGGCCACCAATTTTGTCCCACTTGAAATTGGATTTTGCATGGTGCAAAATTAGGGGAATATTGGGGAATATTCCCCTGATTTCGCCTCTTTTGCAGCCATATTTCAGCCTATTGCATCATGATTCGTCCGCGAATTTCCAGAATCTTTCAATTCTAAATCAAACCAACTCTTTGGGCATTCCCCAGGTCTTCCAATTCGGAGTCCTCCCTGCATAATTAAGTTGTTTGTATTCCCGAATAACCAGGGATTCGCATATCCCTCCCCACAGAGTATGTATAAGGCATCCTCAAGGCAGCCAATGCCTTTCAGAAATCTTCTCCACTGGGATCGTTGGAGGTGATCCAACACCTCCTACATCATCCCTGACAGAATCCAAATCACTCCAAAAGGAGTTTCCTATCGTGTCAAAATCAATCCGAGGAGCGAAATCGTCCCGATCTTTTCCCAGCTGAATGAATCGACGTTCACTCGCCATTGGAAATATTCCAAGGCAATAATCTGCCATCAGAAGCCACAACAGCAGAGCAGTTCATCTCCTCAGTAGAGTTAGGGCATATCTTCCAAGTGTTCCTTACATGAGGGCCCTTGCGTTGGACAATCCGGCTGTCAACGGATTCGTCAAAACCCAGTTGAACACTACCAATTCTGACACTGTTCATGGATGTTTACAATCCCCTTCAGAGTCAATCCTGCTTTCTGTCGGTATAACATCAACTCCCCGATATATTCGGATCCCCTTAAATTGGAGTCAATTCAAATTGACTCTCAGTCGAGTTAAGGTGCTCAAAGAGCCTCGCTAGCCTCATTAGCTCTTACGATTCTTCTCACCGAGGTCGAGAGAACCCATTATCACAACACATCATATCCCAAGAGAGTCGTGCACCTCATATCCCCAGAGAGTCGTTCGAACCCAGTCTCTAACAACAGTGTGTTCGTTCCCAGATTCTCCAACATAATGAAACCAAATTCCCAGCGAAGTTTATCATCAAACTCGCAGCAAAATTTACAAGCAATTGTAGACACCCAATTTTCTCAAGGCAATACTAATGATAGGTGTCGTGAGGAAGAACCTTATGACGAGTCCCAGTGCACCTGTTCAGTTTCTCTTAATCTCTCTTTAGGATGTTTTCAGAAGAAAGTGATTTCCGAAAGCCTATTTCAACACAACACCCTCCTTTTTCAGCAAACCAAAAGCCTATTTTACACAGCACCTGCCTTTTACGGCATAAACCGGTAAGCCCGTTCACTCGAAAACTTCTGTTTTCACTCAAAGGACACTTTGTTTCTCGAAAGCGTACGATATTAGATTCATTGGAAAGCCCTGGAACAAGGAATCCAATGGATCTGATTGCGTGCCAATCAGGAAAGTTACGAACATTCGAAACTAAACAGATAAAAGACGAAAAATCACATTTTTCGAGAACCGGAGAAAAGACGAAACATCGTATCAAATTTTGCCCTGGGCGAAATTTGGTAGAAACTCCAAATTTTTTACGCCCCAACTCTTATAAATAGGAGGGGGGTAAGTGTAAAACAAAACTTACTCTTCTCCTCTCCCCCCTTTGCTTTGGTTTTCACAGCCCCTCTCTGGTGATATTTTCACCCCCCTTTCGGTTATCCCGAACCCCTGTCAAATTTCAGAAAAAATCCTAGTTCATTTTATTTTTAGAAGACAGAAGTAAAGAAACACTAGGAAGCTCACACCAGGCGTCGGTGCTCCGCCGAAATTTCAAAGCTTCAGAACGACAACCTTACTTTTACGCCGTTGTTCTGTCGAATTTCGCACAAATGTGAGCTACTTTTCAATAGTAGAGTCGTTGTTCCGCCAAAATCTCGACAACTTCGGGGTTCTTTTCAACTGCAAACGTCGTTGCGCTACCAAATTTCGGATAACCCAAGGCCCTATTTCTTTAAATAGAGCCATTGTTCTGCCAAAATCTCAGCAAAACTGAGGCCTCCTTCCAAACAACCGCAGTTACGAGGCCCAACTCTTTGCTGGTAAATTTACATTTATTTTAATTACAATGTAATTTCATTTTCAAAGTAAGGTACGTGGTGGTGACGTTATAAGATCTCTGCCTTATTGGCCCCAGATCTAATTATATAAACCCCTCTACCTTTCTTTTACTTTATGCAATTTTCTTTGCTTTCTGCAACTTCCTTTACAGAGTAAGGTACGAGGTGGTGACATAAGATCTCCACCTTATTCGGCCCTGAGCTTATGATATAAACCCCTCTACTTTTTCTTTTTTTACTTTCTGCAACGTAATTTCCCTTTCAATGTAAGATACGTGGTGGTGGCATTATAAGATCTCCGCCTTATTGGCCCTAGATCTAATGATATAAACCCCGTTGCCTTTCTTTTACTTTCTGCATTGCCCTTTTCCGTTTGTTTTAAGTTAACCTGATCGTGAGTAGTTGCGAGCTGTTTCAAGAACGTAGACAACTTACAACATCGATCAGGTTAACTATCGCTTATATTCGGTCTTTTTTGCAATTTCATCTTTATTTAGATCCTGGAATTAAGCATAACCTAAATAAAGGATAAAAAGATAAGTTATCCTGGTTCAACTTCTTCAAAAAATGCCAATCTAAGTTAAGAAACTGAATTCGTCCGGGCAAGAGGGGTGCCTAACACCTTCCCCGATTGTAACCATAACCCTTACCTAGATATCTGTAAGGATCATGCCTTATACAAACAGAGCAAATTATAAGGTTCTAGGCTCAGAGCAAAAGACTCCTTTGGTTACTACTCTTCCAACAAAATTCGAGTATCACTACTCATTTCATTGGAAGAGAAGGCACAGGTTCTAGGCCCTAACCTAGGTGGCGACTCTGAATTTCTCTAACTTGTGAAGTTAGGATCACGGTCCCAAGTCCGCAAGTAACGCAGATCAAATAAACACTCCCTTAAGAACCGATGTGGGGATCCCCTACCGTCCTTCACAGCACGGGAAAAAATCGGATACCACAGGCTGGCGACTCTGCTGGGGAACTAGTTGATTTTCTTTCAGTAGACTTGTTATTAAAAATAAAAAAAGGTTATAACTCTTCATTAACCTACTTGGCATTCTCGAAGAATTCAACCAAATAATTTTGCTTTTTCTCTTTTATTAGGGTTATCCTTAACCCGATGTAGCCTTTAGGGATATTCGCAAGTTGCGAACACTTCGCAAGTTGCAAACACCCATAAACGTGCGAAATAAAACAAGTGTTAGACTTACTTTTTCAGTACCATACACTTCTTCTGCAGAGATTGCTACGAGTCAATGCTAAAAAATTGCCACCAAATTGCGCGAAAATGCCCCGGGAGGTACCTAGCTACTCTTTTTTTTTTTTCACGCTCACACCATTTGGGATTTCATCACTCGCTTGCATATGCATACTGTAGACACCCCCATTTTGCTACGCTTTAAAAAGTGAAATGTTTGTTTAGTCTGTGTCAGTCATCTGCATTGTGTGGACCCCGATCCGGGAGAGAGGTGGGGGACGAGCCCCTGGCGGCCTCTTGGGTCATCCACACGTGAAGGAGAGCTCTACCAAGGAACTCTCAAAACAAAACAAAACTCAGAGTCGCCATCCATGGTATACGGCCATGGATCCCTAAAAAAATATGCTCTGTATACCATGGATAACCAGAAATGAATGGGTTCGTGCCTCATTACAAATGGAGAAGGTCCGAAGAGCGCCTCCAATTCGTCCGAGTGCAAGCACTTGGTCTCTTATGCCATTTATTATTAACTTCGAAGAATTTCGAGCGAGAATCATATGAAATAGGAACAATTCTCAGGAATCGTCTACCTAAGCATGCATTTCCTGAGAATAGAAATAATAAGCATACAAAAGATAAATGAAAGAAGTGTGCCACCTAAACATAGCTAGGTTATGAGTGACATGCCTAATGGGTGTCTAAGTTCTGGTGGACATACACATGCAAGCTACAGCTAAAGGTATAGTATCAGTACAAGAAAGTAAGAAAACACATCAAAACATAAAACACAAATCAATCCTATATATGACAGGACAAGACAAATCCTAACTCTAATGCGACTTGACTCGGACCAAGATGGCCGTCCATCCCAGCTGCTCTACGTATCCCGGCCTCGGGAAGAATCAGAGTTAACGTAGTTCGATGTCCTATTCTAACTACGATGCCTAACCATCTAGAACCGCTATCCTAGACTCGATCTACTAGACTCGACTGATTTTTAAAACTTTTTGAAAGATTGCTTAAATTCAAGTGAATTGTAATTTTTAGGACTCTCTATATGCCCTAACTAATGCAAGTTGGTTAGCCTTAAACTAATGCAGGTGGGCCCTACATCCTATGTGTAACTAGGCTGTGCATCCTAAAGAAAACCACGGGCTGACTATATGCTTCCTAGTCTAGCCACCGGTTCGACTAAATGTCTAACCAATCGACTCGAGGCCTCCTAACTCTAGGGACACTCACACGATAGGACACACCATATCAATAGAAATCAAGACGGACTCCTAACTCTAAAACACTCCAAACGGCTAGGACAAACTCCTAACTCTAGGGGAAGATCTTTTGAAAAGGTTTCGAAGAAGTTTTGTATTTTTTTGAAGGTTTGACAAATTTACTTTTAAAGGTTTGGCTGGACCTGGGATGTGGATCCCAAGCTGCACTACGTACCTCTTGAAAGAGGATCAAGCCAACGTAGTTCGAAAAATATTCTGAGATAAAGACACTAAACAAGTACACAAGGGTGATTCACAAACAAGTAAACTAGCGTGCTCACAAACAGGTACACCAGCGTGGTCACAAACAAGTAAACTAGCATGATCACAAACAAATGAAACACCAATCGAATAAAACATGCCTAAAGGAAAAGACACCCCTAAAACAAATGAGACAAAGCATATCTCCTATGAGGCTCAAAGTAACCTTATCATTACTCTTGCAAGGAGGGAATCAGTATAAGCTCCTCGTGTGCATTAACCAATTGATTTGAAGACAAAAACAAAACAAAAACAAAAAAAAACAAAATAGGTCTATTGATTTCATTTAATGTTTATCAAAATTAATTCAAGCCTAGCACTGTTAAGAGAGCAAAGGGTGGTATCTTCTTAAAAAATAAAGTCCAATATCATCACAGAATAGATAGCTGATGATAAGAATACAATGGAAGGTACTCTAAATGCGGAACTTTTTGAGGTGAATGAAATATATAACAATAAAGATTGGCAAGTCATAAGGTGGATCCAAAAAGCACTTCAAGAACATGGATAATCCTAAAGGATGTGACAAAGCATATATAGATTTTCATAAGAAAACACTACAAGTTTTGGTAGCTAAAACATGATATGGCTGTACAGCTATTGAATCATGGCTAATTACTCTATTGAATCAACTTTTAGGTATACTAACCAATTCTTTCATACCGTAAAATGATACAAATAAATTGAAGAACAATTACACAGGTTATCACAACAGCAGTCCAAAATAATGAAATCAGGTACACAATGTCTATACAAGTGACAAAATTACTTAAATTTAGTACAGATTATTAAGAATTCACAAAAGCAATCTCGCTTTTAATTCTGAGGCAACAAAGAGTTACTGAACTTAAACATAACTATTAATAAAATGATTAAGAACTGAATCTTTAGTAGAGAAAATTTCTGGTGGAAATCTATATCATGTATGAGCAGGGATGAGGATGATAGTCACACCCTTACCACAATATTAATGACCAACCTACTCTCCTTTACCGCCCATGTTACACAATGAAAGACACTATAATATGAAATAATGATACAATCTCATTACCAACACAAAGTGTGAACTGGGATTGCAAAAGCTATAGAGGATAAAGATACTGTTATCAATGAGCCAAGACCAATACACATCCTATAAGCACAATCCCTTATTAAAGTTTGAACCACATTGCACTTTGGGCATTAATTCATGAACTGAAACAAAAGCTATAAGAAAAATCTCACCAACTCATGGGCTGAAACAAAACAGGGACTTTGAAATCTGTGTAAAACAGGGCTGGCAGAGAGGCTAACTCAAACAGGGGCTGAAATGGAGGATTACTCAAACATGGGCTGAAATGGGGATGAAACTAGAAACTATCTAATTATACAAGTGTCCAGGTGTAACATAGATATATATGACCTGATAATGAGCACCCAAACATTAGGATTTAATAGGCTAGTTATCAAAGGAATTGCTTCTTAACATACAAAATTATGTGAGTAACCAAGGTATGTGCATGTGTTACCATCTGAAAACTGGTAATACAATGAAAACATATTTTTATACAACCATCTAAATCTTATAGCTTTTATATCTACTTTCAATGAGTAACAAAGAAGAGTGCAGGGAAGAAATAACATGTTGGCAACACATCTCCCATCCTGGTTTCTAAAAAATCAAAGATAAAGCCCATTCAACAGATAGGAAATAATAATAATAAATTATTGTTTTTACCGTTACAAGGAATACATAAAAAAAGTGAAGAAAAGCAAGAAACAGATGCGTTGATCCGTATGGAAATTAACAAATCATAAGAATACTATTATTCAAAAGCTATCTGAGTAATCTCATAGCACCAAACCAAACTATAATCTTAACATATTACTAAGCCAATTGAAAATTCTAAGGTGCGAAAATACAGATCTTTGCTAAATCCGTTTACTTTCACAGAGCAATCAAAAGCTAATCAAGGCCAAAACTAATCAGCTATCATCTTACTAAATCTCAACAAGAAAGAATCAGTTTATCTTCTAATCTAGCATCAAACTCCATTCAAATGAAGAAAATATTGAAAGAAAGAAAGACAAAAAAAAATGCTTACTAGCTTTAAAACAGAGTTGGAAAAAAAAATTTGATATGTTACCTGTGTTCTATCAAAGGTTCGACAAAGAAATGGCTTAGATTGGGTGGAATATGATGTCAAAAATAGCAAACTCAGTAGAGAGATGATGAATAGCCATATCTGATTGTTCAAAGAACAGATCGGAGCTAAAGCTTGAATAATCAGATCTTACTTCGGTAAAATCGCCAGATTCCGGTTAGATTATTGCCGGAGAAAATGAAAATTTTCCTCTCCCTCTCCTACTCTCTCTGTAGCTCTGTGTAGATCTGATTTCTAAGAAGGAGAAAAAAGCTGGAGCTTTGACGGAGGTCGGCCGGAGCTAGAGTGTTGCCGGAGAAGAAGATGCCAGAGATGAGGAAGGTGTGCGGCTGGCCAGAGAAAATGGAGAGATTGAGGGAGATAGTCAGCCGGAACATGGCCGGAATCCGGCTTGGGATGATCGGAGAAGAAGACCGGTTTAGGGTTTGGGTTTAGATTTGGGGATTTTGCTCTCTCTCTCTCTGCCAAATTTTTTTTTTTTTTTTTTTTGACATGAGCTCCTTCGATCCCTTATAAAGGGAAATGATATATTAATGCCCCTTTTGTTTCTCTAGACAGCCCCCTCTAATGTATTTCATGACTACTCTTTTATTCTACAAAAGGATGGGGTGGCCTGGGTAAAGTAGATGGGTATATTAAGAAAGAAAAGAGAAGTGATATATTTTTGCACCCTCTTCCTCTTACTTGGACAACCTCTCAAAGTATTTTTTACTATTCTTGTACACTACGAAGGGGGTGGTTCAATTTTGGGGAAATAGGGTCCGGTCAAAATGGGGTGTCTACAGATGCCCCTCTTTGGCAGAGCGTGCTTGTCTCGCGAATGTCAAAGCTGAACAGACAACACATTTTGACTGGCCCAAAATTGATTGGAGAGAAAGAAGAATGAAGATGATGATTTTTGTGAACAATTGATTGTTGGAATGATCAGATACCGTAAGGGTTGTGATATGGAATGGATGCCTCAGGGGTTTGAAAATGGAACGGGTGCCTCAGGGGTCTTGAAATGGAATAGGCTTTGGTACTTCTCAGATTTCTACGCTTGGGGCGGATGCTCTCAGGAAGAATTTGGTTTTAAAATTTCTCATTCAACATGACTTATGGGTAATTTGGTGAAACGCTGGACACATAACTCAGCATTGAAAACATATTGGTGAAATAGCCTCCCACCAGACAAATAACTCGAGTAACACATCGGTTACACTGGTATTCCTGACTCCGCACTTGGGTGACGGTACACTGTGGAACGACAGATCATGACTTGAATTTTTATTACTAACAACAAAATAACTAGATAGAGCTGCGGTCCAGCTTTTCACCAAATTAGACAAGAAAGAACAACAGTTGAATGAAAATTTTGATCAAGGGTCTATGGCAATAAGCCACAAAGAGCCTTGCAAAGAACGAGGGTCCACAGTGGTAAACCGTGAAGAGCTAGGTAAACAGGAATCGAGGGTCCATGGTAATAAACTACGAAGAGCCTCGCAACCAGGAATCGAGGGTCCATAGTTATAAGCCACGAAGAGCCTCGCGGAACAATTTTTTTTTTTTTTTTTGAAAACAAACAAGCACAAAACACTTTTTTTTTTACTGTACTGGAAACCAAAACTTTAACCAAACATGAAACGAAACACTTAAAGAATAAAATCGTACTTCAAACACACAATTGTATCGATGAATAAGGGTTTTTGCGGACAATCAGACCAAATATCGCTCAGTCAATTGCCAAAATGATATCATTAAAAAGAAAGAGCAAGTCTTAACGATCAGACCAAATATCGCTTGGTCAGCTGTCAAAACTACCTCAAAACAAAAGGGCGATAACTACACAGACCATTGCTGAAAATCCGTCTGTTTAGCCATCCAGATAATCCTGACTCCTCTCTTTCAAGGTAGCGGGTCATCCAAGATTGATATCGTCCTGTGAAAAGGGTTCCATATAAATCCAACCAGATATACCTGACTCCCAATCTCAGTAGGTAGCGGTACATTGCGAAGTGACAATTAGACAGGCCAAAATTTGGCATTTCACTGTAAATTGTCACGGGCGAAGAAGAAAAGACCAGACTCCAAACACACGGAGCTCAATTTCACTGGTAGTTTCTTACTTCTAAAAACTCTCCATGGTTAAAGAAAAGCCCAGACTCCAAACATGCGGAGTTGTTTCACCGGAAATTTCTTTAAGAAGAAATTCTTTTCAAATGATGAGAGAAATTACCAGACTCCAAATCATAGAGCCATTGGCGAAAACATTTTGAAAATCTTTCAAATGGTGAAAGAAAAGACCAATTCCAAATAACGAAGCCATTGTCGGAAACAATTTTTAAATCTTTCAAATGGTGAAAGAAAAGACCAATCTCCAAATCACGGAGCCATTGGCAAAAATATTTTTTAAACCTTTCAAATGGTGAAAGAAACGACCAATCTCCAAATCACGGAGCCATTGGCAGAAACAATTTTAAACCTTTATGACGTAAGTCATAAAAGATGCCCCTAGTATGATGTACTTCCATGACAAAAGTCTTAAGAAAGCAAAACCAGGAAAAGTAGAAAAAATTTGGATTTGCATGGGTTCTTTCTTTGATATAATGGGTAAAAGAATTTCCACAATGGCTGAATCTGAGAATTTTCTCATTTACTGCTCATAACTTGAGGCTTGATGTCCTTGGCAGGTGTCTTGCCTTTCTTCGATTCCTAAGTCCGGATCTACTCTAGATTTTCTCCACATTTCAAAAGGTATACACCCATTCTTTCAGTGCCAGACACTTTAGACTTCAAAATGAGAACAAATATTGACAAGGAACAGACTCCTAAAGACTTTTTCAAAGAAGACTTACGATATCCAAGGGACTTGACTCAATTTTGATTCACCCTTAGATCAAATGTGTCATTTTTTATGGTAAGGTTAGCCACCCTCGGTGTAATCTCGAAAACCATGTCAAGAGGTTCTAATTTCCTCCATCAGGATTTCCGTCATGGTTATTACCCCTTTCGAATTGCTCAGTCTTAATGCCCCTAGTTAGAAAGATGTCAAAGTAAATCTTACTGACACTACTTGGATTCCAGGATCCTGCCCTGTGTATTGATTGTTTCTCCATCTCTCCTCTGGTGGGAACTCATAATTATTGCGTTCCAGGTTTCTGGTCTAACAAACCATTTGCCTCAACTTTTGCCTGGAATTCTCACACTATTCAAACGTCAGAGTTCTTCATAACTGATGAACTTCTTCCGTGCCTTATCAGCGCACCTTTTTGGGGGAAGTCTTTGCCTCTGAGTGGATTGCCTTCAAGTTTTCAATTCATAAGACCGCTACCCTCACTTTCGCATAAGCCAACTCCTTTTGGTTGTTGACTTGACACATGCATGACTCTAGGCCGCCCTTTTAGGTTTTCAACCTAGTGGATCTTCAGACTCTCGTTCTTTTCATTTCTTTCTGTTTTTGTTTTCAATTGCCTTGAACCTTTGCTTGTTTCACGAGAAGGACTTTCTAGGTAGGCTTAGGTTCAAAAGGGTTGGATATTAAAAGTTCAAACGATTTGGACCGAATATGGTCTTGCCAGATTACCTACGTACCCCAAAAATGGAGGATCAGGTCCGCGTAGTTCGCTTTGGGGTTTATCAAAGAATGGTTTAGCTTTTAGCTTCAAATTTGTAAGGGAATAATTGACATTTATTCCAAAGGTTGACCGAACCTGAATAAATCAGGCTACCTACGTACCCCTGAAGAGATGGGGATCAGGTCATAACGTAGTTCAAACCCATAAAAAAAATGCCCCTGGTTTATAATGGGGTTAGAAAAAAAATGGTTTGATTTGAATTTTTGGCCCAAAGGGTTCACAAACGAATTTTTAAACGTTAGGATTTTGGCTATAAAGGCTCAAACGTCCAAGGATGACCTCCTGGTGTATTTGACATACAAGCTTTTTTGTTTAAGTTTTAAAGACTTTGAATATTTTTGTCGAGGAGTCTGGCGGTTTTCTGGCAAGACTTCAACCACGGTGCTCCATTCTCTTCTCGAGATCTTGAATTTATGCTCAAGATTCTTCAACTTTCAGTTGTTTCCAAATAGTGAAGACGATTCTCATATGTGATCTATCTCATTGACTCCATCATCTGGGTCTTTGATATTCCAAAAGAATTGTCATTGGGACACATTCCCTTCTCTTTCTCTTTCTCTCATATTCTCTTTTCTTTCTAAACATTAAAAATGTCCTTATTCTTGAAATATTCCACCTCAGAATCATAATGAAAATACACAGCCCAATTGTTCTTTTAGGGTTCAAATCTATGACTTCATTTTGAGAAAGTCTTCTCTCACTTCTTCATCAGCTCCATAGGATGTCTGATGTCCATCTCTCTTGAATTTTGTTCTTTGACCCGATGTCTCAAACAAATGGAGTCTTGCTTTGCACCATACCCTGGCATTCACCCGGGTTATCCTTATAGGATCAAGCAAGACTACTATGAACCCCTCTAAATAGGTTTATCAATTCTTCGCGCTCCTCGGGAGAGAAAGTTTTGCCAATCCATCTTTCCTGAGTTTCGGATTTCAATACCACTATCAATAGCTTCGATTTCCTCTTTAAGTGGCTATGCTAGATGCTCTTCCTCTCGTTTGACCATTTTTCAGATCTCAAGAGAAATTTCGTCTGCATTCTCATCCGAGAAGGGTGTCTTTGTTTATTTAAACATTAGATCTAAGAGTGAATCATAACAATACAGATAACGATGTAATCAAGTATTTATTGAATTGGAAACTTCAAATACATTGATGACTTTAGACGCGCCTCAACGGGCTTTACATCAGACTCAACAGAAGACTGGACATTGACTCAATAAGAAGAGTGACAAACATTATATATTCCGAATTATTGATGACACAACTAGTATTACCAACTTCGGCACAAGAATTGGTATAAACTCAACAAAAAGACCAACTTTGAAAACTGGACACTTCTTCATAAGCAAGAGAGTGGCACTGAAAGTTCCTGGGCGATACACCATCCTCCATGATAAAAGTATCTACTGAGTTCGATCCCGAAGTAGGAATCTCGGAAAGGGTAACCCAACAAGGCCAGGGTTAAGTGGGACAATAAAAGGCTATGTTGGCAATATAGGGGAAGCAATAAACTGCCTTGATCAAATGTGTTTGAAAGTGGTTAGTTTTTTGGAAAGGTAATCATTTGCTGAACTCAGACTTTTGAATTGGAAGTACACACACTAGATCAATAGTCATGGGATAAAAAATTCTGAACAAACTGAGATAAAAGCCATCTTGAGCATATCCATTAATATTTTGAGTTGGAATGTCAAAAGGAGACTGTCTATGAAGGTAAAAAAATAGACAGTGATAATATGACCTACACCCACAGGGTCTCAAAGAATCTTCAATCCACTCATTTGGGTCTTCTTTAGATATGTTGATTGATTCAAACCAGGAATCTCTACTAGAAAGTAAGTCCTGATCCTATAATCAAGAGATATATGGACAAAAATCTCAATGAATAGAGCAAAAGATAGGCAATGACCATGAGAGGGGAAAGTAAAAGCCACTGGTCGGGTCTAGATCCGAAAAATGGATTGATATAATTGATTAGATTAGACAAGGAAACCTCACTAAAGAGTAGGCCCCAATCTGATAACCAATATATAGATATATACACATATATCCTAACCAGGGGCACCAGCCCTAAATATAATCCCGCAGAGTCAAGACATTTGACTCAAGACAGACATGTGAATACACTAGGACTGCGCTGTAGCCACGTAAGGTGAGCTACAATAATCTATGGATAGGACATGGTTCCTAATCTAGGCTTCAACATGTGTCAGAAACACATGTTCGTCCTTATATGAATGTTATATATATAAGCACATGCAGATCCTAATTGGGTTTTACTAAATCAACAAATATATTCATGTACATAATATATATGTAAAATGAAAGTAGAGCTCCGGACTCAATATATCGGGTACTATGCATATGATCCATACTTTAAGTATATAACACAAGTACACCGAGTGTTATATACAGTATGCTTCATTGCTCACCGGCTGCTGTAAACACAAGTACACGGAGTGTTTACGACTGCAGCACTGGCGCATAGCTTAGAGATAGATACAACAGCACCATCAGGGTAATGACATCCCATCTCGCACGCATTGTATCTATCCCGTGGAGCCAATAATAATAATAATAATAAAAATCAATAAAAGAAAATAAAAACATGATGATGTATGCTGTGTAGTGTGTGAATCCCTTGTTTTAAACACCTATTTGGTGCCCCTGGATTCTAAGCGAAAAAATTCCCATTTATAATGATTTTCACCCAAATTTCTCCAAAATAATAAAAATGGCATTTTTATTAGAGTTAGGCAATGTTCTAAGAAGTCCCCAGCAGAGTCGCCAGCCTGTGGACCTCGATCCGGGAGAGAGGTGGGGGACGAGCCCCCGGCGGCCTCTTGGATCATCCACACGTGAAGGAGAGCTCTACCAAGGAACTCTCGAAACAAAACAAAACTCAGAGTCGCCATCCATGGTATACGGCCATGGATCCCTAAAAAAATATGCTCTGTATACCATGGATAACCAGAAATGAATGGGTTCGTGCCTAATTACGAATGAAGAAGGTCCGAAGAGCGCCTCCAATTCGTCCGAGTGCAAGCACTTGGTCTCTTATGCCATTTATTATTAACTTCGAAGAATTTCGGGCGAGAATCATATGAAACAGGAACAATTCTCAGGAATCGTCTACCTAAGCATGCATTTCCTGAGAATAGAAATAATAAGCATACAAAAGATAAATGAAAGAAGTGTGCCACCTAAACATAGCTAGGTTATGAGTGACATGCCTAATGGGTGTCTAAGTTCTGGTGGACATACACATGCAAGCTACAGCTAAAGGTATAGTATCAATACAAGAAAGTAAGAAAACACATCAAAACATAAAACACAAATCAATCCTATATATGACAGGACAAGACAAATCCTAACTCTAATGCGACTTGACTCGGACCAAGATGGCCGTCCATCCCAGCTGCTCTACGTATCCCGGCCTCGGGAAGAATCGGAGTCAACGTAGTTCGATGTCCTATTCTAACTACGATGCCTAACCATCTAGAACCGCTATCCTAGACTCGATCCACTATACTCGACTGATTTTTAAAACTTTTTGAACGATTGCTTAAATTCAAGTGAATTGTAATTTTTAGGACTCTCTATATGCCCTAACTAATGCAAGTTGATTAGCCTTAAACTAATGCAGGTGGGCCCTACATCTTATGTGTAACTAGGCTGTGCATCCTAAAGAAAACCACGGACTGACAATATGCTTCCTAGTCTAGCCACCGGTTCGACTAAATGTCTAACCGATCAACTCGAGGCCTCCTAACTCTAGGGACACTCACACGATAGGACACACCATATCAATAGAAATCAAGACGGACTCCTAACTCTAAAACCCTCCAAACGGCTAGGACAAACTCCTAACTCTAGGGGAAGATCTTTTGAAAAGGTTTCGAAGAAGCTTCGTATTTTTTTGAAGGTTTGACAAATTTACTTTTAAAGGTTTGGCTGGACCTGGGATGTGGATCCCAAGCTGCACTACGTACCTCTTGAAAGAGGATCAAGCCAACGTAGTTCGAAAAATATTCTGAGATAAAGACACTAAACAAGTACACAAGGGTGATTCACAAACAAGTAAACTAGCGTGGTCACAAACAGGTACACCAGCGTGGTCACAAACAAGTAAACTAGCATGATCTCAAACAAATGAAACACCAATCGAATAAAACATGCCTAAAGGAAAAGACACCCCTAAAACAAATGAGACAAAGCATATCTCCTATGAGGCTCCAAGTAACCTTATCATTACTCTTGCAAGGAGGGAATCATTATAAGCTCCTCGTGTGCATTAACCAAATGATTTGAAGACAAAAACAAAACAAAAAAAAAAAAAAAAATAGGTCTATTGATTTCATTTAATGTTTATCAAAATTAATTCAAGCCTAGCACTGTTAAGAGAGCAAAGGGTGGTATCTTCTAAAAAAATAAAGTCCAATATCATCACAGAATAGATAGCTGATGATAAGAATACAATGGAAGGTACTCTAAATGCGGAACTTTTTGAGGTGAATGAAATATATAACAATAAAGATTGGCAAGTCATAAGGTGGATCCAAAAAGCACTTCAAGAACATGGATAATCCTAAAGGATGTGACAAAGCATATATAGATTTTCATAAGAAAACACTACAACTTTTGGTAGCTGAAACATGATATGGCTGTACAGCTATTGAATCATGGCTAATTACTCTATTGAATCAACTTTTAGGTATACTAACCAATTCTTTCATACCGTAAAATGATACAAATAAATTGAAGAACAATTACACAGGTTATCACAACAGCAGTCCAAAATAATGAAATCAGGTACACAATGTCTATACAAGTGACAAAATTACTTAAATTTAGTACAGATTATTAAGAATTCACAAAAGCAATCTAGCTTTTAATTCTGAGGCAACAAAGAGTTACTGAACTTAAACATAACTATTAATAAAATGATTAAGAACTGAATCTTTAGTAGAGAAAATTTCTGGTGGAAATCTATATCATGTATGAGCAGGGATGAGGATGATAGTCACACCCTTACCACAATATTAATGACCAACCTACTCTCCTTTACAGCCCATGTTACACAATGAAAGACACTATAATATGAAATAATGATACAATCTCATAACCAACACAAAGTGTGAAGTGGGATTACAAAAGCTATAGAGGATAAAGATACTGTTATCAATGAGCAAAGACCAATACACATCCTATAAGCACAATCCCTTATTAAAGTTTGAACCACATTGCACTTTGGGCATTAATTCATGAACTGAAACAAAAGCTATAAGAAAAATCTCACCAACTCATGGGCTGAAACAAAACAGGGACTTTGAAATCTGTGTAAAACAGGGCTGGCAGAGAGGCTAACTCAAACAGGGGCTGAAATGGAGGATTACTCAAACATGGGCTGAAATGGGGATGAAACTAGAAACTATCTAATTATACAAGAGTCCAGGTGTAACATAGATATATATGACCTGATAATGAGCACCCAAACATTAGGATTTAATAGGCTAGTTATCAAAGGAATTGCTTCTTAACATACAAAATTATGTGAGTAACCAAGGTATGTGCATGTGTTACCATCTGAAAACTGGTAGTACAATGAAAACATATTTTTATACAACCATCTAAATCTTATAGCTTTTATATCTACTTTCAATGAGTAACAAAGAAGAGTGCAGGGAAGAAATAACATGTTGGCAACACATCTCCCATCCTGGTTTCTAAAAAATCAAAGATAAAGCCCATTCAACAGATAGGAAA
Source organism: Tasmannia lanceolata (assembly GCF_043159265.1). NCBI lineage: Eukaryota > Viridiplantae > Streptophyta > Magnoliopsida > Canellales > Winteraceae > Tasmannia > Tasmannia lanceolata. Next base: position 13,566,691 of record NW_027518679.1, on the reverse strand, counting down.
TAATAATAATAATTTATTTTTTTTACCGTTACAAGGAATACATAAAAAAAAATGAAGAAAAGCAAGAAACAGATGCGTTGATCCGTATGGAAATTAACAAATCATAAGAATACTATTATTCAAAAGCTATCTGAGTAATCTCATAGCACCAAACCAAACTGTAATCTTAACATATTACCAAGCCAATTGAAAATTCTAAGGTGCGAAAATACAGATCTTTGCTAAATCCGTTTACTGTCACAGAGCAATCAAAATCTAATCAAGGCCAAAACTAATCAGCTATCATCTTACTAAATCTCAACAAGAAAGAATCAATTTATCTTCTAATCTAGCATCAAACTCCATTCAAATGAAGAAAATATTGAAAGAAAGAAAGAAAAAAAAATGCTTACTAGCTTTAAAACAGAGTTGGAAAAAATAAATTAGATACGTTACCTGTGTTCTATCAAAGATTCGACAAAGAAATGGCTTAGATTGGGTGGAATATGATGTCAAAAATAGCAAACTCAGTAGAGAGATGATGAATAGCCATATCTGATTGTTCAAAGAACAGATCGGAGCTAAAGCTTGATTAATCAGATCTTACTTCAGTAAAATCGCCAGATTCCGGTCAGATTATTGCCGGAGAAAATGAAAATTTTCCTCTCCCTCTCCTTCTCTCTCTGTAGCTCTGTGTAGATCTGATTTCTAAGAAGGAGAAAAAAGCTGGAGCTTTGATGGAGGTCGGCCGGAGCTAGAGTGTTGCCGGAGAAGAAGATGCCGGAGATGAGGAAGGTGTGCGGCTGGCCAGAGAAAATGGAGAGATTGAGGGAGATAGTCAGCCGGAACGTGGCCGGAATCCGGCTTGGGATGATCGGAGAAGAAGACCGGTTTAGGGTTTGGGTTTAGATTTGGGGATTTTGCTCTCTCTCTCTCTTCCAAATTTTTTTTTTTTTTTTTTTTTTTGAAATGAGCTCCTTCGATCCCTTATAAAGGGAAATGATATATTAATGCCCCCTTTTGTTTCTCTAGACAGCCCCCTCTAATGGATTTCATGACTACTCTTTTATTCTACAAAAGGATGGGGTGGCCTGGGTAAAGTAGATGGGTATATTAAGAAATAAAAGAGAAGTGATATATTTTTGCACCCCCTTCCTCTTACTTGGACAACGTCTCAAAGTATTTTTTACTATTCTTGTACACAACGAAGGGGGTGGTTCAATTTTGGGGAAATAGGGTCCGGTCAAAATGGGGTGTCTACAGATGCCCCTCTTTGGCAGAGCGTGCTTGTCGCACGAATGTCAAAGCTGAACAGACAACACATTTTGACTGGCCCAAAATTGATTGGAGAGAGAGAAGAATGAAGATGATGATTTTTGTGAACAATTGACTGTTGGAATGATCAGATACCGTAGGGGTTGTGATATGGAATGGATGCCTCAGGAGTTTGAAAATGGAACGGGTGCCTCAAGGGTCTTGAAATGGAATAGGCTTTGGTACTTCTCAGATTTCTACGCTCGGGGCGGATGCTCTCAGGAAGAATTTGGTTTTAAAATTTCTCATTCAACATGACTAATGGGTAATTTGGTGAAACGCTGGACACATAACTCAGCATTGAAAACATATTGGTGAAATAGCCTCCCACCAGACAAATAACTCGAGTAACACATCAGTTACACTGGTATTCCTGACTCCGCACTTGGGTGACGGTACACTGTGAAACGACAGATCATGACTTGAATTTTTATTTCTAACAACAAAATAACTAGATAGAGATGCGGTTCAGCTTTTCACCAAATTAGACAAGAAAGAACAACAGTTGAATGAAAATTTTGATCAAGGGTCTATGGCAATAAGCCACAAAGAGCCTTGCAAAGAACGAGGGTCCACGGTGGTAAACCGTGAAGAGCTAGGTAAACAGGAATCGAGGGTCCATGGTAATAAACTACGAAGAGCCTCGCAACCAGGAATCGAGGGTCCATAGTTATAAGCCACGAAGAGCCTCGCGGAACAAATTTTTTTTTTTTTTTTGAAAACAAACAAGCAGAAAACCCTTTTTTTTTTACTATACTGGAAACCAAAACTTTAACCAAACATGAAACGAAACACTTAAAGAATAAAATCGTACTTCAAACACACAATTGTATCGATGAATAAGGGTTTTTGCGGACAATCAGACCAAATATCGCTCAGTCAATTGCCAAAATGATATCATTAAAAAGAAAGAGCAAGTCTTAACGATCAGACCAAATATCGCTTGGTCAGCTGTCAAAACTACCTCAAAACAAAAGGGCGATAACTACACAGACCATTGCTGAAAATCCGTCTGTTTAGCCATCCAGATAATCCTGACTCCTCTCTTTCAAGGTAGCGGGTCATCCAAGATTGATATCGTCCTGTGAAAAGGGTTCCATATAAATCCAACCAGATATACCTGACTCCCAATCTCAGTAGGTAGCGGTACATTGCGAAGTGACAATTAGACAGGCCAAAATTTGGCATTTCACTGTAAATTGTCACGGGCGAAGAAGAAAAGACCAGACTCCAAACACACGGAGCTCAATTTCACTGGTAGTTTCTTACTTCTAAAAACTCTCCATGGTTAAAGAAAAGCCCAGACTCCAAACATGCGGAGTTGTTTCACCGGAAATTTCTTTAAGAAGAAATTCTTTTCAAATGATGAGAGAAATTACCAGACTCCAAATCATAGAGCCATTGGCGAAAACATTTTGAAAATCTTTCAAATGGTGAAAGAAAAGACCAATTCCAAATAACGAAGCCATTGTCGGAAATAATTTTTAAATCTTTCAAATGGTGAAAGAAAAGACCAATCTCCAAATCACGGAGCCATTGGCAAAAATATTTTTTAAACCTTTCAAATGGTGAAAGAAAAGACCAATCTCCAAATCACGGAGCCATTGGCAGAAACAATTTTAAACCTTTCAAATGGTGAAAGAAAAAGACCAAACTCCAAATCAAGGAGCCATTGGCGAAAATAATTTTTAAACCTTTCAAATGGTGAAAGAAAAAGACCAATCTCTAAATCACGGAGCCATTGGCAAAAAGATTTTTTAAACATTTCAAATGGTGAAAGAAAAAGACCAAACTCCAAATCAAGGAGTCATTGACAATTTATTTTTTAAACCTTCTCAAATGGTGAGAGAAAATGACCAAACTCCAAATCACGGAGCCATTGGCGAAAATATATACAACATGATGAAAGAAAATACAAACTCCAAAACACAGAGCCATTGACAGGAATTTACAAAATGATAAAAGAAAATGCCAGACCCCAGATCACGGAGCCAATGGTAAAAATTTACAAAATGATAAAAGAAAATGCAAACCCCAGATCACGGAGACATTGGTAAAAATTTACAAAAATGATAAAAGAAAATGCCAAACTCCAAATCACGGAGCCAATGGCGAAAATATTTACAAAATGATAAAAGAAAATGCCAAACCCCAGATCACGGAGCCATTGGTAAAAATTTACAAAAATGATAAAAGAAAATGCCAAACTCCAAATCACGGAGCCAATGGCGAAAATATTTACAAAATGATAAATAAAAAAATGCCAATCTCCAAATCACGGTGCCTGTGGCAAAAATATTTACAAAATGATGAAAGAAAATGCTAAACTCCAAATCACGGAGCCATTGACAAAATATTTACAAAATGATAAAAGAAAATACCAAACTCCAAATCACGGAGTCATTTGCAAAAATTTAGAAAATGATGAAAGAAAATGCCAAACTCCAAATCAAGGAGCCATTGGAAAAAATATTCACAAAATTAAAAGAAAAATTCATTTAAATGATTGAAGAAATGACCAACTTTGATCGATTTCACAAGGTGAATAAGTCATCCCTTGCCGAGAATGATTGAAAATGTATGATCTTTGCTGAAGATAAAACTCAAGAAACTTGAAGAAAATTGCAGGTATTGACCCTTTGAAAACGAGTGAAAAGCATTTTGCTGGGGGTTTGAAGATTGCATGAGCAAATTCTAGACTCCGCTAGCAATAAGATTTTTTGAAAACTTGACTCCAAAAGAAAACAATTTGATTGAAGAGACTGGCCCAGAGATTGTGCTCAAGCTTCTCTGGTTTCCATTTGCTGAAAATAGTTATCCCAGTTATCATTATGTTTGATATCTTTTATGACGTAAGTCATAAAAGATGCCCCTAGTATGATGTACTTCCATGACAAAAGTCTTAAGAAAGCAAAACCAGGAAAAGTAGAAAAAATTTGGATTTGCATGGGTTCTTTCTTTGATATAATGGGTAAAAGAATTTCCACAATGGCTGAATCTGAGAATTTTCTCATTTACTGCTCATAACTTGAGGCTTGATGTCCTTGGCAGGTGTCTTGCCTTTCTTCGATTCCTAAGTCCGGATCTACTCTAGATTTTCTCCACATTTCAAAAGGTATACACCCATTCTTTCAGTGCCAGACACTTTAGACTTCAAAATGAGAACAAATATCGACAAGGAACAGACTCCTAAAGACTTTTTCAAAGAAGACTTACAATATCCAAGGGACTTGACTCAATTTTGATTCACCCTTAGATCAAATGTGTCATTTTTTTATGGTAAGGTTAGCCACCCTCGGTGTAATCTCGAAAACCATGTCAAGAGGTTCTAATTTCCTCCATCAGGATTTCCGTCATGGTTATTACCCCTTTCGAATTGCTCAGTCTTAATGCCCCTAGTTTAGAAAGATGTCAAAGTAAATCTTACTGACACTACTTGGATTCCAGGATCCTGCCCTGTGTATTGATTGTTTCTCCATCTCTCCTCTGGTGGGAACTCATAATTATTGCGTTCCAGGTTTCTGGTCTAACAAACCATTTGCCTCAACTTTTGCCTGGAATTCTCACACTATTCAAACGTCAGAGTTCTTCATAACTGATGAACTTCTTCCGTGCCTTATCAGCGCACTTTTTTGGGGGAAGTCTTTGCCTCTGAGTGGATTGCCTCTTCAAGTTTTCAATCCATAAGACCGCTACCCTCACTTTCGCATAAGCCAACTCCTTTTGGTTGTTGACTTGACACATGCATGACTCTAGGCCGCCCTTTTAGGTTTTCAACCTAGTGGATCTTCAGACTCTCGTTCTTTTCATTTCTTTCTGTTTTTGTTTTCAATTGCCTTAAACCTTTGCTTGTTTCACGAGAAGGACTTTCTAGGTAGGCTTAGGTTCAAAAGGGTTGGATATTAAAAGTTCAAACGATTTGGACCGAATCTGGTCTTGCCAGATTACCTACGTACCCCAAAAATGGAGGATCAGGTCCGCGTAGTTCGCTTTGGGGTTTATCAAAGAATGGTTTAGCTTTTAGCTTCAAATTTTGTAAGGGAATAACTGACATTTATTCCAAAGGTTGACCGAACCTGAATAAATCAGGCTACCTACGTACCCCTGAAGAGATGGGGATCAGGTCATAACGTAGTTCAAACCCATAAAAAAAATGCCCCTGGTTGTAGACACCCCATTTTGCTCCGCTTTAATCAGCAAAGAAGTTAGTGTTTTGCTATCCGTTTTCCATCGTTTTCCATTTCCGCGTCCGTCTCTTATATTTTCTCAATCATTTCTGCCGTGTTTTGCATTTTGCCGCTAAGTGTTGAGAAGGGTCATTCAGAAGAATCCAAACCAGAGAGAGTTTGGACCCATTTGGTGGCGCCGCATGATGCATTTTGATTAAATTTGGACCGAGTAAGTGGGCCCAACTAAAAGAGCGTTCGAGTCATCTATAAAGGTCGCTATGGATTTCAAAGATCAAATTTTAAGAAAAAAATGAGTTCATCTAGCATGGAATGGGGCCCGCATTATGATGATCCAAGTCACTCACTTGATAGGTCATGAGTTGGATGGCTCGGATCAACCCACCATTTCGACCGGTTGAGATCATCTTACGAAGAGGGTTTGAGGAATACAAATTGATTTTATTACAGATCAATAAATTGGATGGTTTGGATCATCCCATGGTGTGGCTCGTACAGTACCTTTTTGTTAAAAATAAAATAATAAAAAGATACTAAAGCAGCCACATCATTTGAAATCTTATGGGAAAGTGTATTTAAGCCGTTGATTGTTGCATGCCTTTTTATCAATTTGGATCCAACTTAACGAGCAAAGGAGTGCCATTATTGAAATAAGAGAATGCTGATAAATTTTCTTGTATATCCATCGTTGGAAAGTAGCCAAAAAAAAAGAAAAAAGAGCTTCTCATCTTGTGCAACTTTCACAGGATTTCATCTCAAATAATTTGAAGCAACTCTTAGAATTTGGTAACCCACCTTTACTAAAAAAGAGAGAAAATAAGATATTCTAAGATTGAATCTAATAAGATGGCATCGTTTAATAGAAAGGAAAGTGAAACGTGGGGTAACTTCTTCTTTTATTCAATACGTTTCCAATTGAGTGAGATGGCGATCTTGAAAAAAAAAAGGTAAGCATGCTATGTCTGGCAGGGGAGAGGAAAAAAAGAAAAAGGAGGAGAGCTTCCACGTTTTTTGGGGAAGAGGCTCTGAAGCTCACGGATCTCTCTGGATTTCTCAACAGAACTCTCTCTGTCTTTCTCCGATCTCCCTTTATCTCTCAACAGCACTCTCATCTCTCAAGGTCTCTCTCATCTCATAGCTCTCTGGTCTCTTCCCCTAAAGGAGAACTGTTTGGTCTCTTCCCCTTAAAATACAACTCTCTTGTCTCTCCCTCTCTCAATAGCTCTTTCCACCTCTATTTCTCGCCTCCTTTCACCACCCTCTGGATCACTCGAACCACCCTTTTCAACCTCACTCACGTATAAAAAAAAAGAGAGAAAGGAAGGAGGAAACCGAGCATCGAATTTAGCTTTCAAAGACCAAAAAAAAAAAAAAACGTGAAAAACAGAGTTTTGAATACTCTGTTTTTCACGTTTTTTCTTTTTCTACTTCTCTCACTCTCAAAACTCTACCCCTCTCACTCTCTCATTCTCTCCACCCCTCTCACTCTCACACTCTGTCTTTCTCTCACCCTCATTCACTCTCGGTTTTCCCTCTCCCTCACCATCACTCTGTTTTTCTGCCTTGTTCATTCTCTGACGGTTCTTCATCTCTCTGTTGCTCTCTCTCACGATCTCTCTGTTCTATATTCTGCTTCACTCTCAGACTCCCTCTGTTTCTCTTTTCTATTATCTCTCTCTGCACTCTCGGTCTCACTTTCTCTCTACCCCTCTCACTCACTCACAATCTTTATATCCCTCTATCTCCCACTCACATTCACTCACCATCTCTCTCTCTCTCTCTCTTTCTCTCTCTCTCTCTCTCTCTCTCCATTTCTCTCTCCAGCCACCCCCATTCACAGCGGGAAAAGCAAAGAAAAGAAAAAACAAAAAAAAAGAAAAGAAAAAAGAGAAAGAAGGAAAGCGAGCGGATTGCCCGTCGGCGTGATTTTCAGAGTTTTCGGCATTTGGATGCGGCGAGGAACTCGATCACAGGTTAGTACACTATTCTCAGATTTTTCTCGGATGATTTGGTATATTTTCGGATTTTTGCATGATTTTTAAGCATTTAAATGAATTTAATGTATTATTAAATGTATATGCTCAAAATCATGATCTGCATGAGTGTTTCAAATCCGTTTCGTCCCAAAATTTAATACGACGTTATACATAAATAGAGTAAAATAACTATCGGATCGGATCGAACATTAGATCAACGGTTTTTTAGAATTTGAGTGAAGAGTGGTATTTTATTTAAAATAATGGCCGAGTAATTATGAAATTCGAAAAAATAGCCATCTCAGGATGATCTATTTTTTGGAATTTTAAATTTTTCCTGTGTTCATCACATCAGAACAAGGTTGGAGGACGTTTTCCGGAATCGTAATTTTCTCGAAAATCGTATTTTAAAAATAGAAAACTCTTCAAAAATATCTTTTCGACGAAGAAAAATAAAATATATACTAAACGAATTCCAAAATTAATGAGATTTCGTGGGAAAATAATATGATACTGATATATTCTACCATGAATTTTTAAGGATTTTTAAAATTTGTTTGGTATATTATTTTATGCTTTCTTTGAAAATTATCAGATTTTGGGGGAATTTTTACTGACATCAGACCACAAATAAAATTCTCAAACTTTTTACAGTAGTCTTAAATTCCTTATTTCTTATTGCTGTGAAAATTTTCAATTGCTTTGGATCTTGTTTCCTATGGGATGTAGTGTTAATTCATAATCTGGTTTTAAAATTGAAAAATCCGAAACTGGTAGTAAATAGTCTTTAAAATTCATGAAAATCTCACAGCATGCTATTTTTACTTATATCTTATTACTGTAGAAATTTCAATGAATTTAGATTTCTATTTATAGTAGTTGCTGTGTTATTTTTGCAATCTGGTCCTATTATTCTTAATTCAAAATTAAATATGAGCTTAATGTAAAAATCTGCAAAACTCTTTCAGTAAGCTACATGCATTCCCATCTTGCTGCTGTAGAGGTTTCAACTCATTTCGAATTCGTTTGCAACAGTTTCACTTGTAAAATCACTCATATGTTTAAAATTGATAAAATTCATTGAAAATCCGAAATTAATTGAAAATCATATGAAAATCTCTAAAGAAACTTAAATCTCTGTCACATATTAACTCCTTAATCCATTGAAACAGAAATCTTAGGATCTTTAGATTTCCCTGGAAAAATGGCCAGCGCATCCATAATCGTATCCCTATTGCACTCGATCTTTGACAATTTGAATATTTAAGCTATAGGACGTTGTTGGCTCCGAGGTTACTGTCCACAGAAATCCTGAGATATGCCAGGCAATAAGGTGCTATAACCTAAGTATTAAATTGCGCAAGGAAAGAGCGCACGATTCCCTTCCTTGGATGCTATTCTGGGCCGAAATTGGTGAACCTTAGAACCATTGGTATTCCTTAATTGTCCGGAAATCGAAAATCTTTGAAATCTGAAATTCATTAACTTCAAGAACTGAAATCGATTCATCTCGTGTCTCTCGGAACCATTGGATTATGGTTTCTATCATAAGAACCTTCAGAGCCCAATTTAGGAACACTGGTGTCGTGTCTTGTCCTAAGTTTTAGGCAGTCTTAGGCTTTAGGAGTCCTAGAGTTAGGAGTCCAGCCTCATCACGTACGCTTGCTATCGATAGCAACCGTGCCTTAGGTCTAGTCACACTAGTCACCCCATCTTTCCCTAGGACAAGCCTAGTAAACTAGGATGTAGGCTAACCTGCATTAGTCTAAGGAACAACTTGCATTTAGATAAGAATCATATAGCATCTTAGATGAAATCCTAGGATAATAAAATCCTCAACTTGAATTAAATAACTTCTCCTAAAACTGTTGAAACAGTCAATCCCGTCTAGGTCGGTGTCTTAGTTGAGTTAGGCATAAGTAGCTTAGCTTAGGTGCACCGAACTACGTTGACTCTGATCCCAGTGAGGCTTGGGTACGTAGGCAGCTTGGATGTCTGATGGCATACCAACCGCGAGTCGGCTCCACAACAAATTGTGGGGTTTTGTATATTAATTTTCTTGTAAATTCTTAATTAAATCATTTAGGACTTTCCATGAAATTAGAATTTTAGGAGAACTTTCACTTAGATTGAATCCAGACAAATTAATAAATCAAGATACACATTTAGGATTCACATTGAAATTAGATTTTAGGATGCATGTCACTTAGTTCGCACATTAACAGAGAGTTGAATGAGCCATTTAAAATAAATTTAAAAGAGTTAGCTTTTGGAATCGAAGACCGATTATCGGGCAGGAATGGTGCATGTGGTGGATAAATCCCCATACCTTCCATTCTTCTAACTAGGTAGCGAGTCTAGATTTCTGGTTAATTATGGGCCCTAGATCCCACATCTAGGTGGCGACTCTGTCAGTCTCTTTTGTGTGGAATTCGGATTGCCTCAGTGATCCCAAGTTCACATAAAGGATGAATTAAAATCAATAATAAAAATGCACACGCTAATCGCGTGGGTACGAGAGACCAAGAGAAGGCGCGGCGGCTCGCGCCCCACCCCTCTCGCGGGATCGGATCCCACAGTTTGGCGACTCTGCTGGGGACCACCTAACTTCATTACAATTCCAAAGGCTAATTCATTTGAATTTAATTTAACTGGCTCATAAAAACTCTATACTTGTTAGATTAGTTTGTCTTGTTTTATCTTCTCATCACATTTTACTTGAACATAATCTAACAAAACCTGAAGGCATCATAGATTGCGCGAACTTATTGCACACACTTACATCACTTGCATCTAAACCCTTGCATCTCACATGCACACACGTCCCATTTTAGGAACCCGGAGTGTTATCTAGCATGGTTGACTGGGATTTCATCACCTGGTGCCTCTGTGCTAGAGAAGCATTCCACCCTTAGCCTAGCACCTTTATGGTGCGTAAACGGATCTCTTGTTCACGTACTGATACGTCGGACACTGGTACAGTATATCGAACATGGATTCGCGCTAAGGGAACTCTTGGCCTTACCCCTAGATTAACCCACACATGCATGTAGTATACGAACACATGTGCATCACGTGTGTGAGCCTAGCTTAGGACATCCTACCCACTTGTGTCTAGATTAGGCCGTAGTCCATCTTCCAATGGCTACGATCGGTCTTTAGGTATACAAACAAAGTCATGAGTCGAGATCCTCTCTCCACTCCACTAGATTAGGATTAGGGTTTGATGCCTTCAGGTAACACTGTTAAAATGTGCGAAGATTAAAAATTTTTCCTTTGGGGTTAGGATATAAATCCCATCATTTCCAAAGATTTCATAGGATTAGTCATTCATGATCTATCCGTTGAAAACAATCCTAAGCTATCTCATCTAATCTTTTGATCGTATGCCTTTCATTCTTTTATCATGTGATTCGATCATGTATTCATACTTTCTCTAAACTGGCAGGAACTTATCACAATCTCGTGTTCATGTAATCTTGATCATCCTCGTATCCTTTTTCTTGGCTTACAGACACCATGTCTACTCGTACAATTCTTGATTGGATCCGTGGTACATTAAGAGAATCTCACATCTATGCCATAAGTGAGCAAGAGAAAAATCTCTTCGGCTACGTGGCAACCATTAAGCTCGATTGGGGATTACTCTATGCCGCATCAGAGTGTTGGGATCCCGATCATCATGTCTTCCATTTTGGCAACCAAGAAATGTGTCTCACCTTTGAAGAATGGTGTGCCTTATTGGAATATCCTGTGGATGGCCCTCTGGTGAAGCCATCCTGTGTACCAGATTATCGTCCTTTGTTCCTTCGCTTAATGAATAATCCAGATGAATCCATGAACTCTTTCATGAAAGGCCAAGAAGTGTCCATGCAACATCTGATTGACATTTACCCTCCTATTGGACACATTGGTGCTGTTGATATTCAAAAAGCCCGACGGCGCGCTTTGAGATTCTGCGCCTTTGCTAGGTTCCTCACTGTCCAGCCTTCTCGCTTCGCGTCAGCTGTTCTTTTGGACCTCGTTGATCAAATGGATCGTGGCGCCAATCCAGTTCCTACTATACTTGCAGAAACCTTCAATGGATTGGATGATATGGCTCGTCTTCGCGCCAGCTTGGGTCCAGGCTCTTATGTTCGCTCCTTCGTTGGTTCTTTCTCAGGATGTCCTGCTTTACTTCAGGTGTGGTTGTGCCACAAGCTAAAAATCGCAGCTCCTGTGCATTTCGATCATACGTTATACACCTTCAGTGAATGGCGTCATGATGTTTCTTCCAATCACAAAAACGATTGGGTTGAATGGTTAAATTCTCGCCAACAAGATCAGATTTATTGGCAAATTCCTGGGATCCAAGAAGCTGTCTTCCACACCGGAGAAGCTAACTACGTTCGCCTTCTTGGCCTCAAAAAGACTTCCTTCTATGTTCCTGCCAGGATTCAGCGTCAGTATGGAAGAGAGCAATCCATTGTGCCTCCCCTTCGTCATTTCTATCCGCCTGAGGATCTCAAGCCCAAGATTGTCAAAGCCATTTCATCTGCTTGGGATGTCAGAATCATCAAACCTCTAAAAGAGTCAGCGGAGCAAGATTGTCGTCCAAAGAAGAAGTTTAAAAAGAATGCTTAGTTCCATGTTTAATCTTATCCGTTTATCTTTGAAAGAATGAACCCTGTACTCAAGCTTCAATGATTGATCAATAAAGTTCATCTTTCTCTCATCATCTTGGTCTATGCGTGCATCATTGTCTACTTGTTTCTGATTTTAAAATATGTCTTTCAAATATTTCAGGGCAGTAAAACACCATAGCTAACCCCATTGCTCCTTGGGTTCGGGTCTCTTCACGATTGGAGAGGAATTCTGTCTCTCCACCACCCTCTCTGAGAACCCCAGCATCTCCTCCTTTCTCATCCTCACCAATGGCAGATAACCAAGATGGCCTTCCACCTGCTGCTATTACCGATACCCTCACCTTGATTCTCCAGCAACTTCAAGAGCTCAAAGAAGAGAACCGAGTTATCAAGGCTCAGCTTTCTGAGAAGTTGGGACCGTCGTTGTCCAAGGATAAAGAGCCCATGCACCAAGCAGCTACTTCAGCAGCACCTGCACTATCCCTGATAAAGCCGAAGAAGATTTGGAAAAAGAGCAGTATAGCAAGGATCGCGGTAGGCCTTCTCAGTCCATGGTTGATAAGACTGTTATGGAGAAATTAGAAAGTCTTACCAGGAAAGTTCAGGACATCCAGTTTCAAGACCAGGGTGGTTTTAATCCAAGTGACCTTACACTATTTCCCGAAATCCGCTTTCCTGCTAATTTTCAAATGCCAGATTTCGACAAATATGATCGTGTGGGTTGTCCAATCACACATTTGCAAATGTTCACCATCATGTGTCAGCCTCAAGGCTTATCTCATGAGCAAATGGCTCAATTATTCCCAGTTTTCCTAACCAAGGTTGCTAGGAGATGGTTCATGGTCTTGGACAAGACTCGTTGCAGGACATGGAAGGATATCGGTGAGCAATTCATCAGGCAGTTCAAATATGATGATGGGACCGAGGTCACTAGGAAGGATCTTGAGAGAACCAAGCAGGACTCAAAAGAGTCATTCTTAACTTTCGTCAAGAGATGGAGAAGGTTAGCGGCTCAAATGATGCAGCGTCACTCAGAAGAGGAGCAAGTCCAGATGATTATGAAGAATATATCCTCTCAGCTCCAATATCACATGTCTCTTCAGTATTATCCAGATTTTAAACACTTCACCAATGCTGGTATGCAAATTGAGGAAGCAATGGCACAAGGAGTTTACAATAGAGGAAACCCCAATTCAAAAGAAGTTAAGACACAAACTCTAGCTAAGATCTCTGAGGTTGATAATGTATTAATAGCTAACCCGTCACGGAACTCTATGGTATTCAAATATACTCAATCAGGGATTGCAGCTCAGCAAAAGCCTAATAGGGAATTCACCCCTCTCCTGTTTCCACCATCTGTCATATTGCAGCAAGGATTGGAATCCGGCGATATCTACTTGCCTCGCATTAAGGAACCTCCTAATCCGCTCCCCAGGACATGGAGAGCGGAAGAGCACTGCGATTTTCATCGAGGATCGGGGCATAGTACTGATCAGTGCATAACTCTGAGGCATGTGATCCAGAAGTTGATCGATGAGCACAAGCTACCATTTCAGCAAGTGCCAAATATTGCTGATAGTCCTACACAAAACCAGGTTGTACCGCCGCTGGATGATGTTTAAGCACTTGGGGTTTGAGAAGCTCAGGTTCAGTTGCAGTGATAGAGAAGAACCAGAAGTTAAAAGGCACTTGTTATGATGATGATTCAGTTTTCGCCGAGCCTCTAAAGCCAGACAATTGCAGCAGTCTTAGTCCTTTTGTTATTTTAATTAAGTCTAGTCATGATGTCAAGTCCAGTTATTAAGTGCAGTCTTCTAAAAGTTTGAATAAATTTCTAGTCCAGTTGAGTCGTTTCTTACTTTTATTTTTGAGTCAAGAGAGTGAATTCTGAGTCTGTTCAGGATAAGTCTTATCAGATATGGTCTTTTTTTCAATTCAATAAAACTTGGTTTCTCTATACATTCCAATGTGTGCTTCTAACTTTAATAACCAATGAGAATAATACTCCCTCCTCAAATGAGGAAGAAGATGCCGACGAAACTCCTCTTGAGTTGCAGCCTATGCTCAAACAAGAGAAGGAGCGCCGAGCCCAGCTTCTAAAAGAGGAAATTGAAATGATAAACATTGGCACTGAAACTTTGATCCAGTAAATGTCTGTTGGAAACACATTGCCCTCTGAAGAGTGTGAAGAATTGGTAAACTCATTTGGAGGATAAAGATATGGTCCAGTAAGCGCTACCATTAATGCCAAGAGAAAGACCCAGATAGAAGGTTCAAGAAAGAATGAAGTGAATATCAAAGGCCATATAAGGGGCATGGATTCGAAACAACTTCCATATCTCCAGTCAATGGCCACGGTCACAGGTTTCACCGATGACAATGTAAAGCCATCAATTCCAATATGAAAAGTGCAAGAGCAATCATCACAGAGCGATCATCAAAATATCAAGGGCCACCGATTCAAGGATGAAATGATGTCCAAAAACCAGTATGCACCCTCAAAGTCAAATTACTTATCAATATCCAGAAGGAAGAAGAATCATTATATCTTACCGGGAAATGCCGTCAAACTCTGTGAAAAAAAAAAAGCAAAAAAATAATCAGTACCAGAGGGACTCTAGTAACCTATATCGATTCCCAATCTGAACATCGGAAGGCCTCCTTTGGCCGAATAAACCCCAAAATCAGAACCCAACGTCAAAAGAATACCGGTTTGCAAACCCTTCGAGCCTGAATGAAATTTTCTTGAAAACCCATCAAACTAGGGGCATCCCCCCCGAACTACGCGAGACCTGATCCCTACACTGGGGTACGTAGGCAGCTCGGTTAAACCAAGTTCGGTCGATTCAAAAAAAAAAAAAAAAAAAAAGAAATTCAATCGTTTCAGAAAAAAGAGGGACAAGTTCCAAAAGAAGGGAAGTCAATCATTCCAGAAAGAAAAGAAAAAAGAAAAATTAATTAACCTTCAAACAATTTATCTTCAAACTAGGGGCATTCGCCCTGAGCTACACACGACTTGATTCCAACATGGGGATATGGAGGCAACCTGTTCACAGGTTCGGTCGAAATCTTTGTTGAGCCTTAAGCCATTCTTTGAAAAGTCCTATCCTACCTATAAAGTCCTTCCGGTGTTCAGAACTAATGATCTAGGTCCTGAAACACAAAAAGTGAAAAAAAATGATGAATAAGAAAAAGAACGGAGTTTGAAGATCTGCTAGACTGAAAACCTGAAAGGGCGGTCTAGGCAAAATTTAAGATCATTCCCCTGCTAAGTTGAAAACCCAAAAGGGTGGCTTAGGCAAAAGCTAAGGGGATAGCCTGCTGAATCGAAAACCTAGAAAGACGGTTCAGATAAAAGTTAAGGCTAGCACGGTCCGCCAAGTTAAAAACCCCGAAAAGGTGACTTGGTCACGGTAAGAGAATCATTATAAGAAGGTACAGCCGGTATCAAGACTGAAGATCAACTGAAGTTCAAACAAATTCAAGTGACATCCTCAAAACTGGGGGCATTGAAGCTAAGCAATCTTAGGGGTCGTAATTAAATCCTTGAGGCATTACTGTTTTAAGGAAAAGGTCCAGTGTTTACCAAATGAAAAAAAAAAACATTCCTCGAAAGGATAGACTTACCAAATAAAGCGTTGACTAAGTCAGAAGCATTACTGTGTCTGTCAGTGTAGTCAGTCAATCTTTGTTATTCTAAGTTCACTCCTTCAGAGCTCCTCAGTCCTTTGAGCAGTGCCTTTTATCTAAGTTTTCTCTTTAGAAAGAGTCAATCGTCGTCTTTATGTTCAAATGATGCAACTGTCTCGGTGAAGGAGGCCCGGCCTCGTCAGCCCCCTGCAATTGTTCCAGAGCTAAGTTAATCCGCAGGCAAGGATTTCAGGAGTTAAGAAAAAAAAATCCAGTTTAAGCAAAGTGAGTTCCAGAAGAATCCAGAAGCAGAAAAAATCCGAAAAACCAGTTCCCATAAGAAGATCATACCCTAGAAAAGCACCTTAAGCTTGGAAGAGCCTTAGATGCAATGGTGGTTGAGCCAGTTTCTCATAAAGATGAACCATTAAAAATCGGAATCTCCTTCCAGTCAGTTGAATATTTGTTTGAATGCTTGTCAAAAGAAGAATCCTCTGTACCAGTGTCCGAATATTCCGAGGTCCCAGTTTATATCCCCAGTAAAGAAGATCTTAATCTAAGAAATTTCAAGCCCTGTGAGACTTTCTTGTTCATCCCCAGTAAACAATTCAAAATGCGAATAAACTTGTGTAAAAAAACCAGTTTACTAGTTCATCAATTACCAATTCCTGATTTTTCAGTTCCAGTATCCAGTATTCCAGTTCCAGTTCCATTATCTAGTACTCCAGTTCCAGTATCCAGTATCCAGTATCCCAATATTCCAGTTCCAATATCCAGTATTCCAATATTCCAGTTCCAGTATCCAGTATTCTAGTATTCCAGTTCCAGTGTCCATTATTCAGTTTCAATTCCAGTATTCCAGTTCCAACGTCCAGTATTCAGTTTCAATTCCAGTATTCCAGTTCCAGCATCCTGTATCCAGTTTCAATTCCAGTATTCCAGTGTGTCACTATGCCAGTTCTAGTCTCCAGTTCCAATATCCAATATTCCAGTATCATAGTTCTAGTGTCCAGTATCTCTATCACCAATATTCCAGTGTTCCATTTTCCAGTACTTGTATTCATGTTCCCAGTATTTCTGAACTCCAATTCCAACATCCAGTTCCAGTGTCCGAAAATCCAGTGTTTCAGTACTCTAATTCTAGTATCCGGTATGTCTTCGTTCTAGAGTTCCGGTTCCCGATGTCTAGATTAAGATTCCAGTCTCCAGTTTTGAGTCCTAACATCCAGTGATCAAATTCCAATCCCAAGTGAATCAATCAAAATGTCAATCTAATCTAATTCCCAGTTCACCAATTATCAAGTTTTGACTCTCCAGTTTTCCAGTAATCAAGTTCTACAATTCCCACTGAACTGGCTCCTTAACTCCTCAGTTCTTTGATTCTCCGGTTATCTGACTATTGAGTCTCTTAATCATCCAGTTCTCCAAATTTCTAGCTCTGTAAATATCCAGTCCCTAAATTTTCTACTTCTCCAGTTTTCCAATTCTTCAGTTCATCCAATCTTCAATTCTCCAGTTCCAAGTCATCTAGTCTTCCAATTCTTCCGTCCACCCATTGTTTGATTATTCAGTTCTCCAGTTCTCAAGTCCTTAAATCCTTAATCCTCCGATAATCGAGTCCTCCAGTGGTTTAGAATAAAAGATTTGTGATATATGTTCAAGTTCTAGGGTTTCATCTAAGGTCTTGCATTATATTAAGTTGCATTGTGTCTAGAGAGTCCTTTGTCGATTAAAGCTACGCAAAATGGTTCTGTCATTTTTGCTTTGATATTCAATGACTACATCATCTCTACCAAAGAGGGGCATCTGTAGACACCCCATTTTGCTCCGCTTTAATCAGCAAAGAAGTTAGTGTTTTGCTATCCGTTTTCCATCGTTTTCCATTTCCGCGTCCGTCTCTTATATTTTCTCAATCTTTTCAATCATTTCTGCCGTGTTTTGTATTTTTCCGCTAAGTGTTGAGAAGGGTCATTCAGAAGAATCCAAACCAGAGAGAGTGTGGACCCATTTGGTGGGGCCGCATGATGCATTTTGATTAAATTTGGACCGAGTAAGTGGGCCCAGCTAAAAGAGCGTTCGAGTCATCTATAAAGGTCGCTATGGATTTCAAAGATCAAATTTTAAGAAAAAAATGAGTTCATCTAGCATGGAATGGGGCCCGCATTATGATGATTCTAGTCACTCACTTGATAGGTCGTGAGTTGGATGGCTCGGATCAACCCACCATTTGGACCGGTTGAGATCATCTTACGAAGAGGGTTTGAGGAATACAAATTGCTTTTATTACAGATCAATAAATTGGATGGTTTGGATCATCCCATGGTGTGGCTCGTACAGTACCTTTTTGTTAAAAATAAAATAATAAAAAGATACTAAAGCAGCCACATCATTTGAAATCTTATGGGAAAGTGTATTTAAGCCGTTGATTGTTGCATGCCTTTTTATCAATTTGGATCCAACTTAAAGAGCAAAGGAGTGCCATTATTGAAATAAGAGAATGCTGATAAATTTTCTTGTATATCCATCGTTGGAAAGTAGCCAAAAAAAAAGAAAAAAGAGCTTCTCATCTTGTGCAACTTTCACAGGATTTCATCTCAAATAATTTGAAGCAACTCTTAGATTTTGGTAACCCACCTTTACAAAAAAAGAGAGAAAATAAGATATTCTAAGATTGAATCTAATAAGCTGGCATCGTTTAATAGAAAGGAAAGTGAAACGTGGGGTAACTTCTTCTTTTATTCAATACGTTTCCAATTGAGTGAGATGGCGATCTTGAAAAAAAAAAAGGTAAGCATGCTATGTCTGGCAGGGGAGAGGAAAAAAAGAAAAAGGAGGAGAGCTTTCACGTTTTTTGGGGAAGAGGCTCTCAAGCTCACGGATCTCTCTGGATTTCTCAACAGAACTCTCTCTGTCTTTCTCCGATCTCCCTTTATCTCTCAACAGCACTCTCATTTCTCGAGGTCTCTCTCATCTCACAGCTCTCTGGTCTCTTCCCCTAAAGGAGAACGGTTTGGTCTCTTCCCCTTAAAATACAACTCTCTTGTCTCTCCCTCTCTCAATAGCTCTTTCCACCTCTATTTCTCGCCTCCTTTCACCACCCTCTGGATCTCTCGAACCAGCCTTTTCAACCTCACTCACGTATAAAAAAAAAGAGAGAAAGGAAGGAGGAAACAGAGCATCGAATTTAGCTTTCAAAGACCAAAAAAAAAAAAAAAAACGTGAAAAAGAGAGTTTTGAATACTCTGTTTTTCACGTTTTTTCTTTTTCTACTTCTCTCACTCTCAAAACTCTACCCCTCTCACTCTCTCATTCTCTCCACCCCTCTCACTCTCACACTCTGTCTTTCTCTCACCCTCATTCACTCTCGGTTTTCGCTCTCGGTTTTCCCTCTCCCTTACCACCACTCTGTTTTTCTGCCTTGTTCATTCTCTGACGGTTCTTCATCTCTCTGTTGCTCTCTCTCACGATCTCTCTGTTCTATATTCTCCTTCACTCTCAGACTCCCTCTGTTTCTCTTTTCTATCATCTCTCTCTGCACTCTCGGTCTCACTTTCTCTCTACCCCTCCCACTCACTCACCATCTTTATATCCCTCTATCTCCCACTCACATTCAGTCACCATCTCTCTCTCTCTCTCTCTCTCCATTTCTCTCTCCAGCCACCCCCATTCACAGCGCGAAAAGCAAAGAATAGAAAAAACAAAAAAAAAAGAAAAGAAAAAAGAGAAAGAAGGAAAGCGAGCGGATTGCCCGTCGGCGTGATTTTCAGAGTTTTCGGCTTTTGGATGCAGCGAGGAACTCGATCACAGGTTAGTACACTAATCTCAGATTTTTCTCGGATGATTTGGTATATTTTCGGGTTTTTGCATGATTTTTAAGCATTTAAATGAATTTAATGTAATATTAAATGTATATGCTCAAAATCATGATCTGCATGAGTGTTTCAAATCCGTTTCGTCCCAAAACACATGTTCGTCCTTATATGAATGTTATATATATATAAGCACATGCAGATCCTAATTGGGTTTTACTAAATCAACAAATATATTCATGTACATAATATATATGTAAAATGAAAGTAGAGCTCCGGACTCAATATATTGGGTACTATGCATATGATCCATACTTTAAGTATATAACACAAGTACACCGAGTGTTATATACAGTATGCTTCATTGCTCACCGGCTGCTGTAAACACAAGTACACGGAGTGTTTACGACTGCAGCACTGGCGCATAGCTTAGAGATAGATACAACAGCACCATCAGGGTAATGACATCCCATCTCGCACGCATTGTATCTATCCCGTGGAGCCAATAATAATAATAATAATAAAAATCAATAAAAGAAAATAAAAACATGATGATGTATGCTGTGTAGTGTGTGAATCCCTTGTTTTAAACACCTATTTGGTGCCCCTGGATTCTAAGCGAAAAAATTCTCATTTATAATGATTTTCACCCAAATTTCTCCAAAATAATAAAAATGGCATTTTTATTAGAGTTAGGCAATGTTCTAAGAAGTCCCCAGCAGAGTCGCCAGCCTGTGGACCCCGATCCGGGAGAGAGGTGGAGGACGAGCCCCCGGCGGCCTCTTGGATCATCCACACGTGATGGAGAGCTCTACCAAGGAACTCTCGAAACAAAACAAAACTCAGAGTCGTCATCCATGGTATACGGCCATGGATCCCTAAAAAAATATGCTCTGTATACCATGGATAACCAGAAATGAATGGGTTCGTGCCTGATTACAAATGGAGAAGGTCCGAAGAGCGCCTCCAATTCGTCCGAGTGCAAGCACTTGGTCTCTTATGCCATTTATTATTAACTTCGAAGAATTTCGGGCGAGAATCATATGAAATAGGAACAATTCTCAGGAATCGTCTACCTAAGCATGCATTTCCTGAGAATAGAAATAATAAGCATACAAAAGATAAATGAAAGAAGTGTGCCACCTAAACATAGCTAGGTTATGAGTGACATGCCTAATGGGTGTCTAAGTTCTGGTGGACATACACATGCAAGCTACAGCTAAAGGTATAGTATCAATACAAGAAAGTAAGAAAACACATCAAAACATAAAACACAAATCAATCCTATATATGACAGGACAAGACAAATCCTAACTCTAATGCGACTTGACTCGGACCAAGATGGCCATCCATCCCAGCTGCTCTACATATCCCGGCCTCGGGAAGAATCGGAGTCAACGTAGTTCGATGTCCTATTCTAACTACGATGCCTAACCATCTAGAACCGCTATCCTAGACTCGATCCACTATACTCGACTGATTTTTAAAACTTTTTGAACAATTGCTTAAATTCAAGTGAATTGTAATTTTTAGGACTCTCTATATGCCCTAACTAATGCAGGTGGACTAATGCAGGTGGGCCCTACATCTTATGTGTAACTAGGCTGTGCATCCTAAAGAAAACCACGGGCTGACTATATGCTTCATAGTCTAGCCACCGGTTCGACTAAATGTCTAACCGATCGACTCGAGGCCTCCTAACTCTAGCGACACTCACACGATAGGACACACCATATCAATACAAATCAAGACGGACTCCTAACTCTAAAACCCTCCAAACGGCTAGGACAAACTCCTAACTCTAGGGGAAGATCTTTTGAAAAGGTTTCAAAGAAGCTTTGTATTTTTTTGTAGGTTTGACAAATTTACTTTTAAAGGTTTGGCTGGACCTGGGATGTGGATCCCAAGCTGCACTACGTACCTCTTGAAAGAGGATCAAGCCAACGTAGTTCGAAAAATATTCTGAGATAAAGACACTAAACAAGTACACAAGGGTGATTCACAAACAAGTAAACTAGCGTGCTCACAAACAGGTACACCAGCGTGGTCACAAACAAGTAAACTAGCATGATCTCAAACAAATGAAACACCAATCGAATAAAACATGCCTAAAGGAAAAGACACCCCTAAAACAAATGAGACAAAGCATATCTCCTATGAGGCTCCAAGTAACCTTATCATTACTCTTGCAAGGAGGGAATCATTATAAGCTCCTCGTGTGCATTAACCAAATGATTTGAAGACAAAAACAAAACAAAAAAACAAAAAACAAAATAGGTCTATTGATTTCATTTAATGTTTATCAAAATTAATTCAAGCCTAGCACTGTTAAGAGAGCAAAGGGTGGTATCTTCTAAAAAAATAAAGTCCAATATCGTCACAGAATAGATAGCTGATGATAAGAATACAATGGAAGGTACTCTAAATGCGGAACTTTTTGAGGTGAATGAAATATATAACAATAAAGATTGGCAAGTCATACGGTGGATCCAAAAAGCACTTCAAGAACATGGATAATCCTAAAGGATGTGACAAAGCATATATAGATTTTCATAAGAAAACACTACAACTTTTGGTAGCTGAAACATGATATGGCTGTACAGCTATTGAATCATGGCTAATTACTCTATTGAATCAACTTTTAGGTATACTAACCAATTCTTTCATACCGTAAAATGATACAAATAAATTGAAGAACAATTACACAGGTTATCACAACAGCAGTCCAAAATAATGAAATCAGGTACACAATGTCTATACAAGTGACAAAATTACTTAAATTTAGTACAGATTATTAAGAATTCACAAAAGCAATCTTGCTTTTAATTCTGAGGCAACAAAGAGTTACTGAACTTAAACATAACTATTAATAAAATGATTAAGAACTGAATCTTTAGTAGAGAAAATTTCTGGTGGAAATCTATATCATGTATGAGCAGGGATGAGGATGATAGTCACACCCTTACCACAATATTAATGACCAACCTACTCTCCTTTACAGCCCATGTTACACAATGAAAGACACTATAATATGAAATAATGATACAATCTCATAACCAACACAAAGTGTGAAGTGGGATTACAAAAGCTATAGAGGATAAAGATACTGTTATCAATGAGCAAAGACCAATACACATCCTATAAGCACAATCCCTTATTAAAGTTTGAACCACATTGCACTTTGGGCATTACTCCATGAACTGAAACAAAAGCTATAAGAAAAATCTCACCAACTCATGGGCTGAAACAAAACAGGGACTTTGAAATCTGTGTAAAACAGGGCTGGCAGAGAGGCTAACTCAAACAGGGGCTGAAATGGAGGATTACTCAAACATGGGCTGAAATGGGGATGAAACTAGAAACTATCTAATTATACAAGTGTCCAGGTGTAACATAGATATATATGACCTGATAATGAGCACCCAAACATTAGGATTTAATAGGCTAGTTATCAAAGGAATTGCTTCTTAACATACAAAATTATGTGAGTAACCAAGGTATGTGCATGTGTTACCATCTGAAAACTGGTAATACAATGAAAACATATTTTTATACAACCATCTAAATCTTATAGCTTTTATATCTACTTTCAATGAGTAACAAAGAAGAGTGCAGGGAAGAAATAACATGTTGGCAACACATCTCCCATCCTGGTTTCTAAAAAATCAAAGATAAAGCCCATTCAACAGATAGGAAATAATAATAATAAATTATTTTTTTTACCGTTACAAGGAATACATAAAAAAAAATGAAGAAAAGCAATGAACAGATCCGTTGATCCGTATGGAAATTAACAAATCATAAGAATACTATTATTCAAAAGCTATCTGAGTAATCTCATAGCACCAAACCAAACTGTAATCTTAACATATTACCAAGCCAATTGAAAATTCTAAGGTGCGAAAATACAGATCTTTGCTAAATCTGTTTACTGTCACAGAGCAATCAAAATCTAATCAAGGCCAAAACTAATCAGCTATCATCTTACTAAATCTCAACAAGAAAGAATCAGTTTATCTTCTAATCTAGCATCAAACTCCATTCAAATGAAGAAAATATTTAAAGAAAGAAAGAAAAAAAAAATGCTTACTAGCTTTAAAACAGAGTTGGAAAAAAAAAATTAGATACGTTACCTGTGTTCTATCAAAGATTCGACAAAGAAATGGCTTAGATTGGGTGGAATATGATGTCAAAAATAGCAAACTCAGTACTGAGAGGATGAATAGCCATATCTGATTGTTCAAAGAACAGATCGGAGCTAAAGCTTGAATAATCATATCTTACTTCGGTAAAATCGCCAGATTCCGGTCAGATTATTGCCGGAGAAAATGAAAACTTTCCTCTCCCTCTCCTTCTCTCTCTGTAGCTCTGTGTAGATCTGATTTCTAAGAAGGAGAAAAAAGCTGGAGCTTTGATGGAGGTCGGCCGGAGCTAGAGTGTTGCCGGAGAAGAAGATGCCGGAGATGAGGAAGGTGTGCGGCTGGCCAGAGAAAATGGAGAGATTGAGGGAGATAGTCAGCCGGAACGTGGCCGGAATCCGGCTTGGGATGATCGGAGAAGAAGACCGGTTTAGGGTTTGGGTTTAGATTTGGGGATTTTGCTCTCTCTCTCTCTGCCAAATTTTTTTTTCTTTTTTGAAATGAGCTCCTTCGATCCCTTACAAAGGGAAATGATATATTAATGCCCCCTTTTGTTTCTCTAGACAGCCCCCTCTAATGTATTTCATGACTACTCTTTTATTCTACAAAAGGATGGGGTGGCCTGGGTAAAGTAGATGGGTATATTAAGAAAGAAAAGAGAAGTGATATATTTTTGCACCCCCTTCCTCTTACTTGGACAACCTCTCAAAGTATTTTTTACTATTCTTGTACACTACGAAGGGGGTGGTTCAATTTTGGGGAAATAGGGTCCGGTCAAAATGGGGTGTCTACAGATGCCCCTCTTTGGCAGAGCGTGCTTGTCGCGCGAATGTCAAAGCTGAACTGACAACACATTTTGACTGGCCCAAAATTGATTGGAGAGAGAGAAGAATGAAGATGATGATTTTTGTGAACAATTGACTGTTGGAATGATCAGATACCATAGGGGTTGTGATATGGAATGGATGCCTCAGGGGTTTGAAGATGGAACGGGTGTCTCAGGGGTCTTGAAATGGAATAGGCTTTGGTACTTCTCAGATTTCTACGCTCGGGGCGGATGCTCTCAGGAAGAATTTGGTTTTAAAATTTCTCATTCAACATGACTTATGGGTAATTTGGTGAAACGCTGGACACATAACTCAGCATTGAAAACATATTGGTGAAATAGCCTCCCACCAGACAAATAACTCGAGTAACACATCGGTTACACTGGTATTCCTGACTCCGCACTTGGGTGATGGTACACTGTGGAACGACAGATCATGACTTGAATTTTTATTACTAACAACAAAATAACTAGATAGAGCTGCGGTCCAGCTTTTCACCAAATTAGACAAGAAAGAACAACAGTTGAATGAAAATTTTGATCAAGGGTCTATGGCAATAAGCCACAAAGAGCCTTGCAAAGAACGAGGGTCCATGGTGGTAAACCGTGAAGAGCTAGGTAAACAGGAATCGAGGGTCCATGGTAATAAACTACGAAGAGCCTCGCAACCTGGAATCGAGGGTCCATAGTTATAAGCCACGAAGAGCCTCGCGGAACAAATTATTATTTTTTTTTTTGAAAACAAACAAGCACAAAACCCTTTTTTTTTTTACTATACTGGAAACCAAAACTTTAACCAAACATGAAATGAAACACTTAAAGAATAAAATCGTACTTCAAACACACAATTGTATCGATGAATAAGGGTTTTTGCGGACAATCAGACCAAATATCGCTCAGTCAATTGCCAAAATGATATCATTAAAAAGAAAGAGCAAGTCTTAACGATCAGACCAAATATCGCTTGGTCAGCTGTCAAAACTACCTCAAAACAAAAGGGCGATAACTACACAGACCATTGCTGAAAATCCGTCTGTTTAGCCATCCAGATAATCCTGACTCCTCTCTTTCAAGGTAGCGGGTCATCCAAGATTGATATCGTCCTGTGAAAAGGGTTCCATATAAATCCAACCAGATATACCTGACTCCCAATCTCAGTAGGTAGCGGTACATTGCGAAGTGACAATTAGACAGGCCAAAATTTGGCATTTCACTGTAAATTGTCGCGGGCGAAGAAGAAAAGACCAGACTCCAAACACACGAGCTCAATTTCACAGGTAGTTTCTTACTTCTAAAAACTCTCCATGGTTAAAGAAAAGCCCAGACTCCAAACATGCGGAGTTGTTTCACCCGAAATTTCTTTAAGAAGAAATTCTTTTCAAATGATGAGAGAAATTACCAGACTCCAAATCATAGAGCCATTGGCGAAAACATTTTGAAAATCTTTCAAATGGTGAAAGAAAAGACCAATTCCAAATAACGAAGCCATTGTCGGAAATAATTTTTAAATCTTTCAAATGGTGAAAGAAAAGACCAATCTCCAAATCACGGAGCCATTGGCAAAAATATTTTTTAAACCTTTCAAATGGTGAAAGAAAAGACCAATCTCCAAATCACGGAGCCATTGGCAGAAACAATTTTAAACCTTTCAAATGGTGAAAGAAAAAGACCAAACTCCAAATCAAGGAGCCATTGGTGAAAATATTTTTTAAACCTTTCAAATGGTGAAAGAAAAAGAACAATCTCTAAATCACGGAGCCATTGGCAAAAATATTTTTTAAACATTTCAAATGGTGAAAGAAAAAGACCAAACTCCAAATCAAGGAGTCATTGGCAATTTATTTTTTAAACCTTCTCAAATGATGAGAGAAAATGACCAAACTCCAAATCACGGAGCCATTGGCGAAAATATATACAACATGATGAAAGAAAATACAAACTCCAAAACACAGAGCCACTGACAGGAATTTACAAAATGATAAAAGAAAATGCCAAACCCCAGATCACGGAGCCATTGGTAAAAATCTACAAAATGATAAAAGAAAATGCAAACCCCAGATCACGGAGCCATTGGTAAAAATTTACAAAAATGATAAAAGAAAATGCCAAACTCCAAATCACAGAGCAAATGGCGAAAATATTTACAAAATGATAAAAGAAAATGCCAAACCCCAGATCACGGAGCCATTGGTAAAAATTTACAAAAATGATAAAAGAAAATGCCAAACTCCAAATCACGGAGCCATTAGCGAAAATATTTACAAAATGATAAAAAAAAATGCCAATCTGCAAATCACCGTGCCTGTGGCAAAAATAATTACAAAATGATGAAAGAAAATGCCAAACTCCAAATCAAGGAGCCATTGGCAAAAATATTTACAAAATGAAAGGAAAATTCATTTAAATGATTGAAGAAATGACCAACTTTGATCGATTTCACAAGGTGAATAAGTCATCCCTTGCCGAGAATGATTGAGAATGCATGATCTTTGCTGAAGATAAAAGTCAAGAAACTTGAAGAAAATTGCAGGTATTGACCCTTTGAAAACGAGTGAAAAGCATTTTGCTGGGGGTTTGAAGATTGTATGAGCAAATTCTAGACTCCGCTAGGGATAAGATGTTTTGAAAACTTGACTCCAAAAGAAAACAATTTGATTGAAGAGACTGGCCCAGAGATTGTGCTCAAGCTTCTCTGGTTTCCATTTGCTGAAAATAGTTATCCCAGTTATCATTATGTTTGATATCTTTTATGACGTAAGTCATAAAAGATGCCCCTAGTATGATGTACTTCCATGACAAAAGTCTTAAGAAAGCAAAACCAGGAAAAGTAGAAAAAATTTGGATTTGCATGGGTTCTTTCTTTGATATAATGGGTAATAGAATTTCCACAATGGCTGAATCTGAGAATTTTCTCATTTACTGCTCATAACTTGAGGCTTGATGTCCTTGGCAGGTGTCTTGCCTTTCTTCGATTCCTAAGTCCGGATCTACTCTAGATTTTCTCCACATTTCAAAAGGTATACACCCATTCTTTCAGTGCCAGACACTTTAGACTTCAAAATGAGAACAAATATTGACAAGGAACAGACTCCTAAAGACTTTTTCAAAGAAGACTTACGATATCCAAGGGACTTGACTCAATTTTGATTCACCCTTAGATCAAATGTGTCATTTTTTTATGGTAAGGTTAGCCACCCTCGGTGTAATCTCGAAAACCATGTCAAGAGGTTCTAATTTCCTCCATCAGGATTTCCGTCATGGTTATTACCCCTTTCGAATTGCTCAGTCTTAATGCCCCTAGTTAGAAAGATGTCAAAGTAAATCTTACTGACACTACTTGGATTCCAGGATCCTGCCCTGTGTATTGATTGTTTCTCCATCTCTCCTCTGGTGGGAACTCATAATTATTGCGTTCCAGGTTTCTGGTCTAACAAACCATTTGCCTCAACTTTTGCCTGGAATTCTCACACTATTCAAACGTCAGAGTTCTTCATAACTGATGAACTTCTTCCGTGCCTTATCAGCGCACTTTTTTGGGGGAAGTCATTGCCTCTTACTGGATTGCCTCTTCAAGTTTTCAATCCATAAGACCGCTACCCTCACTTTCGCATAAGCCAACTCCTTTTGGTTGTTGACTTGACACATGCATGACTCTAGGCCGCCCTTTTAGGTTTTCAACCTAGTGGATCTTCAGACTCTCGTTCTTTTCATTTCTCTCTGTTTTTGTTTTCAATTGCCTTGAACCTTTGCTTGTTTCACGAGAAGGACTTTCTAGGTAGGCTTAGGTTCAAAAGGGTTGGATATTAAAAGTTCAAACGATTTGGACCGAATCTGGTCTTGCCAGATTACCTACGTACCCCAAAAATGGAGGATCAGGTCCGCGTAGTTCGCTTTGGGGTTTATCAAAGAATGGTTTAGCTTTTAGCTTCAAATTTGTAAGGGAATAATTGACATTTATTCCAAAGGTTGACCGAACCTGAATAAATCAGGCTACCTACGTACCCCTGAAGAGATGGGGATCAGGTCATAACGTAGTTCAAACCCATAAAAAAAATGCCCCTGGTTGTAGACACCCCATTTTGCTCCGCTTTAATCAGCAAAGAAGTTAGTGTTTTGCTATCCGTTTTCCATCGTTTTCCATTTCCGCGTCCGTCTCTTATATTTTCTCAATCTTTTCAATCATTTCTGCCGTGTTTTGCATTTTTCCGCTAAGTGTTGAGAAGGGTCATTCAGAAGAATCCAAACCAGAGAGAGTTTGGACCCATTTGGTGGCGCCGCATGATGCATTTTGATTAAATTTGGACCGACTAAGTGGGCCCAGCTAAAAGAGCGTTTGAGTCATCTATAAAGGTCGCTATGGATTTCAAAGATCAAATTTTAAGAAAAAAATGAGTTCATCTAGCATGGAATGGGGCCCGCATTATGATGATCCAAGTCACTCACTTGATAGGTCGTGAGTTGGATGGCTCGGATCAACCCACCATTTGGACCGGTTGAGATCATCTTATGAAGTGGGTTTGAGGAATACAAATTGATTTTATTACAGATCAATAAATTGGATGGTTTGGATCATCCCATGGTGTGGCTCGTACAGTACCTTTTTGTTAAAAATAAAATAATAAAAAGATACTAAAACAGCCACATCATTTGAAATCTTATGGGAAAGTGTATTTAAGCCGTTGATTGTTGCATGCCTTTTTATCAATTTGGATCCAACTTAAAGAGCAAAGGAGTGCCATTATTGAAATAAGAGAATGCTGATAAATTTTCTTGTATATCCATCGTTGGAAAGTAGCCAAAAAAAAAAGAAAAAAGAGCTTCTCATCTTGTGCAACTTTCACAGGATTTCATCTCAAATAATTTGAAGCAACTCTTAGATTTTGGTAACCCACCTTTACTAAAAAAGAGAGAAAATAAGATATTCTAAGATTGAATCTAATAAGATGGCATCGTTTAATAGAAAGGAAAGTGCAACGTGGGGTAACTTCTTCTTTTATTCAATACGTTTCCAATTGAGTGAGATGGCGATCTTGAAAAAAAAAAGGTAAGCATGCTATGTCTGGCAGGGGAGAGGAAAAAAAGAAAAAGGAGGAGAGCTTTCACGTTTTTTGGGGAAGAGGCTCTGAAGCTCACGGATCTCTCTGGATTTCTCAACAGAACTCTCTCTGTCTTTCTCCGATCTCCCTTTATCTCTCAACAGCACTCTCATCTCTCGAGGTCTCTCTCATCTCACAGCTCTCTGGTCTCTTCCCCTAAAGGAGAACGGTTTGGTCTCTTCCCCTTAAAATACAACTCTCTTGTCTCTCCCTCTCTCAATCGCTCTTTCCACCTCTATTTCTCGCCTCCTTTCACCACCCTCTGGATCACTCGAACCACCCTTTTCAACCTCACTCACGTATAAAAAAAAAGAGAGAAAGGAAGGAGGAAACAGAGCATCGAATTTAGCTTTCAAAGACCAAAAAAAAAAAAAAAACGTGAAAAACAGAGTTTTGAATACTCTGTTTTCGACGTTTTTTCTTTTTCTACTTCTCTCACTCTCAAAACTCTACCCCGCTCACTCTCTCATTCTCTCCACCCCTCTCACTGTCACACTCTGTCTTTCTCTCACCCTCATTCACTCTCGGTTTTCCCTCTCCCTCACCATCACTCTGTTTTTCTGCCTTGTTCATTCTCTGACGGATCTTCATCTCTCTGTTGCTCTCTCTCACGATCTCTCTGTTCTATATTCTCCTTCACTCTCAGACTCCCTCTGTTTCTCTTTTCTATCATCTCTCTTTGCACTCTCGGTCTCACTTTCTCCCTACCCCTCTCACTCACTCACCATCTTTATATCCCTCTATCTCCCACTCACATTCACTCACCATCTCTCTCTCTCTCTCTCTCTCTCTCTCTCTCCATTTCTCTCTCCAGCCACCCCCATTCACAGCGGGAAAAGCAAAGAAAAGAAAAAACAAAAAAAAAAGAAAAGAAAAAAGAGAAAGAAGGAAAGCGAGCGGATTGCCCGTCGGCGTGATTTTCAGAGTTTTTGGCATTTGGATGCGGCGAGGAACTCGATCACAGGTTAGTACACTATTCTCAGATTTTTCTCGGATGATTTGGTATATTTTCGGATTTTTGCATGATTTTTAAGCATTTAAATGAATTTAATGTAATATTAAATGTATATGCTCAAAATCATGATCTGCATGAGTGTTTCAAATCCGTTTCGTCCCAAAATTTAATACGATGTTCTACATAAATAGAGTAAAATAACTATCGGATCGGATTGGACATTAGATCAATGGTTTTTTAGAATTTGGGTGAAGAGTGGTATTTTATTTAAAATAATGGCCGAGTAATTATGAAATTCGAAAAAATAGCCATCTCAGGATGATCTATTTTTTGGAATTTTAAATTTTTCTTGTGTTCATCGCATCAGAACAAGGTTGGAGGATGTTTTCCGGAATCGTAATTTTCTCGAAAATCGTGTTTTAAAAATAGAAAACTCTTCAAAAATATCTTTTCGACGAAGAAAAATAAAATATATACTAAACGAATTCCAAAATTAATGATATTTCGTAGGAAAATAATATGATACTGTTACATTCTACCATGAATTTTTGAGGATTTTTAGAATTTGTTTGGTATATTATTTTATGCTTTCTTTGAAAATTATCAGATTTTGGGAGAATTTTTACTGACATCAGACCACAGATAAAATTCTCAAAATTTTTACAGTAGTCTTAAATTCCATATTTCGTATTGCTTTGAAAATTTTCAATTGCTTTGGATCTTGTTTCCGATGGGATGTAGTGTTAATTCATAATGTGGTTTTAAAATTGAAAAATCCGAAACTGGTAGTAAATAGTCTTTAAAATTCATGCAAATCTCACAGCATGCTATGTTTACTTATATCTTGTTACTGTAGAAATTTCAATGAATTTAGATTTCTATTTATAGTAGTTGCTGTGTTATTTTTGCAATCTGGTCCTATTATTGTTAATTCAAAATTAAATATGAGCTTAATGTAAAAATCTGCAAAACTCTTCCAGTAAGCTACATGCATTCCCATCTTGCTGCTGTAGAAGTTTCAACTCATTTCGAATTTCGTTTGCAACAGTTTCACTTGTAAAATCACTCATATGTTTAAAATTGATAAAATTCATTGAAAATCCGAAATTAATTGAAAATCATATGAAAATCTCTAAAGAAACTTAAATCTCTGTCACATATTAACTCCTTAATCCATTGAAACAGAAATCTTAGGATCTTTAGATTTCCCTGGAAAAATGGCCAGCGCATCCATAATCGTATCCCTATTGCACTCGATCTTTGACAATTTGAATATTTAAGCTATAGGACGTTGTTGGCTCCGAGGTTACTGTCCACAGAAATCCTGAGATATGCCAGGCAATAAGGTGCTATAACCTAAGTATTAAATTGCGCAAGGAAAGAGCGCACGATTCCCTTCCTTGGATGCTATTCTGGGCCGAAATTGGTGAACCTTAGAACCATTGGTATTCCTTAATTGTCCGGAAATCGAAAATCTTTGAAATCTGAAATTCATTAACTTCAAGAACTGAAATCGATTCATCTCGTGTCTCTCGGAACCATTGGATTATGGTTTCTATCATAAGAACCTTCAGAGCCCAATTTAGGAACACTGGTGTCGTGTCTTGTCCTAAGTTTTAGGCAGTCTTAGGCTTTAGGAGTCCTAGAGTTAGGAGTCCAGCCTCATCACGTACGCTTGCTATCGATAGCAACCGTGCCTTAGGTCTAGTCACACTAGTCACCCCATCTTTCCCTAGGACAAGCCTAGTAAACTAGGATGTAGGCTAACCTGCATTAGTCTAAGGAACAACTTGCATTTAGATAAGAATCATATAGCATCTTAGATGAAATCCTAGGATAATAAAATCCTCAACTTGAATTAAATAACTTCTCCTAAAACTGTTAAAACAGTCAATCCCGTCTAGGTCGGTGTCTTAGTTGAGTTAGGCATAAGTAGCTTAGCTTAGGTGCACCGAACTACGTCGACTCTGATCCCAGTGAGGCTTGGGTACGTAGGCAGCTTGGATGTCTGATGGCATACCAACCGCGAGTCGGCTCCACAACAAATTGTGGGGTTTTGTATATTAATTTTCTTGTAAATTCTTAATTAAATCATTTAGGACTTTCCCTGAAATTAGAATTTTAGGAGAACTTTCACTTAGATTGAATCCAGACAAATTAATAAATCAAGATACACATTTAGGATTCACATTGAAATTAGATTTTAGGATGCATGTCACTTAGTTCGCACATTAACAGACAGTTGAATGAGCCATTTAAAATAAATTTAAAAGAGTTAGCTTTTGGAATCGAAGACCGATTATCGGGCAGGAATGGTGCATGTGGTGGATAAATCCCCATACCTTCCATTCTTCTAACTAGGTAGCGAGTCTAGATTTCTGGTTAATTATGGGCCCTAGATCCCACATCTAGGTGGCGACTCTGTCAGTCTCTTTTGTGTGGAATTCGGATTGCCTCAGTGATCCCAAGTTCACATAAAGGATGAATTAAAATCAATAATAAAAATGCACACGTTAATCGCGTGGGTACGAGAGACCAAGAGAATGCGCGGCGGCTCGCGCCCCATCCCTCTCGCGGGATCGGATCCCACAGTTTGGCGACTCTGCTGGGGACCACCTAACTTCATTACAATTCCAAAGGCTAATTCATTTGAATTTAATTTAACTGGCTCATAAAAACTCTATACTTGTTAGATTAGTTTGTCTTGTTTTATCTTCTCATCACATTTTACTTGAACTTAATCTAACAAAACCTGAAGGCATCATAGATTGCGCGAACTTATTGCACACACTTACATCACTTGCATCTAAACCCTTGCATCTCACATGCACACACGTCCCATTTTAGGAACCCGGAGTGTTATCTAGCATGGTTGACTGGGATTTCATCACGTAGTGCCTCTGTGCTAGAGAAGCATTCCACCCTTAGCCTAGCACCTTTATGGTGCGTAAACGGATCTCTTGTTCACGTACTGATACGTCGGACACTGGTACAATATATCGAACATGGATTCGCGCTAAGGGAACTCTTGGCCTTACCCCTAGATTAACCCACACATGCATGTAGTATACGAACACATGTGCATCACGTGTGTGAGCCTAGCTTAGGACATCCTACCCACTTGTGTCTAGATTAGGCCGTAGTCTATCTTCCAATGGTTACGATCGGTCTTTAGGTATACAAACAAAGTCATGAGTCGAGATCCTCTCTCCACTCCGCTAGATTAGGATTAGGGTTTGATGCCTTCAGGTAACACTGTTAAAATGTGCGAAGATTAAAAAATTTTCCTTTGGGGTTAGGATATAAATCCCATCATTTCCAAAGATTTCATAGGATTAGTCATTCATGATCTATCCATTGAAAACAATCCTAAGCTATCTCATCTAATCTTTTGATCGTATGCCTTTCATTCTTTTATCATGTGATTCGCCTTCTTGGCCTCAAAAAGACTTCCTTCTATGTTCCTGTCAGGATCTCCTCCTTTCTCATCCTCACCAATGGCAGATAACCAATATGGCCTTCCACCTGCTGCTATTACCGATACCCTCACCTTGATTCTCCAGCAACTTCAAGAGCTCAAAGAAGAGAACCGAGTTATCAAGGCTCAGCTTTCTGAGAAGTTGGGACCGTCGTTGTCCAAGGATAAAGGGCCCATGCACCAAGCAGCTACTTCAGCAGCACCTGCCCAGCCAGTGTTCATCACTATCCCTGATAAAGCCGAAGAAGATTTGGAAAAAGAGCAGTATAGCAAGGATCGCGGTAGGCCTTCTCAGTCCATTGTTGATAAGACTGTTATGGAGAAATTAGAAAGGCTTACCAGGAAAGTTCAGGACATCCAGTTTCAAGACCAGGGTGGTTTTAATCCAAGTGACCTTACACTATTTCCCGAAATTCGCCTTCCTGCTAATTTTCAAATGCCAGATTTCGACAAATATGATCGTGTGGGTTGTCCAATCACACATTTGCAAATGTTCACCATCATGTGTCAGCCTCAAGGCTTATCTCCTGAGCAAATGGCTCAATTGTTCCCAGTTTTCCTAACCAAGGTTGCTATGAGATGGTTCATGGTCTTGGACAAGACTCGTTGCAGGACATGGAAGGATATCGGTGAGCAATTCATCAGGCAGTTCAAATATGATGATGGGACCGAGGTCACTAGGAAGGATCTTGAGAGAACCAAGCAGGACTCAAAAGAGTCATTCTTAACTTTCGTCAAGAGATGGAGAAGGTTAGCGGCTCAAATGATGCAGCGTCACTCAGAAGAGGAGCAAGTCTAGATGATTATGAAGAATATATCCTCTCAGCTCCAATATCACATGTCTCTTCAGTATTATCCAGATTTTAAACACTTCATCAATGCTGGTATGCAAATTGAGGAAGCAATGGCACAAGGAGTTTACAATAGAGGAAACCCCAATTCAAAAGAAGTTAAGACACAGACTCTAGCTAAGATCTCTGAGGTTGATAATGTATCAATGGCTAACCCGTCACGGAACTCTATGGTATTCAAATATACTCAATCAGGGATTGCAGCTCAGCAAAAGCCTAATATGGAATTCACCCCTCTCCTGTTTCCACCATCTGTCATATTGCAGCAAGGATTGGAATCCGGCGATATCTACTTGCCTCGCATTAAGGAACCTCCTAATCCGCTCCCCAGGACATGGAGAGCGGAAGAGCACTGCGATTTTCATCGAGGATCGGGGCATAGTACTGATCAGTGCATAACTCTGAGGCATGTGATCCAGAAGTTGATCGATGAGCGCAAGCTACCATTTTAGCAAGTGCCAAATATTGCTGATAGTCCTATACAAAACCAGGTTGTACCGCCGCTGGATGATGTTTAAGCACTTGGGGTTTGAGAAGCTCAGGTTCAGTTGCAGTGATAGAGAAGAACCAGAAGTTAAAAGGCACTTGCTATGATGATGATTCAGTTTTCGCCGAGCCTCTAAAGCCAGACAATTGCAGCAGTCTTAGTCCTTTTGTTATTTTAATTAAGTCCAGTCATGATGTCAAGTCCAGTTATTAAGTGCAGTCTTCTAAAAGTTTGAATAAATTTCTAGTCCAGTTGAGTCGTTTCTTACTTTTATTTTTGAGTCAAGAGTGTGAATTCTGAGTCTGTTCAGGATAAGTCTTATCAGATATGGTCTTTTTTTCAATTCAATAAAACTTGGTTTCTCTATACATTCTAATGTGTGCTTCTAACTTTAATAACCAATGAGAATAATACTCCCTCCTCAAATGAGGAAGAAGATGCCGACGAAACTCCTCTTGAGTTGCAGCCTATGCTCAAACAAGAGAAGGAGCGCCGAGCCCAGCTTCCAAAAGAGGAAATTGAAATGATAAACATTGGCACTGAAACTTTGATCCAGTAAATGTCTGTTGGAAACACATTGCCCTCTGAAGAGTGTGAAGAATTGGTAAACTCATTTGGAGGATAAAGAGATGGTCTAGTAAGCGCTACCATTAATGCCAAGAGAAAGACCCAGATAGAAGGTTCAAGAAAGAATGAAGTGAATATCAAAGGCTATATAAGGGGCATGGATTCGAAACAACTTCCATATCTCCAGTCAATGGCCACGGTCACAGGTTTCACCGGTGACAATGTAAAGCCATCAATTCCAATATGAAAAGTGCAAGAGCAATCATCACAGAGCGATCATCAAAATATCAAGGGCCACCGATTCAAGGATGAAATGATGTCCAAAAACCAGTATGCACCCT
Organism: Tasmannia lanceolata; assembly: GCF_043159265.1. Classification (NCBI taxonomy): domain Eukaryota; kingdom Viridiplantae; phylum Streptophyta; class Magnoliopsida; order Canellales; family Winteraceae; genus Tasmannia; species Tasmannia lanceolata. Next base: position 13,530,431 of record NW_027518679.1, on the reverse strand, counting down.
CAAAGTCAAATTACTTATCAATATCCAGAAGGAAGAAGAATCATTATCTCTTACCGGGAAATGCCGTCAAACTCCGTGAAAAAAAAAAAGCAAAAAAATAATCAGTACCAGAGGGACTCTAGTAACCTATATCGATTCCCAATCTGAACATCGGAAGGCCTCCTTTGGCCGAATAAACCCCAAAATCAGAACCCAACGTCAAAAGAATACCGGTTTGCAAACCCTTCGAGCCTGAATGAAATTTTCTTGAAAACCCATCAAACTAGGGGCATCCCCCCCGAACTACGCGAGACCTGATCTCTACACTGGGGTACGTAGGCAGCTCGGTTAAACCAAGTTCGGTCGATTCAAAAAAAAAGAAGAAGAAAAGAAATTCAATCGTTTCAGAAAAAAGAGGGACAAGTTCCAAAAGAAGGGAAGTCAATCATTCTAGAAAGAAAAGAAAAAAGAAAAATTAATTAACCTTCAAACAATTTATCTTCAAACTAGGGGCATTCTCCCTGAGCTACACACAACCTGATTCCTACATGGGGATATGGAGGCAACCTATTCATAGGTTCGGTCGAAATCTTTGTTGAGCCTTAAGCCATTATTTGAAAAGTCCTATCCTACCTATAAAGTCCTTCCGGTGTTCAGAACTAATGATCTAGGTCCTGAAACATAAAAAGTGAAAAAAAATGATGAATAAGAAAAAGAACGGAGTTTGAAGATCTGCTAGACTGAAAACCTGAAAGGGCGGTCTAGGCAAAATTTAAGATCATTCCCCTGCTAAGTTGAAAACCCAAAAGGGTGGCTTAGGCAAAAGCTAAGGGGATAGCCTGCTGAATCGAAAACCTAGAAAGACGGTTCAGATAAAAGTTAAGGCTAGCACGGTCCGCCAAGTTAAAAACCCCGAAGAGGTGACTTGGTCACGGTAAGAGAATCATTATAAGAAGGTACAGCCGGTATCAAGACTGAAGATCAACTGAAGTTCAAACAAATTCAAGTGACATCCTCAAAACTGGGGGCATTGAAGCTAAGCAATCTTAGGGGTCGTAATTAAATCCTTGAGGCATTACTGTTTTAAGGAAAAGGTCCAGTGTTTACCAAATGAAAAAAAAAAACATTCCTCGAAAGGATAGACTTACCAAATAAAGCGTTGACTAAGTCAGAAGCATTACTGTGTCTGTCAGTGTAGTCAGTCAATCTTTGTTATTCTAAGTTCACTCCTTCAGAGCTCCTCAATCCTTTGAGCAGTGCCTTTTATCTAAGTTTTCTCTTTAGAAAGAGTCAATCGTCGTCTTTATGTTCAAATGATGCAACTGTCTCGGTGAAGGAGGCCCGGCATCGTCAGCCCCCTGCAATTGTTCCAGAGCTAAGTTAATCCGCAGGCAAGGATTTCAGGAGTTAAGAAAAAAAAATCCAGTTTAAGCAAAGTGAGTTCCAGAAGAATCCAGAAGCAGAAAAAATCCGAAAAACCAGTTCCCATAAGAAGATCATACCCTAGAAAAGCACCTTAAGCTTGGAAGAGCCTTAGATGCAATGGTGGTTGAGCCAGTTTCTCATAAAGATGAACCATTAAAAATCGGAATCTCCTTCCAGTCAGTTGAATATTTGTTTGAATGCTTGTCAAAAGAAGAATCCTCTGTACCAGTGTCCGAATATTCCGAGGTCCCAGTTTATATCCCCAGTAAAGAAGATCTTAATCTAAAAAATTTCAAGCCCTGTGAGACTTTCTTGTTCATCCCCAGTAAACAATTCAAAATGCGAATAAACTTGTGTAAAAAAACCAGTTTACTAGTTCATCAATTACAAATTCCTGATTTTCCAGTTCCAGTATCCAGTATTCCAGTTCCAGTTCCATTATCTAGTACTCCAGTTCCAGTATCCAGTATCTAGTATCCCAATATTCCAGTTCCAATATCCAGTATTCCAATATTCCAGTTCCAGTATCCAGTATTCTAGTATTCCAGTTCCAGTGTCCATTATTCAGTTTCAATTCCAGTATTCCAGTTCCAACGTCCAGTATTCAGTTTCAATTCCAGTATTCCAGTTCCAGCATCCTGTATCCAGTTTCAATTCCAGTATTCCAGTGTGTCACTATGCCAGTTCTAGTCTCCAGTTCCAATATCCAATATTCCAGTATCATAGTTCTAGTGTCCAGTATCTCTATCACCAATATTCCAGTGTTCCATTTTCCAGTACTTGTATTCCTGTTCCCAGTATTTCTGAACTCCAATTCCAACATCCAGTTCCAGTGTCCGAAAATCCAGTGTTTCGTAACTCTAATTCTAGTATCCGGTATGTCTTCATTCTAGAGTTCCGGTTCCCGATGTCTAGATTAAGATTCCAGTCTCCAGTTTTCAGTCCTAACATCCAGTGATCAAATTCCAATCCCAAGTGAATCAATCAAAATGTCAATCTAATCTAATCCCCAGTTCACCAATTATCAAGTTTTGACTCTCCAGTTTTCCAGTAATCAAGTTCTACAATTCCCAGTGAACTGGCTCCTTAACTCCTCAGTTCTTTGATTCTCCGGTTATTTGACTATTGAGTCTCTTAATCATCCAGTTCTCCAAATTTCTAGCTCTGTAAATATCCAGTCCCTAAATTTTCTACTTCTCCAGTTTTCCAATTCTTCAGTTCATCCAATCTTCAATTCTCCAGTTCCAAGTCATCTAGTCTTCCAATTCTTCCATCCACCCATTGTTTGATTATTCAGTTCTCCAGTTCTCAAGTCCTTAAATCCCTAATCCTCCGATAATCGAGTCCTCCAGTGGTTTAGAATAAAAGATTTGTGATATATGTTCAAGTTCTAGGGTTTCATCTAAGGTCTTGCATTATATTAAGTTGCATTGTGTCTAGAGAGTCCTTTGTCGATTAAAGCTACGCAAAATGGTTCTGTCATTTTTGCTTTGATATTCGATGACTACATCATCTCTACCAAAGAGGGGCATCTGTAGACACCCCATTTTGCTCCGCTTTAATCAGCAAAGAAGTTAGTGTTTTGCTATCCGTTTTCCATCGTTTTCCATTTCCGCGTCCGTCTCTTATATTTTCTCAATCTTTTCAATCATTTCTGCCGTGTTTTGCATTTTTCCGCTAAGTGTTGAGAAGGGTCATTCAGAAGAATCCAAACCAGAGAGAGTGTGGACCCATTTGGTGGGGCCGCATGATGCATTTTGATTAAATTTGGACCGAGTAAGTGGGCCCAGCTAAAAGAGCGTTCGAGTCATCTATAAAGGTCGCTATGGATTTCAAAGATCAAATTTTAAGAAAAAAATGAGTTCATCTAGCATGGAATGGGGCCCGCATTATGATGATCCAAGTCACTCACTTGATAGGTCGTGAGTTGGATGGCTCGGATCAACCCACCATTTGGACCGGTTGAGATCATCTTACGAAGAGGGTTTGAGGAATGCAAATTGCTTTTATTACAGATCAATAAATTGGATGGTTTGGATCATCCCATGGTGTGGCTCGTACAGTACCTTTTTGTGAAAAAAAAAAATTAATAAAAAGATACTAAAGCAGCCACATCATTTGAAATCTTATGGGAAAGTGTATTTAAGCCGTTGATTGTTGCATGCCTTTTTATCAATTTGGATCCAACTTAAAGAGCAAAGGAGTGCCATTATTGAAATAAGAGAATGCTGATAAATTTTCTTGTTGGAAAGTAGCCAAAAAAAAAGAAAAAAGAGCTTCTCATCTTGTGCAACTTTCACAGGATTTCATCTCAAATAATTTGAAGCAACTCTTAGATTTTGGTAACCCACCTTTACAAAAAAAGAGAGAAAATAAGATATTCTAAGATTGAATCTAATAAGATGGCATCGTTTAATAGAAAGGAAAGTGAAACGTGGGGTAACTTCTTCTTTTATTCAATACGTTTCCAATTGAGTGAGATGGCGATCTTGAAAAAAAAAAAGGTAAGCATGCTATGTCTGGCAGGGGAGAGGAAAAAAAGAAAAAGGAGGAGAGCTTTCACGTTTTTTGGGGAAGAGGCTCTGAAGCTCACGGATCTCTCTGGATTTCTCAACAGAACTCTCTCTGTCTTTCTCCGATCTCCCTTTATCTCTCAACAGCACTCTCATCTCTCGAGGTCTCTCTCATCTCACAGCTCTCTGGTCTCTTCACCTAAAGGAGAACGGTTTGGTCTCTTCCCCTTAAAATACAACTCTCTTGTCTCTCCCTCTCTCAATAGCTCTTTCCACCTCTATTTCTCGCCTCCTTTTGAATACTCTGTTTTTCACGTTTAGAGAGCATCGAATTTAGCTTTCAAAGACCAAAAAAAAAAACAAAAACGTGAAAAAGAGAGTTTTGAATACTCTGTTTTTCACGTTTTTTCTTTTTCTACTTCTCTCACTCTCAAAACTCTACCCCTCTCACTCTCTCATTCTCTCCACCCCTCTCACTCTCACACTCTGTCTTTCTCTAACCCTCATTCACTCTCGGTTTTCCCTCTCCCTCACCACCGCTCTGTTTTTCTGCCTTGTTCATTCTCTGACGGTTCTTCATCTCTCTGTTGCTCTCTCTCACGATCTCTCTGTTCTATATTCTCCTTCACTCTCAGACTCCCTCTGTTTCTCTTTTCTATCATCTCTCTCTGCACTCTCGGTCTCACTTTCTCTCTACCCCTCTCACTCACTCACCATCTTTATATCCCTCTATCTCCCACTCACATTCACTCACCATCTCTCTCTCTCTCTCTCTCTCTCTCTCTCTCCATTTCTCTCTCCAGCCACCCCCATTCACAGCGGGAAAAGCAAAGAAAAGAAAAAACAAAAAAAAAGAAAAGAAAAAAGAGAAAGAAGGAAAGCGAGCGGATTGCCCGTCGGCGTGATTTTCAGAGTTTTCGGCATTTGGATGCGGCGAGGAACTCGATCACAGGTTAGTACACTATTCTCAGATTTTTCTCGGATGATTTGGTATATTTTCGGATTTTTGCATGATTTTTAAGCATTTAAATGAATTTAATGTAATATTAAATGTATATGCTCAAAATCATGATCTGCATGAGTGTTTCAAATCCGTTTCGTCCCTAAACACATGTTCGTCCTTATATGAATGTTATATATATATAAGCACATGCAGATCCTAATTGGGTTTTACTAAATCAACAAATATATTCATGTACATAATATATATGTAAAATGAAAGTAGAGCTCCGGACTCAATATATCGGGTACTATGCATATGATCCATACTTTAAGTATATAACACAAGTACACCGAGTGTTATATACAGTATGCTTCATTGCTCACCGGCTGCTGTAAACACAAGTACACCGAGTGTTTACGATTGCAGCACTGGCGCATAGCTTGGACATAGATACAACAGCACCATCAGGGTAATGACATCCCATCTGGCACGCATTGTATCTATCCCGTGGAGCCAATAATAATAATAATAATAAAAATCAATAAAAGAAAATAAAAACATGATGATGTATGCTGTGTAGTGTGTGAATCCCTTGTTTTAAACACCTATTTGGTGCCCCTGGATTCTAAGCGAAAAAATTCCCATTTATAATGATTTTCACCCAAATTTCTCTAAAATAATAAAAATGGCATTTTTATTAGAGTTAGGCAATGTTCTAAGAAGTCCCCAGCAGAGTCGCCAGCCTGTGGACCCCGATCCGGGAGAGAGGTGGGGGACGAGCCCCCGGCGGCTGTTGGATCATCCACACGTGAAGGAGAGCTCTCCCAAGGAACTCTCGAAACAAAACAAAACTCAGAGTCGCCATCCATGGTATACGGCCATGGATCCCTAAAAAAATATGCTCTGTATACCATGGATAACCAGAAATGAATGGGTTCGTGCCTGATTACGAATGGAGAAGGTCCAAAGAGCGCCTCCAATTCGTCCGAGTGCAAGCACTTGGTCTCTTATGCCATTTATTATTAACTTCGAAGAATTTCGGGCGAGAATCATATGAAATAGGAACAATTCTCAGGAATCGTCTACCTAAGCATGCATTTCCTGAGAATAGAAATAATAAGCATACAAAAGATAAATGAAAGAAGTGTGCCACCTAAACATAGCTAGGTTATGAGTGACATGCCTAATGGGTGTCTAAGTTCTGGTGGACATACACATGCAAGCTACAGCTAAAGGTATAGTATCAATACAAGAAAGTAAGAAAACACATCAAAACATAAAACACAAATCAATCCTATATATGACAGGACAAGACAAATCCTAACTCTAATGCGACTTGACTCGGACCAAGATTGCCGTCCATCCCAGCTGCTCTACGTATCCCGGCCTCGGGAAGAATCGGAGTCAACGTAGTTCGATGTCCTATTCTAACTACGATGCCTAACCATCTAGAACCGCTATCCTAGACTCGATCCACTATACTCGACTGATTTTTAAAACTTTTTGAACGATTGCTTAAATTCAAGTGAATTGTAATTTTTAGGACTCTCTATATGCCCTAACTAATGCAAGTTGGTTAGCCTTAAACTAATGCAGGTGGACTAATGCAGGTGGGCCATACATCTTATGTGTAACTAGGCTGTGCATCCTAAAGAAAACCACGGGCTGACTATATGCTTCATAGTCTAGCCACCGATTCGACTAAATGTCTAACCGATCGACTCGAGGCCTCCTAACTCTAGGGACACTCACACGATAGGACACACCATATCAATACAAATCAAGACGGACTCCTAACTCTAAAACCCTCCAAACGGCTAGGACAAACTCCTAACTCTAGGGGAAGGTCTTTTGAAAAGGTTTCGAAGAAGCTTTGTATTTTTTTGAAGGTTTGACAAATTTACTTTTAAAGGTTTGGCTGGACCTGGGATGTGGATCCCAAGCTGCACTACGTACCTCTTGAAAGAGGATCAAGCCAACGTAGTTCGAAAAATATTCTGAGATAAAGACACTAAACAAGTACACAAGGGTGATTCACAAACAAGTAAACTAGCGTGCTCACAAACAGGTACACCAGCGTGGTCACAAACAAGTAAACTAGCATGATCACAAACAAATGAAACACCAATCGAATAAAACATGCCTAAAGGAAAAGACACCCCTAAAACAAATGAGACAAAGCATATCTCCTATGAGGCTCCAAGTAACCTTATCATTACTCTTGCAAGGAGGGAATCATTATAAGCTCCTCGTGTGCATTAACCAAATGATTTGAAGACAAAAACAAAACAAAAAATAAAAATAAAAATAGGTCTATTGATTTCATTTAATGTTTATCAAAATTAATTCAAGCCTAGCACTGTTAAGAGAGCAAAGGGTGGTATCTTCTAAAAAAATAAAGTCCAATATCATCACAGAATAGATAGGTGATGATAAGAATACAATGGAAGGTATTCTAAATGCGGAACTTTTTGAGGTGAATGAAATATATAACAATAAAGATTGGCAAGTCATAAGGTGGATCCAAAAAGCACTTCAAGAACATGGATAATCCTAAAGGATGTGACAAAGCATATATAGATTTTCATAAGAAAACACTACAACTTTTGGTAGCTAAAACATGATATGGCTGTACAGCTATTGAATCATGGCTAATTACTCTATTGAATCAACTTTTAGGTATACTAACCAATTCTTTCATACCGTAAAATGATACAAATAAATTGAAGAACAATTACACAGGTTATCACAACAGCAGTCCAAAATAATGAAATCAGGTACACAATGTCTATACAAGTGACAAAATTACTTAAATTTAGTACAGATTATTAAGAATTCACAAAAGCAATCTCGCTTTTAATTCTGAGGCAACAAAGAGTTACTGAACTTAAACATAACTATTAATAAAATGATTAAGAACTGAATCTTTAGTAGAGAAAATTTCTGGTGGAAATCTATATCATGTATGAGCAGGGATGAGGATGATAGTCACACCCTTACCACAATATTAATGACCAACCTACTCTCCTTTACAGCCCATGTTACACAATGAAAGACACTATAATATGAAATAATGATACAATCTCATAACCAACACAAAGTGTGAAGTGGGATTACAAAAGCTATAGAGGATAAAGATACTGTTATCAATGAGCAAAGACCAATACACATCCTATAAGCGCAATCCCTTATTAAAGTTTGAACCACATTGCACTTTGGGCATTAATTCATGAACTGAAACAAAAGCTATAAGAAAAATCTCACCAACTCATGGGCTGAAACAAAACAGGGACTTTGAAATCTGTGTAAAACAGGGCTGGCAGAGAGGCTAACTCAAACAGGGGCTGAAATGGAGGATTACTCAAACATGGGCTGAAATGGGGATGAAACTAGAAACTATCTAATTATACAAGTGTCCAGGTGTAACATAGATATATATGACCTGATAATGAGCACCCAAACATTAGGATTTAATAGGCTAGTTATCAAAGGAATTGCTTCTTAACATACAAAATTATGTGAGTAACCAAGGTATGTGCATGTGTTACCATCTGAAAACTGGTAATACAATGAAAACATATTTTTATACAACCATCTAAATCTTATAGCTTTTATATCTACTTTCAATGAGTAACAAAGAAGAGTGCAGGGAAGAAATAACATGTTGGCAACACATCTCCCATCCTGGTTTCTAAAAAATCAAAGATAAAGCCCATTCAACAGATAGGAAATAATAATAATAAATTTTTTTTTTTACCGTTACAAGGAATACATAAAAAAAATGAAGAAAAGCAAGAAACAGATCCGTTGATCCGTATGGAAATTAACAAATCATAAGAATACTATTATTCAAAAGCTATCTGAGTAATCTCATAGCACCAAACCAAACTGTAATCTTAACATATTACCAAGCCAATTGAAAATTCTAAGGTGCGAAATTACAGATCTTTGCTAAATCCGTCTACTGTCACAGAGCAATCAAAATCTAATCAAGGCCAAAACTAATCAGCTATCATCTTACTAAATCTCAACAAGAAAGAATCAGTTCATCTTCTAATCTAGCATCAAACTCCATTCAAATGAAGAAAATATTGAAAGAAAGAAAGAAAAAAAAATGCTTACTAGCTTTAAAACAGAGTTGGAAAAAAAAAATTAGATACGTTACCTGTGTTCTATCAAAGATTCGACAAAGAAATGGCTTAGATTGGGTGGAATATGATGTCAAAAATAGCAAACTCAGTAGAGAGATGATGAATAGCCATATCTGATTATTCAAAGAACAGATCGGAGCTAAAGCTTGAATAATCAGATCTTACTTCGGTAAAATCGCCAGATTTCGGTCAGATTATTGCCGGAGAAAATGAAAATTTTCCTCTCCCTCTCCTTCTCTCTCTGTAGCTCTGTGTAGATCTGATTTCTAAGAAGGAGAAAAAAGCTGGAGCTTTGATGGAGGTCGGCCGGAGCTAGAGTGTTGCCGGAGATGAGGAAGGTGTGCGGCTGGCCAGAGAAAATGGAGAGATTGAGGGAGATAGTCAGCCGGAACGTGGCCGGAATCCGGCTTGGGATGATCGGAGAAGAAGACCGGTTTAGGGTTTGGGTTTAGATTTGGGGATTTTGCTCTCTCTCTCTCTGCCAAATTTTTTTTTCTTTTTTGAAATGAGCTCCTTCGATCCCTTACAAAGGGAAATGATATATTAATGCCCCCTTTTGTTTCTCTAGACAGCCCCCTCTAATGTATTTCATGACTACTCTTTTATTCTACAAAAGGATGGGGTGGCCTGGGTAAAGTAGATGGGTATATTAAGAAAGAAAAGAGAAGTGATATATTTTTGCACCCCCTTCCTCTTACTTGGACAACCTCTCAAAGTATTTTTTACTATTCTTGTACACTACGAAGGGGGTGGTTCAATTTTGGGGAAATAGGGTCCGGTCAAAATGGGGTGTCTACAGATGCCCCTCTTTGGCAGAGCGTGCTTGTCGCGCGAATGTCAAAGCTGAATAGACAACACATTTTGACTGGCCCAAAATTGATTGGAGAGAGAGAAGAATGAAGATGATGATTTTTGTGAACAATTGACTGTTGGAATGATCAGATACCGTAGGGGTTGTGATATGGAATGGATGCCTCAGGGGTTTGAAAATGGAACGGGTGTCTCAGGGGTCTTGAAATGGAATAGGCTTTGGTACTTCTCAGATTTCTACGCTCGGGGCGGATGCTCTCAGGAAGAATTTGGTTTTAAAATTTCTCATTCAACATGACTTATGGGCAATTTGGTGAAACGCTGGACACATAACTCAGCATTGAAAACATATTGGTGAAATAGCCTCGCACCAGACAAATAACTCGAGTAACACATCGGTTACACTAGTATTCCTGACTCCACACTTGGGTGACGGTACACTGTGGAACGACAGATCATGACTTGAATTTTTATTACTAACAACAAAATAACTAGATAGAGCTGCGGTCCAGCTTTTCACCAAATTAGACAAGAAAGAACAACAGTTGAATGAAAATTTTGATCAAGGGTCTATGGCAATAAGCCACAAAGAGCCTTGCAAAGAACAAGGGTCCACGGTGGTAAACCGTGAAGAGCTAGGTAAACAGGAATCGAGGGTCCATGGTAATAAACTACGAAGAGCCTCGCAACCAGGAATCGAGGGTCCATAGTAATAAGCCACGAAGAGCCTCGCGGAACAAATTTTATTTTTATTTTTTGAAAACAAACAAGCACAAAACACTTTTTTTTTACTATACTGGAAACCAAAACTTTAACCAAACATGAAACGAAACACTTAAAGAATAAAATCGTACTTCAAACACACAATTGTATCGATGAATAAGGGTTTTTGCGGACAATCAGACCAAATATCGCTCAGTCAATTGCCAAAATGATATCATTAAAAAGAAAGAGCAAGTCTTAACGATCAGACCAAATATCGCTTGGTCAGCTGTCAAAACTACCTCAAAACAAAAGGGCGATAACTACACAGACCATTGCTGAAAATCCGTCTGTTTAGCCATCCAGATAATCCTGACTCCTCTCTTTCAAGGTAGCGGGTCATCCAAGATTGATATCGTCCTGTGAAAAGGGTTCCATATAAATCCAACCAGATATACCTGACTCCCAATCTCAGTAGGTAGCGGTACATTGCGAAGTGACAATTAGACAGGCCAAAATTTGGCATTTCACTGTAAATTGTCACGGGCGAAGAAGAAAAGACCAGACTCCAAACACACGGAGCTCAATTTCACTGGTAGTTTCTTACTTCTAAAAACTCTCCATGGTTAAAGAAAAGCCCAGACTCCAAACATGCGGAGTTGTTTCACCGGAAATTTCTTTAAGAAGAAATTCTTTTCAAATGATGAGAGAAATTACCAGACTCCAAATCATAGAGCCATTGGCGAAAACATTTTGAAAATCTTTCAAATGGTGAAAGAAAAGACCAATTCCAAATAACGAAGCCATTGTCGGAAATAATTTTTAAATCTTTCAAATGGTGAAAGAAAAGACCAATTCAAAGTAACGAAGCCATTGTCGGAAATTTTTTTTAAATCTTTCAAATGGTGAAAGAAAAGACCAATCTCCAAATCACGGAGCCATTGGCAAAAATATTGTTTAAACCTTTCAAATGGTGAAAGAAAAGACCAATCTCCAAATCACGAAGCCATTGGCAGAAACAATTTTAAACCTTTCAAATGGTGAAAGAAAAAGACCAAACTCCAAATCAAGGAGCCATTGGCAAAAATATCTTTTAAACCTTTCAAATGGTGAAAGAAAAAGACCAATCTCTAAATCACGGAGCCATTGGCAAAAATATTTTTTAAACATTTCAAATGGTGAAAGAAAAAGACCAAACTCCAAATCAAGGAGTCATTGGCAATTTATTTTTTAAACCTTCTCAAATGGTGAGAGAAAAGGACCAAACTCCAAATCACGGAGCCATTGGCGAAAATATATACAACATGATGAAAGAAAATACAAACTCCAAAACACAGAGCCATTGACAGGAATTTACAAAATGATAAAAGAAAATGGCAAACCCCAGATCACGGAGCCATTGGTAAAAATTTACAAAATGATAAAAGAAAATGCAAACCCCAGATCACGGAGCCATTGGTAAAAATTTACAAAAATGAATAAAGAAAATGCCAAACTCCAAATCACGGAGCCAATGGCGAAAATATTTACAAAATGATAAAAGAAAATACCAAACCCCAGATCACGGAGCCATTGGTAAAAATTTACAAAAATGATAAAAGAAAATGCCAAACTCCAAATCACGGAGCCAATGGCAAAAATATTTACAAAATGATAAAAAAAAAATGCCAATCTCCAAATCACGGTGCCTGTGGCAAAAATATTTACAAAATGATGAAAGAAAATGCCAAACTCCAAATCACGGAGCCATTGACAAAATATTTACAAAATGATAAAAGAAAATACCAAACTCCAAATCACGGAGTCATTGGCAAAAATTTAGAAAATGATGAAAGAAAATGCCAAACTCCAAATCAAGGAGCCATTGGCAAAAATATTTACAAAATGAAAGGAAAATTCATTTAAATGATTGAAGAAATGACCAACTTTGATCGATTTCACAAGGTGAATAAGTCATCCCTTGCCGAGAATGATTGAGAATGCATGATCTTTGCTGAAGATAAAACTCAAGAAACTTGAAGAAAATTGCAGGTATTGACCCTTTGAAAACGAGTGAAAAGCATTTTGCTGGGGGTTTGAAGATTGCATGAGCAAATTCAAGACTCCGCTAGGGATAAGATTTTTTGAAAACTTGACTCCAAAAGAAAACAATTTGATTGAAGAGACTGGCCCAGAGATTGTGCTCAAGCTTCTCTGGTTTCCATTTGCTGAAAATAGTTATCCCAGTTATCATTATGTTTGATATCTTTTATGACGTAAGTCATAAAAGATGCCCCTAGTATGATGTACTTCCATGACAAAAGTCTTAAGAAAGCAAAACCAGGAAAAGTAGAAAAAATTTGGATTTGCATGGGTTCTTTCTTTGATATAATGGGTAAAAGAATTTCCACAATGGCTGAATCTGAGAATTTTCTCATTTACTGCTCATAACTTGAGGCTTGATGTCCTTGGCAGGTGTCTTGCCTTTCTTCGATTCCTAAGTCCGGATCTACTCTAGATTTTCTCCACATTTCAAAAGGTATACACCCATTCTTTCAGTGCCAGACACTTTAGACTTCAAAATGAGAACAAATATTGACAAGGAACAGACTCCTAAAGACTTTTTCAAAGAAGACTTACGATATCCAAGGGACTTGACTCAATTTTGATTCACCCTTAGATCAAATGTGTCATTTTTTTATGGTAAGGTTAGCCACCCTCGGTGTAATCTCGAAAACCATGTCAAGAGGTTCTAATTTCCTCCATCAGGATTTCCGTCATGGTTATTACCCCTTTCGAATTGCTCAGTCTTAATGCCCCTAGTTAGAAAGATGTCAAAGTAAATCTTACTGACACTACTTGGATTCCAGGATCCTGCCCTGTGTATTGATTGTTTCTCCATCTCTCCTCTGGTGGGAACTCATAATTATTGCGTTCCAGGTTTCTGGTCTAACAAACCATTTGCCTCAACTTTTGCCTGGAATTCTCACACTATTCAAACGTCAGAGTTCTTCATAACTGATGAACTTCTTCCGTTCCTTATCAGTGCACTTTTTTGGGGGAAGTCTTTGCCTCTGACTGAATTGCCTCTTCAAGTTTTCAATCCATAAGACCGCTACCCTCACTTTCGCATAAGCCAACTCCTTTTGGTTGTTGACTTGACACATGCATGACTCTAGGCCGCCCTTTTAGGTTTTCAACCTAGTGGATCTTCAGACTCTCGTTCTTTTCATTTCTTTCTATTTTTGTTTTCAATTGACTTGAACCTTTGCTTGTTTCACGAGAAGGACTTTTTAGGTAGGCTTAGGTTCAAAAGGGTTGGATATTAAAAGTTCAAACGATTTGGACCGAATCTGGTCTTGCCAGATTACCTACGTACCCCAAAAATGGATGATCAGGTCCGCGTAGTTCGCTTTGGGGTTTATCAAAGAATGGTTTAGCTTTTAGCTTCAAATTTTGTAAGGGAATAATTGACATTTATTCCAAAGGTTGACCGAACCTGAATAAATCAGGCTACCTACGTACCCCTGAAGAGATGGGGATCAGGTCATAACGTAGTTCAAACCCATAAAAAAAATGCCCCTGGTTTATAATGTGGTTAGAAAAAAAATGGTTTGATTTGAATTTTTGGCCCAAAGGGTTCACAAACGAATTTTTAAACATTAGGATTTTGGCTATAAAGGCTCAAACGTCCAAGGATGACCTCCTGGTGTATTTGACATACAAGCTTTTTTGTTTAAGTTTCAAAGACTTTGAATATTTTTGTCGAGGAGTCTGGCGGTTTTCTGGCAAGACTTCAACCACGGTGCTCCATTCTCTTCTCGAGATCTTGAATTTATGCTCAAGATTCTTCAACTTTCAGTTGTTTCCAAATAGTGGACGATTCTCATATGTGATCTATCTCATTGACTCCATCATCTGGGTCTTTGATATTCCAAAAGAATTGTCATTGGGACACATTCCCTTCTCTTTCTCTTTCTCTCATATTCTCTTTTCTTTCTAAACATTAAAAATGTCCTTATTCTTGAAATATTCCACCTCAGAATCATAATGAAAATACACAGCCCAATTGTTCTTTTAGGGTTCAAATCTATGACTTCATTTTGAGAAAGTCTTCTCTCACTTCTTCATCAGCTCCATAGGATGTCTGATGTCCATCTCTCTTGAATTTTGTTCTTTGACCCGATGTCTCAAACAAATGGAGTCTTGCTTTGCACCATACCCTGGCATTCACCCGGTTTATCCTTATAGGATCAAGCAAGACTACTATGAACCCCTCTAAATAGGTTTATCAATTCTTCGCGCTCCTCGGGAGAGAAAGTTTTGCCAATCCATCTTTCCTGAGTTTCGGATTTCAATACCACTATCAATAGCTTCGATTTCCTCTTTAAGTGGCTATGCTAGACGCTCTTCCTCTCGTTTGATCATTTTTCAGACCTCAAGAGAAATTTCGTCTGCATTCTCATCCGAGAAGGGTGTCTTTGTTTATTTAAACATTAGATCTAAGAGTGAATCATAACAATACAGATAACGATGTAATCAAGTATTTATTGAATTGGAAACTTCAAATACATTGATGACTTTAGACGCGCCTCAACGGGCTTTACATCAGACTCAACAGAAGACTGGACATTGACTCAATAAGAAGAGTGACAAACATTATATATTCCGAATTATTGATGACACAACTAGTATTACCAACTTCGACACAAGAATTGGTATAAACTCAACAAAAAGACCAACTTTGAAAACTGGACACTTCTTCATAAGCAAGAGAGTGGCACTGAAAGTTCCTGGGCGATACACCATCCTCCATGATAAAAGTATCTACTGAGTTCGATACACCATCCTCCATGATAATAATTTTTTTCTTTACCGTTACAAGGAATACATAAAAAAAAAAGAAGAAAAGCAAGAAACAGATCCGTTGATCCGTATGGAAATTAACAAATCATAAGAATACTATTATTCAAAAGCTATCTGAGTAATCTCATAGCATCAAACCAAACTATAATCTTAACATATTACCAAGCCAATTGAAAATTCTAAGGTGCGAAAATACAGATCTTTGCTAAATCCGTTTACTGTCACAGAGCAATCAAAATCTAATCAAGGCCAAAACTAATCAGCTATCATCTTACTAAATCTCAACAAGAAAGAATCAGTTTATCTTCTAATCTAGCATCAAACTCCATTCAAATGAAGAAAATATTGAAAGAAAGAAAGAAAAAAAAATGATTACTAGCTTTAAAACAGAGTTGGAAAAAAAAAATTAGATATGTTACCTGTGTTCTATCAAAGATTCGACAAAGAAATGGCTTAGATTGGGTGGAATATGATGTCAAAAATAGCAAACTCAGTAGAGAGATGATGAATAGCCATATCTGATTGTTCAAAGAACAGATTGGAGCTAAAGCTTGAATAATCAGATCTTACTTCGGTAAAATCGCCAGATTCCAGTCAGATTATTGCCGGAGAAAATGAAAATTTTCCTCTCCCTCTCCTTCTCTCTCTGTAGCTCTGTGTAGATCTGATTTCTAAGAAGGAGAAAAAAGCTGGAGCTTTGATGGAGGTCGGCCGGAGCTAGAGTGTTGCCGGAGAAGAAGATGCCGGAGATGAGGAAGGTGTGCGGCTGGCCAGAGAAAATGGAGAGATTGAGGGAGATAGTCAGCCGGAACGTGGCCGGAATCCGGCTTGGGATGATCGGAGAAGAAGACCGGTTTAGGGTTTGGGTTTAGATTTGGGGATTTTGCTCTCTCTCTCTCTCTCTGCCAAATTTTATTTATTTTTTTTTTTTTGAAATGAGCTCCTTCAATCCCTTATAAAGGGAAATGATATATTAATGCCCCCTTTTGTTTCTCTAGACAGCCCCCTCTAATGTATTTCATGACTACTCTTTTATTCTACAAAAGGATGGGGTGGCCTGGGTAAAGTAGATGGGTATATTAAGAAAGAAAAGAGAAGTGATATATTTTTGCACCCCCTTCCTCTTACTTGGGGAAATACGGTCCGGTCAAAATGGGGTGTCTACACATTGGGTTAGGCATTCTTGCATTTTAAGGTAAATTTCACCTCATTTTAGATGTTTTAAAGTTGATTCGCAATTCCGAATGTCTCTAGGGGATTCCATTGATCACAAGAGGATGAGAATTCAAGTTTCCAATCAAGTGAGAAAACCTGCTATGTTTGGAGTTTCTCAAGGTTTCCTCTATTTTTGCACTTCAGGGGTATTTTGGTCATTTCCCATGTGTCTGAGATTCTGAGAAATTATGAATGATTTCAAGTGTTTTAAGAAACCTGTTATTTTTGGAATTTTTCAGGGTTTTCCCTAATTTTATCAAATTTTGCACCACAGAGGTAATTTGGTCATTTCCAATGTATCTCATTTGATTCCTGGTTTGTGTATGATAAATCTTGAGTAATTTCATGAATTTTGAAAGACCTGCAAAATTTAGAATTTCTCAGGGGTCTTACTTGTTTTGAAAATTTTGTGTGTCGAGGGCATTTTGGGCATTTTCAGGGGATTCCAAGTGAACCTGTTTGATATCACCCAACAAAAGAAGCGAACTTGAAAACTTTCTATTTTTGAAGATTTTTTTTGAAAATTTTCCATTTTTAACTTTCCCCTTTGAGGGCATTTTGGTCACTTTTTGGTGTATTGATCAAATAGGGGCATTTTGGTCCGAAAAATTATTTTTCCTAAAGATGGGGGTTTGGCCATGTGCATGGGATCCACCTTGGATATCATATGGCTGAGCCCAAAATAAAAAATTCGAATTTGATTGGAAAGAGGGTTGATTCTTTCAAAAAAAGTCCATAAAATACACCCTAAAAAGCACATTAACCTAAAGAGCCCATGAACCAAAAAGCCCATGGACTAAAGCCCATATGGGAACCACATATGTGGTTCTGTTACATGGGTTGGGCGTCCACACATGTTGTGCGTCCAAAATTTTAAGGAGATTTGAATGGATTTGGTTGCTAAAAATAAATGAAATGGCTAATATGGACAGGTTAGTAAAGTGACCATAAATATTTGCATACTTCTCCAACAAATTTGTTATTACACTTGTTGGAAAGATCTCGAAATGATCTACAACTTTCTAGTTCACGACTTTTCTTGATTCTGCCCCTAAACAGGTCAAAAGTGAGCTCCAACGTTGGGCAGTCTTTTTGGACGGGAATCTTTCATAAAAAGGTTTGTTTCTAATAATGAGTGAGCTTCTAGAATAATTTCTCTTGTGCATAATAGCATGCCTTAGCTTGCAAGAAATTAATATTAGAAGTAAACCCAATTTAGAAACTAAGGAAAAAGCAAGCCATAGGTGAGAATTGAGAACAAGCCAAAGGAAAGAGCTCTCACATTAGAAACTTCCAAATCCAATTCAACCCTAACTTTTCTTATAAAACCAACTCCACACAACCTTTGGGGATCTGGCAAAAAATGTCCCACTCTTCTCCTCCTCTTGGAAAAATGTCCCACTTTTTGTGGGGTTCTTGATCATCTTCCATACTTTGTTCTACACAAAGTGTCATTGGATTTCTTCTCATATTCTTCTACATACATCATATTGGAGTACAGTCGATCGATCTTTGGGGTTTTCTATTGCTTTTATAAGAGTGTGTCAAAGCGCATACCTCAGATATACACACCCTAGAGACAAGGAGAGCAATCAATGGTTAGTATTCATCCTCTTTCTAATATAGGATCTGGGAAAACATGTTAGGTTAGAATAGGGTTTTCATTCATAAATGATACATATGGATGTTTTTTTTATTGAAATTTTGATATGATGAAGTACGAATCATATTATTCTTAAATCCATATTTTGGCTGAAAAATTAATTTTCTATAATTAAAAATCAATTTTCTTTCAAATTTCTTTCGATGTGGGTTTAAACTTGATTTTCAAAGCAAGTAATTTGAATCATGGGGTCTTTCTAAATCTAATTTTTTATGAGATTTAAATACATTAAAAAAGTTCTGGAAACCTAAATTTCCAGTCAAGTTTGATTCGTTTTGACATCGATTTCGTTCTTCTAACGGTATCTTAGAAAAGAAGTATTTTTCGATAAATGAAATCAAATATATAGTAAAACAAGTCAAAATTGGTTGAAATTTGGTTTCTAGTCGTTTTTCAATATTTTCAGATTGCTCTATAAATTTCATGATTTTTTGCATTAATTTAACCCTATGTTTAATTATTTTAAAATTGATTAAACCTTAATAAATATCAAATGAATTCGAAAAATATGAAACTTTCCATATCATTAGTTTAAATATATTTAAAATTTTCTGCGGAATAAAATTTTGAAAAATCAGTTTCTTATATGGTTTTATATTTGAAGTATCGTTTTACGTGCGGTAAATGTTTTTCATATTAAAACTAATATTTTTTGAAATTTTTTTCTTCAAACTAGTTACATATGTCATTGATATGTTGTAGAATTTTTTTGTGGATTTTCAAATAGTTTTGATGTGAATTTCTAATTTTTTATGATAAAACAGCTTTGGAATTTCTAGAAAACCGTAGATTTTTGAATGAAAATTGAGTTTATAGAGATATACTAATTTTCGAGTGTTGAAATTTGGAGGTAAAATAATATATTTCAGATTTGATCGAAATAGCCAGTTATTAATTGGTTTGGAATATGTGGCAAATCATAATAAAAACTGATAAAATTTCTTACAGTAGGTTTTTTTCTTAATTATCATGATACTGTAAAATTTTGAACTGATTTGAAATACGTTTGCTATGTGTTGCTTTGTAAAGTCACCAATCTGGCCTAATTTTTAAAAAATCATTTAAAATTGAAGTTAATTCTAAAAATCATACAAAATTCTAGAAGATCGTAATTTTCCAGAATACATCTAATCCTTGAGTTTCTAGGACAGAAACCTTAAAAATCTATATGTTGCTTTGTAAAATAACTAATCTTGTCTAATTTTGATAAATCATTTAAAAATTCAATTTAATTTTAAACTCCATAAAAATTTTCAGAATGCTCTAATGTTTCAATATGCATCTAAGCCTTAAGCTTCTTAAACAGAAACCCTAAAAATCTATGACTTCCTTTATAAACTTGCTATTCTATGTTAGTTTGGATTCGAGGGTTGAATTCAAAATCGTTTCCTCTTTGCTGTCAACCCTAAGCTTTTTTATCATCTAAACTAAATATATTGTTGGCTCCGAGGTCTTTGTCCATGAAAATTATGAGAAAGATGCCAGGCGACAATATATCATAGTTTATTTGCCGAAAAGCATAAGGGAAGAAAGCACAGTTCCCTTCCATGAATTCGACCTAAGCATGGAACTTGTTAACCTTTAGATCCTTAGATTCTCCCTGAATTTTTGGTGTTAGGAACCCTTAAAAAAATAGAAAAATCATTAACTCAATAAATTTGGGTTGGGCAAACCCAAGTTCAAATTGATCTTGGAACCGTTGGATTACGGTCCCACCTCGTAGGAACCTTTAGAGCTCCTTTAGGAACACGTACGTCACGTTGTGCTTTAGGTTTTTAGGGTGTCCTAGAGTTAGGAGTCCAGCCTCATCACGGTCGGTTGCTATTATTAGCAATTGACCTTTAGATTAGTTTCACTAGTCAATCCATTTTTTCTTATAGGACAAGCCTAGTTAACCTAGCATGTAGGACCCACTTACATTAGTCTAGGGAATATTTTGCACTTAGATAGGATCATATAGCATCTTAGATGGAGTCCTCGGATAATAAAATTTACCCAACTTGAATTAAATAATCTCTCATAAACTGTTGAAACAGTTCGTCTAGTCTAGATTGGTGTCCTAGATGTCTTAGGCATGTAGCTTAGTTTAGGCCACCGAACTACGTCGACTCTAATCCCAGTGAGGCTTTAGTACGTAGGCAGCTTGGATGCTAGGATGTCATTCCATGCACGAGTCGACCCTACACTCTTCAGTAGGGTTTTTGGGGTTCTATTTTGTTTATTTCTTTCTCACTTTTCAGACCCTAAATCAAATTGATCAAATCACTTAGGATTTTTTCCAAAATTAGATTCTAGGAGAACTTTCACATAGATCGAATCAAACCAATTTAAGAGAATCAAAAGAAGCATCTAGGAATCATATGGAGATTAGATTTTATGGTGCATGTCACATACATCACATCAAAAGAGTTTAAATGGGCCTTTTAAAAGAAATTCAAGAGAGTTAACCTTTAGAACTGAAGATCGGATTATTGGGCAAGAATGGTGCATGTGGTGGTAATTCTCATACCTTCCATTCTCATAATCAGGTAACGAATCTAGACTTCTGGGACCGCAGATCATTGCAGTGTCATTTATCGGTCCTAGGTCTCTTCCCTAGGTGGCGACTCTGATTATTCTCTTTTTTGTGAAATTCGGATTGCTTTAGTGATCCCAAGTTCACAGAAAAGATGACTTATATTAATAATAAAAAGGCACAGGCCATTCGCGTGGGTACGAGAGACCTAGAGGGAGGCGGTTCGTGCCCCCCTCGCTGGATCGGGTCCCACACATACCTATTTACCCTCAGGAGTGACTAGCACTTGGAACGGATTCGGTTCCACTTGAGATTTCATCACTCGAAGTGCAACTAGTCTCGTCTCCATTTGATATGAAAGCACTACCTCTTTGCACGTCACCCTTTTGGTGGCGTTAAAACGATGATGTATTGAATTTCCCGCCTCACTGGGAGACATCCGACAAGGGTTGTTCAATCACTTCGGCGAGAGGAATTTTCAAGCCTTCATCCCCTGCATAAGCCCAGCATATACACATAGATGTTACCATGCAGGCATAAGGCATCCTGAGCTTAGAGTTAGGAAAAGCCTACCAGTTACTCTCGACAAATGTGAGCGTCTTCCAAAATAGGAATACACTAAAACTCTTGCCCACCTCGGGCATGTCGAGCGAGTCTAGAAAGGTGTCCCCAGGTTGCCATTTCTTGCTAGGGATGTCATTACCCTAGCCCGATGCGTAAACGGTCGCAGTTTACTTTTACCCAAGATTAGAGGTTACTTCTAACCTTTAGTTTTGTCTAGAGTCATGTTTGCAAAACCTTATCATCACATTCTTTGGATAAGCAACCATTGTACCCTAGAGGAATGGCCGTCTTACGGTTAACACACCTAACCAAAAGGCCCTCATTTTAGTCTCATCTTTCCAAGGGTTATTACAATCCCTCAATCATCTTCTTATCCAGACCGTCCTGGTCTCAGGTGCGACAGGCTCTACTGCTCTTTCATGCTTCCATCCGTCCAAAAAATGGCGGAGCACTGTTCGAATAAAGTCTTGTAAGCCCAATGGTTCCCACCTTGGCATTCCCATCTTCTTTTGATGATTCCAATACACAAGTGATTTAATATCTCTAATGTGTTTGAATGTCTAAGTTGTAGATCATGATTATATTAAGACAAGATTGCTTGGATTAAGGCCAAGAAGCTCTCATTGGACCGCATTAGGAAGGCCAAATACATCGGAGATCCAAGACGCATGAAGACTTGAAGCATCACAATTGAAGATCGAAGTCATTTTAGAATGTAAAGATCTAATCTTAGTTTAGGTGTTTAGAGGCATAAATAAAGTTAATCTCACACACCCTAATATGTATAAGAGATTGTCCTTGTGGTGTTCCAACACTTTGGAACCCTCATAACAATCCCAACTTAGTGTAGAGTTGGAAGCCCAATTAAATAAAGAAACAAGAATTGAAAATCTGCTGCATATAGGCTTCTCGGAGCTCCGAGAATTGGTCCAGTAGAATTTTTCCATCTTCTGTTTGTATTCCCGGAACTCCGAGACCACTACTTCGGGAAGAAAAAAGAGCCGTTGGTTTTTTTGCCAGAATTACAACTATGCCACCAAACGGTCATATTTGGGTTTTTCTATAAATATGGGTATTCTAATCTTCCCAACCTATTGGAATATCTTAAGAGTGAATCAAGCTTGTTTAGATTTAGGATTTGGATCATAGGCTCAAATTTGTACATCTTCTACAAACCTTGTAAACCCTTGTGAATGATTTTTTTATTCTTTCTTTCTTATTCAAGAAGATTGTATTCGGGCGAGTGTTCGGGAAGCGGAGCCCACTCTCCGTGGTGAGGATTGCCACCATGGTTAAAGCAATTGAAATTGTAATCGGCACCGATCTTCGCCAAAGTTAAGAAGATCAAATAGTGAAGCCATCACCGGGTTTGGTTGGTGGAGTGGAGTAGGCCTCGCATTTTCAGGACCGAACCACTTTAAATCTCGGGTGCACTCTCTCTTATCTCTTGCTCTATATTTGCATTACACTTAGGATTTAACTTATGTGCTTAATTTTCATCTTTGATCTCTTAATCTTCAAAGTTGGGTTAGATTTTTTCAAAAGATTAAAACTTGTTAGTAACCTAATTTTACCTCCTCATAAGTTGCCGTTAGAGTAAGTACTCGGGACCACCCTTGGAATTTCACTTGGTATTAGAGCGTTGGCTCTTAAACGATTTTCTTTTCTTAAAATCTTTGGTAAATTTTAAAAAAAAAATTTAACAAGGGAAAGATCATAAGATCTTTGGCAACTTTCTAAATTGTGAAATGGCAAACATAAATGGAACCGGACTTCCGGAAGGCCATTCCACAACTAGACCTCCTTTCTAAGATGGGTCCAACTATGGACATTGGAAGACAAGGATGCGCATCTATCTTCTTTCGATAGATGTGGAGCTTTGGCATATTGTTGAAAATGGATACACTTTGCCTTCCAAGCCATTTGAAGAATGGAATGTTGTAGAGAAGGCATGCAAATTTAAATTACAAAGCTATAAACTCTTTGTTTTGCGCCTTATCTACGGAGGAGTTTAATAGAGTAGCTCTTTTTTATTCCGCCAAGGTTATTTGGGATACTCTTGCCGTTACCCATGAGGGAACATCACAAGTCAAGAGTTCCAAAATAAACCTGTTAAAGAGCAAATATGAAATGTTTAGAATGGGTCAAAATGAAAATATTTCTGAAATGTATATCCGATTTTCTAAAATATCAGATGAATTAGCTAATCTTGGTAAATCTTATCCTACTGATAAGCTTGTGAGTAAGTTGCTTAGGTCACTTCCTCCACATTGGGATCCAAAGGTCACCGTTATACAAGAATCAAAGGATCTCAAGACGCTAACTATGGAGGAGCTTGTAAGATCTCTTATCACTCATGAGATGCTCCCCCCTAGCCGTCAAGAAGAGAAGAAGCCGAAGGAGAAAGATAAAGAAATTCGAACTCTAGCTCTAAAGGCCTCCAAAACAGACTCATCATCCTCAAATGAAGCGGATAGTGATGAGGAAGAAACGTTAAGAAAATTTAAAAGCTTATGGAGAAATAAACACAAAAAGGATAAAAAGAAGAAGAAAGAAGTAAGTGAAGTAGAAGGAGGATTAAGGTGTTACAATTGCAAGAAAACGGGACACAAAAGACCGGAGTGTCCACTTCTCAAGTCATCTTCCTCGAAGTACAAGGGAAAGAAGAAAGATTGGAAGAAGAGCAAGGGTCTCGTCGCCGCTTGGGATACGTCAAGCACGTCGGGCAAAAGTTCAAGCGAAGGGGAAGCTAATAAGGATGATCTTTGCTTCTTGGCATTCACCCATGAAGACGAGGTAAATTCTAACCCCTCTTGTAATTCATCAAGTAGTGATAGTGGAAATATATCTTATGATGAATTGTGCATTACCTTGCATTCTCAAATTTCAAAAAATAAAGTTCTTAAAAAATCTATTTCAAAATTAGAAAATGAACTTGATATTTTGAAAAATGAGTCATCTTCTTCCATATCTAAATCTCAAGCACAAATTAAAAATTTTAAACTTGAGATTGAAGCCCTTAAGGTTGTTTGGATGAAAAATCTTGCCAAATTGCTAAACTCCAAAATGTGGCAAGCTCTTCCAAATCTTATGAAGATGACACTAAGGATTTTTTAAATCAAATAACACATCTTTATAATGAAAATGAAAGGTTAAGATTATGTCTCTATGGATTCCTAAATGGTGATAAAATTATTGACATAATCTTGAAGAAGGCTAGTCATGGACCTAATCATGTTAGATGCCATTATTGTGGAATCAATGGTCATTACCAATTTCAATGTGCATCTAAGATTAGGGATTGTGGTGGAACCAAGAAAGCTTGGGTTCCTAAAGCCCCCATATGATTCTCTTCATATGTGCTTACATTAGGGGTTTGCACTTAAAAATTGAATATCTTTTTATGGTTATTTAAATATCCCCTCTTGTGTTGAATAAAAATTTTAAATAGGGGGAGTTCTAGGTTTGTCTTTTTCCTTGAAAAAGGGGGAGCTTAAAATTGTAAATTTCATCCCCTTGATTTTCTTTTAACCCATCTTTTTGATTGATGCCAAAGGGGGAGAAAAATCTAATGTAAGGAAATATATGTGTGCTTTTATTGGAAAATCTCTTATGCTTGTCATCATAAAAAAGGGGGAGATTGTAAGCCCAATGGTTCCCACCTTGGCATTCCCATCTTCTTTTGATGATTCCAATACACAAGTGATTTAATATCTCTAATGTGTTTGAATGTCTAAGTTGTAGATCATGATTATATTAAAACAAGATTGCTTGGATTAAGGCCAATAAGCTCTCATTGGACCGCATTAGGAAGGCCAAATACATCGGAGATCCAAGACTTGAAGCATCGCAATTGAAGATCGAAGTCATTTTAGAATGTAAAGATCCAATCCTAGTTTAGGTATTTAGAGGCATAAATAAAGTTAATCTCACACACCCTAATATGTCTTAGAGATTGTCCTTGTGGTGTTCCAACACTTTGAAACCTTATTAACAATCCCAACTTGGTGTAGAGTTGGAAGCCCAATTAAATAAAGAAACAAGAATTGAAAATCTGCTGCATATAGGCTTCTCGGAACTTCGAGAGAATTCTCGGAGCTTTGAGATTTGGTCGAGTAGAATTTTTCCATCTTCTGTTTGTATTCCTGGAACTCCGAGAGAAATTCTTAGAGTTCTGAGAATTTCTTGGAACTCCGAGACCACTACTTCGGGAAGAAAAAAGAGCCGTTGGTGTTTTTGCCAGAATTACCACTATGCCACCAAACGGTCATA
This sequence comes from Tasmannia lanceolata, assembly GCF_043159265.1. NCBI lineage: Eukaryota > Viridiplantae > Streptophyta > Magnoliopsida > Canellales > Winteraceae > Tasmannia > Tasmannia lanceolata. Next base: position 13,504,834 of record NW_027518679.1, on the reverse strand, counting down.
TTTGGGTTTTTCTATAAATATGGGTATTCTAATCTTCCCAACTATCAATCCTAACACTCTAAAATCCTATTGGAATATCTTAAGAGTGAATCAAGCTTGTTTATGCCTCTCATCCTCTAGATTTAGGATTTGGATCATAGGCTCAAATTTGTACATCTTCTACAAACCTTGTAAACCCTCGTGAGGGATTTTTTTGTTCTTTCTTTCTTATTCAAGAAGATTGTATTCGGGCGAGTGTTCGGAGAAGCGGAGCCCACTCTTCGTGGTGAAGATTGCCACCAAGGTTAAAGCAATTGGAATTGTAATCAGCACCGATCTCCGCCAAAGTTAAGAAGATCAAATAGTGAAGCCATCAACGGGTTTGGTTGGTGAAGTGGAGTAGGCCTCGCGTTTTTAGGACCGAACCACTTTAAATCTCGGGTGCACTCTCTCTTATCTCTTGCTCTATATTTGCATTGCACTTAGGATTTAACTTGTGTGCTTAATTTTCATCTTTGATCTCTTAATCTTCAAAATTGGGTTAGATTTTTTCAAAAGATTAAAACTTCTCAGTAACCTAATTTTACCTCCTCATAAGTTGCCGTTAGAGTAAGTACTAGGGACCACCCTTGGAATTTCAAGCCTCTCTCTCCTTGAACTCATCTGACCACCCCAGTCAAATCCCCTTTTGAAGTTGTCATTCTCACATAGAGATAGACCTTCCCAGAATTCTGTTATGGTCAGTGGCGGCGAAGCTCTGCCCAAATTAACTCATCTTCTTTTACAAAGATAATCTTGTTATGACCATTGTTATGGTCACAGTACCTGAGCTCTGCTCAAATTTCATGTCAGCCTTTCCGAAAGATTAGACTCATCCTGACCACCTCGGTCAAATCCTCTTTTGAAGTTGTCATTCACACACAGAGATAGAACTTCCTATAATTCGGTTATGGTCAATGGCGTCGAAGCTCTACCCAAATTAACTCATCTTCTTTTACGAAGATAATCTTGTTATGACCATTGTTATGGTCACAGTACCCAAGCTCTGCTCAAATTTTAAGTCAGTCTTTTCGAAAGATTAGACTCATCTCGACCACCCTGGTCAAACCTCTGTTTAAAGTTTATCTCTCCACACAGAGATAGACCTTCCCAGACTCCCATTATGGTCAAGACAGCGGCAAAACTCTCCCCAAAATGTCTTCATCTTCCTCTGAGAAGATGACCCCTTTTATGACTAGTGTCTTGTTCGTAAGTCAGAAATCACACTCAGGTCATGTTCTTTTCACTTTTTAAGACAAATCTATCCCGACTACTATTCAATGTCAAAGTATCAGGGCTCTGTTCAAATGAATGTTGTGGGACCCGATCCCGCGAGAGGGGGGCGTGAGCTCGCCTCCCCCTCTCTTGGTCTCTCGTACCTACGCAGTTGGCGTGTGCTTTTTATTATTAATTTAATTCATCCTTTCCATGAACTTGGGATCACCAAAGCAATCCGAATTTTATGCAAAAGAGAATGACAGAGTCGCCACCTAGATGAGAGATCTAGGACCCATAAGTCACCAGAAATCTAGATTCGTTACCTGATTACGAGAATGAAAGGTATGGGGAATTACCACCACATGCACCATTCTTGCCTGATAATCCGGTCTCCAATTTCAAAAGTTAACTCTCTTGAATTTCTTTTAAATGGCTTATTTAACTCTATATTAATGTGCGAACTATTTGACATGCATCCTAAAATCTAGTTTCAATGTATTCCATAATGTGTATCTTGAATTTCTTGATTTGTTTAGATTCAATCTAAGTGAATGTTCTCCTAAAATTCTAATTTGAGGGAAATCATATATATTTAGTTAATTTAGTTAAGAATTTAGAAAAAACTAATATATAAAATCCCACCATTTGTGGTGGGCCGACTCGTGCTCGGTATACCATTCAAAGCATCCAAGCCTCACTAGAATCAGAGTCGATCGTAGTTCGGTTCCTAAACTAAGCTATGTGCCTAAAACATCTAGGACACCAATCTAGACTGAAATGACTGTTTCAACAGTTTAAGAGAGATTATTTAGTTCAAGTTGAGTAGATTTTATTATCCTAGGACTCTATCTAAGATGCTATATGATCCTCTCTAAGTGCAAGATATCCCTTAGACTAATGCAGGTGAACCTACATCCTAGGTAACTAGGCTTGTCCTATGGGAAAAAAAAGGTAACTAGTGTAACTAGATATATGACTCGAGTGCTAATAATAGCAATCGGTCGTGATGAGGTTGAACTCCCTAACTCTAGGACACCCACTCTAGGACACCCTAAAACCTAGACCACAACATGACGTAAGTGTTCCTAATGGGCCCTAAAGGTTCCTACAATGGGAGACCGCAATCCAACGGTTCCTAAAAGATATGGAGTAAATTAATTCAATTTGTTGAAGATAACGATTTCAGATTTTTAAAGGTTTCCAACTCCTAGAAAAGGAATACCAATGGCTCTAATATTGGCAGGTTTCAGCCTTAAATTGTATCCATGGAAGGGAATCGTGCGTTCCACCCTTGCATAATTTAGCACGTAAGTTATAGTATGTTATTCCCTGGCATATTTCTCAGGATTTTTGTGGACAGTGGACCTCGGAGCCAACAACATACTATAATTTAAATGCTCAAATTATTAAGGATTGATCGCAATTGAGATACGATTATGAATGCAATCTTGGCGGTAAAATTATCACAGTATAGAAATTTGCAAAGGAAATCAGTGATTCCTAAGTTTTCTATTTTAATAGTTTAAAGATTGAATATAGGATGAAAAATCAGAATTTTCTGGAAATGTTTATGACAATTTGAATTAATTTCAATTTTATTAGGGATTTTAAAGATTTTAGACCAAATTATAGATTGTCAAGGCAACCTATAGCAATTCTAATCCAATTAAGCTCAAACTTTTGCAGCAGCGTTCTCTTGACAAGAGAAGGTCACTGTATAAGTTTTATGAATTGTCAAGGTGATTTACTATGAATTTTCCAATTTTGAATATATCTGTCCAGATTATAAATTTACACATAAACTCATAGAAAATCTAATCTCAATAAGTTCAAATATTTACAGTAACTTGCTCTTGATCAGAAAAGATTACTGTATAATTTTCATGAATTGTAAATACGTTTTGCTATCAGTTTTCCCATATTGAATATTTCTGTCCAGATTATACATTTACACAAACTCATAGAAAATCTAATCGAAACAAGATGAAATGTTTACAGTAGATTTCTCTGTACCCGACAGAATTACTGTAAAAGTTTCCTGAATTGTACATATGATTTACTATCAATTTTTTATTTTAAAAGTATCTGTCTAGATTATGAATTTTCAAAGAAACACATAGTAAATCTAATTGAAACAAGATTAAACGTTTATAGTAGATTTTCCTGGACAAGAGAGGATTACTGTAAAAGTTTCATGAATTATAAAGATAATTTACTATCAATTTATGATTTTAAAAGTATCTGTCTAGATTAAGAATTTACAAAGAAACACATAGTATATCTAATCCAAATCAATCCAAACTTTATGAAAACATGTAATTATTGCAGTAAATCTTAAAACAATATTTCCAAAATTTTACATTGCAATTTGCTATTTGTTTCCGATTTAATATGGTATGCTTGATCTGGCAAAGGAATCATAAACAAGTATCTAACAGCAACCAAAATCTTGAAAAATTCACAGGAGATTAGATCAAGTCTTATTTACTTCTCATCTAAATTTTTTCTTTGGAAACTGTGTATATCTTTCAAAAATTAGTTTTTTCCAAAAATACCCTTAGGATTAAAAAAATTTTAAAGGACTTAAATTAAATCCAAAATTCTTCAAAAACTTCGTACTGTTTCAAAACCTTAAAATTCTGTTATTTTTAAATTTTTATTAATTTTTGATCTGTTTTGACGTCTTTTTAAATTCAATCATGAGAATTTTACCCCTTTAAGGTTAAAGTTCAAAAGGTCAAATCATTGTAAAAACGGAGTCAAAATTTCTGAAAATTCAAAATTTCTATGTTTTTTTAAATACACAAAAGACTTTGAGATTGTAAAATTCAGGAAATTTCAAAGGTTTATTAAAAGTTGCTTTATAAAGTGAATTTAACCCTCTTAATTTCAAAAATTGGATTTTAATATTATAAAATAGATTTTCCAAAAAAAAAATTAGATTATGAAATAACCTAAACATGATCTGACCACCTCAAAATTTCACATGCAAACACTTTCATCTTCATAGCTTTTCAAAGAAAATCACAAATTCAATCCTAACATGCTTCTAGTTTAAACTACATGAAAGACGGCTTTGGAAGACCAACCTTGCTAGCTCTCCTTGTCTCTAAGGTAAGTAATCCTTGGATATACGATTTGACATACCCTTTTAATAGCAAAAGAAACCCCAAAGAATAATAATCTAACCTCAAATATGTTGAATATATTGAATATCTGAAAGCACTTTGTGAAGAACCAAGTGGAAGAGATGAACATCAAAACAATGGAATGAATTCCAAGAGGGAAGAGAGAGATGGACGAATTTTTCAGAACCTTCCTGGGGTTGGATGATTTTTCAAGAGAGAGAATTCCATTGGAAAAGTTTGATTTTATAGATAAAAGGCTTAGGTTGAATAATTTTAGAAGTTTCTAATGTGAGTACTCTTCCTTTTGGCTTGTTCCTAATTTGTGCTTTGACTTTTACATTCTTTGATTTTCATATTAAACTTATTTCTAAACCTTATTTCTTGCAAGCTAAGCAATGCTAAATTACACAATGGAAATCCTTCAAGATCAATCTAGAAGTCTTCTCACATAAGAAACTAGCTTTTATGAATGATTTTCGTCCATAGAGGGCTGCCCAACGTTTGAGCTCATTTTTTACCTATTTACAGGTTAATTCAGCAAATATTATAATAAAAAAGTCGTACATCTTTTCAATACGTTCGAAACAAGTATAACTACAAATTTTTTGGACAAGAAGGTAAAAAGTTATGACCAGTTTAGTAACCTGACCATACTAGCCCTTTTTAATTATAACTCTTCCTTTCTTTATTAATTTTTTCAAAACAAATATGAAGTCACCAACCACCTCATCCCATGTTGAACGTTTTCACATGTGGCCTCCCCATGTGGGGCACCCACTTATGTGCACGACCCACATGGGTGGGTCCACATGGACCCCACCTTGTGGGCTTTAGCCCAATGGGCCTTATGACATGTATTTTGGGTTTTTTTCAATAAAAATTCAATAAAAATTCAATAAAAATTCAATAAAATCCTTTAAATTCAAAATTTTTATTGATGAACCCAACCCATATGACATTTATGGTGCACCCTCGACATATGATCAAACCATCTCCTTCAGAAAAAATAATTTTTCGGACCAAAATACCCCTATTTGACCATTAAGCATCCAAATGCAACCAAAATACCCTCAAATTGGTTCACCCCTTAAAGGGGAAAGTTAAAAATGAAAAATCTTTGTAGTCAAACTTCAAAAATAGAAACTTTTAAAATTGGATCCTTTTAGTGGGCAATATCAAACAGGATCAGTTGGTACCCCCTGAAAATACCCAAAATGCCCTTGACACATAAAATTTCCAAGTCAAGCGAAACCCCCGAGAAACTCTAAATTTAGCAGGCTTTTCAAAATTCATGAAATGATCTAAGATTCCTTAGACACACCTTAGAGGTCAAATGAAACATATTGGAAATGACCAAATTCCCCTGAGGTACAAAATTTGGTGAAACTAGGGAAAACCCTGAGAAATTCCAAATATAGCAGGTTTCCCAAAATTTAAGAAACGACCTGAGATTTCCCAGACAAGGTCTAAGGATCAAGTGAATCACACAGGAAAAGACCAAAATACCCCTGGGGTGCAAAAATGAGGGAAAACCTGAGAATTCTAAAAATAGCAGGTTTTTTTCACTTGCTTGGAAACTTGAATTTTCATCTTCGATATACCATTAGAACACCCTAGAAACCTTTAGGATTGCGAATTAACTTTCAAACACCTAAAATGAGATGAAATCTACCCAAGAATGCATGGATGCTTAATCTATTGCGGAATATGAACTCGAGACTTGACAAACTGCCGAATCTATTGCTTTTTAAAGTGTAGCAAAATTGGGGGTGTCTACAGATGCTCCTCTTTGGTAAAGATAACGTAGTCATTGAATACCAAAGCAAAAATGACAGAACCATTTTGCATAGCGCTAATCAACAAAGGATTCACTTGACAATGCAACCTAACCTAATGCAAGACCCTAGATGAAGTCCTAGAATTAGAATGTTATTGATGAACACATTTATATGTGAATCTTAGGATAGTAAATCATGCATATTTGATATTTAGAGTAGTGCTATTTGATGTGTTCTTCTTGTTTTTGATGTGCAGGGCCATTTATGGATTTTGTCCGGAAAATTGAGCTAAAAGATAAAATTTCAAAGGAAAATTTGAGTTGAATGCAAGCATGGTACAGAAGTATTTGGCCAAAATACGATTCACAGGGAAATCGCATTTGAATGTGTTAGGCCATATGGCTTTGTTTGTGAGCTTGAAGTGCTATTGGTTGTGGGTTTTAAATGCTGGGCGAAGGGATGCAAATGGGGTTGATGTTAGATTGACAGTTTAGATCATCTATTGACAGTGGGTCATGGGGTGCAACCAATTTACATTGTTTCCCATCAAGGTGACAGCACGAATTTTCTCTCTATTAAGTGGGGCCACAACCAATTCACCTTAAGGCTATAATTTAAGATATCTCGGATTAAGCAACGGAAATGGTTTGGCGGGCACCATAAAATTGTGACCCGACAAATGGATGGTTCAGATCTTCCTATGAAGAATGGTTTTGTAGAAATTAATCCAATAATTTATGGTTTAAAAATTGGATGGTTTCGATGAATCTACAAAAATGATTAGTGGGATATCAACCCACTTTTGTGCGAAGGGCCATCAATTTGGACGGTTCAGATCAGCCTATGGGGTTAATTTGGAGACATAGCTAATTTATAGTGGGGTCCATCATATCAAATATACTATTTCGTCAATTGTTTTTTTAGAATAGTGCTATGTTTACCAATCTCAGAAAAGATTTTCGTCTCTTTCTCTATACCCATCAATTTGGACGATTTGGATCAACCCACTAAATGGATTGTTTGGATTATTATATGGGAATGGGATTGAGTTCGACTGTGTCACTTTATATGGGGCCCACTAAGGTGTGAGAACGTCAAAATTTGAACTCGAGTTTATTAAAAATGGGCTCAACCACACGTTCTGGTCATAGATGAGAAAGGGGGGTATTTTTTACTTTTAGAAAATAAACAGAAGCCTTAAGTTGGAATTGCACAAGAAATATCCGTGCATGTGTGGAGCCCACTTTATTTGCTCAAGTTTTATATTCTATTAAAAGAGGGCAATTTATGGAAATAGATGAAAAAGGGCAATTCAACTTCCAAGTGGATTTGTATACGAGGACATGCATACATGCACAGTTCTATAAAAATAGGATTTCCGAGAGCACATGAAGGAGGGATATAATGGCAACTTTCTTATTTCATTTTTTTTGTTTATTGGGAAAGTTTAAAAAAGGGGGAAAGAAGAATTTTGGTATCTTGCTATCCATATACGTCCAGCAAGCTTGTCGTTTCCTTGGCTTTCATAAATAGAAGTTTCTAAATTAGCTATATTGCAAATAAATACAACACATGTGGGACCCACCATTGTTTACAAAACTATGCACGTTTCCATATCTAAAGCAGCCACGTTTTTTTTTGGCATTGAAAAACAGGATATTTGCATATGTGGGACCCAACCCAATTACATACAAGTGTTTCATACACATTAGTGTAACGTTTTTGGTGGCTCACTTTCTAATTTATCATATATATGTGGGACCCACTTATTATAAAAGCATGCAAGGTTTTGGATACCCAAAGTAGACCACATTTTTCTTTGGAGAAGAATAGCATTTTCTAATTTTGTAATGCATACACATGCATTTGTGGGACCTACTATTTACTTATTTTACTTATTTTGTTTGTTTGCATATTAGGTGGCACCCACCAAAGTGAAGAAGTGAAGCAAATTGCACACGTTCAAAAATTCCAGAGAGATGAGAAAAGTCAACAAAGAGTTACCAAAAGGGAGTAAAAGGTTGGTGAAATTGTGAAAAAAAAGAAGTTTGCCATTACCAAAAAATGATAGAATTTCAGAAATTGCCAAAGAAAGGTGGGGTTTTCAAAAATACAAAAAGATACTAAGATTGTGTCTTTTCTTAGAGATGAAAATAGAAGGGAAAGAAAGCTACATATTGGAGTGAAGAAGACATTCTCTGAATTCTTTTTTTCTCTCTACTTCTCTACCACTCTCAAGCTCTCTCTCTTAGGTTTTCCTGTTCTCTCTTGCTCTTTTTCAAGTTCTTTTCTTTTCTACTCTCAACCAAGGATCAATCATCCACAATTGAATCCAAGGTGACACTAAAGCTTGAAGAGGAGAATTTGGCCAAAGTTGGAGGAGAAAAAGACTAAGTTCTATTTAATTTTATTTATTTATTTTAAGTTCAATTTGATGTAATTTTGTTTCAATTCAAGTTAGTGAAGAAATAATTTGCTTTTATTTCATTTCCTTTCAAGTTCTATATGGCAATTTTTCTCACATCTATCTCTTTTATTTTTATTTTTCTTCCCTTCTTCATGAATAACTAAATCCTAATTACTTAGGGTTTAGTTGAAGCCATGAGGAAGGAGAAATATTTATAATTAAATCAATCTACTCAATTGAAAAATTATGTAGGATTTTGTGTTTGGAAAATCCCAATCATTCATGCCATTGGCTTTCCCCTTTCGTATGAATGATTGTTGATTAACAAATATAAAGTTCTATATAATTAATGTAAATTGAAGAGTGGATTTGATTAATTAATTATAAGGAATGACATCCCTTTGATCTTATTCGTTATTGACTAGTTAATCGAATTTGCAACCAAATTCAAGAGTTGTTTTAATTAATCAATCTAATCCAAACCTATGGTGGATTCTAACCCTAAGTACTCTTTTATATTGAATTAAGGTTTTTACAGTATTCCAATTACTTTTGCAATTTTCCAATTAACTTAGGCCCTTAGAATTTTGGTGTTCTAATTAAATTAGATAAGTAGTTTAGAAGAGATCATTAGAACTATGGTATACTTTGCCTAAATTAGAATTTTCAATCAAAAAGATCTTAGTTGAATCTGATTCTTTAATTGAATAGAATATACGCTTATATATAGTGTTGGCTCCGAGGTTAAGTCCACGAAAATTCTGAGATTTTCCCAGGCAACATTATATCATAGCTAGTATTCTAATCGGTACAAGAATATGATTGACAACTAGATTTCTCTTCTCTGAGTTCGACCCGTGACTACACGCGACCCGTGCACTTGCGGTTACTGTTTAAATCACAATCAAGTTTTTGACGTCGTTGCCGGAGAAGAGAACTAGCATTAGAATCTTAATTATTCGAAGTGTTAGATTAGTAGTTATTTTTAGTTTAGTTATTTTTTTTGTTTCATGCTTATCCATCTCTCTTTCTCTTGTGTTTATGAGTGCGGGTTGGTAAGTGACCCGAAATCTAGATTCGTTACCGGATTATGAGAATGGAAGGTATGGGGAATTACCACCACATGCACCATTCTTGCTCGATAATCTGGTCTTCAATTTCAAAAGTTAACTCTCTTGAATTTCTTTTAAATGGCTCATTTAACTCTATATTAATGTACGAACTATGTGACATGCATCCTAAAATCTAATTTCAATGTATTTCCTAATGTGTACCTTTATTTTCTTGATTTGTTTGGATTCAATCTAAGTGAATGTTCTCCTAAAATTCTAATTTCAGGGAAATCATATATACTTAGTTAATTTAGTTAAAAATTTAGAAAAAACTAATATACAAAATCCCACCATTTGTGGTGGCCCGACTCATGCTCGGTATGCCATTCAAAGCATCCAAAGCTGCCTACTTATCCAAGCCTCACTGGAATCAGAGTCGATCGTAGTTCGGTGCTTGAACTAAGCTACGTGCCTAAAACATCTAGGACATCAATCTAGACTGGAAGGACTGTTTCAATAGTTTAAGAGAGATTATTTAGTTCAAGTTGAATAGATTTTATTATCCTAGGACTCCATCTAAGATGCTATATGGTCCTCTCTAAGTTCAAGACATCCCTTAGACTAATGCAGGTGAACCTACATTCTAGGTAACTGGGCTTGTCCTATGAAAAAAGGTAACTAGTGTAACTAGATCTATGACTCGATTGCTATTATTAGCAATCGGTAGTGTTGAGGCTGAACTCCCTAACTCTAGGACACCCTAAAACCTATATCACAACACGACGTAAGTGTTCTTAAGGAGCCTTAAAGGTTCCTATAATGGGAGACCGCAAGCCAACGGTTCCCAAAAGTCATGGAGTAAATTAATTCAATTTGTTGAAGATAACAATTTTAGATTTTTAAAGATTTCTGACTCCTAAAATCTAAGGAATACCAATGGTTCTAATACTGGTAGGTTTCAGCCTTGAATTGCATCCATGGAAGAGAATCGTGCTTTCCACTCTTGCATAATTTAGCACGTAACTTATAGTATGTTATTGCCTGGCATATTTCTCAGGATTTCCGTGGACAGTGGACCTCGGAGCCAACAACATACTATAATTTAAATGCTCAAATTATTAAGGATTGATCGCAATTGAGATACGATTATGAATGCAATCTTGGCGGTAAAACTATCACAATATAGCAAATTTGCAAAAGAAATCAATGATTCCTAAGGTTTCTATTTCAATAGTTTAAAGATTGAATATATGATGAAAAATCAGAATTTTCTGAAAATTTTTATGACAATTTGAATTAATTATAATTTTATTAAGAATTTTAAAGATTTTAGACCAGATTATAGATTTTCAAGGCAACCTATAGCCATTCTAATCCAATTAAGCTCAAACTTTTACAGTAGCTTTCTCTTGACCAGAGAAGGTCACTGTATAACTTTTAAGAATTGTCAAGGTGATTTACTATCAATTTTCCAATTTTGAATATATCTGTCGAGATTATAAATTTACACATAAACTCATAGCAAATCTAATATAAATACATTCAAATTTTTACAGTAACTTGCTCTTGACCAGAGAATGTTACTGTACAATTTTCATGAATTGTAAATGCGTTTGGCGTTCCGTTTTCCCATGTTGAAGATTTCTGTCCAGATTATACATTTACACATCAACTCATAGAAAATCTAATCAAAACAAGATGTAATTTTTGTTAGAGGAAATTTGGTCAACAAGGTTGCTTGAAGTATTACACCCAAGGTATCTAGTTTGGAATACCAAGTTTGTTGCCTCCAGCCTCTATATATATATTAGATACACTAGGGTTTTAATAGGTTAGTGGGCTCTAGCCCAAATAGGCCCACTACACCGGTCCATTATCTTATTGGGCTTATATTATAACATACATGGGTTATATTATATACCCAACAGTCTCCTCCTATGTTCTACATATAGCACAATCCAATAAATAGATAATGTGATGTTCAAACAAAATATTGAATCATCCATAGCACCATATCAAAAAAGATCTGTAATCCAACTGAAAACAAGAATACTTTTAAGACTAACCAAGAGTTTTAGAATTAATCTAAACTCAAACGAAAGCAGTTTCACATGTAAGTGAACCCCACTGATCTTAGATGAATTATTTCATGGGTTATGATTTTCATCGAGATCCAAAATAAAGTTCCACAAAAAAGTGAACTCTATGCATACTGAAATGAAAGCATAGTCTTTATGACTTTCGAAGGTTTACTCATCAAGTAAGTCATCTTCATCAAAGTCCAAATCAAGACATGCTCCTTCTTTTTTGCCAATCCCTGTGAATTACCAAATATGGATTTCATGAAAATGAATCCAATCATTTGTGTAAAACACTTAAGTATCTAGTTCTACCTGAAGAAGAACTTAGTACAATTCCAAAATGGCTGAAAAAGTATTAGTATCATTCTCACCATAAACATTATTGTCAAGTTTCAATAAAGAAAAAGACCTAAACAGCTTCTTTTGCAAAGAACCATTCATCATTGTCAAGTTTCAATAAAGCGCAAGACCTAATAGTTTCTTTTGCAAAGAACCATTTTATGTTTCCATTTGGAATGTTACAGGCATCATATCCAAATTGAGTTAAGATGTATCATCAAGTTTGAAATGAAACAACCTTTCCCAAGGACATGTCATCAAATGTGGAGACATAAAGACAACTGTAAGTATCATTGAAACATATCAAGTGCTTATCTTGGCCAAAAGGGAGATTCGAAGATTCAAAATAACATGTATGTAGGTTAAATCATGTCTATACAGACTTTAACCCCATCTCCCCCACAGTTTTGAATATTCGATCTTTGGTCAGTCCCTTTTGTGAGAGCTTCGACCTATTATCCTTCGATTTCGTATCAATCAAAGTGATAATCCCGTGTTCTTGAGATAATTCAGCATATGGCCTGTTTTAGCCTAAGATGTCTCTCTTACCATTAAAGAGTGAGTTCTTCACAATCGTAATAGTAGCTTGATTATCATAAAACACACTTAAGGAATTAATCCTTAACCGAGTCAGTGGAATGTCCATAAGCAGATTCTTTATCCATTCTGCTTCATCACCAGCAGAGCATAAAGTTCTGATTCCATGGATGACAGAGCAATGCAAGTCTGTCTCTTCGACTTCGATAACACTTAGTGAAAAACATTCTTTGAGGTGCAATCATATATAAGTTCCTAACATAGATGCTCAATTTAAAAAGGAGGAGGAATTGTCCAAGACTCATCTGGTGGACAAATTCATGGATTTCAAGTTTCAGGAAGACACGAAAATCACTCTTCAAGTAACTGATCTAGAAAATTTGAGGTCTAAACTGAACAATGAGAAAATTGTAGTGTGATTCGTTTCTTTTGGGTGCAATCATATATAAGTTACCATTTGCATGTCACTCTTTCAAAACTGAAATGTATAGAAAAAAGTGTAAGTGGGACTGGATGATCTCTAATGATTCATTCGAATCGAAGATGAGAATCAAGCTAGTAATCACTTGGAGATGGTTAGACAGCAACAGTCTGCTGCTAACACGGTAACACATCCTAAGATATTTCCTCAAAAATCCAAGTCACTTAAAAGTGAACATCCCAAGTTGGTGGCCAACAAGACTATCTTTCAGGAAAAGAAAGGCCAGTGAGACAACTGTGGGAAATTGGGTCACTTTGCGGCAGATTGTAGGCTACCTAAACAGTATAAATCTGGCACCCCACAGAAGGAAGCTCATATGATGGTGGGTAAGACTGAGCGTAAGAGTTTTGTTGCTACGTTGGGCAACGGTAAGGCCAATACTTCTTCCGACTTGTGGTTAGATACATGAGTCACTTGTCATGTTTGCAACTCCAAGAAACAACTAGTTGATGTTGTTGCTGCGAAAGAGACCGTTACAGTGGCCAGTGGAGCAGAGGTAGAGGTGACTCACGCTGGTACTGCGAACTTGGTCCTTTCTTCAGGACAAATACTAACTTTAAAAAATGTTAGAGTAGTTCTTGCTCTTCAAAAGAATTTAATTTCTATTAGTCTTTTAGTCTTTTAACTCATACTATTTTGATTGTGCATATTTGATAGATGGTATGTTTGATTTGAGTTTAGATAATGAGACTGTTAGTTAGGATAGTTCACCGCTAATTGCTCCTAAGTTGTTACACAACCGATTGGGACATGTGCACTATCAGAAAATTGTCTAACTTACCAACACTCATAAGATATCATTATATATGTCAATTATATCTGACAAGTGTGAGAGTTAGGAGTGATAGAGAAGGAGAAGATACACATTGACAGGGTTTAAGGAATTCTGTACCTCTCAGGGAGTAATCCTTGAAACTACTGCTCCTCTCTCGCCTCAATCAAATGGCATAGCTGAGTGTAAGAACAGGACGTTAACTAAAGTGTTAAACTCCATGTTAATGTCAACTGGCATGCCTAGTTGCATTTGGGGAGAGGCAGCTTTGACTGCCAATTGGAGAATGATCCATCATCCTATCAGGAAGTGATGAGATCTAGGGACTCTATGTTGTGGGCAGATGCCATTCATGATGAAATGAGCTCTCTGTTAGAAAATCTAACTTGGTAGCTAGTCGATTTGCTAAAAGGGGCTAAGACTATGGGGCTGATGAGATACCTTTCATGTACTCAAGAGTATGCTCAAAACTATGGTGGCTATCCACTTATCGTGGAAGAATATTCTGATGAATCATTGGGATCAGAATTATGGGACATCAAATCTACTCCTGTTGTGTGGAAGTCGAATTGGAACTTTATGCTCTAACTTCATTAGCAACTGAAGTTAGAGCATAAAGTTCCAATTCGACTTCCACACAACAGCAGTAGATTTGATGTACCCAAAGTATCTAGTTTGGAATACCAAGTTTGTTGCCTCCAGCCCCTATATATATTAGATACATTAGGGTTTTAATAGGTTAGTGGGCTCTAGCCCAAATAGGCCCACTACACTGGTCCATTATCTTATTGGGCTTATATTAGAACATACATGGGTTATATTATATACCCAACAATTTTTACTGTAGATTTCTCTGAACCAGAGATGATTACTGTAAAAGTTTCATTAATTGTATAGATGATTTACTATCAATTTTGGATTTTAAAAGTATCTGTCTAGATTATGAATTTTCAAAGAAACACATAATAAACCTAATTGAAACAAGATGAAACGTTTATAGTATATTCCCCTGGACAAGAGACGATTACTCTAAAAGTTTCATGACTTTTAAATATAATTTACTATCAATTTTTTATTTTAAAAGTATCTGTCCAGATTAAGAATTTACAAAGAAACACATAGTAAATCTAATCCAAATCAATCGAAACCTTATAAACATATGTAACTATAGCAGAAAATATCAACAAAATATTTCCAGAATTTTTCATTGCAATTTGCTATTTTTTCCGATTTAATATGGCATGCTTGATTTGGCATAAATCTTAAAAAACTCACAAGAGATTAGATCAAGTCTTATTTATTTGTCACCCAAATTTCATCTCTGAAAACTCTATATATCTTTCAAAAATTAGTTTTTTCCAAAAATACCCTTAGGATTAAATAATTTTTTAAACCACTTAAATTAAATCCAAAATTCTTCAAAAACTTTGTACTGTTTCAAAACCTTAGAATTCTGTTATTTTTAAATTTTTATTTATTTTTTATCTGTTTTGACATCTTTTTAAATTCGGTCTTGAGAATTTTACCCCTTTAAGGGTAAAGTTCAAAAGGTCAAATCATGGTCAAAACGGAGTCAAAATTTCTGAAAATTTCATATTTCTAGATTTTTTAATACACAAAAGACTCAGAGATTGAAAAATTTAAGAAATTTTGAAGTTTTATTAAAAGTTGCTTTGTAAAGTGAATTTAACCCTCTTAATTTCAAAAATGGGATTTTAATATTAAAAAATAGATTTTCCAAAAAAATATTTAGATTATGAAATAACCTAAACATGATCTTATCTCCTTAAAATTTCACATGCAAACACTTTCATCTTCATAGCTTTTCAAAGAAAATTACAAATTCAATCCTAGCATGCTTTTAGTTTAAACTACATGAAAGAAGGTTTTGGAAGAACAACCTTGCTAGCTCTCCTGGTCTCTAGGGTAAGTAATCCTTGGATATACGCTTTGACTTACCCATTTAATCACAAAAGAAACCCCAAAGAATAATAATATAACCTCCAATATGTTGAATATGTGAAAGTACTTTGTGAAGAACCAAGTGGAAGAGATGAGCACCAAAACAATGTAATGAATTCCAAGGGGAAGAGAGAGATGGATGAATTTCTCAGAAGCCTCCTAGGGTTGGTTGATTTTTCAAGAGAGAGAATTCCCTTGGGAAAGTTTGATTTTAAAGATAAAAGGCTTAGGTTGAATAATTTTAGAAGTTTTTAATGTGAGCACTCTTCCTTTTGGCTTGTTTCTAATTTGTGCTTTGACTTTCTCATTCTTTGATTTTCGTATTGAACTTATTTCTAAACCTTGTTTCTTGCAAGCTAAGCAATGCTAAATTACAAAATGGAGATCCTTCAAGATCAATCTAGAAGCCTTCTCACATAAGAAACTAGCTTTTATGAATGATTTTCATCTAAAGAGGGGTGCCGAACATTTGAGCTCATATTTGACCTATTTAAAGGCTGATTCAGGAAAAGTTGTAGACTAGAAAGTTGTAGATCTTTTCGATACGTTCGAAACAAGTATAAGTATAAATTTTTTAGACAAGAAGGTAAAACGTTATGACAATTTTAGTAACCTGATCATACTAGTCCTTTCTAATTATAACTCTTCCTTTCTTTAATAATTTTTTCAAATCAAATATGATGTCACCGACCACCTCATCCCATGTTGGACGTTTCTACAGGTGGCCTCCCCATGTGAGGCGCCCACTTATGTGCCCGACCCACATGGGTGGGTCAACATGGACCCCACCTTGTGGGCTTTAGCCCAATGGGCCTTATGACATGTATTTTGGGTTTTTTTCAATAAAAATTCAATAAAATCCTTTAAATTCAAAATTTTTATTGATGAACCCAACCCATATGAAAATTATGGTGGACCCTCGACATATGGTCAAACCATCCCCTTTAGAAAAAATAATTTTTCGGACCAAAATACCCCTATTCGATCATTACACATCCAAATGCGACCAAAATACCCTCAAATTGGTGCACCCCTTAAAGGGGAAAGTTAAAAATGGAAAGTCTTTGTGGTCAAACTTCAAAATAGAAAGTTTTAAAATTGGGTCATTCTGGTGGGCAATATCAAACATGATCATTTGGTACCCCCTAAAAATACCAAAAATGCCCTTGACATATAAAATTTCCAAGTCAAGCGAAACCCCTGAGAAACTCTAAATTTAGCAGGCTTTCCAAAATTCATGAAATGATCTAAGATTCCTTAGACACACCCTGGAGGGCAAATGAAACATATTGAAAATGACCAAATTACCCCTGAGGTACAAAATTTGGTGAAACTAGGAAAAACCCTGAGAAATTTCAAAAATAGAATGTTTCCCAAAATTCAGGAAACGACTTGAGATTTCTCAGACACTGTCCAAAGATCAAAGCTTTTTCATCTAAAGTGTCGGACCGCTGTCCAATGATCGTGTCAAGATTCAGGTAGGTCTTCACCTCAACTCTAAATCTTTCCAAGGGTGTCATACCAGTTAGTTGTCAAACCGCAGGGGCGGATTTTGCTCTCAACCCCTCGCTGGTCCAGGATCCGTCCAAAATTTGTAAAAATTACAAATATATATATATATATATATATATATATATATATATATATATAAATAACAAAAACAAATGTTTTATTGCTCATTTTACTGTTATTTTAGTGTGTTTTTGTTCTCTGTCTTCCGTATAGGTAGATCATGGACCCAGACGATCTGATCGATTGGATGCAGCGATTCTACTCTCGTGAGAGTCTCGAACATGTTGGATCGATGATAGACCCCATTGAAAACTTTGTCCCCCTCCTACTCACCATTTTGGTAGACATGGAGTTCCTTAGGGCAGCCACTACGTTTTGGGACCCCGAGTATCTTGTTTTCCATTTTGGTACAGAAGAGATATGCCCAACCTACGAAGAATTCTGTATGTTGTTGAGGGTATCTCCTGAGGACCCATGGTCACTCCTATGGTCATAGGTCGTCGTCGGGCAACTGTCCAGCAGCTATTTTATTGGAACCATCTTGAACCTTCCACATTTCAACACAATGGAGGCATTACAACCAACTTGTTCTTCGTGCATTCTCTTCAGACGGAGACTTGGAAGATTCTACCTACCAGATGCACCGATATAGTGCCCTTCTATTTTGTGTATGTACCAAGTAGCTTACTGTTCAAAACTCTGAGATAGCCCTAGCATAGCAGAAACCCTTATTTTGTGGAGCCAATCCTATTTCTTCTATCATAGCAGAAACCCTTAATGGTCTAGATGCAGTCTTTGCAGATTCAGGTCTCTCCTTTTCAGGATCCCCCGTTCGGCTGTACAAGTGGCTCACCCTCAAACTTGGAGTTTTTATCACTATATCCAAGATAAATATCTCTATTTTCAACTTTGCTGCTTGAGCATTTGGTGTGCGTTTCAATACCCAGTCCGAATGGAAATCCTGGTTAAGCACTCGCTCTTCAGGAGACATATTTTGGAAATTAGGTGGATGTGCATCTTTCTCCCTATCAACCCATAAATCCAAACATGTTGAAATTCTAGCCTTAGAAAAAAACCTCTTTCTATATTCCAGACAGTATCAGGTGCCAGTATGGAGCCAGACAGGAAGTTTGTTGCTCCCTTTATTGATTATGTCCTCCAATAAAATTCAACCAGCGTACATCAAACAAAGTCGCCTCAAGATG
Source organism: Tasmannia lanceolata (assembly GCF_043159265.1). Classification (NCBI taxonomy): domain Eukaryota; kingdom Viridiplantae; phylum Streptophyta; class Magnoliopsida; order Canellales; family Winteraceae; genus Tasmannia; species Tasmannia lanceolata. The sequence goes on along the minus strand of NW_027518679.1, from coordinate 13,486,344 downwards.
GGAAAAGAGAATTATCATCTTCAACCACTGTTTCTTTTTAACTCAAGGAGACGAGGTGTCACCTGACTATTAACTCGCCTTACAGAGAGATGTCGTTGGCAGAATGCTGACTCTCGGTCGCTGATCAACTTGCATAGAAGACAGATAATGTCGTCTTTCTTTTCTTTTACCGGTTTTTTGCTTTATATATAGCCTGTTAAAGGCCTCTGTGTAAAAGAGAAAGAAAATGTGAATAAATAAAAAGTATGTGCATAGGTATTGTATCAATCTTTTTTGTCTGAAAGTTTCTTTTTTATCTTCTGTATGGAACAGACCATGTCTGCAGAAATGATGTCCCAAATGGATACAAAGCTATGGTGAGTCGAGAAACTACTTATTGTTCAGTCATCTCATAGAGCATGAGCAAACCCCTGTATGATTCTACCCCAATAGATTGGAACCTCCTCAAAGTAGCAACCCAGTGCTGGGATTCCCGGTACCATGTCTTCCGTTTTGGTCTTCATGAAGTGTGTCCTACTTTTGAAGAATGTTGTACTCTTTTGTAGTTCATGCAAACTGGGGCCATCATTCGTCTTGAAATTAGGTACGGATTGAACAGATGCATGTGCCTTTGGCTACTTTGTGTACCAAGTCAAGACCCAGAGGATTTCATGTCTTCTGATGGCCTTTACTTAGATAGGATCCCGTAAGGAGACCTAGAGGACCTGACGTTCCAGCAACGTCGTCACGAGGCTTATATACTTTGTGTATGCACCAAATTCCTTATATGTCAAGAGCATAACGTAGTTACCCTTACCTTTCTCAGTGTTATGGACGAGTTATCATTTGATGCCAACCCTATACCCACTATACTTCCTGAAACCTTCAGAGGGTTAGACCATGTCTCTAAATATCCTCACCTTCCCTTTTCATGATGCCCAACTCTTCTCTATATTTGGTTGTGTCTAAAGCTTCGCATGGCAACCCCCCGTCCTCGGACAATCCCGTGCATCTCGTACTTTGGGTCATGGAGACCACAAGTTCATTTTGATACTGTACCTGAATGGCGCATCGGGTTAGAGACCCATGGCAGTTATGATATTGCTTGGAAGGCTCCAGGTTCTAACTCTTTCACCATGGGAACTGCCAGAACCAAATATATCTGTCTCCTTGGCTTGGAATACAGGCCCTTCTACATCCCTCACCGGATCATGCATCAGTTTGGGGGAAAACAGCAACCATGGGAACCTCTCTCGCATTTCTATCCGCCAAGGAAAATCAGCTCAAATCTCGGCAGGACACTCTACTCAGCATGGGAAAATCACATAGTAGTCCCCCTGCGCGACATCTATATTCCGTGTGGAGAAAGGATACATCTGGATTACTACTTCGCACTCCTTGCACACATGCCACCAGATGAAGAACCTGCAGAAGCCGAATAGCTCCCTGGTACTTTCCGCTCAGCTCAGGACTGCAAGGGTATGGACTGTTTCTGTACAGAAAATAACAAGTTTCTTTCCTGTTTTTCAAAGTCTTGTAAAAATGTTGGTCAGAAGTCAGGCTAGCACAGGCCTTGTTGTACAAAAAGTTGTAAAATATTAATCAGACATATAAATAAGTAAAAGGTTTGTTTATACTCTTCCAATTGCTTGCACAACTCTTCTGCCTTGCATGGATAAAATCTAAAACTAGTATATCTTCCCATCTGCAGGTAGAAAGTTTTTACACTTGAAGCCATTGCACCCAAGAAATTAAAAGCCTGGGCCCGTACCCAAGCCCGTTTAGAAGGAACCTTGGATCTACCTAACCCTTCAATTCCTACTCTTTTTGTAGCAATTTCAGGACCATCTAGTCTTTCAAATCTCCTTGCCATCATGGCAGAACCGATGGACCAGTCTCAGGTCATCCAAGAGCTACACCAGGCTGTAGCTGAACTCACTCAAAATCTCCGTGAACTCTCAGAAGAGAACGCCGTGTTGAGATCACCTCCTCAGGTTACTGTGCCACCCGTTGCACCTCAACAACCTATTCCTCCTGTCCATGAAACCATACCAGTTCAGCCCACTAACCAGTCTACAGCTCAGCCTCCAGACCCGTTCTTGGGAGAACAATATGCAAATGAAAACCATCCTTTTTCCTAGACTCTGAAACAATGGGAAGATAAGTTTACCAAGGTCAGTCAAGATCTCAAACTTATCAAAGTTCACGGATCAAAAGGACTCTCTTTCTGAGATGTCTCGTTGTTTTTCGATGTACAACTCACGACCAGCTTCAAATGGCCTGACATCAGTAAATATGAAGCGACTGGTTCTCCTCATAATCATCTCGCAGTGTTTAAGAGTATGCTCCGATCACAGGGTCTGTCCCCAAAACAGTTAGCTCTCGACTTTCAGATGTCTCTGAAAGGCGTCACATAGATATGGCTTCTGAGTTTGCCCGAGTTACCAATAATGGGTTGTGAGCGCATTATGAACGAGTTCATCAATTAGTTTTCTTACGAGGATGGCACTGAGACCTCCTGCCGAGATCTTCAGACCACTAGACAAGAACCCTTGGAGTCCTTCTCTGATTTCGTAAAGCGTTAGCGTCATAAGACAGCTCAGATGCTTAAGCGGCCCATCGAGGAAGAGCAGATCGACATGATGCAGCAGTACTTGACCTTGTCCTTCCAGGGTCCCATGGCCATACAGAGTTTCACCAGCCTCAAATACTTCATAGATAGCGGCAACAAGATCGAGGATTCCTTAGCTCGTGCTTGGCTCAGTAAAGCCTCCTCCTACTCTAGAAATACTCAGCCCAAAAAGCCCCCTGTATCCAATGAAGTTAATGAAACCAAGTGTGTTCCAGAAATCTCTGGACCTCAAGTTGTTTGGCAACAAAACAATGCTCCTCCGGGACCTGTCGTTGTAAACAGAACACCCAGGAATTCACTGCCTCACCATCCAATCTCACTACCATCCTGAAATTACTTCTCCATGCAAAGAAGATATTTCCACTTGCACACCGTCCGCCTCCCAATCCCCTGCCCAGAAACTGGAACAACAGAGAATATTGTGAATACCATCAGGGTAAAGGACACCAAACTGCTAGATGTCTCGCCCTGAAACATACTATCCAAGACCTTTTGGACAAGAAGCAATTCAATCTCCCGTCTGGGCCAAAATTCAATACCAACCCTTTCCCAAACCACAATCCGTCTTCGTCCACTACAAATGCCATCTTTACAAAATCTCCGCGAATCGACTTCTTGTCCCTAATTTGCACTATCGAATCCTATCCGTGGGGGACCGATAATAACAATTACATACAAGAAATCAAGGAAGAGGAACTCTACCCTCTTGCCGTTTGCGCAAACCTCGACGAAGAACCTTACATTCTAGACATAGAAGGGACTGGAATAGATGAAACTCCATTCGTCCTTTCATTGGAAGATCTCAGAATCAGTGATCCTGGAACCTCAGAGGTAGGACATCTCACTAGGAGCGGTAGGAACTATAAATCCCCAGAACTCAGTTCTGACGAGCAGATTGACGCTGTCAAACGGAAGGTCGTTAAAACAGAAGTTGATCAGGAAGATCTGAACATCATCAGGCAACTCAGCAAGACTCAGGCAAACATTTCACTATGGAGACTACTGATGGTTTCCCTTAAACACCGAGAAGTTCTCCTCAAGACTTCCCAAGTGTCGAAGGACACTACACCCGAGCAGCTTACAAATATGGTTGCAGCAGTCAGAGCTTCTGCAACCCTTTCATTTTCAGATCAGGATCTGACCCCGGAAGGAAAAAAACCATTCCAAGCCTCTCCTCGTTACTATGCTATATAATCAGAAGAAGGTACCTGCCATACTCGTGGACTATGGTTTAGCCTTGAACATTTGTCCGCTGAGCACGGCCACAGCTATCGATTTTGGTCCCGGTGACTTCACCCCATCTGATCAAGGCATCATGGCCTACGATAACTCCCGACGAGATGTAGTCGGAACCTTGTCTACTGCCATATTCATGGCTGGTGAAACCTTTGATGTTGAGTTCTAAGTACTTGACATCAAGTTCTCCTTCAATCTGTTGTTAGGATGACCCTGGCTTCACAAAGTAGTTAAAATAACTAAAATACAACGACAACGGAAAAATTTAGTAAAAACTAAAGAAAGAGGGAAATTTTAGCAAAAATTAACATCCATGAAAAATTTAGTACATAAACTAACAAATATGTAAAAAAATTAGTAAATCTAACATAACAGAACATACATACTTTAGTAAAAACAATCAAAATAAATGAAAATTTTAATAAAATCAAACAAAATACAAGAAAATTTTAGTAAAAACTATGGGAGATGATTTTTTCACACCCGCCCCCTGTAGGATTATCGCCCCCCTTTTCAAGTTATTTGACATCGAAAAACATCAAAGTCTGCCCACAATTAACATTAATAGAGGGGGCATATCAAAGTCTGCCCACAATTAACATTAATAGAGGGGGCATAATCCTACAGGGGTGAAAAAATCATATACCAAACCTAAATATAAATGGAAATTTTAGTACAAACCAAGAAAATATATGAACATTTGTAGTATAAACTAAGAGGATACATGGGCAATATAATAAAAAGCTAAAAAAATACAATTAAAATTAATTAAAGATGGAACGACAAACGGAAAAATTTATTAAAAACTAAAGAAATAGAGAAAATTTTTAGCAAAAACAAACTTCCAATATAAACTAACAAAATATGTAAAAAAATTAGTAAATATAACATAACAGAACATAAAAACTTTAGTAAAGATAATCAAAATACATAAAAAATTTAGTAAAATCAAACAAAATACATGAAAATTTTAGTCAAAACTAAGGGAGATGATTTTTCACACCCGCCCCCTTGTAGGATTATCACCCCCTTGTAATATTATTTGACATAAAAGCGCTGAAGTCTGCCCACAATTCACTTTAAAAGGGGGGCACAAAATTCTACAGGGGGTGAAAAAATCATCTCCCAAAACTAAACTTAACTGGAATTTTAGTACAAATTAAGAAAATACATGAAAATTTTTAGTATAAACTTAGAAGATACATCGAAAATTTAGTAAGCTAAAAAAATACAGTTCAAATTAACTAAAATGCAACGAAAACTGAAAATTTAGTAAAACCTAAAGAAATAGAGGAAAATTTTAGCAAAAACTAACATACATAGAAATTTTAGTATATACACTCACAAATATGTAAGAAATTTAGTAAATCTAACATAACAGAACATAAAAACTTTCGTAAAAATAATCAAAATACATGAAAAATTTAGTAAAAACTATGTGAGATGATTTTTTTCACACCTGCCCCCCTATAGGATTATCGCCCCCCTTTTAATGTTATTTGACATCGAAAAACGTCAAAGTCTGCCCACAATTAAAGTTAATAGAGGGGTGCATAATCCTACAGGGGTGAAAAAATCATATCCCAAAACTAAATATAAATGGAAATTTTTATACAAACCAAGAAAATACATGAAATTTTTTAGTATAAACTAAGAGGATACATGGAAAATTTAGTAAAAGGCTAAAAAAATACAGTTAAAATTAGCTAAAATGCAACGAAAAACGGAAAAATTTAGTAAAAACTAAAGAAATAGAGGAAAATTTTCGCAAAAACTAACATCCATGGAAAATTTAGTCTAAACTTACAAAAGATGTAAAAAAAATTAGTAAATATAACATAACAGAACACAAAAACTTTAGTAACGACAATCAAAATACATGAAAAATTTAGTAAAATCGAACAAAATACATGAAAATTTTGGTAAAAACTAAGGGAGATGATTTTTTCATTCCCGTCCCCTTGTAGGAATATTGCCCCCTTTTAATGTGATTTGACATCAAAAAGCGCTGAACTCTGCCCACAATTCACGTTAAAAGGGAGCACAAAATTCTACAGGGGGTGAAAAAATCAACTCCCAAAACTAAATATAAAAGGATATTTTGGCAGTTCATGAGTTAGTTATTAAAAAGACAAGCATTTTGTTTGTTTTTACTAAAATTTTCATGCATATTGTTAATTTTTCACTAAATTTTAGAGTTAACAAAATGCTTGAAAATTTAGGCCATATTTGGCTGCCAGGAATTTGTTTTCCTGATAAATCGGTAGTCTCCAAGTGGAGATGAGGGTGAAGTTAGCTAAAAATCTGGAAACGAAATCAGAAACAGTGGCTTCCGTGATGAGATGCTTTTAAAAGTCAGGAAACGTCGGGAAAAGGTAAATAGGATTTTGAGTAGAGTTTTTCGTTTCCTGATTTTTAGCCCCATCTCATCGCCCTAGATACCCCACATTACTGGATTTCCTTTCCTGATTTTTAGCAACTTCACCATCATCTCAACTGGGAGATAGGCAATTTATCATGAAAACAAATTCCAGGTACCCAAATGTGACAAAATAGTGTAAAACTATGAAATACAAAAACTAACAAGATACATGGAAAATTGAGTAAAAGCATAATTTAGTAAAACCAACCAAAATTCATGAAACTTAAGTAAAAAATGACAAAATACATAGAAATTTTACAAATAACTAAGCAGATATGAATAAAAAATAACAAAATACAAAGAAAAAATTAAGTAAAAGCTAACAAAATGCATGAAAATTTTAGTAAAACCAACCAAAACTCATGAAAACTAACAAAAATTAACAAAATACATAGAAAATTTACAAATAACTAACTAGATACGAATAAAAACTAATAAAAACTACATGCAAAATTTAGTAAAAGCTAACAATATGCATGAAAATTTTATTAACAACAAACAAAATGTATAGAAAATTCAATAAAAGTTAAAACTGAAAAAAACTAATAAAATACACGCAAATTTTAGTAAAAACTAACAATATACATGGAAAATTCAGTAAAAACTAACAAAATGTATGAAAAATTCAGTAAAAACTAACAAAACATATGGAACTTTTAGTAAAAATTAACGAGTAACGAATAAAACTTAACAAACTACAAGGAAATTTAGAAACAACCAAATAATTACATGCAAAATTTTGAAAAAACTAACTAAAGGAAAGTTAGAAAAAACAGAAAACTTACATGCAAATTTTTAAAAAACTAACAAAACCTATGGAAATTTTAGAAAAAACAACAGAAAACTTGCATGCAAAATTTTAAAAAAACTAACAAAACCTATGAAAATTTTAGTAAAAACTACAAATTAACAAAATACAAACAAAAACTAACAGAAATTTGGTAAAAAGTAACAAAACGGATAAAAAATACTAAAATTTCACAAAATAATGGATACTTTATAAAAAAGGAACGCAATACATGGAAAATATATTAAAAACTAACAAAACGTATGGAAAATTAAGTAAAAACTTAAAACTAAAAAAATAAATTGAAATTTTAGTAAAAATTAACAAAACACAAGAAAAATTTAGTAAGAAGTAAAAAAGATTGTTAGTTTTTACTAAATTTTCCATGTATGTTGTTAGTTTTTACTATATTTTACATGTTGTTAGTAAAACTAACAAAAGACACGGAAAATTTAGTACAAACTAACAAAGTATGAAAAACAACTAATAAAATACATGAAAAGTTTAGTAAAAATTAACATAATGCATGAAAAAATTAGTAAATACTAACAACATAACTTTGTAAAAAACTAACAAAATACGTGTTAGCCCAAGGGTTCCTTCAATCACCTTGTTTTGATGATTAACAAACGCAAATTGATTTGTCTTTTATGGACTAATAGTTTGCCTTGAGTGTTGTGCTATAGACATGTAATTCACAGGTCAATCCATGATAGCACCAACACACCATTGATGGCCTATGCTTGAAGATGGACCAAACGCAGTGCAAATGAGCTAGAGCACACTTGGACAAACCATACCTTGGAGGATCTATCAAAGAAAGAAGCTCAACATCAACCATCTCAAAGCATGGAACAAACAAAGGAAGATTAATGAAGGCCAAAGCTTATGGATCAACAACTTGCAAAGGAGCTTGAACCAAATCTTGGCATCGTCCTTAGAAGGTGTCAAGCAAAGAAGCTCAACCTAGAAGATCCCAAAGCAAGGTAAGCATATCATTGAAGATCAAATAAAGATTGGCTCAAGAGAAGTTCAAGAGAGTACTTAGAATGGTAGTATGCATCACCTTTCTCTCTTGTATTTTCTCTTGATCAAGGCACATCTAAAAATCCCTTTAAAATATATTTTTCAGAGAGACTAACACACCCCTTAAGGACTTAAATGGATAAGTGAATGGCCATGGTGGTGTACCAACATGTTAGGACCCATATGGCATTCAACACAACATTGAACAAAACAGAGTTCCGAAGAAACAACCTGGACCAGCAACTAAATCCTATCAAAACTTGTTTAAAAAATTTTCAAATATTTTTGAAAATATTTTTACCAGATAGCTCTCATTTTTCTCATATCCGTAGAGTATAAGAACGTCGACATCCGACCAGAAACAAAGGAGATATGAATTTTTTAAATTGGACACTGATTGTTGGAAATCCAGTCTCGGAACTCCGAGAATTATTCTCGGAGCTCCGAACTCCGAGAAATGCTCCAAGTTCTTAAAATTAAATCTCTGTTTGGTTTCTCGGAACTCTGAGAATACCCTCGGAACTCCGAGCAGTGTATTTGTTCAAAAAATTATAGCCGTTGGAGGCCCAACGACTAGTTGCCTCCAACGGCTAGTTGACTGTTTGACCCGAAAATAACCGTTTTGCCCCTAAAACGGTCATTCTGAGTTAGGACACCATATATACCCATCTAATGGGTCTAAAACATAAGATGAACATTGTCTAACTTCAACAAACCCTAAAAAATCATTTGTGAACTATTTTTGGGTAATTTCTCTCACCAACCTCTTGTGCCTTGATTTGAGAAAATCATTTGAGATTGGTTTAGGCCTAAACTTGTTTATTCTTGAGTGCATCATTGGAGCTTCAACTTGCATTGTAGCCTACATAGAGGCAAAGCTTTTTTATCTTCTTCTTGATTTGTATCGGTGGCAAGGGCAACCATGTTTAATTCCCTTGGGTGAAGCGCTTAGAACTCGGCGGTGAAGGAGATTCATTGTAAAGGTGGAAGGGCATCCTTATTTAATTCCCTTGAAGTGTAAAAGCCTCGGAGCCGGGCGTCGTGGAGGTCTCAATAGTGGAAATTCTCAAGTGCGACCTTGAGAAGAGTGGAGTACGCCGTTTGCCGAACCACTATAAATCTTTGTATCGCTTGTGTGATTGGTATTTCTCTCACTCCCTCTCACTCTCTTATTTGATTATTTGTGCTTGCATTGTTATTTAGAATTGAGTGAGTAGTTATCATTGATAATCAACCTAAATATCTTAACCTTGCTAACTAAGCTATTAAATCACTTAATGAAGTTTGCTAATCAACAAGGATTTTGAACTTACATTACTTTGTAATATTGTTTTAAGTTCAACCAAATCAAACTTAATTAAACAAGGGATAAAACTAGGTTGAAATTAGTAAAAAAATTTAAAAGGCAAAAGTTTTATAAACATCCTATTCACCCCCCTCTAGGTTGCCAAACCGAGGCACTCCTTGGATTTAAATTGGTATCAGAGCTTGGGCTCTTGATTAAGACCCTAACAGGTTAAGAGTTAAAATATCTAATTTTTGGCAACTTTAAAAGATAGGATCTAGACTACCCATTTGCGATTAATCGGATTATGGATCTTGGGTGATCCATATGAAGACATATCTTAAAAGTCTAGACCGAGATATGGTAAAGATAATTGAAAATGGTTTTGTTCTAAATGCTAAATCTAGAAGCTTAAATGAATATAACAAAAAATTATCTTTACTAAACACTAAAGCCCTTATTGCTATATGTTGCTCCTTACCACCACACATTTATGAGAAAGTATCATTTTGCAAAAATGCTAAAAATGTTTTGGACTCTATTGAAAATCTTCAAAATCAAAACATTTGTTTAATGGGATTATCTAATGAAAACCCCTCGGATAATGTCGAATTCACATATGAAGAACTTTTAGAAAATGTCCTAGAATTACATAAGAAACTTGAGGATCAACTAGCTAAGAATTCAAACTTGAAAAATAATTTAGCTAGTATTAACAAGGAGTTTAGAAAAGTAGAAAAAGATCATGCACATCTTAGTGAAGAAAATGAAATGCTTAAAAATAATTTTATTGAATTAAATGAAACTATTGTATCACTAAGAGAAGAAAACCAACTCCTTAAAGAAGAAGAAGAAAAGATAAAAATATTTTCATCTCTTGAATCAATCAACTACAAAACGAAAATCAATGATTTGATAATCAAGAATGAAACATTAAGGTTGAAAAATCATAAGTTACAAGAGAACGTAAAAATCAATTGCCATCATGATCACTCTTCTAATTCATCATCTTCATCCCATCCATCTACCTACTCTTTTGTATCTTGTAACTATTGTGGTAGATTTGGACATTACAAGTTTAAATGTACATTTAGACTTGTAAAAAGTAGTAAGTTTGTTTGGGTTAGAAATGACTTATCACCTAGAACAAACTTGCTTGGAACCAAGATGGTTTGGGTTTGAAAACCCCTAACATGATCAATATTGTGTTTATTTTAGATTAGGGGATGTGCTTTAATTGAATATCATTTGAAAATATATTTGTTGATACAATGTGCTTGTTCTTGTTTAATTTTTTTTGTATCAATACATGTTGTGCCTAAAATTGAAAATCATTTCAAAACATGTGTATATAGATATCATATGCTCATATTTGCTTAAATAACATATATCTATATATCACCTTAAAATTCAAAGTCTATATGCTTAAATGTAATTAATTTGAGACTTTGATATGATGAGCCTAATTGAATATTATTTTGAGTTTCCTAGTCTAAGTGCCCACATATACTTAAAAATCATCATACACTTAGAATATGTCATTCATCCACATGACAACCACAATAAAGCATTCAATGTGAAAACCATAAATTGTGCTTATAGAATATTCAACCACACCTCTTGCCCATCTGTTCAAATTAAAGTTTCAAGGATATCTTCAAAACTTGAACCCTTTTTTGGTAGTTGCTAGGAGTTAGGTTAAATGATCACATCATTCTAGCAAAACCAAAAGAAAAGAAACCCATAGATTTAAAGACTTGAACTTAAATGAAAATTTTTGGCAATCAAAATTGTACTTGAATAAAAATTTGAGAAAAAGCCAAAGTTTCATTCTTTAAACTCTATCTTTGGACAAATATGGCACTTGCTAGAGAATTATGCTCTTAAATTGTTTTAAAATATCATTTCTAGCAAAACTAAGATATTTAATGCCTTCTCTAAGAAATCAACTCAAATCCTTTCTTAAACATCTTTATGTGCCCTAGGTGAATAAACTTGTTTATTATTTTGCACCTAGTTGTCTTATCAAACCTATTCTATTACATGCTTAATAATTTTCATAAAATGTAGTAAGAATCATAGATGGGTTAAGATTTTGTGTATTTCCAAAAAGCTTTAATTGGATAATCTCATGACTAAGATGAACCAAGTAATATGTATAGGTATTTTATATGTAATTCACTTCAAGTAGTCATGAAAGCTCATATTGGAATACATGTGTCCAAGGTGGTTTCTATCATGTGATAAATATATTCTAAAAAATCCTTGGTCTGTTCCCTACAATCGTATAAGGATATATTATATAAGGAAGTTAAATCATGAATCTAGATTCAATGTATGACTTGAGAAAATATCATAGGAATCTAGAATCATATTTGGGCATTTACCCACTTGAGTAAAATTGAAATTCACTATGGTGGTTGTATACATTAGATTGTGATGGGAACATGTGTCTCCCACACATTGTTGGTTTTCAATAGGGCTTATGCACCTTGTGCCTAATGCCTTGTCATTTTACATGTGGTTGCGGATGTAGATGTAATGTTTGGACCATGCACATTATCTGTCATGCCCTTTGTGTCCAAACATGGTAGATTGTCCATGGAAACCTTGATGATCATATCTTTCTCATAAGGTATACCCTCACCTTCATGAATCATGGATGTCTCTCTAAGACATCATATTTTATTGACCATTCTCACTATGTCTTAGTTCAATAGAATTGAACTCAAATTGATATATACATATTCTATAGTTATCACCCATTGTTTGATAATATCTACACGTATGAGATATTAAACCTTAATCTTAAAAGTTACTCAATTTGTGCCCTTAGCCTTCTTAGATTCTAAGAGGGAGATGGTACATTCACATTAATTAAAATATCTAACAAATTGGCCTTATGCCAACATCTCAAACATGAATATGTATACATTTATATGTGATCTCCCTAGCTAGTTATGTATGTTACATACTTAGGGAAGTAAACCTTGAATTTGAAAAATATTATATCACATTTAGGGGGAGCATGAGCGAAAAATTGAAAATCTTTTGTGCTATGCTTTTTTATCATGATGAGCTAGACTATGGCTATCATTTTATCATGATAAATCGACACTTGGAGAGTAAGTGTCATTGTAGCCCAAGGGTTGTGTTTAACTTGGTATCTTTTGGAAAATATATCCAAAAACCTTTGGAGTCTATGCAAAGGCATCCCTTTCGATTCATGCATTGCATAATTCATTTTCAAAGGGGGAGCTTAAAAGTAAATTTGTCCTTAGTTACTTATCATATGATTCCTAATGTGGTTATCACCTCACATATTATAAGTACACTCATTTAGAGCATTGTTGCTCCATATGGGTTATGACCGGGGTTGTCTTGTGTTTTCAAGTGTAGTTGAAGACAAGAAGCCCATAGCCTAGGTGTTAGTGTCATATCCTTTAGGCTTTTGACTTACCTTGGATGTTAAAATATGCTATCATATGTTCCAAGAATAAGTGTTAGTGGGCAAGAATGCAAAATGTCATATTCTTCGGCCTATTGTGTAATGTCATGCCTTAAATCATAGGTTCATATAAGGCCAATGACAAAAACAGAAGGGGAGAGCTAAATTGTACTATTCTTAGGTTTATATGGATCATTGTGAGATGCTCACATTGTCCATTCTATTATGTCCCCACTAATTGTGCTAAAATTGCATATCTTAAAAAAAGAGAGAAGCTTAAATGAACAATCTTTTTAAACGAGAGCTAAAAATTGCACATCTTTCTAGATGTAGATTCATAGAAATAAAACAAACTTGTTTATCTTAATTTCTATGGATTTGATTACTTATCATATGTACCTTCACTTGATCATCTAGATTTTCATGATAAGTTGCACTGTCATGCCAAAATAGAGTTAAATATTTTTATTTCTATGCATGACAAGTTAAGGGGGAGCTTATAATTTGAAAACATGTATTCTTGCTTATCATGATGGGTTCAACATTATTTCATCCAGCTCTTTATGATAAGATTCTAAAAGGAATTCAAAAAAAATGGGGGCTTATCATGCTATACTTTAAACATGATTTACTTCTTTCATGATAAGTATAAAGTAAGCCTTAACTTGCAATTTTATTCTCGTATTTTGGGTCATAGGGTAAATAATAAAAGGTTTATTCAAATACTACGATATACCCTAAAAATTTGTGCTAAAAATGGAATGTCTCTTTGTTTTTCTAACATAAACTTGATTTGTATTAATTTACTCATTTTCTATGTTGGTATGCTCTTATCATGCAATATATACTTTGATTTTAATTGGTAAATCATGATAAGAAGTTAGGAGGAGCATCTAATCTCACTGAATATTTTTGATGCCTTATGTATTGTGCTTAAATGTTTATCCTTCCTTTTTGCTAATGCCAAAAGGGGGAGAAATTATGTAATTTATTAGATCCATTATCATATGCATTCTTGTACTATAACTTGTTAAATATAACTCATGCATATGTTGAGGGGGAGTAGTAACTATTAACTTATTTATCTAATCCTCATAAGAGGTTCTTCCTACCCGTCTAATCAATTTGGTTTGTTGTAGACACCCCCATTTTGCTATACTTTAAAAAGCAAAAGATTTGGTAGTTTGTCAAGTTTCGAGTCCGTATTCCACCTAGGATTAAGCATCTGTGCATTTTAGGGTAGATTTTGTCTCGTTGAAGGAATTCTGAAGTTGATTTGCGATCCTAAAGGTTTCTAGGGTGTTCCAATGGTATCTAGAAGATGAAAATTCAAGTTTCCAACAAACTGAAAAAAATCTGTTATTTTTAGAATTTTAGGGTTTTCCCTCATTTTTTCCCATTTTTACACTACAGGAGTACTTTGGTCATTCCCGATGTGTCTCGTTTGACCCCCGAGTTATATTTGAGAAATCTTGAGTGATTTTACAAATTTTGAAAAATTTGCTATTTTGAGAAACTCATGGGGCTTCCACATTTTCATCATCTTATGGATATTTCAATCATTTCTCATATATCCAAAACCATCTCGAGGGTACGGCTGATGGATTAGGAATAATTTCGTAAGATTTGGAAAACCTGCTAAATTTAGATCTCTCAAGATTTTCTCTTAGTCTTGCACTTCGGGGGTATTTTAGACATTTCCAGCATATCATATTTGGTCCATAAGTTGTGCGTAAGAAATCTTGAGTCCGTTCATAAATTTTTGAAAATCTGCTATTTTTAAAATTCTTAGGGTTTTCCTTAGTCTCGCCAAATTCTAGCACCTCGGGGTAATTTGGTCTTTTCCTGTGTAATTCTTTTTATCCCTAAAATATGTCTGAAAGATTATGAATGATTTCCTGAATTTTGGAAAACCTACTAAATTTAAAATTTCTCAGGAGTTTCGCTTAATTTGAAAATTCTGAGTGTTGAGGGCATTTTGCGTATTTTCAGGGGATACCAAATGATCCTGTTTAATATTGCTCACCGAAAGGACCCAATTTTAAAAGTGTCTATTTTTAAAGTTTGACCACAAAGACTTTCCATTTTTAATTTTTCCCTTTAGGGGTGAACCAATCTGAGGATATTTTGGTCGCATTTTGGTCCGAAAAATATGGGCATTTTGGTCCGAAAAGTTATTTTCCAAAAAAGATGGTCAAATCATGTGTGAGGGATGTACCATAAATGTCAAATGGGTTGGGTCCATATATAGAATGTCGAATTTAGAAAGATTTTATTGAATTTTTACTGAAAAATCCGAAACCCGTGTGAAATGGCCCATTGGGCTAAAGCCCGAAAAGATGGAGCTCATGTGGGTTCACCCATATGGGTCGACCACCATGGTGGGCGCCCCACATGGCTGACCCATATGATTTGAGCACCCAACCTTGATAATATCACAATGGTGACATCATATTTGTTAAAAGAAAAATAAAAAGATTAAAAAGAAAAGAAGGAAAGAAGGAAAAGATGAATGATTGCTTAAAATTGTTTTCTTCCAAAGAAGAAATTTGGAATGAGAATAGCATGTCTTGATTGACAAGAAATTAAGATTGGAATCAAATCCAATTTGGAAACAAGAAAGAAAGAAAGCAAGAGGGGAAAATTGGATACAAACAAAAAATGAGAGCTCTCACATTGGAAATTACTATTTCTCTCTTAACCCTAGTTTGTTTGTATAAAAATCAAAGCAAACAATCCTAGGAAGAATCCCAAGAATTCAAAAAAATCCAAATTCATCCTTTTTCGCTATCCTCGCAAAAAAAAGAAACCTCTTTTCTCTCGAAGTGTGTTCATCTCTCTCAAATGTTTTTCACAAAAGGGATTCTTGAATTCCCTTTTCTTCTTCAACAAATCACACATCACGGATCTTTGGGGTGTTCTTTAGGTCTTCTTCATCATATAAAAGGGTGCGACAAAGCGTATACCTCGGATCTACGCACCCTAGAGCCAATGAGCGCGATCAACGGTAGGATCTTTATCTTTGTAATATCAAACGTAGAAAAGCATGCTAGGGTTTTACTTTTGATAGATCAAATCAATGAATTTTTTCTTGAAATTCCAGTATGTTACAATATAGATTATAAATTTTTGAAATCCAAAATTTTACCAAAAAAATAATTTTCCTCCATTTAATAATGATTTTTTTCATTTTTTATTTAATATGGATTTAAATCGAATTATCAAAGCAAGTGTTTGAAAATGTGGGTTTCTTTAAAAACTGATATTTTTTGGGATTTCTATAAAATAAAATACTAGTGGAAACTTAATTTCCAATTGCGGTTTGGCCGTTTTAATTTTCATTCTATTTTTCAAAAAATAACCCTGAAAGGGGTTATTTCTTGATGAACGAAGCCAAAAGTATATCAAACCATGTCCACAATTTGTGAAATCTTGTTTCCAAACCAATAGACCACCCAAAAAGTTTTGGATTTTTCTGAATTTGTTTAATCCGGTTTTAAATTATTTTAAATTTCGGCCATTTTTAATAAATATCAAAAAGGTTTTAAAATTTATGAAACTCTCCAGAATTAATGTTCAATAATAAAATGAATTTCTCACAAAATGTTTTTTCCAAAAAAGGTTTATTTATTTATTTTCTAATCGCTTCTTCGTTTTACGTGTCGTAATTCTTTTTTATATTAATTTAATGAAATTTTAAATCTTTTTCCTACAAACAAGTAGTTTAGACCATTAGAAGGTTAGTGAAAAAATTTCAAAAGATTTTACAAAGGTTTAATTTGATTTCACAATTTTCTTTAAAAAAAACGGGTTTTAATTCCTAGGAAACGAAATCCCTTTTTTATTCAAAAATCAATTTTTTGCAGGAGCATTAATTATCAGGTCTTGAAATTTTGACAGTAAATCATATAACCAATTTATATCTACTGGAATTTGTACATGATTTTAGGATACCATTTAAACTACTTTTTAATTGATTCATTGATTTTATCCGAATTTTGTCTGAATTTTAATTAGCATCAAATCTTGATAAACACCTTTGAAATTTTTATCATAGTCTAATACCATGATTCTATCTATACTGTAACAGTTTTACTTGATTTGAGATTCGTATGCTACGAGTTGATTTGTTAATTTGCAATCTGACCTACATTTTGGAAATTCGGATATTGATAGCAAAACTTATTCCAAATTCATAAAATGCTTCCAGTAGTCTACACACATTCATATCTGTTACTGAAAAAGTTGTAATGAATTTGGAGTTCGATTGCTTAGGGTTACTGTGTAATCCTACCAATCTAGTCTTAATATTAATAAATCACAACTTAATAGCAAATCAACACAAAAGTCAGTGAAAACTTTCAGAAAATCCTAATTTTTTATCATATATTTAACCTTAAAATTGTTTGAAACAGAAACCCTAGAGGTTATAGATTCCCTTTGTAAATTGACTATACTGTGACGGTTTAACTGCCGAGATCGCATTCATAATCGTATACTAATTGTGATCGTTCCTGCATAATTTGAGCATGTAAATTATAGTATGTTGTTGGCTCCGAGGTCCACTGTTCACGGAAATCATGAGAATCATGCCAGGCAATAATATACTATAATTTAAGTGTTAAATTATACAAGGATTGAGAGCACGATGCCCTTCCATGGATGCAACTCAAGGCTGAATTTGCCAACCATAGAGCCTTTGGTATTCCTTAGATGTTAGGAATCAAAAATATTTTGAAAAATCAAAAATCATTAAGTCCAACAAATTGAGTTAACTCGATCCATGTCTTTGGAACCATTGGATTGCGGTCTCCTGTCGTAGGAACCTTTAGGGCCCCCTTAAGAACACTTACGTCATGTCATGTCCTAGGTTTTAGGAAGTCCTAGAGTTTGGAGTCCAGCCTCATCACGACCGTTTGCTATGGATAGCAACCGTGCCATAGATCTAGTTACACTAATCACCGAATTTTTTCCTAGGACAAACCTAGTTACTTAGGATGATGTTTAACCTGCATTAGTCTAAGGGACAACTTGCACTTAGATATGATCATATACCATCTTAGATGAAGTCCTAGGATAATAAAATACTCATCTTGAACTAAATAATCTCTCTTAAACTGTTGAAACAATCCTTCCAGTCTAGATCGGTGTCTTAGATGAGTTAGGCATAAGTAGCTTAGCTTAGGTGCACCGAACTACGATCAACTCTGATTCCAGTGAGGCTGGGATACGTAGGCAACTTGGATACTTGAGTGGCATACCAAACCCGAGTCGGCTCCACACATAAGTGATGGGGTTTTGTATATTAATTCTTAAATTAAAAGTAATTAAATCATTTAGAACTTTCCATGAAATTAGAACTTTAGGAGAACTTTTACTTAGATTGAATTCAAACAAATTAAGAAAATCAAGATACACATTTAGGAATTACTTTAAAATTAGATCTTAGGATGCATGTCACGTAGTTCGCACATTAATATAGAGTTAAATGAGCAATTTAAATGAAATTCAGAAGTGTTAACTTTTGGAATTGAAGACCAATTATCGGGCAGGAATGGTGCATGTGGTGGTAACTCTCCATACCTTCTATTCTCGTTACCAGGTAACGAGTCTAGATTTCTGGTCAATAATGGGTCCTAGATCATCTAGGTGGCGACTCTGTCACTCTCTTTTGTGAGGAATTCAGATTGCCTTAGTGATCCCAAGTTCACGGAAACGATGAATTAAATCACACCTTGCTAGGCTCGGCGGCTTACCCCTGCCCTTATGGGTACTGGGTTGCACGTTTGTTTGCACCATATGGCTTGGTTGCTGCCTGCTTGGTTGGGTAATTAAAATCAATAATAAAAAGCACATGCCATTCGCGTGGGTACGAGAGACCAAGAGAGAGCGTGGCGGCTCGCGCCCCACCCCTCTCGCGGGATCGGGTCCCACAGTTTGGCGACTCTGCTGGGGTCCACCTAACTTCATTAAAACTTCAAAGGATAAATCATTTGAATTTAATTTAACTGGCTCATAAAAAACTCTATCTTATATCTTTTACTTGTTAGATTAGTTTGTATGTTTTATTGTCCCATCACATTTTACTCAAATTTAATCTAACAAAACCTGAAGGCATCATAGATTGCGCAAACTTATTGCACACACTTACATCACTTGCATCTAAACCCTTGCATCTCACATGCACATACGTCCTATTTTATGAACCCGGAGTGTTATCTAGTATGGTTGGCTGGGATTTCTTCACCTGGTGCTTCTGTGCTAGAGAAGCATTCCACTCTTAGCCTAGTACCTTTATGGTGCGTAAACGGATCTCTTGTTAACGTACTGATACGCCGGACACTGGTACAGTATATTGAGCACGGATTCGTGCTAAGGGAACTCTTGGCCTTACCCCTAGATTACCCCACACATGCATATAGTATACGAACACACGTGCATCACGTGTGTGAGCTTAGATTAGGATATCTTATCCAATTGTGTCTAGATTAGGCCGTAGTCCATGTTCCAATGGCTACGATCGTTTCTTAGGAACACTAACAAAGTCTTGAGTCGAGATCCTCTCTCCACTCTGCTAGATTAGGATTAGGGTTTGATGCCTTCAGGTAACACTTTTAAAATGTATGAAGATTAAAAAACTTTTCCTTTGGGATTAGGATATAAATCCCATCTTTCCTAAGATCTCTTAGGATTAGCCATTCCTGATCTACCCGTTGAAAGCAATCCTATGCAATCTCATCTTTTGATCATGTGTCTATCATTCGTCTCTTGTGGGATTCAATTGTGTCTTCATTCCCTTTCTCAATTGGCAGAAATTGTGTCTCAATCATTTGATTGTGCAATCTTGATGATCTGATCGTACTTGTACCCTTAGTCTATTCTTACTCTAAGGGCAACCTTTTTCAAGAATATTTTGCTAAGTCCTTCAGAGTTCACTCTCATGATCCTTGAACTAGGGACATTTCCTTATACGATTTTGTCATCATTGTCATGTTTTGGTCCTTAAGGATTCATCTTATTGTCCCAATTACTTGCTTACTCCATCATCTTTCAGTCATTAAGTAGAAAGCGCACCTTGAATGTCAAGCTTACATTTTATATTCCTTGTTTCCATTCTAGGAACTGTCATAGCCATGTCTAATATTTCTCGGGTCCGGATCAATTCATTATTACAAATGAGGCCTGGCTCTCCGCAACCTTCCGTTGTTGATCCAGATTCTGCACCACCTCCTCTGTCAGCTCCTATGGCGAAAAGCTCAAGAAATACCCGGTCCAAACCACTGCTGATACCTTGGCTCTTATCCTCCAACAATTGCAAGAGCTTAAAGAAGTGAATCGCTGCATCAGGGCTCAATTGAATGAGATATTTGGCTCAGCTGATGTTACCTCTAAAGGCAAAAGCCCTAGCTTCTCCATGGCATATGGGTGTGCTCAAAGTTCCATGGCCATGGGTTCTGAAGGATTGATTCTGAATCTCTCTAGACAAATGGCTGCCCTCACGCAGGAGATTCATCAAATGAAGCAACAAATGCAGACCAATTGTTTCCAACCGCAGGACTCCAAGCTCTAAGATGATAGAGCACGAAGTTTTGTTATATGGAACTCGGCCAGTCAAAACTCTAAGGAACCACTCAAGTCTCCGACTCATGAGCATGATCACGAAGGACCATCCAAACCAAACCCGATAATCAAGCTCAGTAGTAGCAATGACGTGACAGTGACTCAGATGTCGGAGGAGATCTAAACGTAGTGTTGCTAGAAGGATTCCTTGATCCCCTGTCACTGGATGATCTCGATGCTTAGACGACCCAGGGTTAACAAAAGGAACATGTCTAGTTATGAGCCAGCGCTCGCCGAGCCTCCAAGCCAGACAGTTGCAGCAGTCTTAGTCATTTTGTTATTTTAATTAAGTCCAGTCATGATGTCAAGTCCAGTTATCAAGTGCAGTCTTCCAAAAGTTTGAATAAATTCATAGTCCAGTTGAGTTTTTTGTTGTTTTTATTTTTTAGTCAAGAATGTGAATCCTGAGTCAGTTCAGGATAAGTCTTATCAGATGTAGTTATTTTCAATTCAATAAAATTTGCTTCCTCTATACTTTTCAGCGTGTGCTTCTGACTTTAATAAACAATGAGAATAATACTCCCTCCTCGAACGAGGAAGAAGATGCCGCCGAAACTCCTCTTGAGGTGTAGCCTATGCTCAAACAAGAGGAGGAGTGCCGAACCCAGCCTCCAAAAGAGGAAATTTAAACGATAAACATTTGCACTGAAACTTTGATTCAATAAATGCCTATTGAAAATACATTGCCTTCTGAAGAGTGTGAAGAATTGGTAAACCTATTTCGAGGATAAAGAGATGGTCCAATAAGCGCTACCATTAATGCTAGGAGAAAGACCCAGATAGAAGGTTCAAGAAAGAATGAAGTGAATATCACATGCTATACAAGGGGCATGGATTCGAAACAACTTCCATATCTCCAGTCAATGGCCCCAGTCACAGGTTTCACCAGTGACAATGTAAAGCCATCAAATTCAATATGAAAAGTGCAAGAGAAATCATCTAAGAACGATCATCAAAATATCAAGGGCCACCGATTCAAGGATGAAATGATGTCCAAAAACCAGTATACACTCTCAAAGTCAAATTACTTATCAATATCTAGAAGGAAGAAGAATCATGATCTCTTACCGGGAAATGCCGTCAAACTCCATGAAAAAAAATAAAAATAAATAAATAATCAGTACCAGAGGGACTCTAGTAATCTAGATCAATTCCCAATCTGAACATCCGAAGGCCTCCTTTGGCCGAATAAATCCCAAAATCATAACCCAGCGTCAAAAGAATACCGGTTTGCAAACCTTTCGAGCCTGAATAAAATTTTCTTGAAAACCCATCAAACTAGGGGCATCGGCCCAGAACTACGCTAAGCCTGATCCCTACATTGGGGTACGTAGGCAGCCCGGTTAAACCGAGTTCGGTCGATTAAAAAAAAAGAAAGAAATTCAATCGTTCCAGGAAAAAAAAGAGGGACAAGTTCCAAAAGAAGAGAAGTCAATCCTTCCAGAAAGAAAGAAAAAAAATCAATTAACCTTCAAACAATTTATCTTCAAACTAGGGGCATTCGCCCTGAACTACGCACGACTTGATTCCTACCGTGGGATACGTAGGCAACCTGTTCACAGGTTCGGTCAAAATCTTTGTTGAATCTTAAGCCATTCTTTGAAAAGCCCTATCCTACCTATAAAGTCCTTCCGGTGTTCAGAATTAATTATCTAGGTCCCGAAACACGAAAAGTGAAAAAACAGAAAGAAAAAGAACAGAATTTGAAGATCTGTTAGACTGAAAACCTGAAAGGGCGGTCTAGGCAAAATTTAAGATCATTCCCCTGCTAAGTTGAAAACCTGAAAGGGCGGCTTAGGCAAAAGCTAAGGGGATAGCCTGCTGGATCGAAAACCTAGAAAGGGGGTTCAGGCAAAAGTTAAGGGTAACACGGTCCACGAAGTTAAAAACCCCGAAGAGGTGACTTGGTCACGGTAAGAGAATCAGTATAAGAAGGCTACATCCGGTATCAAGACTGAAGATCAACAGAAGTTCAGGCAAATTCAAGTGTCATCCTCAAAACTGGAGGCATTGAAGCTAAGCAATCTTAGGAGTCGTAATTAAATCCTTGAGGCATTACTGTTTTAAGGAAGATGTCCAGTGTTTACCAATTAAGAAACTATTCCTCGAAAGGATAG
This sequence comes from Tasmannia lanceolata, assembly GCF_043159265.1. Lineage (NCBI taxonomy): Eukaryota > Viridiplantae > Streptophyta > Magnoliopsida > Canellales > Winteraceae > Tasmannia > Tasmannia lanceolata. Next base: position 13,463,792 of record NW_027518679.1, on the reverse strand, counting down.
ACTTACCTGTGGGACCCGATCCCGCGAGAGGGGTGAGGCGCGAGCCGCCACGTTCTCTCTTGGTCTCTCGTACCCACGTGAATGGCGTGTGCTTTTTATTATTGATTTTAATTACCCAACCAAGCAGACAGCAACCAAGCCATAGGTTGCAAACAAACGTGCAACCCAGTACCCATAAGGGCAGGGGTAAGCCGCCGAGCCTAGCAAGGTGTGATTTAATTCATCTTTTTCGTGAACTTGGGATCACTAAGGCAATCCGAATTCCACGCAAAAGAGAGTGACAAGGTCGCCACCTAGATGAGGGATCTAGGACCCATAATTGACCAGAAATCTAGACTCATTATCTGGTTACGAGAATGGAAGGTATGGGGAGTTACCACCACATGCACCATTCCTGCCCGATAATCGATCTTCAATTTCAAAAGTTAACTCTTTTGAATTTCTTTTAAATGGCTCATTTAACTCTATATTAATGTGCGAACTACATGACATGCATCCTAAGATCTAATTTCAGTGTAATTCCTAAATATGTATCTTGATTTTCTTAATTTGTTTTAATTCAATCTAAGTGAAAGTTCTCCTAAAATTCCAATTTCATGGAAAGTCCTAAGTGATTTAATTATTTTTAATTTAAGGATTAATGTACAAAACCCCACCACTTATGTGTGGAGCCGACTCGGGCATGGTATGCCACTCAATTATCCAAGTTGCCTACGTATCCCAGCCTCACTGGAATCAGAGTCGATCGTAGTTCGGTGCACCTGAACTAAGCTACTTATGCCTAACTCATCTAGGACACCGATCTAGACTACATTTACTGTTTTAACAGTTTAAGAGAAATTATTTAGTTCAAGTTGAAGATTTTATTATCCTAGGACTTCATCTAAGATGATATATGATCCTATCTAAGTGCAAGACACCCCTTAGACTAATGCAGGTGAACCTACATCCTAGGCAACTAAGCTTGTCCTATGGGAAAAGTGAAGTGACTAGTGTAACTAGATCTATGGCACGGTTGTTATCCATAGCAAACGCCCGTGATGAGGCTGGACTCATAACTCTAGGACTTCCTAAAACTTAGAACACGACATGACATAAGTGAAAATCCAAGGGTGGTCCCGAAATGGCAAGAAAGAGGAGTGAAAATTATTAGGTTGCAAGCAAGTTTTAACCTTTTGAAAAACTCAAACCTAATTTGGAAATTAAGAGATCAACAATGAAATTCAAGCACACAAGTTAAATCTAGAGGTGTAATGCAAATAAAGAGCAAGAGTTTAAGAGAGAGTGCACCCGAGATTTAAAGTGGTTTGGTCCTCAAAACGCGAGGCCTACTCCACTCCACCAACCAAACTCGTTGATGGCTTCACTATGCGATCTTCTTAACTTCGGCGAAGATCAATTCCGATTACAATTCCGAATGCCTTTAACCTTGGTGGCAATCTTCACCACGGAGAGTGGGCTATGCTTCTCCGAACACTCGCCCAAATACAATCTTGATAAAGAAAGAAAGAACTGAAAACAATCCCTCACAAGGGTTTTCAACTTTGCAGAAGATGTACAAATTGAGCCTATGATCCAAATCCTAATCTTAGAGGATGAGAGGCATAAACAAGTTTTGATCACTCTTAGAATATACCAAGTAGAGTTTTAGAGTGTTAGGATTCCTGTTTGGTATGTTAGGAACACCCATATATATAGGAAAAGCCAAATATGACCGTTCAAGGGCATAGTGGTAATTCCAGCAAAATTACCAACGACTATTTTTCTTACCGTTATAGTGTTCTCGGAGTTCCGAGAAAAAATCTCGGAGTTCCGGGAATACAAACAGAATTGAAAAAATGTCTACTGGACCATTTCTCGGAGCTCCGAGGAATCTCTCGGAGTTCCGAGCTCGGAGCTCCGAGAATTCTCTCGGAGTTCCAAGAAGCCTATGTTGAGCAGATTTTCACTTCTTGTTTTTGGGCTTCCAACTTTACACAAAGATGGGATTGCTATGAGCATTCCAAGGTGTTGGAACACCATAAGGACAATCTTTTATACATTTAGGGTGTGTGAGATTAACTTATTTATGCCTCTAAAATCTAATTTAAGATTGGATCTTTTACAATCTAAATTAACTTCGATCTTCAATACGATTCTTGAAGTCTTCATTCGTCTTGGACTTCGATGACTTTGGCCTTCATGATGTGGTCCAATGAGATCTTCTTGGCCTTAATCCAAGCAATGTTGTCTTTAAGCAATTATGATCTACAACTTAGACAATCAAACACATTAGTGATCTTAAATCACTCGTGTATTGGAATCATCAAAATAAGATAGGAATTGCCAAGGTGGGAAGCATTGGGCTTACAATAAGTGTTCCTAAAGGGGGCTCTAAAGGTTCTTACGATGGAGACTGCAATCCAACGGTTCCGAAAGACATAAGGTAAATTGATTCAATTTGTTGAGGTTAATGATTTTCAGTTCCTTAAAGGTTTCCGAATCCTAAAATCTAAGGAATACTAGAGGCTCTATGGTTGGCAAATTTCAGCCTTGAGTTGCATCCATGGAAGGGCATTGTGCTCTCAATCCTTGTATAATTTAACACATAAATTATAGTATATTATTGTCTGGCATGATTCTCAGGATTTTCGTGGACAGTGGACCTCGGAGCCAACAACATGCTATAATTTACATGCTCAAATTATGCAGGAACGATCACAATTAGTATACGATTATGAATGCGATCTCGGCAATTAAACTATCGCAGCATAGTTAATTTACAAAGGGAATCTATAACCTTTAGGGTTTCTGTTTCAAACAATTTTAAGGTTAAATATATGATAAACAATTAAGGTTTTCTGGAATTTTTCACTGACTTTTGTGTTGATTTGCTATTAAGTTGTGATTTATTAACATTAAGACTAGATTGCTAGGATTACACAGTAACCCTAAGCATTCGAACTCTAAATTCATTGCACCTTTTTCAGTAACAAGATCTGAATAAGGTTAGACTACTTGAAGCGTTTCATGAATTTGGAATAAGTTTTTCTATCCATGTCCGAATTTCTAAAATTTGGGTCAGATTACAAATTAACAAATCAACTCATAGAATACGAATTGAAAATCAAGTAAAACTATTAAATTAAAGATAGAATCATGGTATTAGACTACTGTAAAAATTTCAAAGGTGTTTATCAAGATTTGGTGCCAATTAAAATTCACACAACATTTGGATAAAATCAATGAATCAATTAAAACGTAGATTAAATGGTATCCTAAAATCATGTAAAAATTCCAGTCGATATAAAATAGGCTATATGATTTACTGTCAAAATTTCAAGACTTAATAATTAATGCGCCTCTATAAAATTGATTTTTGAATAAAAAGGGGATTTCGTTTCCTAGAAATTAAAACCCATTTTTTAAAAGAAAATTGTGAAATCATATTAAACCTTTGTAAAATATTTTAAAATTTTTTTACTAACCTTCTAATAGCCTAAACTACTGGTTTACAGGGAAAAGATTCAAAATTTCATTAATTTAATACAAAAAAGAATTAAGACACGTAAAACGAAGACGCGATTAGAAAATAAATCAAAAAACCTTTTTTCAAAAAATCAATTTCATGAGAAATTTAATTTATTATTGAACATTAATTCTGGAGAGTTTCATCAATTTTTAAAACCTTTTGATATTTATTAAAAGTAGCTGAAATGTAAAAAATTTAAAACCGGATTTAAAAAATTCAAAAATATCTGAAACTTTTCGGGTGGTTTGGAAACAAGATTTCACAAATTTTGGACATGGTTTGATATACTTTTCGCTTCGTTCATCAAGAAATAACCCCTTTCGGGGTTATTTTTTGAAAAATGGAATGAAAATTAAAACGGCCAAATCGCGATTGAAAATTAAGTTTCCCGTAGTATTTTATTTTATAGAAATTCAAAAAATATCATTTTTTAAAGAAACCCACGTTTTCAAATACTTGCTTTGGTAATCCGATTTAAATACATATTGAATAAACATCGAAAGAAAATCATTATTAAATGGAGGAAAATTAATTTTTTGGTGAAATTTTGGATTTTCAAATCTTATAATCTATATTATAACATACTAGAATTTCAAGAAAAAATTCATTGATTTGATCTATCAAAAGTAAAACCCTAGCATGCTTTTCTACTTTTGATATTACAAAGATAAAGATCCTACCGTTGATCGCGCTCCTTGTCTCTAGGGTGCGTAGATCTGAGGTATACGCTTTGTCGCACCCTTTTATATGATGAATAAGAGCCAAAGAACAACCCAAAGATCCTTGATTTGTGATTTGTTGAAGAAGAAAAGAAAATTCAAGAATCCTTTTAAGAGAGATGAACACACTTCAAGAGATAAGAGGTTTTTTTCTTTCTTTTTCTTTTTTTTTTCTTTTAACAAATATGATGTCACCATTGTGACATCATCAAGGCTGGGTGCTCAACTCATGTGGGTCAGCCATGTGGGGTGAAAAGTTATTTTCCAAAAAAGATTGTCCGATCATGTGTGAGGGATGCACCATAAATGTCAAATGGGTTGGGTCAATATATAGAATGTTGAATTTAGAAAGATTTTATTAATTTTTTACGGAAAAACCCGAAACTCGTGTGAAATGGCCCATTGGGCTAAAGCCTGCAAAGATGGAGCTCATGTGGGTTCACCCATATGGGTCAACCACCATGGTGGGCGGCCCACATGGTTGACCCACATGAGTTGAGCACCCAACCTTGATGATGTCACAATGGTGACATCATATTTGTTAAAAGAAAAATAAAAAGAATAAAAAATGAAAAGAAGGAAAGAAGGAAAAGAGGAATGGTTGCTTAAAAAGGTTTTCTTCCAAAGAAGCAATGTGAAATGAGCATAACATGTCTTGATTGACAAGAAATTAAGATTGGAATCAAATCCAATTTGGAAACAAGAAAAAAAGAAAGCAAAAGGGGAAAATTGGAAACAAGCCAAAAAGGGAGCTCTCACATTGGAAATTACTATTTCTCTCTTAAACCTAGCTTTTTTTGTATAAAAATCAAAGCAAACAATCCTAAAAAAGATTGAAAAAAATCCAAAAAATCTGCTCTCTTGAAGTGTGTTCATCTCTCTCTCAAGTGTTCTTCACAAAAGAAATTCTTGAATTCCTTCTTCTTCTCCAAGGCATCACACAATCAAGGATTATTGGAGTGTTCTTTGGATCTTTTTTAGCGTATAAAAGGGTTGGACAAAACGTTTATCTTGGATTACCAACCCTAGAGGCAATGATCGCGATCAACGGTAAGGATTCCTCATCTTTGTGAAGTAGAAAAAGCATGCTAGGGTTTTAATTTTGATGGATCAAATCAACGAGTTTTTCTTTGAAATTTCAGTATGTTATAATATAGATTATGAGTTCTCAAAATCCAAAATTTGATCCAAAAATTAATTTTCCTCCATTTAAAAATGGTTTTCTTTTGTTTTTATTCAATATGGATTTAAATTAGATTATCAAAGCAAGTGTTTGAAAACATGGTTATTTTTAAAAACAGATATTTTCTGGGTTTTATATAAAATACAAAACTACTGGAAACTTAATTTCCAACTGCGGTTCGACCGTTTTATTTTTTATTTTATTTTTCAAAGAATAACCCCGAAAAGGGTTATTTCTTGATGAATGGAGCCAAAAGTATATCAAATCATGTTCAAATTTAGTGAAAGATTGTTTCCAGTAGTTTTACAAGGTTATTAGATCACCCAAAAATTTTCATATTTTTTGGAGTTTATTTAATTGGATTATTAATTATTTTACATTTCGACTATTTTTAATATATACCAAATCGTTTTAAAAATTGATTAAACTTTCCATAATTAAAGCCTAATAATAAATGGAAGTTTTCATTGAAAAATATGTTAAAAAAATAAAGTTTTTACTGTTTTCTAATCGCTTTCCCGTTTTACGTGCCATAATTTTTTTTCTTATTAAATTAATATATTTTCAAAATTTTTCTTTACAAACTAGTAACTTAGGTTACTGGAATGTTAGAAAAATATTTTTAATTAATTTTGCAAAGATTTGATAAGGTTTTACAATTTATTTTAATAAACGGGTTTTAACGCCTAGGAAACAAATTGATCTCTTATATTTAAAAACCAATTTTATGGAGGAGATTTAATTTTTAAGTTTTGAAATTTTGATAAAAAATTTATAATCTATTATATATCTACTAGAAGTTTTTATTTGATTTTAGGATACCATTAGGTTTGCTTTTTAAGTAATTCTTTGGTTTGATCTGATTTTTGTGTGAATTTAAATGGGCATCAAATCGCAATAAAAATTCATGAAAGTCATAATGTAGTCTAAGATCATGATTATCTTTATATGTAAGCGTTTAAATGGATTTGAAATTGATATACTATAGGTTGCTGTGTTAATCTATAATCTGATTTGAATTTTGAAAAATCAGAAATTGATATCTAATCTTAATGCTAATTCATGCAAATTTTTCAGTAAGATTTAATCATCTATATCTTTATTTTGTAAAAGTTTGGAATAATTTAAAATTGATATTATATAGGTTACTGTGTTAATATATAATCTGATTTGAATTTTGAAAAATCAAAAATTGATATCAAATCTTAATGATAATTCATGAAATTTTTCCAGTAAGCCATAATCATATATATCTTGTTACTGGAAAAGTTTCAACTGAGTTGGAGTTCGATTGCTTAGGGTTACTGTCTAATCCTAGCAATCTGGTCTTAATGATATTAAATCACAATTTAATAGCAAATCAATACAAAAGTCAGTAAAAATCTCCAAAAAATCTTAACTTTTCATCATTAATTCAATCCCTAACTTTTTTGAAACAAAAACCTTAGGGTTCATAGATTGCCTTTGTAAATTGGCTATGCTGTGACAATTTAACTGCCGAGATCGTAACCATAATCGTTTACTAATTGCGATCGATCCAGCATAATTGGAGTGTGAAAATCCGATATAGGGGGTCCCAAGTTATAATAGAAATGGCAACTATGAGGAGGGAGAATACGGTTGTTTAAGAAAACTAGAATTTACCAATTTGAAAAACTTAAACCGATTAAGAGATCAAAAACAATATTTTAAGCATACAAGTTAAATCTAATGGTGCAATGCAAATGAAAGAGCAAAGAGATAGAAAGAGTGCACCCGAGATTTAAAGTGGTTCGGTCCTCAAACCCGAGGCCTACTCCACTCCACCAACCAAACCCGTTGATGGCTTCACTATTTGATCTTCTTAACCTTGGCGAAGATCGGTGCCAATTACAATTGCTTTAACCTTGGTGGCAATCCTCACCACGGAGAAAAAGGGCTCCGCTTCTCCGAATACTCGCCCGAATACAAATCTTGAAAGATGAAAGAAAGAACTAAAAAATCCCTTCACAAGGGTTACAAAAGATGTACAATTGAGAGCCTATGATCCAAATCCTAGAGTTGGTGATGAGAGGCACAATTGAAGCTTGATTCACTCTTGGGTATTCAAATGAAGTTTAAGAGTGTTAGGATTGATGGTTTGTATGTTTAGAACACCCATATTTATAGGAAAAACAAAATATGACCGTTCAGTGGCATTACGGTAATTCCAGCAAAATTCCAAACGGCTCTTTTTCAGACCGTTGGAGTGTTCTCGGAGTTCCGAGAATAATTCTCGGAGTTCCGAGAATTCTCGGAGTTCCGAGACAAAATCTCGGAGTTCCGAGAAGCCACACAGAAATTGGAAAAAGTCTACTGGACCATTTCTCGGAGTTCCGAGAATAATTCTCGGAGTTCCGAGAATTCTCGGAGTTCCGAGAAAAACTCTCGGAGTTCCGAGAAGCCTATGCAGAGCAGATTTTCAATTCTGTTTTTGGGCTTCCAGTTCTCAACCAAGATGGGATTGCTATGAGAGTTCCAAGGTGTTGGAACTCCACAAGTACAATCACTTGTTTATTTAGGGTGTGTGAGATTACTTTAATTATGCCTCTAAAAACCTAATCTAGGTTTGGATCAATTACATTTAAGAAATGGTCTTCAATATTAATTTCTTCATGTCTTCAAGTCTTCATGACTTCTTGCTTGATGACTTTGGCCTTCCAATTAGTGGTCCAATGTGGGCTTCTTGGCCTTCAATCCAAGCATCCTTGATCTTACTTTATCAAGATCTACAACTTAGACAAACAAACACATTAGTGATAAATGATCACTTGTGTATTGGAATCATCAAAACAAGATGGGAATGCCAAGGTAAAAACCATTGGGCTTACAATCTCCCCCTTTTTGATGATGACAAGCACAAGAGATTTACAAATAAAAGCATATACTCTTTTCACATTTTTCTTACACTAGAGACTTTACTCTAGATTCTTCTCCCCCTTTGTCATCAACAAAAAGAAGGGGTAAGAAAAACAAGGGTTTAAAATTTACAATTTTAAAGCTCCCCCTTTTTCAAAGAAAAATTCAATTTTAACTCCCCCTAGTTAAAATAATTTTACAATACAAGAGGGGTTATCAAACAAAACATACAAATGAAATATATTCAATTTTAAGTTCAAAAACCCCTAATCTACACAATATGAATATCATCATATGGGGGTTTTGGGAACCCAAGATTTCTTGGTTCCACATCTAGCCCTACTCTTGGATGCACATTGGAATTGGTAATGACCATTCATTCCACAAAAATGGCATCTAACAAGAGGGTTAGATACACTAGTCCTATCATGATAAGCATGTTGAGGTCTAAGACTAGTTTTACTTAGGATTATGTCAATAATTTTATTTCCATTTAGAAATCCATGTAAACATAATCTAAGTCTTTCATTTTCATTATGAAGATGGGATGTTTGAACTAAAAGCTCATTTCTTTCATCTTCATAAGAATTGGAGGAGCTTGCCATATTTTGAAATTTTAGAAGTTGGCAAGTTTTCTCATCCAAACTACCCTTAAGGGTATTAATCTCAAGTTTATGATTTTCAAGTGTAACTTGTTCTTGAGATATGGAAGAAGATAAATCACTTTTCAAAAATTCAAGTTCTTTTTCTAACTTTAAAATGGATTTTTTAAGAACTTTGTTTTTGGAAATTTGGGTATGCAAGGTTTCACATAATTCATCATAAGGTATGCTATCACTTTTACTACTAGATGAAGAATATGAGGGGTTAGAGTTTACCTCAACTTCATGGGTGATTGTCATGAAGCAAAGATCATCTTTTTTATTTTCTTCCCCTTCACTTGAGCTTTTGCCCGATGTGCTTAACGCATCCCAACCGGCGGCAAGAGCCTTATGCTTCTTCCAATCATTCTTACCCTTGTACTTAGAGGAAGTTGATTTTAGAAGTGGACAATCCGGTCTTTTGTGTCCTATCTTCCTGCAATTGAAGCATCTTAAGGCTCCATCAACATCACTTTCTTCTTTCTTTTTCTTATCTTTCTTATGCTTCTTTCTCCACAAGCTCTTGAATCTTCGTAAAGCTTCTTCTTCGTCACTATCCGCTTCACTTGATGAGTCTTCCTTGGAAGCCTTGAGTGCTAGGGATCTAAATTCCCTCTCCTTCTCCTTTGGCTTCTTTTCCTCTTGTCGGCTAGTAAGGAGCATCTCATGGGTGATGAGAGATCCTACAAGCTCCTCTATGGTTAGAGTCTTGAGATTTTTTGACTCTTGAATCGCGGTCACCTTTGGATCCCAATGGGGAGGAAGAGACCTAAGTAACTTACTCACAAGCTCATCGTTAGGATAAGATTTACCAAGATTAGCTAGTTCGTTAGAAATAATAGAAAAACGAGTATACATTTCCGAAATACTCTCGTTTGGACTCATTCTAAACATTTCATACTTGCTCTTTAACAAGTTTATTTTGGAATCCTTGACTTGTGATGTTCCCTCATGGGTAGTTGCAAGGGTATCCCAAATAGTCTTGGCGGAATCAAAAAGAGCAACTCTATTAAACTCCTCGGTAGCTAAGGCACAAAACAAGGAATTTATTGCTTTGTAGTTCAAATTAGCTTGCCTTTTCTCTACCACATTCCACTCTTCAAAAGGATTGGAAGGTACATTGTATCCATTTTCAACAATGTAACAAAGTTCCACATCTATCGAAAGAAGATAGATGCGCATCCTTGTTTTCCAATGTCCATAGTTTGACCCATTGAAGAAAGGAGGTCTAGTTGTGGAATGGCCTTCCGGAAGTCCGGTTCCAATTTGGTGTGCCATTTCACAATTAGAAGTTGCCAAATAAAATCTTTCCCTAGTTAGATTTTGAAATAACTTTTACAAAAATTTTAAAATCTTTTAAGAGCCAATGGCTCTGATACCAAATGAAAATCCGATATAGGGGGTCCCAAGTTATAATAGAAATTGCAACTATGAGGAGGGAGAATACGGTTGTTTAAGAAAACTAGAATTTACCAATTTGAAAAACTTAAACCGATTAAGAGATCAAAAACAATATTTTAAGCATACAAGTTAAATCTAATGGTGCAATGCAAATGAAAGAGCAAAGAGATAGAAAGAGTGCACCCGAGATTTAAAGTGGTTCGGTCCTCAAACCCGAGGCCTACTCCACTCCACCAACCAAACCCGTTGATGGCTTCACTATTTGATCTTCTTAACCTTGGCGAAGATCGGTGCCAATTACAATTGCTTTAACCTTGGTGGCAATCCTCACCACGGAGAAAAAGGGCTCCGCTTCTCCGAATACTCGCCCGAATACAAATCTTGAAAGATGAAAGAAAGAACTAAAAAATCCCTTCACAAGGGTTACAAAAGATGTACAATTGAGAGCCTATGATCCAAATCCTAGAGTTGGTGATGAGAGGCACAATTGAAGCTTGATTCACTCTTGGGTATTCAAATGAAGTTTAAGAGTGTTAGGATTGATGGTTTGTATGTTTAGAACACCCATATTTATAGGAAAAACAAAATATGACCGTTCAGTGGCATTACGGTAATTCCAGCAAAATTCCAAACGGCTCTTTTTCAGACCGTTGGAGTGTTCTCGGAGTTCCGAGAATAATTCTCGGAGTTCCGAGAATTCTCGGAGTTCCGAGACAAAATCTCGGAGTTCCGAGAAGCCACACAGAAATTGGAAAAAGTCTACTGGACCATTTCTCGGAGTTCCGAGAATAATTCTCGGAGTTCCGAGAATTCTCGGAGTTCCGAGAAAAACTCTCGGAGTTCCGAGAAGCCTATGCAGAGCAGATTTTCAATTCTGTTTTTGGGCTTCCAGTTCTCAACCAAGATGAGATTGCTATGAGGGTTCCAAGGTGTTGGAACTCCACAAGTACAATCACTTGTTTATTTAGGGTGTGTGAGATTACTTTAATTATGCCTCTAAAAACCTAATCTAGGTTTGGATCAATTACATTTAAGAAATGGTCTTCAATATTAATTTCTTCATGTCTTCAAGTCTTCATGACTTCTTGCTTGATGACTTTGGCCTTCCAATTAGTGGTCCAATGTGGGCTTCTTGGCCTTCAATCCAAGCATCCTTGATCTTACTTTATCAAGATCTACAACTTAGACAAACAAACACATTAGTGATAAATGATCACTTGTGTATTGGAATCATCAAAACAAGATGGGAATGCCAAGGTAAAAACCATTGGGCTTACAGAGTGCGTAAATTATAGTATGTTATTGGCTTCGAGGTCCACTGTCCACGAAAATCCTGAGAAACATGCCAAGCAATAAGATACTATAACTTACGTGCTAAATTATACAAGGGTTGAGAGCACGAATCCCTTCCATGGTTGCGATTCGAGGCTGAAACTTGCGAACCATAGAGCCTTTGGTATTCCTTAGATGTTTAGGAATAAAAAATTCTCAAAAATCGAAAATCATTAAGTTCAACAAATCGAATTAACTCGATCCGTGTCTTAGGAGCCGTTGGATTACGGTCTCCTATCGTAGGAACCTTTAGGGCCCCTAAGGAACATTTATGTCACATTGTGTCCTAGGTTTAGGGAGTCCTAGAGTTAGGAGTCCTAGAGTTAGGAGTCCAGCCTCATTACGGTCGTTTGCTATGAATAGCAACCGTGCCAATAGATCTAGTTACACTAGTCACCCCTTTTTCCCATAGGTTCACCTGCATTAGTCAAAGGGATGTCTTGCACTTAGATAAGACCATATAACATCTTAGATGGAGTCTTAGGATAATAAAATCTACTCAACTTGAACTAAATAATTTCTCTCAAAACTGTTGAAACAGTCAATCCAGTCTAGATCGGTGTCCTAGATGAGTTAAGCATAAGCAGCTTAGTTTAGGTGCACCGAACTACGATCGACTCTGATTCCAGTGAGGCTAGGATACGTAGGCAACTTGGATACTTGAGTGGCATACTAAGCCCGAGTCGGCTCCACACGTAAGTGGTGAGGTTTTGTATATTAATCCTTAAATTAAAAGTAATTAAATCACTTAGGACTTTTCATGAAATTAAAATTTTAGGAGAACTTTCAATTAGATTGAATTCAAACAAATTAAGAAAATCAAGATACACATTTAGGAATTATACTGAAATTAGATGTTAGGATGCATGTCATGTAGTTCGCACATTAATATAGAGTTAAATGAGCCATTTAAAAGAAATTCAAAAGAGTTATCTTTTGGAATTGAAGACCGATTATCGGGCAGGAATGGTGCATGTGGTGGTAACTCTCCATACCTTCCATTCTCGTAACTAGGTAACGAGTATAGATTTCTGGTCAATTATGGGTCCTAGATCCCTCATCTAGGTGGCGACTCTGTTGCATGAAATTTGGATTGCTTTAGTGATCCCAAGTTCACGGAAAAGATGAATTAAATCACACCTTGCTAGGCTCGGCGGCTTATCCCTGCCCTTATGGGTACTGGGTTGCACGTTTGTTTGCACCCTATGGCTTGGTTGCTGTCTGCTTGGTTGGGTAATTAAAATCAATAATAAAAAGCAAATGCCATTCGCGTGGGTACGAGAGACCAAGAGAGAGCGTGGCGGCTCGTGCCCCACCCCTCTCACGGGATCGGGTCCCACAACATCGTCCAACACAAGCTGCCTTTGTTACCAGGAATTAAACCTAAAAAGCAGAAACTAAGGCGAATGAAGCCCGAGTGGATCTTAAAAATAGAGGAAGAAATTACTAAGCAGCTGACTGCTGGGTTTCTACAAGTAGTGGAATATCCAGAATGGCTTGCAAACATAGTGCCTGTACCATAGAAAGATGGGAAGGTGAGAATGTGTGTAGATTTCAGGAATTTGAACAAGGCAAGTCCAAAAGATGATTTCCCTCTACCACTTATCGATATCCTGGTAGACAATACGGCCGAGCATGAATTACTATCTTTCATGGATGGTTTCTCGGGCTACAATCAAATTAAGATGGCACCCGAGGACATGACTAAGACCTCGTTCATTACACAATGGGGGACCTATTGCTATCGGGTAATGCCATTTGGTCTTAAGAATGCCGGTGCGACATACCAAAGAGTAGCTACAGCCTTACTCCATGACATGATACATAGAGAAGTCGAAGTTATGTCGATGATATGATTGTAAAAGCCAAGGAAATGAGCGATCATATCCCGAACCTTAAGAAGTTCTTTGAAAGAATACTCAAATACCAGCTTCGCCTGAATCCTAGCAAGTGTGTATTTGGGGTTACCTCTGGTAAGTTGCTAGGATTCATGGTGAGCCAAAGGGGTATAGAGGTAGATCCTCAGAAGATTAAGGCTATCCAGGAGATGCCACCGCCTAAAACCGAGAAGGAAATTCAAGGATTCCTAGGAAGGATACAGTTCCTAAGACGATTCATTGCTCATATTACATCAACCGCGAATCAATCTTTAAGCTCTTAAAGAAAAATACCTCCAAAGAATGGACAGAGGAATGTCAACAGGCCTTTGAGAAGATAAAACAAAGTTTGTCCGAACCACCGATAGTAGCACCAGTAATACCAGGACATCCATTGCTGCTTTATTTTTCAGTAACAGAAACCACCATGGGTTGTATGTTAGCACATCAAAATCCAGAAACCAAGCATGAAAAGGCTGTATATTATCTTAGTAAGAAGATGTTGGAGTATGAACAGAAGTACACTGTCCTAAAAAAAACCTGCTTAGCCTTGATTTGGGCTACTCAGCGACTCAGACATTACCTTTTATCACATAAGGTCCTGCTTTTGTCAAGGATGGATCCTCTGAAGTATCTCTTTGAAAAACCAGCCCTGACAGGTAGGACTACCAGATGGTTATTATTGTTTTCAGAGTTTGACATCACCCATGTAACCCAAAAATCAATAAAGGGCCGAGCCATTGCTGAACAATTGGCAGAAGCACCCCGAGAAGAAAGTCAGCCTTTCAAGCCGATGTTCCCAGATGAAGAGATCATGATGGTAGAAGATGAATATTCAGAAACTGGTTGGACCCTCTATTTTGATGTAGCAGCAAACCAAACAGGGCAAGGAGTAGGGGCATTGCTTGTGTCACCCCGAAATGAGCATGTTCCCCTTGCCGTTAAGTTACAATTTAATTGCACCAATAATATGGCAGAGTATGAAGCATGCATTGTTGGACTTGAGACCGCATTGGCCTTAGGCATAGAGGATCTTGACGTATATGGAGATTCAAAGTTAATCATTTGCCAAACTCAGGGAGAGTGGAGAACCAGAGAAGAAAAGCTACAGCCATATCATGAATAGTTGGACGTTCTTGTTCAACAATTCTGGTGCATCACTTTCAGTTATTTACCAAGGTTGAAGATTAGATTCGTCGATGCCTTAGCCACATTAGCTTCTATGATTGACATACCTCACAATATGAAGATGAGACCCATCACGGTTCAGGAGCAATGGGCTCCTACATATGTTGATGCTATAGAAATAGCTGCAAGATGTCCCGATGGCAAGCCATGGTACACGGACATAAAGAACTACATCTCAGACCAGGGGCATCCCGACGAGGCCTTGAATAAAGAAATGAGGACTTTGCAGAGATTGGCAGCTAATTTTGTCATTTGTGGAGGGGAGTTGTATCGACGGTCTTTTGACGGAATTCAACTCTTATGTGTTACTGAAGATCAGGCAGAAGAAATTCTCGCAGATATTCATGAAGGGGTGTGTGGGCCTCATATGAATGGGAAGATGTTGTCAAGGAAGATCCTACGTCTGGGGTACTATTGGTCAACATTGGAAGCAGATTATCACACATTTGTGAAGAAATGCTATAAATGTCAGATACACGCGAATCTCATCCATGTACCACCCACCGAATTGCATTCTCTTACCTCTCCTTGGCCATTTTCGGTGTGGGGAATTGACATTATTGGCAAGATTTCTCCTAAGTCGTCTAATGGTCACGAGTACATACTCGTTGCAATTGACTACTTCACCAAGTGGGTTGAGGCCGCTTCTTACGCAAAGCTTACATCCGCATCAGTTTCTAAATTCATACGCACCAATATCATATGCAGATATGGAATTCCCCACGAACTTATCTCAGATAATGGATCTCATTTCAAGAAGGAAGTAATCACTCTTTGCCAAGAGTTCAAGATTAAGCATCATAAATCCTCACCTTATCGACCACAAACAAATGGAGGGGTAGAAGCTGCAAACAAAAATGTCAAAACTATCATTAGCAAAATGTCAGAAACCTAAAAGGATTGGTCGAATAAGCTACCGTACGCCTTGTGGGCTTACAGAACATCAATTAGAACTTCAACTGGGGCAGCCCCTTATTCTCTTGTTTATGGGATGGAAGCAGTACTACCTGTTGAGATCCGTGTACCCTCGCTCCGAGTGTTAACTGAGGCTAAGTTGCCAGAAAATGAATGGGCAGATGCCAGATATAAAGAATTGAACATGCTAGATGAGAAGAGGTTAAAGGCGCTTTACCATGTACAGGGTTACCAGCGCAGAATAGCCCGAGCTTTTAATAAAAAGGTTAAGATCAGAGCTTTAGAAGAAGGCAATCTTGTTCTAAAAGAGAACCGAGTGCCAATGTTTGACCCAAGGGGCAAGTTCAAAACCATACTGGTCAGGACCGTACATTATGGACCAAATCTTACCCGGAAAAGCCGTCAAGCTCCGTAATTTAAATGGAGAAATATTGTCAGAACCAACAAATCTTGATCAACTCAAGAGGTTCTATACTTGAACACCAGAAGGCTGTCTTTTGGCCGAATAAATCCCAAATTCATAGCCCAAAATATTAAAAAAAAAATTAAAAAAAAAAAAATATATATATATATAACCTTTTGGCGAACCCTTTTTAGCCAAAGTAACATTTTCCTTCGAAAACCCAATATACTAGGGGCATCCGCCCTGAACTACACATGACTTAATCCGTACACTGGGGTACCTAGGCAGCTCGGTCAAACCGAGTTCGGTTGTTTCAAAAGAAGAAATTGAATCATTCCAAAATGAAGTTGAAAATAAAAAAAAAGAAAAAAAAATTTTGAGTGAAAAGAAAACAAAAAGAAGAATAATTTACCTTCAAACTAGGGGCATTCGCCCTGAACTACGCATGACCTGATTCCTACACTGGGATACATAGGCAACCTGTTCATAGGTTCGGAAATTCTTGCAAAACCTTAAACCATTCTTTGAAAAGCCCTGCCTCACCTATAAAGTCCTTTTGGTATTCAAGTAAAAAAAAAATAATGAAAAAAAGAAAAAAGAGAAAAAGAAAAAGAAATGGAGCTTGAAGATCTGCTAGATTGAAAACCTGAAAAGGCTATGTAGGAAAAATTTAGGATCATTCGCCTGCTAAGTCGAAAAACTGAAAGGGCGGCTTAGGCAAAAGTTAAGGGGGTGGTATGCTAAGTCGAAAACCTGAAAAGGCGATTCAAGCAAAAGTTAAGGCCGAGCGGTCCGCCAAGTTAAAAATCCAAAAAGGAAACTTGGTCTTGGTAAGATTGGGTTCACGCCAGAAGAATTACTTTGATCTCTAAAATCACAGTATATCAGGCAAAGCTAATAACAATGATTCTTGAAACTATGGGCATTAATTTCTAGCAATCAGAAAGTTGATAGAAAAATATATGAAGTATTACTGCCTTAAAAAATAAGTGAAGGTGTTTACCAATGGAGAAACATTCTTTAAAAGACGCCAGCCTAACCCAAAAGAAAATACTGATAATTCAGAAGCATCACAGGATTACTTGAGTAATATTTCTTACTTCGTCATTTTATTACAAGTACATGTGGTTTTTAATTGTTTTAAAAAAAATTACGAATTCCATTTTAAGAATTGTTGTAGGATGCAATCACTCTGAAAACAGGTTCATTAACAGGTTCTGAGAAACTTGAAAAAGGCAAGACTGTCATGAATGGCGAAAAATCTTTGAAGAATGATCTCTGATCAATAAATAGAAGAAAGTTAGAATGCCCCAAACTGGGGCAGGTTGCTAATGAAGTGGCATCTCATATTCAAGACTTGAAAGTCCTTTACTGCACGGTGTTATTAAATCCTTTGCTTCCAAAGTTATTAAATGGAGATTTCGATTTCCTTTTTCTGATAATCTCTGTCAAAACTCAAATTATCATATCTCTCTTAGTCCATTTGAAAATGGTCGCTTCTCTTTGAACATCATGCGAATATGATATCTCATTTCCTTGGAATATGTATAAATATGGTGTTCAATTTTCTTCGAGTCCATTCAAAAATGGTATTTTTATTCTCTTTGAGCATCATACGAATATGATGTCTCATTTCCTTGAAATCCGTATAAATACGATATTTCATTCTCTCTGAGTCCATTTGAAAATGATCTCTTCTCTTTGAACATCATGCAAATATGATGTCTCATTCCTTGGAATCCGTATAAATACTGCATTCCATTCTCTTCGAACCATTCGAAAATGGTCTCTTATTCCTCTTTGGGATCCATACAAATATGGTATCTCATGTTCCTTGGGAATCGTACAAATACCGTATCTCATCCTTTCTGAGTCCATTAAAAAATGGTCTCTTATTCCTCTTTGGGATCCATACAAATATGGTATCTCATGTTCCTTGGGAATCGTACAAATACGGTATCTCATCCTTTCTGAGTCCATTAAAAAATTGTCTCTTATTCCTCTTCGGGATCCATGCAAATATGGTTGCTCATTTTCTTTAGAAAACCGTACAAATAAGGTGTCTCATTCTGGTGTCTCGTTTCCTCTGGGTCTGTACAACTACAGTGTCCTGTTCTCTTTGGACCCATACAATTATGGTAGCTTTTTCCTTCCAAGTCCGTACAAATACGGCCTCTTATCCCTTTGAACCCGTACAAGTACGAGGTCTCATTCTTTTCGAATTGATTCAAAAATGATCTCTCAATTCCTCATTGCCCATTCGAAAACGGCGTAACATCATAATTATCGTTTATTCTGAGTTGCGTAATTTTTGCAATCAGATTGGATCCATCTCCCCATTATTCTGAACCATCAAGTCGTGGTGTTTAGAGTAAATAATTTTAGATAACATTCTAATTCTAGGAGTTCGTCTAGGGTCTTGCATTAGGTTAGGTTGCATGCATTCACATCTAGGTTGCATTTTGTCTAGAGAGTCATTTGTTGGCAAAATGCTTCGCAAAATGGTGTTATCACTTTTGCTTTGGTATTCAATGAATACGTCATCTCTACCAAAGAGGGGCATCTGTAGACACCCCCATTTTGCTCCGCTTTAATCAACAAAGAAGTTAGTGTTTTTCTATTGGTTTTGTAGTGTCTTTCCTTTCCGTGTCCGTCTCTTACATTTTTAAATCTTTTCGGTCATTTGCATCATGTTTCGTGTTGTCTTGCTAAGTGTTGAGAAGGGTTATTCACAAGAATCAAAACAAGAGAGAATTTAGACCCACTGGGTGGACTCGCATTGGACATTTCGATTAGATTTGGATCAAGCAAGTGTGTACTGCGTTGTTTTCATAACGGGCATAGTGTATTTCGGCCAATGGACATTGCAGCCCATCAAATGGACAGCTAGGATCATCCCATCAAGATGATTTGTAGGTGTAGCCTAATTTATATTGTGACCCATCATTTGGGCGGTTTGGATCAGTTCAAGGTGGTGTTGGAGGAGACGCACCCAATTCACATTGCAGCCTGGTTTGGATCAACTGATGGAAAAGGTTTAAGAAGGCACGGCCAATTTGCTTTGTGGTCCATTAATGGGAAGTTCTCAATTATTATAAGGAAATGAGTTAGGAGGCGCAACCAATTCACATCTATCTCGGCATTTGTTGGCTCGAATCAGCCCATGGAAATGATTTTTTTAAGCATAATCTATCTCGGCATTTGTATGGCTCGGATCAGCCCATGGGAATGACTTTCTAAGCATGATCTATCTCGGCATTTGGTGGCTCGGATCAGCCCATGGAAATTACTTTCTAAGCATAATCTATCTCGGCATTTGCATGGCTCGGATCAGCCCATGGGATGGTCTTGATCACCCAACGAAATGAGCATACAAGTATTTTTTTTTAAATATACATATAAGAATGTACTGCCACACCAAGGCATGATCCTAACCATTCATTTAATAAATAAAAAAAAACCTAACCGACTCTCTCTAATCCTACAGCAATTTCTTAGCCCCATCAGATTTCACGTTTTGAGATTTAGGGACTAGCCTTTTCTCTCCTCAAATTGGCCTTCTCTCAGTTGGAGCAAATTGAACTATTTTTTGGCAATCCCTTATAAGTCCCACACGAATAATAATATGCAAACTCATCTTGTTTTTTCTTTCTCATTTGATAGTGAGGGCCTTTTGGAAAGAAATAAATAAACATAAGATAACCAAGTAATGAACCCACAATGGAACCGAACAAACAACTTATTTGATTTTTTTAATAAGTAACCTAACCGACTCTCTCTAATTCTACAGCAATTTCTTAGCCCCATCGGATTTCACGTTTTGAGATTTAGGGACTAGCCTTCTCTCTCCTCAAATTGGCCTTCTCTCAGTTGGAGCAAATTGAACTATTTTTTGGCAATCCCGTATAAGTCCCACACGAATAATAATATGCAAACTCATCTTGTTTTTTCTTTCTCGTTTGATAGTGAGGGCCTTTTGGAAAGAAATAAATACTCATAAGATAACCAAGTAATGAACCCACAATGGAACCGAACAAACAACTTATTTGATTTTTTTAACTTCTATCTTTTGAAATGGCAAAATCACCCTCTCGTGCTATGTGACACGTTGAGGTGTGTTCAGTTCCATTGTTAGTCCCTTACTCCATTACCAATTTAGAAAAAGAGATTTAAGTGGAAAGAGATTTCAAAAGGGAAAGAGAGTGGTTTAAGAAATCTCACCAAAATAAATCATGATATTTTCTAGAGGAAGAAATGGGCCACCATAAATTGCTTATGGAAATTATGGCCAATGAATGGGAATATACCATGTTAATTTTTTGGAAAAGGAAAAAGAATAAAATCCAAAGCAGGAAGGATTCTATGAATATAATAATTGGAACGGAAGCAAATTCTGAGGAAGGAAAGTTCTTTTTATGTTGGTGACACACCTAAGAGGGTTTTTGGATTATTGCTAAATAAACAAGAGTTTTTTTTGGAAACCGCGCCAAATTTAGCCTTTCCGGTTGCTTAGTGAATGGGTTTTCTAAAAAATAAAAAAGGCAAGTGGGGAAAGACTAAGAAAGAAAACACATATTTACATAAGGGATGTCCTCAACGAAAAAAAAAAAAAACGCTTGCTAAGCCCATACATCTTGTTCTCTATTCGTATTTACCCTCCATCATCTCCTTTTTCCCATGACTCTTAGCTCCCTTCTATTTGGTGACCGAATCTCTTTGGAGTCAAAACTTCATCCTTTTCAAGAGTAGCCAGAGCTATCTTTCAAGAGTGAATTGTTTGATCTTAAAATCATAGCAGATTCCATTTTCTCTAAGTTTAAGAAAATTTTCTTCATCACTAAGTCAATTCCATCTTCTCCAAGTTTGGGAGAATTTTATCCACCAACAAAGAGAAGTAAAAGTATTAGACAACGCTTAGATTCTATATCGGCGAACTCTCTTGGATTCATGGGCTCTCGGTTTCGGATCGAATCGCCACCAAAACTCGATTGTTTTGTTCGGTCTACTTGATATTCGCGGGTTGAGATTCTTCATCAAAGGGATTTTCTAGAGCGTATAAAAGGGTGCGATAAAGCGTATATCTCGGATTTACGCACCCTAGAGACAAGGAGCACGATCAACGGTAAGTTCCTCCATTTTTTATAAATATCAAAGGTAGAAAAGCATGCTTATGGCCGTTTCTTTTTTGTTTTCTTCATGATTTTCGTAAAAGCTACCATGCATGATTTTGGTGGGTCAGTTTATTTGATTATCAATTTTGGTAAAAAAGGAATCGTTATATAAGAAAATTGGGTGTTTAACCGAATAGGATATCTAGTGGCTTTTGAATCGTTTTACAAAGTGAGTAATTTAAAACCAAGGTTTTTTCGCGAAACTATATTTTCTGAATCTTAATGAGGTTAAAAGAACACCAAAAATCTAAAAATTCCGGTAGATTTCATTTGTTTTGATGGCTCAAAAATTCGTTCAAAAAATATCCGGAAATAGGATTTGGATGGTTCTAAAAATCGTTCATATAACAAAACAATTCGAAACTGATTGAAATTTGGTCCTCAGAAGATTTTTAATGTTTGAAAATCATAAAAAAAAATTCAAAAGACTTTGAGTTTATTTATTATTTTTACTGGAATTGTTTTGATAAAATCACTAATTTTCATGTATATGAAGGACATATCATTAAACAAATTCCTTAAAAGCTGAAATTTGGTAGGAAGATGAACTGACCAGTCAGAATCATATTGTAAATTTTGTGGAAGTTATGGAAATATTTTAATATTGTTTATTGATTTTTAATTTCTCTGACCAGAACATAAATATATCTGTTAAAAATAGAAACTTATCGACATAATGTCTGAAAGTTTTTTCATACTTTTCTATTTGTCCGAGAATGGTCTAGTAAAAGTTTGGTTGGATTTGGAATTAATTTGATATATTTGTTAGTATAATGTCATCAATCTGACCCAAAAGTGGAAACTCAATTAAAAATTGAATTTCAATCTTTAAAATCATGAAAAATTAAAACAAAATATATTTTTCAAGAACACATCATATCCTAAAGTTTCTGAAACAGATAACTTAATTAGCTATAGGCTTCTTTGTAAAATCATTAATCTTATCCAATTGAGATAAATTCCATTAAAAATCCAAACTAATTCAAAGCACCTTGAAAATTTTCAGAGAACTCTAACTTTTCATCATGTATTCAATCGCTAAGCCATCTGAAACAGAAATCTTAGGAGTAATATATTTCCTTTGTAAAATAACATGCTAGGATAATTTAGATGCCGAGATTGTAACCATAATCGTATACTAATTGTGATCGATCCAGCATAATTGGAGTGCATAAATTATAGTATGTTATTGGCTCCGAGGTCAACTGTCCACGAAAATTCTGAGAAATATGCCAGGCAATAAGATAGTATAACTTACGTGCTAAATTATACAAGGGTTGAGAGCACGATTCCCTTCCATGGTTGCGATTCGAGGCCGAAACGTGCGAACCATAAAGCCTTTGGTATTCCTTAGATGTTTAGGAATAAAAAATTCTTGAAATAAAAAATCATCAAGTTCAACAAATTGAACTAGCTTACTCCATGTCTTTCAGAACCGTTGGATTGCGGTCTCCATCGTACGAACCATTAGAGCCCCATTTAGGATCACTTGTGTCATGTTGTCTTCTAGGTTTTAGGGAGTCCTAGAGTTAGGAGTCAAGCCTCATCACGGCCGTTTGCTACGGATAACAATCGTGCCATAGATCTAGTTACACTAGTTACCCCACGTTTTCATAGGATGGGCCTAGTTACCTAGGATGTAGGTTAACCTGCATTAGTCTAAGGAACGTCCTGCACTTAGCTAGAACCATATAGCATCTTAGATGAAGTTATAGGATAATAAAATCTTTAACTTAAACTAAATAATTTCTCTTCAAACTGTTGAAACAGTTAATCCAGTCTACATTGGTGTCTTAGATGAGTTAGGCATAAATAGCTTAGTTTAGGTGCACCGAACTACGATCGACTCTGATTCCAGTGAGGCTGTGATACGTAGGCAACTTGGATACTTGAGTGGCATACCAAGCCTGAGTCGGCTCCACACATAAGTGGTGGGATTTTGTACATTAATCCTAAAATTAAAAGTAATTAAATTACTTAGGACTTTTAATGAAATTAGAATTTTAGGAGAATTTTCACTTAGATTGAATTCAAACAAATTAAGAAAATCAAGATACACATTTAGGAATTACACTGAAAGTAGATCTTAGGATGCATGTCATGTAGTTCGCACATTTATATAGAGTTAAATGAGCCATTTAAAAGAAATTCAAAAGAGTTAACTTTTGGAATTAAAGACCGATTATCGGGTAGGAATGGTGCATGTGGTGGTAACTCCACATACCTTACATTCTTGTAACCAGGTAACGAGTCTAGATTTCTGGTCAGTTATGGGTCCTAGATCCCTCATCTAGGTGGCGACTCTGTCACTCTCTTTTGCGTGGAATTCGGATTGCCTTAGTGATCCCAAGTTTATGAAAAAGATGAATTAAATCATACCTTGCTAGGATCGGCGGCTTATCCCTGCCCTTATGGGTACTGGGTTGCACGTTTGTTTGCACCCTATGGCTTGGTTGCTGCCTGCTTAGGTGGGTAATTAAAATCAATAATAAAAAGCACATGCCATTCGCGTGGGTACGAGAGACCAAGAGAGAGCGTAGCGCCTCGCGCGCTCGCGACCCTCTCGAGGGATGGGGTCCCACAGTCTTATTCTTAGTTTGTTTCTATTTTTGATAATTATGTCAAATACTATTTAGTAAGCTTTTAAATGAGTTTTCAAATTTGTAAAAAAATGTTGTCTTTTGTTAATGGTCCGGGTTTAGAGTTCTCTGAAAATCCGGATCGTTACAGTTGGTATCAGAGCGTAGGCTTTTGGTCCCTAGGGCTAGTATCTAGAAAAGTCGAGAGATGGTTAAACTATGCAAGGAACACATAGGATTGACACAATAGATTCGTGTGTAGTATAGACACATGAGTCAATTGTGTGGTAAGAACCACGCAACAAACTCACGTGCACCGGGGATGCCTGATTCGATATGTGAGAGAGTTATGTTGGCAAATACCAAAAAAGTTAGTTGTGACCTCCAAGGGCAATATTAGTCGTGTCACATAAATTCAGAGTGTCATACCGTTCTATGTGCCAATGAGGACATTGGGCCCTAAAGCTGGGTGGATTGTAAGATCCCACATAATTTAGTGAGATGTCTTATGTTCTAAAAAAAAAATTGATACATTGCGAGTCTTTGGTATCGGTTTAGGAAAGGGTAGTTAGGCATAACTTAAATAAAAGCCATCAACTTCCCTCATGATATTCATAATACGCTCAAAAGAAAAACAGCACCAATGCATGTTACTTAATTACTTTCATTCAACACAAATAATAGACCAAAGACATATAAAGAACTCACAAACTTCATAATACGTTGTCTGTTCAATTAGAAAAAAAATTTCCTTCAAATTATAAATTGTATTTAACTTAGAGATTTTCAAAGTTGTCTGGGGAGGTACACTGTAAAGATCCGGCCCCACAGGGCCCTAGAAAGTTAATAACCTTAATTAAATCTGAACCGTAGATCCCTAGACAAAAAAAGTCACTATGTATTTTTATTTTTTAAGTATAAACTATTTTTGGGGCATCAAATCTTGTCTGTTCGACATGATTTTGGTCCCGGTAGATGGGTATTTGGAATACCTATCCAACAGACCCAAGATTTAGCAAGTCGGACATGATTTGGGTAAGTTATGACCTTTTTTCTATTAGGATTAGGCATAGTTTTGAGTTTTGTCTTATTAGGCAATTTTTTAGGAGTGCCAATATTAATATTTAGTATTTTCCTTTTTAGTTAACTTAAGCAATAAGATAAGAAGTAAAGAGACCTAAATTAAAATGAAAACTTACTTTTTGTGGATGGATTAGAATATGAAATAGACTAGAATTAGGAGTCTTAATTAGGGAAAACCTAAAACACCACAAAGATGGGTTTTATAAAAACCCAAAACGTGGGTTTTTCTCTCCATTCATGCGCTCGCCCAAAACGAGAGAGAGAAGAGAAAGAAAAGAAGAGAAAAGGAGGAGGGATTTGGCTTTTGTCTTCACTTCTTTTGAGCTTTTGTCATCATAAAAGTAAGTACCCTAAACTATTTCAAAAGCATGATAAAGCTAGGGTTTCAAACATGAAAATTTCATCTAAAATTAGATAATTAAATTTGTAATTTTTGGATTTACTATTTATAGTAATTTCGGATTTGCTATTTATAGTAATTTCCGTATTACTATTTATAGTAAAATTTCGAATTTAATATTTATAATAAACTTATGGATTACTATTTATAGTCAATTCGAATTACTAAAAATAGAAAGATTTTGGGAATTTAAAAAAAAAAGAGGGAGAAAAAGAGAAAGAAAGAAAAAAAAAAGAGAGAAGAAAAGAAGTGGAAGGCTAGGGTTTTCGATGTTTTCGCTTTCGTTAGATTTCGATTTGATCTACTGTATACAATGTTTTCTTGAAGTTTTTATTTTCTTTAAGGATCAATAACTTATTTTTAAATTCCTTTTCAAAGTTTTATGCCCTAAATTAGTATATATTATATTTTCTTTATGTAAACGCCACTAGGAGTAACCCAAAGTGTTAAGAGATTTGTTTTAATCGATCTATCCTATACGTGTCATATTTTGTATGTATTTCTCACCGTTTTTATCAAAAATCAGCTTGTAGATATTAGGTTCTAAATCTTGATGGTTTTATAATGAAACCTATAATGAATATGATATAGCTCGAAAAGTGACTGTTAGGGTGAAAGTCTTACTTAGGCTATTCATAGGAGTAACTTATGACTTACTATAATAGGAGAGAATAAATAGCTTGAAACGAACGAATTTAATTAGAGAATAACTTTTAGCTTTAACCAATTTAATAGACACTTTGAGATGTGATAATTACAAGTTTACTTTCGGTTGACACTTAGAGCCATTCACTTCATCTCTTTACACTCAAACTCTAAGGCACGTGATAGTGGCTTTCATGGTAACGGTTACATGAATGGTCTTGTTATTATGATTGCATTTTGTGTGATTAGATCCTTTTCTAAATGGTTAAAATCGATAACAAGCTCTGTTTTGATAAATTGTTGAAAATATGGTAGTACACTAACCATGCAGGGGAAAGTAAAAGAAAAATCCCTCATGACAGAGAGGGAAAGTGGTACTGTAGATACCCCATTTTGACCAAACCCTAAACCCTTGTGTTCAAATAAACACCCTTCAAAGTAGTGATCTAGGGTCCCAAATTTCACCCTAAGATAAGTTAGGGTCCCATCAAGGTCCCTGCAAAATTTCGTCGAAATCCGAGTAGGTTTGCCTAGCAAACGAGCCGAGTAAGAAGTGAGGTGAAAAAACAGAAAGGGGATGAATTATCCTACTCTAATTTTTGACCTAATTTCTTCCCGAGACCACCTATTCTAAGCAAAATCAAATATAAAACAAATAGGAGGGGTGTCTTAGGGTAAAAGAAGGGGATAAAATTATGTTAAATTTTTACTTAAAATTTTCTCTTTAGACCACCCTTTTGCAACCAAAATCAAAGCAAAATTTTTCAAAATGAGTTGTCCTATAAACTAACGGGAGACAAAAATTAAGGAAAAACTCTATAAATATAGCATTTGGGCTCTCATTTGAAAAAAATTAGGGTTCTTAATCTAATTTTAGAGAGAGGAAGACAGAGAGCTTTCTAGAGAGAGAGAAGATTCTAGAGAGAGAGCTTTCTAGAGAGGGAGAGAGAAGATTCTAGAGAGAGAGAACTTTCTAGAGAGAGATAATTCTAGAGAAAGAAGGAGATCTAGAAAGAGAAAGAAGGAGATCTAGAGAGAGAAAGAAGGTCTAGAGAAAGAAGGAGATTTAGAAAGAGAAAGAAGTAGATCTAGAAAGAGAAATAAGGAGATCTAGAGAGAGAAAGGAGGAGAAGAAGATTTCAAGGAGAGATCCAAGAGAAGAGCACAAGGTTAGTAGATTTTGAGTTTTCTTTGAAAATCTAACCTAAAATGGGAAATCTAAGTGGAAAATGCTTAAAAATGGTTAGATCTAGTAACCTATAGCTAAAATCTACCAAAATATGTTTAAAAACATGTCTCATATAAAGATCTAAAGCAATTCACCTTAGATTTTGAGTTCTAATTGAATTTTGATGTGAAAATGGCAAAATAAAGTGCTGTCCAAGTGTATTTTGACCAGTTTTCATCAATTTTCGGTTGAAATTCGTAAGAATTTCTTATGTGAATGTGTAGAGCTCGTTGAGGTCTTCGATTTGGCGTATAATGGCCCAAAATTGGCCTAGAAATGAAGAAGTTATGCCAATTTTAAGATTTCAGCTGAAAATTAGGGTTAAAATGGTGAATTCTTGGATGATTTTTGCGAAAATCTTTAGATCTGATGTATTAGGTTTTGAAATTCAAAACTTTATGTGTTAATATGTGTGTGATGTGAATATCTAGTGAAATCCATTATAGATCTAGGGTTTTGATGTGAAATGCTCTTGTAAGATGTTGAAAAACTTCAAAACTATATGATGTCCAGATTTGTTTTTTGATTTTTTTACTAAAATCTGGTTAGAACTGACTGCTCTACTTCACATAAGAGTTGTAGAACTTGTTGAGATCTTCGATTTGGCATATAAAGGCTCAACATTGGCCAAGAAGCGAAGACGTTATGCCAATTTCAATATTTCTGCTGAAAATTTAGGTTGAAATGGTGAATGTATGAATTTTTTGTTAGAATTCCTTAAAGTTGTTAAAAAATGAAACTAATATCGTTAGATCTAAGCCTAATCAGCATGTATTATCATATATTTGTGTCAAATTCCCATAGATCTTGTGTTTGAATGAAGTTTTGATGTGAAATGTCATGAAATTGTGTTGAATTACATGCTATCCAGATTTTATTTTTAATTTTTCACTAAAATTCGATTAGTTCTAACAAAAGTAATACACATGGAAGTTGTAGATCTTTCCGAGATATTCGATTTGGCATCTTACGGGCCTCATAACGATGAAAAATAAAAAAGTTATGCTACTTTTAAGATGTCAGCCAAAAAACACTACATTTCCAGATTTGAATTTGCCCGGAGATGGTCATTTTTTGGCCACTTCCGGCAAGATCCATCTGAAATTGTCAACGGAGAAAATTTTATTTGATCAATTTCTTAAAACTTTGTTGTTGAACAATTTTCTTGGAAATGTATTTTTGATCCTCTGTTTTGCAAAACCAAATCAGAACTTCTGAAAAATAAAACTGCATAAATAAAATATGAAATCAGCCTAAAGATGACCGTTTTTCGGCCACTTCCGGCGAGAACCGGCCGAAGTTTATAACTAATGAAATGTTTCCTGATGTGTCCCCTACAACTTTATGTGTATCACTTTTGCTAGTTTTGCCATTTGAAGAGTGTAATTTGAAATACAAGTTCTCAGCTTCCATGTAGAATGCAAATGCGTGCTTTTGATGCATGATTCATGCTTAGACTAGTGGGCAATGAAGGCGTTATCCTAAGCCCATCCTTAGAGGACTTGTTTAGTCCGAGTAGCTCTCCCCTCTCTCATTTAGAATACTTGTTAAGTCTTTTAGACGTGTTTAAACCATATAATCCTTCCTTCATTGCAAAGGGCGATGAAAGCGTTAGCCCAAGCCCATCATTAGGAGACTTGCTTAATCCGAGTAGCACTCCCCTCTTTTATTTAAAAGACTTGTACAGTATTTTAGATGTGTATCCCTTAAAACAAAAGGTCATCATATTCATTGCACGGGCAATGACAGTGTCATCTAGAGCCCCGTTAGGAGACATACTATGTCTCATTACGGTGCTTTTCCTTTAAAGACAAGCCTTATCGTTTAGAGCCTATCCCTTAGGGAGTTTATCTTAGTCATGTATAGAGTAAGCCCATAGGAGGCATGCCTTGCCTCATTTATAGGATTCCCTTCAAGTTGCACCCCTTTCTAGTTGAAGACCAACTTGGTCTGTTAGTTGCCCTATTCTTTTTTATCATTGCAAGGGCATTGATAAGGATACTTGGAGCCCTCCATAGGAGACTTTCAGTGTCTCACTAGAGTTAGTTGTTTCTACCATAGGAGACAGGCTTTGTCTCATTGGCCCTAGTTATCCTCTTGTTTTAGGAGACATGTCATGTCTCATTAGTGCCCCTCTTAGAGTCACTAGTACAGGAGTCTGTCCTTAGCCAGAAGTCCTTCCTCTAGATAGGAGTCTGTCCTCTAGTGTTAGGAGTCAGTCCTTCAGTTTCAGGAGTCTGTCCTATCATCATAGGGAACTAGGAGTCTGTCCAACCTTTCATCAAGTCATGTGATTCTGTCCAATCCGTGCAAGGCATAGGATTCTGTCCAACCCTTGCAGAATCGTGATTCTGTCCAATCCCCAGCAAAGTATAGGATTCTGTCCAACCTTTGCGGGATATTAGAAGTCTGTCCTACCCTTATGATGATAGGAATTTGTCCTCTTAAGTCAAAAGCACCAAAAACATTTGAAAGACATGAAAAGTCAAGAACATTTGAAAACTTTAAAACAATAAAACACTTGAAAACATGAAAATTCAAAACCAACAGAAATCAAAAACTTCAAAACATTCTCAAAAGTCATGAATCATTAGGAGAGTAGTTAGGAGAGTCTGTTTCCGAACTACGTTGTCTTGATCCCCTCTCACGGGGTATGTAGGCAGCTTAGGATTCTTATCCTAAGTCCAGTCAAACCTTCAAAAATAACCATTTCAAACCTTCCAAAAATCCTGAAAAATGATTAATAAATTTAGAACCCTAATAAAAAAAAGTGAAAAACTCCTAAAAATTAAACCTTCTAAAAAAGATCTTCCACTAGAGTTAGGAGTCTGTCCTAGATGTTTGAGGTGTTTCAGAGTTAGGAGTCTGTCCTAGATGTGTTAATACTTTGTGTGTTTCGTGTGAGTGTCCCTAGAGTTAGGAGGCCTCAAGTCATGGTCGGTTAGACACTTAGTCGAGCCGATGGCTAGATTAGGATGCACTTAGATAGCCCATTATTTTCCTTAGGACATACATCCTAGTTACACATAGGATATAGGTCCCACCTGCATTAGACTAGGTTGATTTGCATTAGTTTAGGGCATATAGGCGTGTCTAAAATGCTTAAATAACTTAAACATGAGTCGAGTCGTATCGTGTTGAGTCTAGTGTGGTCTAGGCACAGTTAGGCATCATAGCTTAGAATAGGCCACCGAACTACGTTGACTCTGATTCTTCCCGAGGCAGGGATACGTAGAGCAGCCGGGATGGCCATCTTGGTCCGAGTCAAATTTCACATTAGAGTCTAGGATTTTTCGTGTTGAGTTGTATGTGGAGTCGAGTTGTGTTGTGTGTTTGTTGTATTTTCTTACTTTCTTGTACGGATCTTATACCTTTAGCTATAGCATTCATGTGTTTGTCCACCAGAAATTAGACACCAATTAAGCATGACACTTATAACTTAGCTATGCTTAGGTGATACTTCTTTCACTTAATTTTGTGTGTGCTTATTATTTTCATTCCTGGGTCATGCATGCCTAGGTAGACGTCCTCTCGGGGGTATTCGTTCTCATTTCATATGATTTTTGCCCAAAAATTCTTCAAAGTTAATAAATAAGTGGCATAAAAGACTGGGTGTTTGCACTCGGGCGAATTGGGGGCGCCTAACACCTTCTCCATTCGTCATCAAGCACGGACTTTTGTATCTCTGGTTATCCGTTGCGACAGAGTATAGTATGGGATCCATGGCCTACTTCCTTAGATGACAACTCTTCTTTGTTTCAGGTACGTCTCGGTTCCGAGCTAATCCCCGAATCAAGAGGTATCTCATTTTACATCGCCACTCATGCTGTGAGGGCACTCTTTCGAGAGTTCCTTGGTAGAGCTCGCCTTCACATGTGGAGATCTCAGAGGATTGACGTGGATCTCGTATCCTCGCCAGTTTCATCGGGATCGGGGTCCACAGGTACGTATAAAAAACATGCATTCACATATAGGATACTATGGGAGGGAAGCCCATGGGAGACCCCCTTGGAGCCAACCTTGGGCGAGATGCCAACAGCCACCTCGAGGAGAGTGTACGACATTGGGCTGGCAATGCATTCAGGTGGACCTGGTAGACAAGATGACCGATGAAATCCTACCTAGGTTACACCCAAATATGGGTGGGGGCCTAGATGGTCAAGATCAACAGCAGCATATAAATGCCATAAAATGAGAAATAACGGAAAAAGAAAATGAATGAAAGGGGGTTTGAAATATCGTATGGTCTTGGGGTAGTCTCATGCATTTTTCTTTCGCATACATTCATCTTTGCATTTTAAGTTTGATCTCTATTTCTATTTCTAGTTCTAGTTCTAATTTTATTTTAATGAATGGTTGTTTTGCTTATGCTAACCCTCTAAATCATAAGAAATAATTTCATAATACAATCTCATTTAGTGGCTTTTACTTTGCGAGCCATTAAGGGATCTTGTTCAGCTTGTTGTTGACTCTGTCACCACCAACAGGTTCTCTAGGTGTTAGCGATGGAGCTTCTTTCGCGCAGAAATACACATTATAAATGTCACGAGATTGGGAGCTGGTTAGAGTTTCGAGCTATATTCAGTTATGGTGTTTTAGTTTGAGTTGCAGTTCAGCTTTATTTTAAATTCAATGGTATTTTTAGTATTGAGTTTTAATATTGTAATGGACCATAAATTTCATAATGGTATAAGATTTGTTCATTGTATTTGGTGAATTTTCCTCATGGAATAAAATTGGTTAGTCAGCTTGTTTCCTTTAGGGTAGCGATTCGGGTTTTGGGATTTGGCAAAAAAAAAAAATTGTCTAAAAATTTGCCCAAATTCGGGTCGTTACATACACTCCATTGGTTGTGTTTACATATCACCTTAGTCTTGTAGCTTAAATATACGAAAACTGATACATTAAGGGAATTTAAGGAGTCGAATTTTGGGGATGAAATTCCTTTAAGGGGGTAGAATGTAAAGACCCGGCCCCAGACAGACCTAGAAAGTTAATAACCTTAATTAAATCTGGATCGTAGATCCCAAGACCAAAAATCGAAGTGTAGTTTTATTTTTTTAGTATAACCAATTTTTTAGGCATCAAATCTTGTCCGTTCGACATGATTTTGGTCCCGGTAGATGGGTATTTCGAATACCAATCCAATGGACCCAAGATTTAGCGATTCAGACGTAATTTGAGCAAGTTATGACCCTTTTTCTATCACGGTTAGGCATAGTTACGACTTTTGCTTTATTAGGCAACTTTTGAGTTTTTATTTTTATTTAAAAACTTTAGTCTAATTGTTAAACTTAATAAGTATACCCATATGGAGTATAATGAAGATGGACTCTTGCTAATTGTGGAAGACTTAGATTAAGAAACTAACCTTTAACATTAAATCTAATTGGAAAACCCACTTTAAGCACAAAACTCATTAGCTATTAAAAACCCAAAAAATGGGCTTTTTCAACCCTACTTGTGCACGTCCAAAAACTGAGAGAGAGAGAGAGAGAGAAAGATGATTTTCTTGGAAGACAATTCATGTGCATGATCTGTAGTATATATATATATATATATATGATTTGTTTTTTTTTTTTACAAAAATCAGATCATGTCCTATATTAAGCCCTGTGGTTGTTTTTCCATAAAATCAGCATGCTTACAATGAGTATCATGTAGAAAAGATGTTCTTTTAAAATCAAATGTATATATATATATGATATAAAAATAATAGAAGCTTTGGTTTTCCACAAATTTCATCATGCGCATGCTATATATACACACACACACACACACACACACACACTAAAGAATTGTGTCCTAGATATATCAAAGCGTGTGTGTGATTTGAATATGAAATAGCAACTATTTTTCTTCCAAACAGTGTGATTTATTTGATGTAAAAATCATGTCCTTCAAAGTCAGCCCATAGGTGATATGCTTGATAAATCCTATAATTATTTTTCTTTCGAAGAAAGACCTAGTATTTGTATAAATTGTTCATACTTGTCTTTTTGTTAAAAATAGCCCCTAACATGATTTTTGCCCAAGTACATACATACATACATATATATACGATGCAAATAGTTAAGAATCTAATCAGTATATGAATTACGCATAGGTAATAATACCCATGAGTGTATTTTTTTGATGTATGACACTGGAATCTTTGGGAATAGAATTTAAAGAACAAAACCTAAAAAGTTATGACTCTCCAACTATCCTAGGGTTAGAGTTAAAGTATAATTTAACGGGAAACTTAGTGTGTGTACATGATTTTTATTTCAGATTTGGTAGCGCATTCGACTTTGACTTTAAGGATTTCTCACTCTCTCACACCACAAGTAATTAAGGTAGGTGACGGTGCCATAAACTTGTAATCTTAAGCAATGATTGATTTATATGCATGCAATGAAAATTCTTAGTAAACATGGAATTGTTCATGCTAGTGAGGTAGTTAAGATGATCTTATTAATATGCATCTCGCTCTTGTCTTTGGTTATATTAGTAGCATGTAGCAAATATTGGAAAATGATGTTATGCTAGTAGCTTAAAAGAATATGAATGTTATGATTCCTTATTAAGGAAAAAGAAAAATGTGAGAAGCATGAAAATTGCTCAAAATATCTTTAAGATATTGAAAACAAAGATATGGATGATATGCCAGAAACGGGTAAGAAACAAAGAGCATGAGGAGTTTGGTGGATTGGGCGGAGGTATGAGTCGTCCAGGAATAATGAAATTCCAAGCCGACCTTGGGTTTTACTGCACCCCCTTAGCGGTAAATGCATCCTCTTAGACCGTGATATCAAGAGGCAGAGTAGCCAGTAGGCACGTCGTAAAAAGTCCCTCATGCCCATTACCTATAGACGAGGGTAGTGGAACGTATTGGGGGCGGGACAACAAGCTAAGGGAGCTTAATTGTCTTGGATGAGTCATCTCATTCATTACAAATAATAATAACAAACATAAGTTTCTTACTTGTAAAACGTTGTTTGCCTCGCTAGAATAACTGTTTCACATTGTTTAAATGCCATAGCATGATCCCTGTTAATGTTTCAGGCTTTCTTTAGAGATGCTTGTTGTTACGTGCTCACATAATGAATTAAGTTGTATACTTTAAATTCAAAAGTTGTTTAAGTGTGTATGTTTATTACCGAATGAATCTACATAGTTCTTTGAACTAACACCAAAAATCCCCCACAGGTTTTGCTACAATTGATGACATTGAGACAAATGCTAATGAGAAAATTGAGAATAAAAGGGGGTGTGCAAGAGCGAAGATAGAGTAATTGGTGTGGCCGTGTGGCCTTGGCAGCGATTTGTCTTATTCTTAGTTTGTTTCTGTTTTTGAAAATTATGTCAAATACTCTTTAGTAAGCTTTTAAATGAGTTTTCAAATTTATTAAAAAAAAATTGTTGTCTTTTGTTAACGGTTCGGATTTAGAGTTCTCTGAAAATCCAGGTCATTACGAGACTTGATTTTAGGAGACTTCGAATTTGGTTTCAGGACTCGGGTTTCGGGAACATTATTTGATTTTGGGATTTTTAGGGTCCGGTAAAAATAGGGTGTCTACAGTATATGCTCTATATAAGCACACCATGAGATCCATTGTATAAATTCTCTAAATTTATCAATTTAGGAGAAGGGTAAGGAAGGAGAAAGGTGAAGGGGATGTACACGTCTTAGATGCTTCAATGGAAGAAAAGTTTGTGAAAGGAACGGGGCCTAGAAAGTTTACTTACAATGAACTAGCCTTGGCTACTAGGAACTTCAGTGAAGATGGGATGCTTGGGAAAGCAGGATTTGGAGGGGTTTATCAAGGCATTGTTAAAGATAATAAGGTATAAGAGATTATTGCAGTAGAGAAGATTTCAAGAGGGTTCAACCAGGGGAGGAAGGAATATGTCTCCGAAGTGACAGTAATAAGCCGATCGAGACACCGAAATCTCATTAGATTGATCGATTCGTGTCACGATTAGGGCGAATTCCTTCTTGTTTACGAGTACATGCCAAATGGGAGCCTCGATTCGCATCTATTTGGATCGAGGAGATGTCTGAAATGGGCAATTAGATCAAGATTGCCCATTGGATTGTCCACTGTTGTTGTATCTTCATGAAGAATGGGAGCAATGTGTGGTGCATCGCGATATCAAGTCGAGCAATGTGATGTTGGATTCAGGTTTCAATGCCCAGTTGGGGGATTTTGGCCTCGCAAGGTTCGTTGATCATGAACTAGGCTCGCAAACCATGAGCTATTTAGCACCTGAGTGTGTCACAATTGCTTAGTCTAGTAAAGAGTCTGATGTTTACAGCTTTGGAATTGTTGCCTTAGAGTTCACCTGTGGAAGAAAGCCAGTTGATCCAAAAGAGGAGCTATCGAAAGAGAGATTGTTGGAGTGGTAATGGGAGCTTTATGGAGGAGGAAGACTTCTCAAGGTAGTCGACGAGAGGGTAAATATGGATTTTGATGAGAAACAGATGGAATGTTTGATGATTGTTGGGCTCTGGTCTGCTTACCCGGATTACAAACTAAGGCCTTCGATAAAGCAAGTGATTCAAGTGCTGAATCTTGAAGCTTCATTGCCTAATCTTCTTAGCAAAATGCATGTTATGATGTATTGTTCGTTGATACAATTCCCCAATTTCACTTACACCGGCACTATGGATACTCTATCTTTGAAGGACCATGACAATGGTAGCTCCACCACCACATCTAGAACGTCGTCTTCGAGGAGCGCTACTTCTGCTAAATCTTTTGTTCATGGCACCCAAGTATGTAGCTGTCTGATGTTTTCCAGTCGCTTGTTCAAGTCTCATTTTTTATGCTTTGCTTGAGTAAATGACTAAGCGTAATAATGTACAATAATGACCTTCTCAAAGAAAGGAATAGAAAACATAGAGAACATTTTTATTTCTTTTCGTTGGTAGTTTGATGTATGCCATGATATGCTCAACATAAATTGAGTAGACTCATTGAGACAATGACTGACTTTGCAAGTTTTTTAATGACCTCAAAGGAGTTTATGTTTGACTCATAAAGGCAAAAGTCAAGTCAGGCTTGAGAAAATCAGGAATTGACTCAGGAGTTTCTAAACCGTGAATATCATTATTTAATTGACGTGTTCTCTTTTTCTTGTAAAATGAGCATAAAACAAATGGTAGTGTAAAATTTTATCTTTACGAAGTTTTCCAATGTTTTGTTTTTGAATGATCGCCAATTGTATTGCAAATCGGACCGAGGTGGTCAAGATACAAAAAGAGAGGAAACACAATAGACAAAGGAAAACAAAGGAAAATCAGGGAGGAAGCATAGTCAAACAATGCCAATGACTCTTTCGTCGCTCCTTCTCGAGTAAGCCTATCGACTACCTCATTTGCCGAGCGGCGAATATGATGAAAATCTAAAGATTAAGGCCTCATCCAACCGGACATTTCATCAAAGAACCTATCAAATCTCGACGAGTGAGATTGGGATCCCTTTAGCCACTTAATAACATTCAAAGAATCCCTTTCAACAATCACATTAATCCATTTTATTCATAACCAATAGGTTTATACCCTTACGAGCTGCACAAACCTCACCCTCTGTCGCATCCACCACTCCAATGGGGCCCTCAAAGGCCCAAACTACTTCCCCTTGGACATTTCTCAACACCCCTTCAATGCCAGGTGAACCCGAATTACCCAAGCTCGAACCATCAAAGTTTAATTTTAGGAAGTTAGGAGGTGGTGGCTCCCACTCTTTGGGATACTTTTTGCTTATTTTCTACACTCCAACATACTTCTCTCCATCCCTCCCATAAGTCATAAGCAGACACGCGTGAAAAGGATGAAAGGGATCTCACCCAAGAAATCGTAAGGGCAATCACTTGATGAATGGGAACGAAGGGCCTCCTAGAGAAAGCTTTGAATAATCTCGCATTTCCTTCCTTCCAAAGAACCCACATAGTAGCTTAAAGAGATACATTCCACAAAAATTTTCCTTCTCTTCCATGGAAGCGACGACCAAGCATGAAGCAGATCAATTAGGTTTTGACGGAAAACGAAGTGACTACCAAACCTACTAAGAAGTTTGCCCCATACCTCCCTAACCACTTTGCAATGGAGAAGAAGGTCACTTGCGGTCTCTCCTACCTCTATGCATAAGGCACAATGATCAGCAATTAGCATCTTCATCTTCCTCAGAAAATCCACAGTTTGAATCTGGCCACGACAAGCTGCCCATCCAAAAGTATAGACCCTAAGCGGAGTTGGGATGGTCCATACTTTGGATATATTTGCATCCACAGGGCATGCCACTACTTGATTATAGAATGACTTTTCAGTGAAATCTCCTGAAGAGTTCCAAATCCATAACCTTTTGTCATCCCCATCTTACTTTGTATATCCCTCATTTAGCACTTCCATGATTTAGTAATGGATGGAATCTCCCGGTCAAAGAAACTCCTTCTAAACACCGGTTGCCAAGACACATATCCTTCTATTTTTTCCGTGTACTCTTTTACAAATCCATCCTTGAGTGAAGCCATTGCATATAGCTCCAATGTTAGCTCAAGATTATTTTCAGTTTTTTGTTTGAGCACTGTTAAATAGGTGTAACATGGAATGTAAATTTTTTATAGTGTTTGTTTGAGAACTACAAAGGGAGGATGAGATGTCCCTAAATAACAAAGGCTCTATTACATTCGACATAAAATGGGCATAAAACAAATTTTACAACCATTTTTAAGTGGAAATGGGTGTAAAGTTTGGTTTACTCTCATTTTACGCCAAAAGAAACAGAGCCAAAAAGAACAAAAACAAGATTAACCAATGGGAATTGATTCTAGTGACTAAAACATCTTGATCAATGACGTTCCTAGCCAAAACATCTGCTTCTTCATTTTCCCCTCATAAATGATGCTTTAAACATCAAGCTCTTCAAGTATGGTTTCCCAGGCTCCCCAGGCTTGAAATTTTGCTGATGCAGCATTCAGAAATCTGTTTTTGCCAAAATCGTCACTGGGTTTGCTTAAACCCTCCAAGACTGCCATTGGCCTTTCAGCTCTTTTCCATGGTGAAGATATAAAGAATGGTTCTATACCATTCAAACTGGCCCTTGTGGCCAAATGCTCTTGTTAGCCCAAGGTTCCCCATGGGTTCCACTAATCACCTTTTTCCTTTTTGTTTTGATGCTAGCAAACCCAAATTGATTAGTCTTTATGGACTAATGTGTTGCTTTGTAGTGTTGTGCCTTAGACAGGAACTTTACATGTCATATCGCCATTACACAATACAACACAACACATGGCTTGAGGATCAACATGCATGAAGGAACCAAGTGAGCCTGCACATATTGGAGGCATCATCCTTGGAAAGATATCTAGGCATAGAGCTCAAGTTGAGGATCTCACAAGCAAGCCTAACATATGCTAAGAGGAGCTTGAAGTTGAACAAATGTTGGTGACTATCTCAAGCATTCAAAGTGATGAATTCATTCAAGAGAAAAAGTCACATGGACCAAGCATTCTCAAGTGTTCACTTACAAGCCAAGAGCCCAAGGAAGACCTTTGAAGCCAATATGAACAAGGTTGATACACCAAAGGCAAGCAACAGATCGTGGACATCACAAGTGACCTATGGAATCGTGACGCACAAATCTTGAAGGTCAAATGAAGCCAAAAAGAAGAATATTGAAGAATCAAGCAACCCAAAGAGTAACCGCTCTCATGAAAGATTACTTTGTATGCTCTCTCTTGGTTGATTGTGTTTTTGGCACTTAGGGAGTCCTAAAATTAACATTAGACATCTATATGAATCACACTCCCTCTAGTCATTTCAAGTCCGTAGTAAATTTCCTCAAAAAACATAAGTTAAAACATCCAGACGAATTACGGACGTCCGGGATTATGGCGGACGGCCGTCTGAACTTTGATTTTTAAAATCTGGATAACTGAGGGATTTACGGACGTCCGGGATATTGGTGGACGTCCGTCTGAACCTGAAGTTTTTGACAAAAATAACTGAGAGAATCGTGGTCATCCAGTATATTGGCCGACATCCGTCTACACCATGAATGGGTGGGTAAAAATAACCAAGAAAACGGCGGACGTCCGTGGACGGACTTTGGCACGCGTCTAGAATTCAAACAACTATAATTGGCAGTCGTCCGACACTTCGTACGCGACGCGTTTGAAAGCCAAAAATTAGGGTTTCCTTTGTGAATCTCTATTTAAACCCTTTTTGAAAAACCCTAAAACATACCTCTTGTGTTCTAAAAAGCCTAGCTACCTTCTTCCAAAGCTCTTAGCTCTCACCAACCTTATTTTTCTATTGAATGCGAGATTTACCTTGATTTTAATTCTCTCTAGTGCCATTACTTTCAATCTTCCAAGAGAGATTCTTTAGGGTTATATTTTTGGGTGAAACAAGAGTGATCATTGTGCCATTACATTTGTACTTGCCTATTGAAGAGGCTTGAGAGCATTTACTTTCTTTCTACCATTGTAAGAGAAGGGTTGTGACCCTCGGTGAGTTTAAAGACTCGGTGAGTTTAAAGACTCATGAGTTTAAAGACTAGAAGAGAAGGGCTTTAATCTCGGCTGTTAAGGAGAGATTGTTGGCGAGTGTGGAGGACGCGGAGCCATCTCCTTGTATCAAAGTTGACTTGTAAGGAGCCTTGAAGTCGGGCATTGTGTGGTCTTTGAATAGTGGATACCCTTGAGTGTGACCTCAAGAAGAGTGGACGTAGGCCTTGGGTTTGAAGGCCGAACCACTATAAATCTTGCGTGCAATCTTCTCATTCTTGAACCAGTCTAAGATTCTTGTGTGTATGTTCTCTCTCTCTCACTTTACTTTATCTTGTTGTGGTGTTTGCTCTTTATTTTGTTTTACTTACTTGAATCATCCACAAAGTGTTTGTCAAAAGAACTAAAGAGAGTAAATTAACTAGAGTTCTACAAAGTGTTTGATAAAAGGCCTAAAAGAAACTATTCATCTTTTTCCTTTATCTTGTTGTGGGATTTGTGTTTATTTGTAATCTTCAATCACCTGTCAAGTCTTTTGATAAAAAGATTAAAAGGAAATAATCAACTAGGATTTTCAAAAGTCACCTGACAAGTGTTTGTCAAAAGGTCTAAAAGAGAAAATTCATTTAAACTTTTCAAAACTAACCTTGTAAAAGTTTCTTAAAAGGATAAAGACAACCAATTCACCCCCATCTTGGTTGCCCAACTGGAATTTCATTTGGTATCAAAGCAAGGGCTCTTACTATAAGCTTTTGTCTTTCAAAATCTTAAAAGAGTAAAAGATCTATTTTGGCAACCTATGGCATCTAGACTTTCAAGTTTCGATGGAACCAACTATGGATCTTGGTCGATCCGTATGAGTTCTTATCTCAAAAGTCTAGATAGTGAATTATTAAAAGTAAGTGATTCTAAATCTACAAGAATTAGTGAATATGAAAAGAGACAATTTTGTTTGAACTCTAAAGCCATGAATGCTATATGTTGTGCTTTGTCCCCTTGTATATTTGATAAAGTTTCATTTTGTAAAAATGCTAGGGAAATTTGGACAGCACTTGAAAAGAACTATAAAGACAACATTTGTCTAATGGCATTAGAAAAATATAATGAAGAAGATGATGAAAATGAAACCATGACATATGAAGAACTCTATGACACTTGTGAAAAATTTCATGATGCATTAATGGAACAAGTATCTAAAAATATTACTTTAACAAAGGATATAGATAACTTGAAAATGAATTTGATACACTCTTACTCAAGGAAAAAAATATAAGTAAAATAAATGAGAAACTAGAAGAAGAAAACTTGGATCTAATTGAAAATCTTAACACTTTAAGAAAGGAAGAAGAAGTACTAAAAATTAGTTCATCTCTTGAAGTGATTAACTTAAAATATCATATTGAAGAGATGGAGATTCAAAATGATAAACTTTTATTGGAAAATCATAAGCTACAAGAAGAAAAAGCTAATCATGTTTGTTCTCATGACCACTCTTGTAGTTTATCTTGTTCCTCGTCTACTAGCTCTTACTCGTGTGATTACTGTAGTAGATTTGGACATTACAAATCTATATGTAAACTTAGATTTATAAAATCAAATAGGTTTGTTTGGATTAAAAATGATTCATTGTATAGAACAAACCTTGTTGGAACCAAGTTGGTTTGGATTCCAAAACCCCCTACTTGATCTACTTCATAATTCTAATCTAGATTGGATTTAGGGGTTGTGCTTAAATGTTTATATCATTTGAAATTTGTCTGCTAGATATTATGTGCTTAATGATTAAATATCATATATCTAGTCAAAGAATATTATATACAACATATTAAATAAATTTGGCATTCTTGTATCTAATCATGTCGTGCCTCAATGATATATCTTATAATATTTGGATGCTAGTCACTTTGTACTAAGTATTGATTGTTGGTCTAGTACCAAATCATATTCGTCTAGATACCTTACACTCAATTTTGATGTATAATTGTATATCTAGATAGTTGTGCTTAATATAGTCAAATCATTTGAAAGGATAATGTATGCTTTCCCTTGTGCCTTAATGTTACATATTTTGAAAAATGAATACTAGATACCCTGTAGTCAAAATTGATACAGAATCTTATATCTAGTTGACTATGTTTAATGCTCATATCTTTAAAGTGATTAAAGACTACATAGATACCATATTCTTGAATGTGATTGAATTTCTTGTGTCTATATTTTCCCAAAGTGAATTGTATTCATCTGATACGTGCATGCTAGATATGTTATGCTAAATTGTGATTGAAGGTTATATATCTAGTTATTAGGGCGCAAATGATCTCATTGAAAGCTTATGCATTTGGTTGAGAATCATTTATTGAAAATTTCACTCTGAGTGTGCATTCCTCTACTTGAACTCAAGTAATCAAAATTCTATGAACTTAGTAGTTTTATAAAAACCCATTCATACTTAGGAATATTATAAATTCAAATTCAAAGATGGGTTAAAAGAAACAAAGGGAAAGGTACTTGTGCTTCATTGAGTATGCTTGATTTTATCATTTGAAAAATATGTCGGAAAGATACATTGTGCTCAATATGAATTATTTCTCAAGTATCCACATATTTGTGCATAAGGGGATTATTGTTTTGAATTAATATGATCAGGCTTTATTTTGATCATATCCTTGAAAACAATAAAAATAAGAAAAATTGTACTTGTGATTACTTGTGAAAATTGAATATGAAATAAGTTTGTACTTAATGTCCAAATATTAACACGTAATTGATAAACTAGATTGAGAATTGAAATTGAAAACCTAGAGGAAGTAAATAAAAAATTGTGTGTAAGAAAGAAAATGAAAATTAAATCATGAACAAATTCTTATGAAAGT
The DNA here is from genome assembly GCF_043159265.1 of Tasmannia lanceolata. NCBI lineage: Eukaryota > Viridiplantae > Streptophyta > Magnoliopsida > Canellales > Winteraceae > Tasmannia > Tasmannia lanceolata. The sequence continues at coordinate 13,421,271 of NW_027518679.1, read as the reverse complement.
CTCTTACATCTAGAAATCATTCATGCCCATCTATAGGAAATCACTGTTATGAATTCTAAAATTTGAATGAACTAAGATGGGTCAAAAAAAATGAACTTGGATGCCTAAAAAGATTAAGCTTGATGAATTTTCAATCTTATTAGTTGATATCATGTAAAATTCATCTACCTAGTTATAAGAGATATATCCTAAGATTAATTTTTCATAAATCATTGACTAATTGAAAGAATCCCTCAAAACTTAAAATCATATATCATTTAAGGGAAATCAATATTGAAGTTAGGTTTAATGTGCAAAACCCATATGATTCATCTCACTTACTCCTTGAACTAGTTAATACTAATCATGTTAATAAATTTCATATGATCATCTATATTTGACATAAATAAACATATAAGTGGAAATCACTTATTTTGGTGAACTCCAAGATAAACTTGAAATAAACAAACAAGTGATAATGAATTTTTAAAATAAGGGAAGTGCTAAGATTTTTTGATCTTTTAAACCCTTCAAACATGTACCAAAAGTGCAATAATGGAAGCTTCAAACATGTTAAATCTATGCACTTTAGAGACTAATTCATGGAGATTGTGATTATTGATTCTCTATGATAAATATACTAAAAATGTTGAAGAAAGGGGAAACATCAAATGTTGATATCTCTCAAACCCCGTCAAGACAAACTAATGAAAAACATTTGAACCAAAATTGATGTTTATATGAGTGATCCATGTATATTGAAATTTACAAGTTAGATCACTATATGTATGTATCTTATAAGTTTAAGGTGTCTCTCATGAGTGAAAATCTCTTGAAAAATTCTTGGCTTTTGAGATAATCCCTCAAAACTAAAGAGAACTTGATATTGGTTCAATATGAGAAATCTATATGATTTATCATATCCTCTTATTGAACTGGTCATGTCTTTAAACTTTATATGATTATATATTTGACATGAATACTATGAGTGGACCTCACTTGTCTTCAAAAATTCTAAGATCTTGAAATATGCAAACAAGTGAAATTTTATTAAAGAGGGAAAATTAATAGTAACAATCATTGAAACTCTTTAATTAAAGGCATTTGATTTAATTTGATATATATTTTTTGCCTATTATGTATGTGATATATGTGCATCAACATTAATACACTCTCAAGCTTGATCACTATATATCATGTAAGTTTGAGCTACTTGAAAGCATTCCTTAATACACTCAAACTTATATTCGTGAGACTATGGTCATATAGCCTAACATGTGCCTAAAAGTGAGACATATAACTTAGAAACATCTGCTTTACGCAAAAACGTGTTTTGTTAATACAACTTTATCTCCCAAACTCAAATCCATCAAAACTCATTAAAAAAATTGACAAGGGAAAAAGAAAATGAAAATGAACATTCCCTAAAAGATGATAACTAGTTTGTTTCTTTAGGAAAATTGAATACAACTAGTTGTCTCAGAGTTGCTTATCCTAGGATAGAGTCTCAGAATACTTGTTTTCATTAGCTATCCTTGGTATCTTCTTAACTGTCTGTTATTATTTAGCACTCTATATGTACATTATATCACCTCTTGATTGGTATTGGCTGCATGGTAAAGATGTGAAACCTTAAAGTTAAAAGTTATTCAATAAGTGCTCATGCCTTCTTTTGAAGGAATGGTACCATCACTTTAATTAAGACATCTAATTCCTTTGGCTTCTAGCCATCATCTAAACCATGATCAGTCTTATATGTCTTGCCTTACTATATATATACTATATTGACATATTCAGGGGGAGCATGTTTTGCCAGGTTATCAGATGATTTCATTAGTACTTTGATTCGTAGCAAACATGCAATTGTAACCCAAGGGTTCACCTTCAACTATTCACATGAAGACCCTTAGAGACTATATTTAGGACATCTAGGACATCCCTTTCGATTCATACCATGTATGAGCCAATAACAAAGGGGGAGCTTTAAAGTTATATATGTCCTATCTTGGACTTATCATATGTTTCCTCAAGTATATATCCCTTCACATATGATAAGTACTCGCATTTGACGCTACATAGCTTCATTTGTGTTGTTGGACTTGTCTTGTGCCCCTATTCTAAGAACATCTCTCATTTTTTGTTTCGACAAAATCCCTTAACTTGTGCTTTAATTTCATATCTTTCCCAACTTTTAAACTTATCTTAGATGGCCTCATGTTGTTTTTCTTTTTTGCCATTGATAAGTATCTCATTCTAAGTCTAATTTTGCAAATCTCTTAGAACTTCATTCATAGGATCTTGTGTCATTGTAATAATTTTATTTCCTATGAATTCACATACTTATCATGTGCTCTTTAAGCTATTTGTATCAATATCCATGATAAGATTCATTAGGTGAGCATTCATTGTCATATCCTTAGCAATTTTGCGTTGTCATGCCTTGCCTCATAGATTTTACCTAAGGCCAATGAGAAATAATTAGGGGGAGAGCCTAATTGTATTATATTTATATTTATATGGACCATTATAATGTATTCACATTGTCCATTACCCCTGTAATTGAGCTTTCATTGTGAATCTTACAGTATAAACATTAAAAAAAAACCGCTTATCATGAACTGTGTTTGAATTTTCCTGTTAAATCTCTTATGATAAGCATTTGGAGAGCTTAAATTGAATTATCATTGATGCTTTCATGGGCCTTGGAGTTAATTTGTAGTATTTCTATATCCGTTGTATGTGCCCTATCCACATAGCTCTCTACATTTAATTAAACATAGGAATGTTTTCTAACTATCGATCTATGTCTCTACGTTTTTTTTATTCTTATCATGTGTGTTTCAAGATTTATTATCCTATATTCATGATAGTTTAAAGCTTATTAATCATCAAAATAATTGATAAAAGAAAAATAAAAGAAAAAACTTAAGGTAAATAATCAAAATTCAAGAAAGAATCCCTATAAGAGATTAAAATGAAATAAAAGTCCAAGAAGATAAAATTTTAACAAAAACATATAATAGAAAGAAAAAAGAATATAATTATTAAAAGAAAGCTGATTTTGCAATTATTAAAACATGATTGTGCTGATCTCGTTTCCCTAAATAGATTTACTAAATACAAAAGTAAATAAAAGAGAGAAAAAAAGAAGAAAAAATGACAAGAATGCAGGAGATTTCTTCTCCCATATGAAATAGCAGATTTCATTACTTCGATCCCTAAAGTCTGAAATTCATTTTTTAAGTTAAAAGTCTGAAATTCATACCACATCAAGGAATATATAAAATTTTCTCCAAACTTCTCTCAATAGCTTTAAAGAATGTCATGAGTAAAAGTTAATGACCAGTTTCCAAAAAAAAAAAGTTAATGATTCCAAAATCCAAATTAAAGTGACTTCTCCCTTGTAAATTCCAAAAAAAAAAAAACATATGGTAATAAAAGCTTAAAAAAATTAAATCCAAAGTAGAAATATTAAAGACCATATTCTAATTAAGCCCAAAACTAACCAAAAAATATAGAATGAAAACCACTGATTACAACAAATCCTTTAACCATAATGAAATATAAAATTGAAATAAAGACCATAGTGAAAGCATTTAAAGACCATAAAACCATGACATGTCCTTTTAAAATCAAAGAATAAATAAATTTAACAAATACAAAAAAAGTACAGAAAATAATTAAAGAAAAATGACGGGGATGGAAAAGATTTATTCTCCCATAAAATGCCAGATATTTTAGTGACTTAATGGCTCTTTCTGCTTTGATCCCAAAATTCTGAAATTTGTATAACATCAAGGAATATGTAATATTTTCTCCAAAGTTCTATCTATATGCTTAAAGAATGTGATGAGTAAAAGTTAATTTCCTCCGAAGTGAGACAAATACTTCACATTATAGTTGCACCAATGAGGTTATCAACATGGGCTCAAAGGGAGACCTATTGTAGTTCCATGGGAGACAAAGGTCTCTAGTTTTTACCTTTTTTAATAGGCACACACACATACATGGGTGACACTCTGCAGTTATCTTTTCCAACTATATGTGTGTGTGTGTGTGTGTGTGTGTGTGTGTGTGAGAGGTTAACAACAAGGGCTTAAAAGGAGACCCAACAAATCATTCCCATTATAGTTGCTCCAAGGTTATCAACATGGGCTCAAGAGAGACTCATTGTTGTTTCCATGGGAGATGAAGGTCTCTGGTTGTTATCTTTTTCAATAGGCATATAATAAACACACATGGGTGACTCTTTGCAGTTATCTTTTCCGATATATATATATATATATATATATATATATATATATATATATATATATATATATATATATATGAGGTCTCTAGTTATAGACATGGGGGACTCTTCGTAGTTATCTTTTCCAACTATATCTGTGTGTGAGAGAGGTTCTCAACATGGGCTCAACCTTTGTAGTTTTCATGGGAGAAGCTCTCTAGTTGTTATCTTTTTCAATATGCGTGTTAGTTGGATGGAAGACGGTGACGATAGTTAGACCATGTTCCTTAGAATAAACAAGAGAAACCAAGTTGGTTGAGCAAACATGCTTGTTAGAAGTGTTGCTAGTGTGTTGGGTCGAGCGTGTTGGGTCGAGCAAAACGTCTTGTCCAGATCTGCGAAGACCTCATTTCCTTCTCCCTCCCAAGCCTTGAAGCTTCTCCCTCTTCTCTTGTTTTTGTTTTGAAAATTGACATATTTCATTAATATTAAGATAGCAGTCGGGACCAGTAGTGCCATCTTGCGTTACAAAATATTAAGGTGGACTGGACCGACATGCCGGCACCAGTCCAAGAGGTAAACTAAGCAGCACCCTGATATCTATACAGTATTCAGCCACCGTCTAAGTCTTCCCAACTTTCACTTCTACCCAACTAAAATTCAACTAAATGGTAACATATAAGAGGATATATTCAGGATCCCGCATTGTATCGATCATTGTCTTGCCAATCCATCTTCCCTTGTCAGTAATCTATGCATTTGTCAACTTCTATCATTCATCAAAACAATTCTTTGATTGGGTTACCAAGGCTCCTGTACCAACAAGGAGCCAGCAATCTTCAGCAAAAGCAATCGTGAGGCCTACCAACCAATCCAAAGACCGAATTGTCGCTGTTCCTTCAGCCTTTTACCAAGGCTCCCGTACCAACAAGGAGCCAGCAATCTTCAGCAAAAGCAATCGTGAGGCCTACCAACCAATCCAAAGACCGAATTGTCGCTGTTCCTTCAGCCTTTTCCCAAAAAAAAAACTAAACCACCATTCTGCATAAAAAAATAAGGAGCGAAGCTATATAGAGGATTTCTTTAACGCCAGGATAAGGTTCACAACCTCAAAGGCATACAACTCCTCAAAAAGAGCCAACGTAGAAATCTCCTCATCAGATGGGGTTTTATCTTCTAATGCTTTCTTTCTGGAGATCATTGCCTCCAATTTTTTAATCCCGATCATCTTTTGCTCCTCCCATCGAAGACTCCTTAATCTCTGTTCTTCCTCCAATAGTTTGATGAAAAGAGGATGTTTATGCATAGGAGAGTAAGATTCCTTAATACTCCATAAACCGGATAGCCTAAATAATATTTCTGACCTATTCGCTTCCTCCTAAAAGGACTTCCAGAGCCTCTTTAAAGAATTCCTTGTGACTTCTTTTTGGGTGGGCGAATATCTGGATGCATGTTCCTCCAGATAGGCCAATTTTCTCAGAGACTTTAAGGCCGTCTCATTCTCAAAGAGGTCCACCGGCAATTTCCTTTTTCTGCCAAGAAGCGACCTCGAGGGGCCAGAAACAGAGGAGGCCGATTCACTTTGGGCTTCCATGAAAACACCAAGAACCAAACCCAGCAAGAAGATAATAAAGGAAGAAGAATGAACCGCAAAGGAAGAAGAATGAACCGCCTCGAATGATCTTTCAAGAAAAAACCTTGAACTAGGTATAAAGGAAGGGCCAGATAACCACATTTTGAAGAGTTCCCGCTGTCATGAGGTAGCAATAAAAGCACCGAAGTGGCAGTTTCCAAAAAAAAAGATTATCCCCACTACTCTTTAGAATACCCTCCAATCCTAAAAGAGAAGTTATCCTCCATGCTTCTAGATCTGCAATAATCATTACCTTTAAAGGGTTGCTCATTAGCATAGTCGCCAAAAATAAAAAGCCACTGCGACCTTTTAACTTCCCTCACGAAAAGGCAATTTATTGTACATCAGCTAAGTCAGGTAGATCTTTTCAAACCCAAAACTAGGCCATCCACATGATCAGAAGGGAAGACTTCTAGGAAGCCGGGCCAAAATTCCCAATTCATGAATAAACCTAACTTTAGATAATTCTATACTCAAACCTTTGATCAAAGGTATACTTGCACCATTCTTCCTCTTCTCTTGTTTTTAATGTTGTCGTTAGGAGCTCTGTTCTGGTGCACCAGGTGGATCAAGACGTTTTTCCTGATATTCCAAGTTCTTCACACAGAGAATTCTAATTTGTTGACTAGAGGAATCAAAAAATCCAGTGAGCAAACAAAGGATATAAGCCATGATTCATCTATAGTTTTGTAACTTTTTTTTTTTTGAAAATTGTTTTTTTGATTAGTTTCTCTAAGTAGGATTTATATATTCTACTTGAGTTACAACTAAGCATTTAACCAATTCCAGATTTGTTGTTCGGGGTCCACATTTGACAATTGTTGCTTCTATATCATGTAGAACCTAAACATGCAACAGTAGATTCATGAAACATGCAATGCTAAAACTTACATAAAGGAGAAGCAAATAATTGACACACAACTTAATTTCATGCAAAGTAAAGGAAGTCCACAAAGGTAATAAATTAAGACAGAACCAAGCGTACAATCTAATTTTAACTGTTATGTAACTAAGGTTATCATTGGAATCTAGCAGACTCCTAAAAAGATTAACTAGGAACAAGGATTTAAAAAAAAAACGTGCTTTGGATTTAATCACTTGGGCATATTACTTAAGTCATACATGAGCAAATATAAAAGCATGGACAAATCATTATGACCTGAACAGGTTGGAAAATGAAGTTGGAAAGATGGAATATATACCCTCAAAGTAGGTAAGAAAGGTAGATCTTACAGCATACCTGCAGCAAGCCATACAAAGTCTCTGCCCTACCAAATCCACTACACTCAATTATAGAAAAGAATTGATCAAAGCTTCGGATGCAATGGCAGATTTCATGACCAAATCTATCAATGAAATAAATCCACTACATTCAGTTATAGAAAACAGAAATTTGAGCAAAAATGTCAAACTCTTCTAACTAGCACTCTATGTCGTAACATGTGGAATCTATAGAATATAAACTAGAATACATGTGAAAAAGGAAACCAATTGTTTAATTTTGCGAAATAACCTCATTTATGAATCAGATTAGAATTTATCAAGGTGAGTTTGTCCTATTATCAAAACATGGTGGTGCAGATATCAGTCGCCCATACAGTTTAGTTTGGAAAATGATATCAGAACAACCTTGTTTTAAAAATTGCACAAACCCAGCATATCTTTTCTTTTTTTAATTGGCTTGTTAGAGCTTTTGGGGAACTGTAATAACATTTGACAGCTCTTTAAATACGAGAAGAGAACATGAGTTCGTGAAAATATCAAAACATGTGTAAAAGAGGGTTCGTGATCTGGCTGGTGTATGTTGTCCTAGCAGCGTTTCTTGGATTTTAAGTAAGAAAAAACAGGTTTTAGATCCAAAAAACTAGCGTTTCTAAAACCTGGTTTTTTCTTACTTAAAATCCAAGAAACGCTGCCAGGACAGCATACAGCAGCCAGATCATGAACCCTCTTCTACACTGTTTTCAAACAAAAAATCTGGATTTAAAAATCCGTGTATCCAAACGGCCCCTTAGTGTTAACAAAATGCATGAAAATTTAGGTCATGTCTGGCTGCCAAGAATTTGTTTTTATGATAAATCGGTAGTCTCCAAGTGGAGATGAGGGTGAAGTTAGCTAAAAATCTGGAAACAAAATCAAGAAACAGTGGCTTCTGTGATGAGATACGGATAAAATCGTGAAAAGGAAACTCGAATTTTGGCAGTTGGTGAGTTAGTCACTAAAAACACAAACATTTTGTTTGTTGTTACTAAAATTTCCATGCATATTGTTAGTTTTTTACTAAATTTTAGTGTTAGCAAAATGCATGAAAATTTAGGCCATGTCTGGCTGCCATGTATTTATTTTCAAGATAAATCGGCAGTCTCCAAGTGGAAATGAGGGTGAAGTTAGCTAAAAATCTAGAAACGAAAATCCAAAAAGAGTAACCTCCGTGATGAGATGCTACTAAAAATCAGGAAACGTCATGAAAAGGTAAATCGAATTTTGAGTAGAGTTTTTCATTTCCAGATTTTTAACCCCATCTCATCGCCCTAGACACCCAATTCCTGGACTTCCTTTCCTGATTTTTAGCAACTTCACCCTCATCTCAATTGGGAGATTGGCGATTTATCATGAAAACAAATTCTTGGTACCCAAATGTGCCCTTAGTTTGGATAGTGTATATATAGCCCATTTGAAAATATGACTGTTTGCGAGTAAAACTGTAATAATCTGGGTTGAAAAAGTCAAGCCTCGCAGTCCCCAATGGCTCTTTTGCCATACCGACGCGGTCGATCTAGCCACGGTGGTCGTTCGCCCCTATCGGGCAAACCTTTTTAATTTTAAATTTCAAACCGTCGCGGTCGACCGACCCCATGGCGGTCGCCCGGCGAGGGCTACCTGTTCGCTCAAAAATTCAACTCAAAACGTTTCCGCGTCGACCGAACCTATGGAGGTCGACCGGCCAGACCAGCTGGAGTGTTCCTGGATTTCCAGAAACACCTCCGAGGTCGCCCAGGAATCCCCGGTCGACTGGCCCACTATTTTACGACGAGTGCTGGATTTCCAGCTATTTTTTGGCAAGCCATGCATGGCTTGGATGAAGGCTTGAGTTTTATAGAAACAAAAGTGGGGTCCACTATGTGTATTTCTCAAAAAATTAAAGACCTTAATACACAGTGAAATTCGGCTAAACTAGAGAGTAAGACTAACTCAAGGTGCTTCAATTTTATCATATTCATACTCAAAAATGGGGTCAGGGTAATTGTAGAAAAACAAAATTCTATCACCCACTGTGGGGCCTACTTAGGAGTTATCCCAATTTTAAACCATTCAAGGATAGTAGTGTTGGAATAGGATTATACAAATTCCATAAAAATTACAAAATATTTTCATTCGGTGATATTTTTTGGATCTTTTTATCACTTGGAAACTTTGGGCGGCCACATACAGGAAGTTGACTTGGTGGAGGACATTGGAGGAAAGTCCATAAAACTCACTGGGTCCCATTTGAGATTTAGCCGAACAAATAAGAATCTGTAGGTCTTCTTTCTTGTTATAAATTTACTTTCTTTATGAGAAGTTAATGAAGGAAAGGGCTGCTATTGATAGCAAATCTCAAAGAGTCCAAAATAAATGGGTTAGACTTTCTTCTTTGGATCTCATGCTTCATGAAAATAGAAATACCTATTTTTCAGAAAAATAATTTTAGCAATACAATCTCCTCTTTTTACTAAGGTTTGGAAAAATTGTCTTTGGGATCCGATCTGGACAAGTCGTCTTTTAGGTTGTTACTAAAAAAGATATCTCTCTATTCTCTAAAAAAAAGCCAGCAATTCTATCATCTCCCTCTTTCTAAGATCAAAAGGAAGTTGATGTTTTGGGCAAGCAGTTCTCTTTCTAAAGAAACAAAGAAACGTGTGATGATGATATATAGTGGTTATCTATACAAAAGAGCTCCTCATTCCCTTCTCTTCTTACATACTCTCTCTCTCCCTTGTCTTCTTGCATTACTTTTCTTCTCCCTCAATTAAAGTTCGATCCGGCCGTCCAAACTTCGATACAAGGTGACAACAAGGAAGAGAAGGAAGGCAATCAAAGATCCAACCATTGTTCGAGAAAGAAAAAGGACTAAGTTTTATGTTATTTTGTTTCTTGTTACGATTACAATTCCATGTATTTGTGATAATTCAAGATTAGAGAAGGATTTATTTCTTTTTCTTTTTCCCTTTTTAATTCTAGATGGCTTTAATTTTCTTCACTTTTGTCTCTTTTCCCTTCTCCATGAGTAGCTAAACCCACTATACTTAGGGTTTAGATAAAGCCATGGGAAGGAGAAAGAGAAGTAATTAAAACAAGTGGATTATATAACAAATTATGTAGGGTTTTGTTTTTGTACAAATCCCAATCATCCATGCCATTGGCTTTCCCCTTTGGTATGGATGATTGTTGATTAACAAAGATTATATTCTATATAATTAATATAAATTAGAGGGTTAATTCGATTAAATAGTCATAAAAAATGACATCTTTTAGATCTTATTATTTATTGACTGTTTAGTTGGATTTTCAACCTAATTCAAATGATTGTTTTAATTAATCAATTTTATCCAAACTCATGGTGGATTCTAACCCTAAGTACTCTTTTATATTGAATTAAGGTTTTTACACTATTCCAAATTACTTTTGCAATTTTCCAATTAACTTAAGCCCTTAGAATTTGGTTTTCTAATTATATTAGATAAGTAGTTAATAAAGATCATTAGAATTTCGGTACACTTTGCCTAAATTAAGATTTCTAAATCGCAATCTTATTTGTGTTCGATTCTTAGTTTGTTTAGAATACAAACATGTAGATATTGTTGGCTCCGAGGTACGTCCACGAAAATCCTGAGTAAATGTCAGGCAACATATATCATAGCTTATATTCTAAGTGATACAAGAATAGGATTCATAAATAAGATTTCTTTTCCCTGAGTTCGACCCGTGACTACACGCAATCCGTGCAGTTGTGGTTATTTAATAAGACAATCATACGGGGGTCTAGAAATGGATTGTTCTTCAACATATCCGGATGGGGTTGCCATAATCTTTTTCTCTTCTATTTTTGAAAATTTTCAAAAACCTAAATAAGAGCCTTGTGCTCTGATACCAAATGAAATCCCAGGGGTGATGGCAACCCAAGAGGGGGGGTGAATTGGGTTTTAAAAATCTTTTGCTAAAAATCAATGCAGAAGCTAAAAACAAAGGCAAATGAAATCTTTAAGCACACAAAGGAAAATAAACCACAAATGCACAAAGAGATAGAAAGAGACAGAAAGAGTGTGTGGATCCCGTCCCGGAGGGGGGGTGGTCCCATGAGGGTGGTGTTTTACGATGATAGCGCCTTTGTCCATTGGTTTTGAATATGATTGCCTTTTTCACAAATTTAGGATAAAAGTCCTAACTTTACGAAAGAAACAACTGACTAGAGTCGCCACCTAGATTAGGGATCTAGGACCCATGATTAACTCTGTTAATTTGGTCTGCGTTTAGAATTCTGGGTAAGTTACCTGGTTACGAAGTCGGAAGGTGTACCGCACGAAGCGTACAGCACCGACCTTGCCTAACTTTTTAAAAGCTTTAATTATTCAGGTTTAACTAAGGGGGTGAATGCGAGTTTTATTTTAGAAATCTAAACATTACTAATGATTTGGCCGTTCACAGTTTAGACTCATGCGGGCCAGGAGTGCATCCTACATGCAACTACATGCCTACGTGCCTATGTGATTGTTTTGAGATTAATAAGATTTGACTTGAGTTGATTTTGATTAATTGATTTGAAGTGAAGTGACCTACGCTATATGAACCTAGATCTAATGCAATGGACCTAAGTTGCATCTTAGCATTTCTGTGAGAACTTGGATTCAAAAGTTCCATTGGGGAACCTAGAGTGCCACTTCTAAGTTTTCCAATCCTAAAACCTAAAACTTAAGAATTTGGAGGTTTAGATTTTGAATTGAAGTTTTCCAATTTGATGTAAGTTCTTAGATTCTTTAAGGTTTTTTTTTTTTATTCCAAAGAGTTCCAAGTTTAACAAAGTAACTAAGCATGCAAAAACCAAAGCAACACAACTAGCAAGATGGCTAAACATGTGATTTCTAAGCATATGATGAGGACAAATAATAAATAAAGAAATCTAAATATGCAATTAATCATGCGACTAAACACAATGAAACATCTAACATGCAAAAATGGTTTAAGGAAAAGGAAAGGGTAAAAAAGGGAATGGAAGAGATGAAGAAGGGTGTCGAAAAATGGAAGAGACAGAAGAAAGGAGCGGAAAGGTGCGGAAAGGTGCGGGTTTAGGGTGCGGGTTAGGATGCGGATTCAGGGTGTGGGTTACGGCTAGGCTGCGTGGGCTTCAATGGTTTATTGGGGCAGATGGGTTGGGCTGGTTGGGTTGAGTTCGGTTGTGAACCCAAGTGGGATTGGGGTTCGGGTGTGGGGTTGGGTAAAGTTGGGTTGGGTTCGGATTTGGGTGGAGTGTGTGAGATGTGATGGGTTGGGCGTGGGTTGAGTCAAGTAGGATTGGGCATGAGATGAGTCGGGTCAGGTTGGGTTGGGTGTAGGATGCGGGTTTTGGGGTGCGGCTTTGAGTTGGCTGAAAGCCCTTGGCTGTGGGTTAGGCCGAATGAGCCATGGGTTAAGCTAGGTTGAGTGACCTCAGGTTTGATCCACAATGATCATACCTGAGTTGACATGCATGTATAGTGCAAATGAAGCATGTCTGGAATCCAGAAGTTTTACATTTTAAACTATTCCCATGCATGCATATTATACACTACACATGCATTCATATTTGTCTAGAGTAAACCTTCACTAATGCATTCAAACTCATCATTTCAGAAAAGCTTGCTCTCGGTTACACCAGGTGGTTTTAGTCAAGACTTACACTAAGCTGGGCCTGTGTTGAGTCAGGGTGCAACTCAGGGTAGGATGAGTTAGGATCAATTCAAAGTGCGACTCGGATGAATTCAGGGTGCGACTCGGGTCAGTTTGGGGTGCGACTCGGGTTGGGTTGGGTGGGGTGGGGTGTGGGGTTGGGTTAAGTTGGGTTGGGGTATGGGGTTGGGCTGGGTTTGGTCGAGTTGGGTTAGATTGGGTCAAGGGGTTGGGTGTGGGTTCGGGTGTGGGTTAGGGTGCTGTTTGGGGGTTGGGTTTGGGTGTGGGGTTGGGCATGGGTTGGGTTTGGGGTGGGGCATGGGTTGGGTTTGGGGTGTGGGGTTGGGTCGGGTATGGGTCCATGGGTTAGGTTTGGGCGTGGGTTGGGGTGGAGTGTGGGGTTGGGTTAAGTCGGGTTGGGGTATGGGGTTGGGTTAAGTCGGGTTGGGGTATGGGGTTGGGCTGGGTTTGTTCGAGTTGGGTTAGATTGGGCAAAGGGGTTGGGTGTGGGTTTGGGTGCTGTTTGGGGGGTTGGGTTTGGGTTTGGGGTTGGGCATGGGTTGGGTTTGGGGTGGGGCATGGGTTGGGTTTGGGGTGTGGGATTGGGTCGGGCATGGGTCCATGGGTTAGGTTTGGGCGTGGGTTGGGGTGGAGTGTGGGGTTGGGTTAAGTCGGGTTGAGGTATGGGGTTGGGCTGGGTTTGGTCGAGTTGGGTTAGATTGGGTGAAGGGGTTGGGTGTGGGTTAGGGTACTGTTTGGGGGGTTGGGTTTGGGTTTGGGGTTGGGCATGGGTTGGGTTTGGGGTGGGGCATGGGTCAAGGCTGGATGAGCCAAGAATTCGGGCGAAGACCATGGGTTTGGGTTAAGGCCAGATAGGCCGCGGGTTTTCGGTTCGGGTTCGGAATTTGGATACGGCTTAGGGGCAAATGAGTCGGGTCTAAGTTGGGGGCGAACCCGAGACTAGCCAGGGTCTAACTAGGGGCTAACCAGGGGCTAACCAGGGGCAAGTAGGGTGTAACCAGCAGGGAACCAAGATGAACCAAGGGCTAAGCAGGGTGTAACCCAAGTTGGGTTGGGGTGCAGGGGTAGACCGAATAGGAATAGGCCGGAGGAAACCAGATTTGTCTTGAAGATGAGGTTTGGATTGAGAAATACAAACAGTTCTAAGATGCAAGCTACTATTAATTAACATGCAAACAAAATTTAATATGCAAGCTTCTTGTAAACTACATGGGGAGGGGCCTCAATATGCTAACGAGTACGACTTGGGTTTACAAAACAGTATGAACATGGACCCTAATGTGCGAGTTGTGATTTGTAAGCATAAATCCAAAGGATGCCTTATTCTAGCATGAAGAATTAAATGACAAATGCCTACCTCTTCTGCGATAACTGATGTTGATCCTCTTCGTTCTCCTTGATTATGATCTCCCGAGCTTTCGATTAGATCCTTGTTGTAATTGAACCCCCCTAGGATATTTGATCAAATTGACCACCAAATTGATAAAGTGACGAGATGAGCCTCCGCCCGAACGGTTAGATCAAAGATTCGGAAAGGCAAAAGTGGTTTGGGTTTGATTAAATAGGTGATGGAATGGATGGGATCTACATGGGTGTGGTCATGATGGTAGGTGGTTGGTTGTGCATAGGAATATTGGTGCAGTGATATGGAGTATATGAATGTATGGGGTGTATGGATAATAGGAGGTCTGATGAGGGCTTGAGAGTGAATATGAAATCGGATAATGGGTTCGGATATGGGGCTTAATGGAGTAGTACAATTTGGAGGTTGTAATCTAATGAGTGTTGGAGGAAGGTGATGGGGATGGGGACACGGCTAAAGAGATAGGGGTTGGACTATAGTGGCCGCACGGCTACGGAAAGGGGAAAGGCAATTCTTTGGAGAAGGAAGCTAGGAATTATTCGTCTCTGTTCTTCTTCTTGGGGAGGTATTTATAGGTGTTGGGGGTGCAAGAATTACTAAGTTTAGAGTGTTGGAAAATCAAGGGGGGAGATTAAAAGATGGAACATTAGAAACAAATCAAAGGAGAGATGAGAAAATACCTAGAATATTCTTTTTCTTTCATAACAGGATATCTTTGAAGAAAAGCAAATCACGCCCAATTTGGGCGTGCAATTGGAGTTTTAGAAAGCCTTTGATTGGTTTCTTTGTATAGAATATTCTAGCTTTATTAGAATTGGTAATATTGACTAGCTTTCCCCCCTTTTTTATCCCAATTGGTGGAAATAATTCAAAAGTCTCTCAAAATATATCCATGATTCTAAAAATTTAGGGAACATTTCAGCAAGGCACGTTTTCCCAAGTTGGGAAAACGTTGGTTGATGAGAGAGAAAGATGGAAGACAAAAAGTTAGGAAAATTTTGGAATTTGGAGATTTGGGTGAGATTTTATGGCTAGTTTTAAATGATTTTCACCAATTCTTGTTCCCTAATTTTTCTTGACTCTTTTAAAACCAATATTGCCATACAAATTACAAATTTAAATTTTTTCATCCAATGAGAGCCGTCGGTTTTTAACGGCGGATCATTTTTCCACCGTTTGATCAAATTGTCGATTCGATTGGACCAACCAACTTGATCAGCTTTGGATCGATGATCCCAGCCGTTAAACCACCAATTAATGAGTTTAAAATCTGTTGTTGATCATAGGATTGAACAATTTCTACGGCTCTCATTTTTTCGTATTGATCCGTGGGTTTTCGTATGTTTTTCCTCAATTGAGCTACTTAATGTCCGATCGGGATTGGGGCTGACCCCGATTAATTTAATTTTGACCAAATGATCTTAATTTATTGAGAAAAACACCCAAATTAATCTCAACCCTTGATTTGATGACTCGATAAAAATCGGATCTCGGAGCAGAATTAGGGTTCGGCCTGTGAAGCGACCCTACCTAATTTAACCCCGATTGACGATCCGTTGGGTTGGATTAGGGTTTCGGCAACTTCAAGTATATAAATACATAAGAGAGGGTCTCTTACAATATTCACTATACTCGGGCCACTAAACAAGGTATTTTTCCAATTTTTCGGGCCACATTTTGGACATTTCGGACATTAGGAGGGAGATTGAGAGATTTAGAGAGAAAATTCCACGGATCAATATTTTAGACTATTGTTGGTTAATGTGTAGCAAAATGAGGGTGTCTACAGAGTGCACCCGAGATTTATAGTTGTTCGGTCACTACCAAGGACCTACTCCATTCCACCAAGCCTTCTTGGTGATTTCACTACGGATTCCCTTAATGGAGGGGAATCAACCCAATTACATTCAATACCATCTTGACCCTGTTTAAAAACTCGGACTTTGATGAGAACTAGGCCAAGGTTAAAAAGGAGTTGGTTTAGGCGAGTCAAGGATTGAGATGGTCAAATTTTCATCAACTCGGGCGAGTCAAAAGAATTTTGACTGTACCAGTAAGGCAATACTTAAAAACAAGCAAGATAAAACTGAGTAGACTCATCGAGTTGATAATGATTTGGGATTGTTTAAATTGTAATCCCAACCACGATAGAAACTCAGCCAAGGTAAAGGAGAGTTGACTTGGGTGAGTCGATGATTGACATGGTCAAATTTTAATTAACTCAAAAAAGTCAAAAGAATTTTTATTGTCCTAAGTAGGGCAATACTTGGACAAAGATGAGAAGTAGGCCAAGGTAAATATGAGTAGACTCGAGCGAGTTGATGATCGACTCTGGGATTGTTTAAACTGTAATCCCAACCATCTCCACTACACTTGTGGCACAAGCTCTCTCGCTAGGTCAGGGTACCCAGAATCATTTCTCAATTCCATCGTCGGAATCTCAATTCATATTATTGAAAATGAATATTATAAATATTCATAAAAAATGAATAAAAAAATTGTACTACCAAACCCAGCTGTGTTGAGGCGGTGGTGGTTTATGCTTGAAGCATTACGCCTAAGGCATCAAAGTAGAATGCCAGACACGTTGCCTCCAGCCCCTATTTATACTCTGTATAAATATTAAAGGGATAAGGATGAGAAATAAGAGAGGAGGTTATGGGCCCATACACCTAATCCATTATCTATGGGCTTATATTAGAACATATTATTTATATTCTGTATAAATATTAAAGGGATAAGGATGAGAAATAAGAGAGGAGGTTATGGGCTTCAGCCCATATGGGCCCATACACCTAATCCATTATCTATGGGCTTATATTAGAACATATATCCAACAATCTCCTCCTTATGTTCTACATATAGCATGATCCATAGATAGATAGTGTGATGTCCAAACAAAATTATTGAACTATCCACATCACCGTATCATAAAAGATCTGTAATCCATATGAAAACATGAATACTTTTATGAACAACCAAGAGTTTTAGATTCAATCTAAACTCAACAAAAGGTAGTTTCACTTACAAGTGAACCCCACTGATCTTAGAGAAATTCATTCATGGGGTATGATTCTCATCAAGATCCAAAAATAAAGTTTTACATACAAGTAAACTCTATACATATAATGAAAGGTAGCAGAGTCTCCATGACTTTAGAAGATTCACTCATCAAGTAAGTCATCCTCATCAAAGTCCATATCAAGACATGCTGCTCCTTTTCCGCCAATCCCTGTGAATTATCACATATGGATTTCATTAAAATGAATCCAACCATTTGTGTAAAACATAAATTACACATATGAAAGTATCTACTTCTACCGTAAGAAGAACTTAGTACAATCCTTAAATGGCTGAAAAAGTATCAGTATCACTCTCACCATAAGCATCATTGTCAAGTTTCAATAAAGAACAAGACCAACATGGCTTCTTTTGCATTGTTAAAGAACTATTTCATCATTGTCAAGTTTCAACAAAGAACAAGACCAAAATAGTTTCTTTTGCAAAGAACCATTTCATGTTTCCATAGAATATTAAGTCATCTTATCTATATTTGAGTCAAGTTGAATCATCAAGTGTGGAATGTTCAACCCTTCCCAAACAGAGTAAACATGTTTGAGTTAAGTTGTATCATCAAATGTGGAATGTACAACATATCTCAAAATAGGGTATATCATCAAGTGTGGAATGATATACAACAACTTTAAACATTTAAAGAAAACATATCAAGTGCCTATCTTTGGGCCATAAGGGAGATTCAAAAATTCAAACTTAACATGGATAATGTAGATTAAGTCCATAACAGGGATAATGTTAGTTAATTCTTGTCGACATAGATTTTAACCTATAGTTAAGTCCTGTCTTACATAGACTAAAACTTCATCTCCCTTTGTCTATACAGACTTTAATCTATTTTCTTACTGTAAGCTCAATGGTTCCCACCTTGTCATTCCCATCTTATTTTGATGATTCCAATACACAAGTGATTTAAGATCACTAATGTGTTTGAATGTCTAAGTTGTAGATCATATTGGTGTTAAGACAAGATTGCTTGGATTGAGGCCAAGAAGCTCTCATTGAACCACATTCGGAAGGCCCAAGACATCGAAGATCCAAGACAATTGAAGACTTGAAGAATCTATTGAAGATCGAAGTCTATAGAATGTATAAGATCCAATCTTAGTATTAGATTTTAAGAGGCATAAATTAAGTTAATCTCACGCACCCTAAATGTCTAAGAGATTGTCTTTGTGGTGTTCCAACACTTTGGAACCCTCATAACAATCCCAACTTGGTGTAAAGATGGAAGCCCAAAAACAGAAATTGAAAATCTGCTTGACATAGGCTTCTCGGAACTCCGAGAGAATTCTCGGAGCTCCGAGCTCGGAACTGCGAGAGATTCCTCGGAGCTCCGAGAAATGGTCCAGTAGAAATTTTCCATCTTCTGCTTGTATTCCCGGGACTCCGAGAGAAATTCTCGGAACTCCGAGAACACTATAACGTTCAGAATTATAGCCGTTGGGAATTTTCGCAGGAATTACCACTATGCCCTTGAACGGTCATATTTGGGTTTTTCTATAAATATGGGCATTCCAAACTTCCTAATTATCAATCCTAACACTCTAAAAACCTATTGGTATATTCTAAGAGTAATCAAAGCTTGTTTATGCCTCTCATCCTCTAAGATTAGGATTTGGATCATAGGCACAAATTTGTACATCTTATTCAAAGTTGTAAACCCTTGTGAGGGATTTTTTAGTTCTTTCTTTCTTATTCTAAGATTGTAATTGGGCTAGTTCGAAGGGACGCGGAACCATCCTTAGAGGGCTAGTGCGAAGGGGACGCGGAGCCATCCTAAGAGCGAATGCGAGGAGACGCGGAGCTTTCTCCGGTTCGTGGCAAGTCTTGCAAGGCGGAGCCGAACCAAATTATAATTGGGTTGATTCCTCACCATTAAAGGAATCCTTAGTGAATCCATCAACGGGTTTGGTTGGTGGAGTGGAGTAGGCCTCGCATTTTGAGGACAGAACCACTTTAAATCTCGGGTGCACTCTCTCTTATCTTTTGCTCTAAATTTGCAATGCACTTAGGATTTAACTTGTGAGCTTAATATTCATTCCTTGATCCCTTGGTCTATAAAATTAGGTTAGAGGTTTTCAAAAGATTAAAACTTGTTAGGAACCTAAATTTTCACTCCTCATTAGTTGTCATTTCGGGACCACCCTTGGATTTTCACTTAGTATCAGAGCCTTGGCTCTTAAAAGATTTTCTTTTCTAAAAATCTTTGGAAAATACTTGTTTTCAACAAGGGAAAGATCATAAGATCTTTGGCAACTTTCTAATTGTGAAATAGCGGATAAAAATGGAACCGGACTTCCGGAAGGCCATTCCACAACTAGACCTCCCTTCTTTGATGGGTCCAACTATGGACATTGGAAGACAAGGATGCGCATCTATCTTCTTTCGATAGATGTGGAACTTTGGCAAATTGTTGAAAATTGATACATTTTGCCTTCCAAACCATTTGAAGAATGGAGTGTCGTAGAGAAAAGACACGCAAATTTAAATTACAAAGCTATAAATTCTTTGTTTTGCGCCTTATCTACGGAGGAGTTTAATCGAGTTGCTCTTTTTTATCCCGCCAAGGTTATTTGGGATACACTTGTCGTTACCCATGAGGGAACATCACAAGTTAAGGATTCCAAAATAAACTTGTTAAAGAGCAAATATGAAATGTTTAGAATTGGTCAAAATGAAAGTATTTTTAAAATGTACACCCGATTTTCTAAATTTCTAATGAATTAGTAAATCTTGGTAAATCTTATCCTACTGATGAGCTTGTGAGTAAGTTGCTTAGATCACTTCCTCCACATTGGGATCCAATGGTCACCGCAATACAAGAATCAAAGGATCTCAAGGCGCTAACCGTGGAAGAGCTTGTAGGATCTCTCATCACCCATGAGATGCTCCTTACTAGCCGACAAGAGGAAAAGAAGCCAAAAGAGAAGGAAAAAGAAAGCCGATATCTAGCTCTAAAGGTCTCCAAGGTAAAAGCGGACTCATCATCCTCAAGTGAGGTGGATAGTGATGAAGAAGAAGCTTTAAGAAAATTTAAAAGCTTATGGAGAAAGAAACATAAAAAGGATAAAAAGAAGAAGAAAGTGAAGTTGAGGAAGCTATAAGGTGTTACAATTGCAAGAAGACGGGACACAAAAGACCGGAGTGTCCACTTCTCAAGTCATCTTCCTCAAAGTACAAGGGAAAGAAGAAGGATTGGAAGAAGCACAAGGCTCTTGCCGCCGGTTGGGATGCGTTAAGCACGTCGGGCAAAAGTTCAAGCGAAGGGGAAGATAAAAAAGACGATCTTTGCCTCATGGCATTCTCCCATGAAGTTGAGGTAAATTCTAACCTCTCTTGTTATTCATCTAGTAGTGATAGTGAAAGAATATCTTATGATGAATTGTGCACTACCTTGCATTATCAAATTTTAAAAAATAAAGTTCTTAAAAAATCTATTTCTAAATTAGAAAATGAACTTGATGTTTTGAAAAATGAATCATCTTCTTCCATATCTAAATCTCAAGCACAAATTGAAAATTTTAAACTTTAGATTAAAACCCTTAAGAGTTGTTTGGATGAGAAAACTTGCCAAATTATCAAACTTCAAGATATCGCAAGCTCTTCCAAAACTTATGAAGATGCCAATAATGATTTTCTAAATCAAATAACCCATCTTCATAATGAAAATGAAAGGTTAAGATTATGTCTCCAGGGTTTTTTAAATGGTGATAAAATTATAGACATAATCTTGAAGAAGACTAGTCAAAGACCTCATCATGCACATTATGATAGGAGTAGTTTATCTAACCCTCATGTTAGATGCCATTATTGTGGAATTAGTGGTCATTACCAATTCCAATGTGCATCTAAGATTAGGGATTATGGTGGAACCAAGAAATCTTGGGTTCCCAAAGCCCCCATATGATTCTCTTCATATGTTCTTAGATTAGGGGCTTTTGCTTAAAATTGAATATATTTTTATAGTTATTTAAATATCCCCTCTTATATTGAATTTGTTTTTCCAATAGGGGGAGTTTTATGTGTCTTTTTTCTTCAAAAAGGGGGAGCCTAAAATTGTAAATTTTATCCCTTTAATTTTTTCTTTTACCCCATCTTTTTTATAGATGCCAAAGGGGGAGAGAAATCTAATATAAGGAAATATATGCATGCTTTTATTGAAAATCTCTTGTGCTTGTCATCATCAAAAAGGGAGAGATTGTAAGCCCAATGGTTCCCACCTTGGCATTCACATCTTATTTTGATGATTTCAATACACAAGTGATTTAAGATCACTAATGTGTTTGAATGTCTAAGTTGTAGATCATATTGGTGTTAAGACAAGATTGCTTAGATTGAGGCCAAGAAGCTCTCATTGAACCACATTCGGAAGGCCAAAGACATCGAAGATCCAAGATAATTGAAGACTTGAAGAATCTATTGAAGATCGAAGTCTATAGAATGTATAAGATCCAATCTTAGTATTAGATTTTAAGAGGCATAAATTAAGTTAATCTCACACACCCTAAATGTCTAAGAGATTGTCTTTGTGGTGTTCCAACACTTTGAAACCCTCATAACAATCCCAACTTGGTGTAAAGATGGAAGCCCTAAAACAGAAATTGAAAATCTGCTTGACATAGGCTTCTCGGAGCTCCGAGCTCGGAACTTCGTGACATTCCTCGGAGCTCCGAGAAATGGTCCACTAGAAATTTTTCATCTTCTGTTTGTATTCCCGGAACTCCGAGAGAAATTCTCGGAACTCCGAGAGAAATTCTCGGAACTCCGAGAACACTATAACGGTCAGAATTATAGCCGTTGGGAATTTTTGCAGGAATTACCACTATGCCCTTGAACGGTCATATTTGAGTTTTTCTATAAATATGGGCATTCCAAACTTCCTAATTATCAATCCTAACACTCTAAAAACCTATTGGTATATTCTAAGAATGATCAAAGCTTGTTTATGCCTCTCATCCTCTAAGATTACGATTTGGATCATAGGCTCAAATTTGTACATCTTATTCAAAGTTGTAAACCCTTGTGAGGGATTTTTTAGTTCTTTCTTTCTTATTCTAAGATTGTAATTGGGCTAGTGCGAAGGGACGCGAAGCCATCCCTAGAGGGCTAGTACGAAGGGGACACGGAGCCATCCCAAGAGCGAGTGCGAGGAGACGCGGAACTTTCTCCGGTTCGTGGCAAGTCTTGCGAGGCGGAGCCGAACCAAATTGTAATTGGGTTGATTCCTCGCCATTAAAAGAATCCTTAGTGAAGCCATCAACAGGTTTGGTTGGTGGAGTGGAGTAGGCCTCGCGTTTTGAGGACTGAACCACTTTAAATCTAGGGTGCACTCTTTCTTATCTTTTGCTCTAAATTTGCATTGCACTTAGGATTTAACTTGTGAGCTTAATATTCATTCCTTGATCCCTTGATCTATAAAATTAGGTTAGAGGTTTTCAAAAGATTAAAACTTGTTAGAAACCTAAATTTTCACTCCTCATTAGTTGTCATTTCGGGACCACCCTTGGATTTTCACTTACAATTTTGAATATTCGATCTATGTACAATCCTTTTTGTGAGAGCTTTTGGCGTGATTATCCTTCGATTTTATATGGCCGTGTTCTTGAGATAATTCAGCATATGGCATGTTTCAGCCTAAGATGTCTCCTCTTACCATTAAAGAGTGAGTTCTTCACAACCATAGTTGTAGCTTGATTATCACAGAACACACATAAAGAACTAATTCTTAATCCACTAAAGAACTTAATCTTTAACCGGGTCAGTGGAATGTCCATAACCATAATCAGATTCTTTATCCCTTAGCTTTCATTTTGAATTGAAGTTAGAGCATAAAGTACCAATTCGACTTCCACACAACAGCAGTTAATTTGCTGTCCACTGATTCTGAGCCCCATGAAGCATCAGAATAATCTTCCACAACAAGTGGGTGGCCACCAAAGTTTTGAGCACACACTTGAGTACCCTCTTCAGGTATCTCATCAGCCTCATAAGGGCATCCCTATACTCATGGCCAGGATTGCTAGTCTAAGGACTCAGCATGCCAACTGTAAAGGCTATGTCTGGTCTAGTGCAACACTTAACATACATGAGACTACTAATCAGTTTAGAATAATCTAATTGATTCACACACTGTCTCTGCCATAGAGATCAGCTTCTTAGTACAATCAACAGGTGTCCCAATCGGTTTGCATTCACTACATCCCCAAATAGAAAGTAATTTTTCAATATAATGGGCTAGGCTAAGGGCGATTCCTTGCCTTTCAAAAACTTAATTTCATACCAAGAATGGTGTGTTAACACCCAGGTCAATTATGTTGAATTCTTTATCTAAGGTTAGTTTCACATTACTCACCACAAAGAGAGTTTGAAAATAAGAATCAACATCTACATACAAGAAAATAATCATGACCTATTTGACACAGAACAATAGTAGAGGCATTTACTTTGCCAAAAACAAAACTTAAAGCTCCTTACTATTTTGTCAAATTTTAATGTCATAATTTATGTGCTTGATTAAGACCAAAATAAGGATTGTTAAATCATAACATCCATACAAAATTTGTATAATCACATACAAATATCTACTTACAGCCCGCAGTATTAGCCCATTTTAGCAAATCGACTAGCTGCCTAGTTAGATGATCAACAGAGAGCTCATTCCATCATGAATGGCTTTTGCCCAAAACAAAGAGTCCCTAGATCTCATCACTTCCTAACAGGATGATGGATCAAGTTCCATATGGTAGGTCACATAGTCCTCACCATAACTCTTGGGTACTCAATCACATAAGCCATAACTCATAAGGAATGGAGTCGTCATTGAGTTTGGCACTTTATTTAGGATATGATTTGCAACTAAAGCAATTTCTTCCCAAATGCAACCAGGCATGCTAGCTGACAACAACATGGAGTTTAACACTTAAGTTAACATCTTGTTCTTACACTCAGCTATGCCACATGATTGAGGCGAGTGAAGAGCAGTGGTTTCAAGGATTATGCCCTGGAAGGCACAGAATTCCTTGAACCCTGTCCATGTGTATCTTCCTCCTCTATCACTCCTAAATCTTTTTAATTTCATCTTTTAATTTCAACAGATAAATATGACAATATCCTGACATATCGTCTACAAATGTAATCAAATACTTGCGACCACCTCTAATAGTGAAACTTTTAAAGTCATAGTTGTCGGAATGTATCAACTCAGGAAGTTGTGTGCTCCTAGAAACCTGACGTAAAGGTTTTCTAGTGATCTAAGTTTAAGCACAAACCTCACACTTGTCAAAAATATTTGACATATCTAGAGGTATATTATAAGTTTTAGCAAACTCGACCATTTTCTTATAGTTCTGTTATGTAACAACTTAGGATCAATCAAAGGTGAACTAACATGACTAATAGTCTCAATTGCTAAACTCAATCTATACATACCATCTAGCAAGAATGCACAGCCAAAGTAGTATGAGTTAACAATCAGAGTTACTCTACCATACATACAAAAAATGATGTGCACATATCAAAATAGTAGTAACTACTTTAACATCTTATAAAGTTAGTTGTTTAGCTGAAGAAAGAGTCAGGTTCTCAATATCAGTGTGAGTGAGCTCCATATCTACTCCACTAGCCACTGTACCAGTCTCCTTTACTTCGGTAACACCAGTGATAAGTTTCTTTGAATTGCATATATGACAAGTGGCACCTGTATCTAACCACCACTCAAAAGAAGTACTGGCCTTCCTTTTGTTCAACATGGCAACAAAGCTTTTAAGCTCAGCCTTATCTACCATCATAGTAGCTTCCTTCTGTAGTGTGTCGGATTTTACTTTCTTAGGTTGGCTACATTCTGCAGCAAAGTGACCCCATCTCCCATAGGTGTAGCACTTGCCCTTCTTTTTCCCAAAGATAGTCTTTTTGGCTTCCAACTTGGGAAAATCACTCTTAGGTGACTTGGATTTTTGAGAAAATTTCTTAGGATACATCACCGTGTTAGCAGCTGACTGCTGCTGGCTAACCATCTCCAAGTTATTCCTAGCTCTATTCTCATCTTCGATTCGAATGAATCGTTTGAGATCATCCAGTCCCACTTGCACCTTCTTTCTATACATTTCTGTCTTGAAAGAGTGCCATGCAGATGGTAACTTGTAAATGATTGCACCCACAAGAAACGGATCACAAACTACTATTTTCTCATTGGCTAATTTAGATCTCAAATTCTCTAAATCAGTTACTTGAGGAGTGATTTCCATGTTCTCTTCGAACTTGAAATCCATGAATTTGTCCACTAAGTGAGTCTTGGACAATTCTTCCTCCTCCTTGAATTGAGCATCTAAATTATCCCATATTTCTTTAGCAGTCTCAAACTTGCTATAGGTTTTTGCAAGACGGTCTGACAAATAGTTCAATAAGAAGTCTTTGCAGAAATCCTCATCCTTTTTCCATTGAAATTCGTCAACTTCTTCCTCTGTATCAGCAAAGGTACTCAGAATAGTATAGAAAACATTTACGTATTTCAAACCAAACTGAGTCTTTCTCTTCCAGGAGTTAAACTCAGAACCTCCAAAGGTTTGAAGCTTGACCATTTCAAATGGAACAGCAGACTTTTCCATTTTAAACTATTTCTGACGAAATAAAATTGGATAGAGTGCATCTGATTTGAGAATCGTGAAAGCCAAAGCTAAGAACCAAGACGCGACCAAATTCAAATCCAATAGCCAAGGGGAAACTTCCAGCAAGAGATTACCACCAAGGTAATAACCCAAATCCAACTAACAGTTATTGGGATTTATAGGGGAGAACCAGGAAAGAACCAGCCAAGGCTAAAACCCGAGGCGAGGTGAAAACCAACCAGCAGTAATAGCCCAACCGTCACAAACCAACCAAGAACCGGTTCCAGATAATTCACACGAACTATTGTTAGCTGATTACGAAAATCAAATGTTGAACCAGTTGAGAGTACCGTTAAAAGGAACTGATATAAACCACAAAATCACATGAACTGGTTGCTAGAAACCAACAAAGGAACCAGCTTGCGAGAACTGGTATGAAACCAGTTGAATAAACCCGGTTCTTTCCTTTTGTCGGTGCTGATGTTCAAGCTGATATCGCATAAAATCTGCTTTTCTCCAGATATCGCAAATTGGTGCTGAGAGAATATATGAGAAATTATCTCCAGGATATCCACACACCAAATCTTGCGTAAAACCCTTCCAAGTCGGTGCCAAAAATAGGGAGCGGAAATCGTAACAGATATCTATAAAAGACTTCGCAAATATTCCCTAACATTTCTCCAGTTATCGCACAAAGAAAAGAGAATATATATTGCACCTGAACTAAGCTACTTATGCCTAACTCATCTAGGACACCGACCTAGACTGGATTGACTGTTTTAACAGTTTAAGAGAAATTATTTAATTCAAGTTAAAGATTTTATTATCCTAGGACTTCATCTAAGATTCTATATGGTCCTATCTAAGTGCAAGACGTCCCTTAGACTAATCCAGGTTAACCTACATCCTAGGTAATTAGGTTTGTCCTAAGGAAAAATTGGGTGACTAGTGTAACTAGATCTATGGCACGGTTGCTATCCATAGCAAACGCCCGTGATGAGGCTGGACTCTTAACTCTAGGACTCCATAAAACGTAGGACACAACGTGACGTAAGTGTTCCTAAGGGGCCCTAAAGATTCCTACGATAAGACGCGGATCGAGTTAATTCGATTTGTTGAACTTAATGATTTTCGATTTTTGAGAATTTTTGATTCCTAAACATCTAAGGAATACCAAAGGCTCTATAGTTCGCAAGTTTCGGCCTCGAATCGCAACCATGGAAGGAATCGTGCTCTCAACCCTTGTAAAATTTAGCACGTAAGTTATTGTATCTTATTGCCTGGCATATTTCTCAGGATTTTCGTGGACAGTGGACCTCGGAGCCAATATCATACTACAATTTACGCACTCCAATTATACAGGATTAATCGCAATTAGTATACGATTACGGTTGCGATCTCGGCAGTTAGACTATCGCGGTATAGCGAATTTACAATGGAGATCTATGAACCCTAAGCTTTCTGTTTCAAACAAGTTAGGGATTAAATTCATAATGTAAATTTAAGATTTTTTTGAGGTTTTACTGACTTTTGTGTTGATTTGCTATTAAATTATGATTTATTAACATTAAGACCAGATTGCTAGGATTACACAGAAACCCTAAGCAATTAATCCCCAAATCAGCTGAAACTTTTCCAGTAACAAGATATGGATGGTTGTGGATTACTGGACAATTTACATGAATTATCATTAAGATTTGATATCAATTTCTGATTTTCCAAAATTTAAATCAGATTATAGATTAACACAGTAACTTATAGTATATCAATTTCAAATTAATCCAACCTTTCACAGAATAGAGATATAGATTATTATAGCTTATTGGAATACTTATATGAATTTTCATTAAGATTTGATATCAATTTCCAATTTCTTAAAATTCAAATCAATTCATATATTAACACAGTAACTTATAGCATATCAATTTCAAATTAACTTTCACAGAATAAAGATAATCATGAGATTAGACTACGGTATGAATTTCATGGACTTTTATTACAATTTGATGTCAATTGCAATTCACACAAAAATCGGATGAAACCAAATAATTACTTAAAAAGCAAACCTAATAGTATCCTAAAATCAAATAAAAAATTCCAGTAGATTTATAATAGATTATAAAATTTTCTATCAAAATTTTAAAACTTAAAAATTAAATCTCCTCCATAAAATCGATTTTTAAATAGAAAAGGGGAATTTATTTCTTAGGAATTGAAACCCATTTATTAAAACAAATTACAAAACCATATTAAAACTTTGCAAAACCAATTGAAATTTTTTATCTAACATTCGAGTAACCAAATTTACTGGTTTGTAAAGAAAAATTTCAAAAATTTACTAAAACGAAGAAGCGATTAGAAAACAAATTAAAAAACCTTTTTTCGAAAAAAAAATTTCATGAGAAATTTAATTTATTATTGAACATTAATTCTGGAGAGTTTCATCAATTTGTAAAATATTCTGATATTTATTAAAAATGGCTGAAATTTAAAATAATTTAAAACCGGATTAAACAAATTCAAAAAAATCCGAAAATTTTTTGTTGTTTTGGAAAGCAAAAAATTGGTTTGGAAAAAAGATTTCACAAATTTTTGACATGGTTTGATATATTTTTGGATTCGTTCATCAAGAAATAACCCCTTTCAGGGTTATTGTTTGAAAAATAGAATGAAAATTAAAACGGCTATATCGCGATTGGAAATTAAGTTTCCAGTAGTATTTTATTTTATATAAATCTCAAAAAATATCAGTTTTTAAAGAAACCCACCATTTCTAACATTTGCTATGATAATCGGATTTAAATCCATATTGAATAAAAAACGAAAGAAAGTCATTATTAAATGGAGGAAATTTAATTTTTGGGTGAAATTTTGAATTTTGAAAACTTATAATCTATATTATAACATACTAGAATTTCAAGAAAAAATTCATTGATTTGATCTATCAAAGGTAAAACCCTAGCATGTTTTTCTACTTTTGATATTACAAAGATAAAGATCCTACCGTTGATCGCGCTCCTTGTCTCTAGGGTGCCTAGATCCGAGGTATACGCTTTGTCGCACCCTTTTATATGATGAAGAAGAACCAAAGAACACCCCAAAGATCCTTGATGTGTGATTTGTTGAAGAAGAAAAGAGATTTTAAGAATCCCTTTTGCTTTGAGAGATATGAACACACTTCAAGAGAGAAAAGGTTTTCTTTTTTCTTGGGAGGAGAGAGAAAAAGGACGAATTTAGATTTTTTTCAATCTTTTTTAGGATTGTTTGCTTTGATTTTTATACAAAAAAAGCTAGGGTTAAGAGAGAAATAGTAAATTCCAATGTGAGAGCTCCCTTTTTGGCTTGTTTCTAATTTTCCCCTCTTGCTTTCTTTCTTTCTTATTTCCAAATTGGATTTGATTCCAATCTTAATTTCTTGTCAATCAAGACATGCTATTCTCATTCCACATTGCTTTTTTGGAAGAAAACCTTTTTAAGCAATCATTCCTCTTTTCCTTCTTTCCTTCTTTTCATTTTTTATTCTTTTTATTTTTCTTTTAACAAATATGATGTCAAAATGGTGACATCATCAAGGTTGGGTGCTCAACTCATGTGGGTCAACCATGTGGGCCACCCACCATGGTGGTTGACCCATATGGGTGAACCCACATGAGCTCCATCTTTGCGGGCTTTAGCCCAATGGGCCATTTCACACTGTTTTCGGGTTTTTCCATAAAAAATCAATAAAATCTTTCTAAATTCAACATTCTATATATGGACCCAGCCAATTTGACATTTATGGTGCATCCCTCACACATGATTGAACCATCTTTTTTGGAAAATAACTTTTCGGACCAAAATGCCCCTATTTGACTGTTAGACATCCAAATGCGACCAGAATACCCTCAGATTGATTCACCCCTAAAGGGAAAAATTAAAAATGGAAAGTCTTTGTGGTCAAACTTCAAAAATAGAAACTTTTAAAATTGGGTCCTTTCGGTGAGCAATATTAAACAGGATCATTTGGTATTCCCTGAAAATACCCAAAATACCCTCAACACTTAGAATTTCAAAATTAAGCGAAACTCTTGAGAAATTCTAAATTTAGCAGGTTTTCCAAAATTCAGAAAATCATTCATAATCTCTCAGACATATTTCGGGGATCAAAAGAATTACACAGGAAAATACCAAATTACCCCGAGGTGCTAGAATTTTGCGAGACTAGGGAAAACCCTGAGAAATTCTAAAAATAGCAGATTTTCGAAAATTTATGAACGGACTCAAGATTTCTTAGATACAACTTAGAGACCAAATATGATATGTTTGGAAATGTCTAAAATACCCCCGAAGTGCAAGACTAAGAGAAAATCTTGACAGATCTAAATTTAGCAGGTTTCTCAAATCTTACGAAATTACTCCTAATCCATCAGCCGTACCCTCGAGATGATTTTGGACATATGAGAAATGATTGAAATATCCATAAGATGATGAATATGTGGAAGCCCCATGAGTTTCTAAAAATAACAGCTTTTTTAAAATTTGTAAAATCACTCAAGATTTCTCAAATATAACTCGGGGGTCAAACGAGACACATCGAGAATGACCAAAATACCCCTGCAGTACAAAATAGGCAAAAATGTGGGAAACCCTGAAAATTCTAAAAATAGCAGGTTTTTCTCCATTTGCTTGGAAACTTGAACTTTCATCTTCCAGAAGCCAAATGAACCCCTTAAAGACCTTCAGGATCGCGAATCAACTTCAAAACTCCCATAATGAAATGAAATCTACCCTAAAATGCATGGATGCCTAATCTAATGCTGAATACGGATTCAGAACTTGATGATACTGCCGAATCTTTTGCTTTTTAAAGCGTAGCAAAATGGGGGTGTCTACAACATCATGAATGGAAGAGGTAGAGTTACCTATGGCGCCTTCCCCTTTAACCTTTCCCTTCTTTTCATCTCCAATGGTAACTTCTCCACCATCCTTGAGTGAAAGGGATGCAAATTGAGTGAGGTCTCCAGTCATGTGCCTAAATCATCCACTATCAAGGTACCATGTGTTCTTCTTGTTGTGGCTTCTAAGACATACCTACATATGAATAGGCAAGTGAGATCCCTTAGATACCCAAATCTTCCAAATCTTGCTAAGTTCATTTGTTTTCACCTTTGCATTTAATTTGATTTTGTCTTGTTTAGCATACATGCAAGCAACCTTATAATGTCCTTCTAGTCTATAATAAAAATAAATTTTAGTACGATTAGAAGAAGCTTTCACAAATTTGTTCTTATATTTTGACATTTTGGTATCCCATTTTTATCCAAGTCCAATCTTATCATGTGACATTCTTTGAATGTTAACAAGTTTATCCAATTTTAGTGAATCATTCTCAAACCTTTCAAATAGCTTTCTTCAAATTATTATATTCTTTAGATAATTCACTATGTTCATGCTTTAGTTTGTTGTTTCAATGGATAACTCTTGTCTACTTTCATTCAAACTCTTGATGGTAGCATTCGAATCATGAATTTCAAATTTAACTTTTTCATTCTCTTCTTCTAGGAAATCATGATCCCTTTTAAACCACCCAAATTTTTTTGTCAAACTAGAAAGAGAGTTTTCAAAAGATGCATTTTGATCAAGTTCAATTTCTAGTTGATCATGTGCATTTTGTACGGAATCAAGCACTTCTTTTAAAGTAATAACATCATTTAAAGTACTTACTTCTTGATTGTCATTTGCTGCGGCCATGAAGCACACATTCCTTGTAATCATGCAATCTTCTCCATCATCTGGCTCACATTCGCTTTCATTATCTTTATCCCATGTGGCGATCATTCCTTTCTTCCTTCTCTCCTTTTGAATCGATTGTTTGGAGTAGGCTCATAGTTGAGTGGACAATCCGGACGAATGTGTCCAAGTTTCTTGCATCCGTAGAATCGGGGTTGAGATGATCCATCATCGAGCACTTCTTTCTTCTTGAATGGAGGAGAGGCTTTTCTATTCTTCATGTTTCACATATTCCTTTGCAAGAACTTGATTCTTCCTGTTAGGAAAGCTACCTCATCTTCCGTATCTCCTTTCACTTCTTCGTCATCACCTACATTATAAGTAAAAGCAACACTTTTTCCTTTTTCCATTTTATTTTCAATTTCGGGTGCTTTTATTTTGAAAATCATTTCATGAGTTATCAAGGACCCTACTATTTCATCTAGATTTAAAGTGTTTATGTCCTTCGCTTCAGTGATTGCAGAGGTTTTAGATTCCCATGATAGAGGTAGGAATCTAAGGATTTTGGTTACTAAATCTCGGTTTGAAAATTGTTTCCCAAGTCCCCTTTCCATTGACTAAGTTAGTGAATTTAGTGTACATATCGGCAATGGTCTCATCGGGCATCATTTGAAAAAGTTCAAATTGCCTAAATAAATGATTCATTTTAGATTCCTTAACTTGGTTAGTTTCTTAATGGGTAACTTCTAAGGTATCTCAAATTTCTTTAGCCGAATTCAAGTTTGAAACTCTATCTAATTCTCCGGATGACAAAGCACAAATTAAAGAATTCATGGCTTTCGCAATATAGTTTGAGGCTTGTTGTTCGGCTTCGATCAATTCATTTAGATTTCTAGTGGGCAAGGTAAATCTATTTTGAACGGCTCTCCAAATTTGGTAGTCTTGGGTTAAAAAGATTTTCATTTCGGTTTTCCAATATCCAAAATTTGTTCCATCAAAATAAGGTGGCCTAGTGTTTGAGTAACCTTCATGGTGTTGAGGGTAGTTTGCCATTTTTAGGATTTTTTCTCTAGACTGATTAGGATTTTAAAAAAAAGAGACGAGGCTCTGATACCAATTGAAATAAAGGTGTAAGGAACCAAGAGGGGGGTGAATTGCTTTTCACAAAAATTTATCCCATTTTAAATTCAAATTTTTAACCTAATTCAAATTTTCTTTGCTTGCTTAGTTTTTAGTTAGTTTCAATAATATCAAAAATAAAAATAAGAAGTTCAACCAAAACACAAAAATAAAAGTGCAAGAAAGAGAAACAAGCACACCGATGTATAGTGGCTCGGGTAAAACCCTAATCCACTCTTCTTGAGATTGTCCTCAAGGATATCCACTATTCGGGACCTCCATGATGCCCGGCTTCGAGGCGATTACAATCCCAAGGGTATTAAATGAGGATCCCCTTGCAACCTTTACACCGACTCTCCTTCTTCGCCGAATTCTAAGCGCTTCTCCCTAGGGTATTAATAATAGGATGCCCTAGCCCCCTTTACATTGAATGGAAGATGAATATTGCTTTGCCTCTTTCGAAGGCTTGATGCACAATAATTGCTCCTTGAATATTCTCCATAAAATATTACCAATAAAAACCCCTAAATTCAAACTCTAAAGATTTGCAAGTGAAAGGCAAGTTTGGTGGAGAAGATAAAGGGTTTTAGCCAAAAGGGTTTGCAAGTATTTTTTATGCTTAGAATAGTTGGTGAATCATTCAAGAGAGTTAAATGAACTTCTTGAATGTGTATTTATTAGCTCACATCAATATATGAGCGTTTGGGGGTGGAGGTAACAAAAACAACCCAAAAATCAACTAGCCGTTTGAAACACAATGGCTATAATTTTTGCTGTCGTGACGTTCTCGGAGTTCCGAGAACAATTCTTCGAGTTCCGAGAAAACACACAGAATACTTTCTGGAATGTTTCTCGGAGTTCCGAGAAATCAAATAAAGCATGGATTTATTCCCTGGAATGTTTTTCGTAGTCTGTGATATTTCTCGGAGTTCTGAGCTTCGAGCTCCGAGAAAAATGTCGGAGTTCTGAGAAGCGTACTTTTATTAGTTTTTCAAGTCGTTTGAGCTGATTTTCTTTTGGTCTTTTGGAACTCTATTTTTATGATAATTTGGAATGTTATGAGGGTCCCAACATGTTGGTCCACTACATAAACATTCACTTAACCAATTAAGTTTAATACAGGGAGTGTTAGTCTTTTTGAAAAACATATTTTGAAAAGTTTGCCTTGATATAGAAATCCAATGAGAGAGGATGTACAACAAGTCTAAGTGTAGCTACACTTCTCTTGGGTCTTAGTCTTCATAGATCGTCCATTGTGTGCTTGCTTTGCTTGAGTGTGTTGAGTTGAGCTCCACATTGATTGTTCTTCCAAGGTAAGTTGTCCCATGTGGTCTCTAGCTCCTTTCACTCCTGTGTGATACATCTTCAAGCATGATCAAATGATGTGATGGTTCCTTCCATAATCGATCTATCATAACACAACACTTCAAGTCAAATTGATTAGTATTAAAAAACATAATCAATTTAGTTTGAGAATCATCAAAACAAGGTAAGAGGATGAGCCCTTGGGCTTACAATCTCCCCCTTTTTGATGATGACAAACAAAATTGATTATGAGGCATGTGTGGAGTTACATAATAAGCAAGTGAATGCGTATACTCCCCCTCAGCATATGCACAAATGAATTTTAACAAGTGAAAGCAGATAGTGCGTATGGAATATGAGTTGATAAGTAATTTCCAAAATTCTCCCCCTTTTGTCATCAACAAAAAGAAGAATTTATCAGGTTTAAGCGCATACATGAACACATATATATTCAATAAGTGATTCATATTGATTAGCTATAAAACTCCCCCTTAAGATTTTGAATGAGGCAAACAAACATGTATAGAGCAAGTGTTAGGAAACTAAGCCTTCAACAATCTTTTTTTTTTAAATAAGCTAAACAACAAAAAAAAAACATATTATGATCAGCAAGTGATTCATACATTTTAAACTCCCCCTTAAAAAATGTATATGTTATGAATACATAGCCAATTTATACACATATACCTGTTCATGATTGAGATGCTGGCACAATGCCAAATTGCTAGGTATTTTAATTAAGGTAAAACTACAAGTCCCTCTTAGAGAACTAAGAAGGTTAAGAGTACCAATTGAGTGACTTTTAAAATTAAGATTTCTCATCTCATTCATGCAGATACTACCAAACATGGATGATACATATATACTATATAAATAAGCAGATGAAAGGCAGAAAGTATTTATCTGACAATTTCTTTGACTTGATCTGCACTCCAAATGTTTAAGGCACTTCTGATATAATATATTCTATGATCACTAAGGGGTTTTGTAAAGATGTCGTCCAATTGTTCCTCAGTATTGATATACTTTAGGCAAATGTCCCTTT
Organism: Tasmannia lanceolata; assembly: GCF_043159265.1. NCBI lineage: Eukaryota > Viridiplantae > Streptophyta > Magnoliopsida > Canellales > Winteraceae > Tasmannia > Tasmannia lanceolata. The sequence continues at coordinate 13,386,282 of NW_027518679.1, read as the reverse complement.
TTTCTGAGTAATCTCTAATGAAGTGGTGCCGAATCTCAAAATATTTGGTTCTAGAGTGCTGTATGGGGTTCTTTATCAAGTTTATAGCACTAGTGTATTCACATTGGATGAGAATATTTTCCAATTTAACTCCATAATCCATCAATGTGCTTTTCATCCATAGGACTTGTGCACAGCAAACCCCAACTGCCACATATTCTGCTTCTGTTGTGGATAGGGCGACTGAATTCTGTTTCTTACTGAACCACAAAACAAGTAATTTGCCCTAGAATTGACAAGTCCCGCTAGTGCTTTTTCTATCCACTCTACATCCAGCAAAGTCTGCATCTGAATATCCAGTGAGAGTGAAGTCATTAGATCTTTTATACCATAGTCCCAGACTTTGGGTTCCTCTTAAGTAGTTAAAGATTTTCTTGACTGCAGATAGATAGGACACCTTTCGATCAGATTGAAAACGAGCACAGAGACAGACAGTAAACATAATGTCTGGTCTAGTGGCTGTCAAATAGAGGAGACTACCTATCATACCCCTATACATCTTTTGATCTACTAATTTGCCGAATTCATCTTTTTCTAACTTAGCAGTTGTACTCATTGGAATTCTTGATTTCTTGCTGCTATCCGTCCCATACTTCTTCACTAACTCCTTTGTATACTTTTCTTGATTTATAAATATCCCATTTTGGTATTGTTTGATTTGGAGTCGTACGAAGTAAGTTCACTCGCCCATCATGCTCATTTCATATTCATTTTTCATTAGTGTTGCAAATTCATCACGCATCCTTTGATTAGTCGAGCCACAGATGGTATCATCTACATAAATCTGGACGAGAAGGATATCTTAATTTTCTCTTTTGATAAACAATATTTTATCCACTTTGCCCATCTCAAAACCTTTCTCTACTAGGATGGTACAAAGCCTCTCATCCCACTCTCTAGAAGCTTGCTTCAATCCATATAAAGCTTTATCAAGTTTGAAGACATGATTTGGATGTTTGTAGTCTTCAAAACCTGGCGGTTGCTCAACGTACACTTCCTCTTGGATATAGCCATTTAGGAAGGCACTTTTGACATCCATTTGATATAATTTAAATCCTTTATGAGATGCATATGCCAAAAGTATCCTAATAGCTTCCATATGGGCAACATGAGCAAATGCCTCATCACAGTCTATCCCTTCTTCCTGATTGTACCCTTGGGCTACAAGCCTAGCTTTATTTCATGTGATTATTCCATTTTCAACCATTTTGTTTCTATACATCCATCCTATGCCAATAACTAGATGATGACTAGGCCTTGGCACTAACCTCCACACCTTGTTTCTTTCGAATTGATTCAATTCCTCTTGCATTGCCATCAACCAATATTCATCCTTTTTGGCTTCCTTAATGGACTTAGGTTCCACTTCTGATAGGAAAGCCAAATTGTTACTCACACTTCCATAGTATGATCTAGTTCTTACCGGCGATGTGGCATCACCTAAGATTTGGGATTCCGGATGATCTACCAATATTCTCTTATCCCTAGGTAATGAGTCATTTTCTTCATCCTCAACTTCCACAATAGGCAATGTATCACTTGTAGTTTCTTGGGGAGGAAAATTTATCTTAGGTAAAAGGTGTTGATTGTGTTCATCCTCATCATGCGACATTTCTTGAGGTGTTGTCTCTCTCTCATCAAATGTAACATGCATGGATTCTTCTACAATGATGGTTCTTCTATTAAACACTCTATATGCTTTGCTATGTGTAGAATATCCTAAGAATATGCCATCATTTGACTTCTTATCAAATTTATGAAAGTTATTTTTGATATTAAAGACGTAGCATCTACAACCAAACACCCTAAAGTAGCTTATTATGGGTTTCAAGTTTTTTCAAAGCTCATATGGTGTTTCCTTATAAATTGGCCTCATATACACCCTATTTATGATATGGCAAGCGGTGCTAACTGCCTCCGTCAAAAAGTATCTAGGGAGATCATTCTCATGCAACATTGATCTAGCCATTTCTTGAAGGGCTCGGTTCTTTCTTTCTACAACCCCATTTTATTGAGGTGTCGTAGGTGCCGAGAAGTTGTGTTTTATGCCATGATCATTGCAATAAGTGTTAAAGTGTATATTTTCAAATTTCGTTCCATGGTCACTTCTAATGTAAGATATGGCTATACCCTTTTCATTTTGGACTTGATTATGTTTCATCTTTATGTGCTAGAAATATGACCCATGTAAATCGTGAATAGTCATCCACAATAACAAGTACATACCTCTTTCCACCTAAACTATTGGTCTTCATTGGTCCAAAGAGATTCATATGAAGTAGTTGCAAGGGGTAAGTAGTAGAGATTATATTTTTAGTGGCAAATGAACTATTTAATTGTTTGCCCAATTGACAAGTTCTACAAATGTGATCTTTGGTGTACTTAAGTTTAAGCAAACCTCTAACTATGTCTTTTGAGGAGAGGGTTGAAATGAGTTCCATTCCGGCATGACCCAACCTCCTATGCTATAACCAAGAATCTTCACTAATGGCATTGGGACATGTTACATTTTGGAGTCTAAGATCATCTAGCCTAATTGTGTAAATGTTATTGTCTCTAGAACCTATAAATTGCACCTTGCCATCTACCTTATTCTTAATAATGAATTTGTCGGGGTTGAAGACTACTTCAAACCCATTATCACATAGTTGACTAATGCTAATATGATTATGAGATTAGCCATCAACAGAAAGTACATAATGAATGGAAGAGGTAGACTTACCTATGGTGACTTTCACTTTAACCTTTCCCTTCTTGTCATCTCCAAAGGTAACGTCTTCACCATCCTTGAATGAAAGAGATGCAAATTGAGTGCGGTCTCCGGTCATGTGCCTAGAGCATCCACTATCAAGGTATCATATGTTCTTGTTGTTGTGGCTTCTAAGACATACCTATATATGAATAGGCAAGTGAGATCCCTTAGATACCCAAATCTTCCTAATCTTGCTAAGTCCATTGTTTTCACCTTTGCATTTAATTTGGTTTTGTCTTGTTTAGCATACATGCAAGCAACCTTATAATGTCCTTCTACTCCACAATAAAAACAAGTTTTAGTACCACTAGAAGAAGCTTTCACAAATTTGTTCTTATAATTTGACATTGTAGTATCGCATTTATATCCAAGTCCACTCTTATCATGTGACATTCTTTGAATGTTAACAAGTTTATCCAATTTTACTGAATCATTCTCAAACCTTTCAAATAGCTTTCTTCAAATTATTATATTCTTGAGATAATTCACTATGTTCATGCTTTAGTTTGTTGTTTTCAATTGATAGCTCTTATCTACTTTCATTCAAACTCTTGATGGTAGCATTCAAATCATGAATTTCAAGTTTAACTTTTTCTTTCTCTTCTTCTAGGAAATCATGATCCCTTTTTAACTACCCAAATTCTTTTGTCAAAATAGAAAGGGAGTTTTCAAGAGATGCATTTTTATCATGTTCAATTTCTAGTTGATCATGTGCATTTGGTACGGAATCAAGCACTTCTTTTAAAGTAATAACATCATTTAAAGTACTTACCTCATGATTGTCATTTGTTGAGTCCATGAAGCACACATTCCTTACAATCATGCAATCTTCTCTATCATCCGGTTCACATTCGCTTTCATTGTCTTCATCCCATGTGGTGGGCATTCCTTTCTTGCTTTCACTTCTCTTAAATCGATTGTTTGGAGTAAGCTCATTGTTGAGTGGACAATCCAAACGAATGTGTCCAAGTTTCTTGCATCCGTAGCATCGGGGTTGAGATGATCCATCACCGAGCTCTTCTTTCTTCTTGAATGGAGGATAGGCATTTTTATTCTTCATGTTTCCCATATTCCTTTGCAAGAACTTGATTCTTCTTGTTAGGAAGGCTACCTCATCTTCCGTATCTCCTTTCACGTCTTCGTCATCACCTACATTACAAGTAAAAGCATCATTTTTTCCTTTTTCCATTTTATTTTCAATTTCGGGTGCTTTTGTTTTGAAAATCATTTCATGAGTTATCAAGGACCCTATTATTTCATCTAGATTTAATGTGTTCATGTCCTTCGCTTTGGTGATTGCAGAGGTTTTAGATTCCCATGATAGAGGTAGGGATCTAAGGATGTTGGTTACTAAATCTCGGTTTGAAAATTGTTTCTCAAGTCCCCTTAGTCCATTGACTAAGTTACTGAATCTAGTGTACATATCGGCAATGGTCTCATCGGGTGTCATTTGAAAAAGTTCAAATTACTTAAATAGATGATTCATCTTAGATTACTTAACTTAGTTATTTCCTTCATGGGTAACTTCTAAGGTATCCCAAATTTCTTTAGCCAAATTCAAGTTTGAAACTCTATCGAATTCTCCGGGTGACAAAGCACAAATTAAAGAATTCATGGCTTTGGCATTATAGTTTGAGGCTTGTTGTTCGGCTTCGGTCCATTCATTTAGATTTCTAGTGGGCAAGGTATATCCATTTTGAACGGCTGTCCAAATTTGGTAGTCATGGGTTAAAAAGATTTTCATTTTGGTTTTCCAATATCCAAAATTTGTTCCATCAAAATAAGGTACCCTAGTGTTTGACTAACCTTCATGGTGTTGAGGGTAGTTTGCTATTTTTATGATCTTTTCTCTAGACTGGTAAGGGTTTTAAGAAAAAGAGATGAGGCTCTAATACCAATTGAAATAAAGGTCTAGGGAACCTGGTAAGGGTTTTTAGAAAAAGAGATGAGGCTCTAATACCAATTGAAATAAAGGTCTAGGGAACCAAGAGGGGGTGAATTGGTTTTCACAAAAAATTATCCCATTTTAAATTCAAATATTAAACCTAATTCAAATTTTCTTTGCTTGCTTAATTTTTGGTTAGTTTGACTAATATCAAAAATGAAAACAAGAAGGTCAACCAAAACACCAAAATGAAAGTGCAAGAAAGAGAAACAAAACACACCGTTGTATAGTGGTTCGGGTAAAACCCTACTCTACTCTTCTTGAGATCGTCCTCAAGGATTTCCACTGTTTGAGACCTCCACGACACCCGGCTTCGAGGCGATTACAATCCCAAGGGTATTAAATGAGGACCCCCTTGCAACCTTTACACTGACTCTCTTTCTTCGCCGAGTTCTAAGCGCTTCTCCCTAGGGTATTAATAATAGGATGCCCTAGCCACCTTTATAATGAATGGAAGATGAAAATTGCTTTGCCTCTCTTGAAGGCTTGATGCACAATGATTGCTCCTTGAATATTCTCTACAAAAGATTACCAATAAAAACCCCTAAATCCAAACTCTAACGATTTGCAAGTGCAAGGCAAGTTTGGTGGAGAAGATAAAGTGTTTTAGCGAAAGGAGTTTGCAAGTGTTTTTTATGCTTAGAATGGTTGGTGAATCATTCAAGAGAGTTAAATGAACTTCTTGAATGTGTATTTATAAGCTTACATCAATATATGACTGTTTGGGGGTGGAGGTAATAAAAACAACCCAAAAATCAACTAGCAGTTTGAAACACAACGGCTATATTTTTTCCTGTCCCGACGTTCTCGGAGTTCTAAGAAAATTCTCGGAGTTCTGAGAAAAGCTATCTGAGTTCCGAGAAAAAACACAGAATACTTTCTGGAATGTTCCTCGGAGTTCTTAGAAATCAAACAAAGCATGGATTTATTCACTGGAATGTTTCTCTGAGCTCCGTGATATTTCTCGGAGTTCCGAGAAGCCTACTTTCAGCAGTTTTTCAAGTTGTTTGAGCTGATTTTCTTTTGGGCAGGCTTTTGGAACTCTATTTTTATGATAATTTGGAATGTTATGAGGGTCCCAACATGTTGGTCCACTACACAAACATTCACTTAACCAATTAAGTTTAATACAGGGAGTGTTTGTCTCTTTTAAAAATGTATTTTGAAAAGTTTGCCTTGACTTAGAAATCCAAAGAGAGAGGATGTATAACAAGTCTAAGTATAGCTACACTTCTCTTTGGTCTTGGTCTTCATAGATCTTCCATTGTGTGCTTGCTTTGCTTGAGTGTGTTTAGTTGAGCTCTAAATTGATTGTTCTTCCAAGGTAAGTTGTCTCATATGGTCTCTAGCTCCTTTGACTCCTGTGTGATACATCTTCAAGCATGATCAAGTGATGTGTTGGTTCCTTCCATGATCAACCTATCTTAACACAACACTTCAAGGCAAATTGATTAGTATTCAAAAACATAATCAATTTAGTTTGAGAATCATCAAAACAAGGTTAAAGGATGAGCCCTTGGGCTTACAAAAACTGAGTAGGACATTTTTGCAAGCCTCCTCCAAGGATCGCTTGTGGTGGTTTAAATAGAAAAATAGTTAGGGTTAGAAAATGAGTGGTAGCTTCCATTGTGTAGACTCCCAATTTTAGTTAGTTTATAATTTCACACCTTAAGCTTGCTTTCCTTTTAAGTTTCCACTTTGTATTTGTTTCCAATTAGGATTCCTTGCAGAGCAAGGCATTCTACAATATTCCACCATACCTCTTTTTGAAAACCCTTTTATATAAGCAACCTTTCTCCTTCTCTTTCTTTCTTTCCTTTAAGTAGCCTTCCCACCCAAGGTGGGGCGTCCAACCATGTGGGGCGCCCACTCCATGTGGTCGACCCACATGGTCCTCCCCCATTTGGGCTTTATCCAATGGGCTTTTTCATTGATATTTTGGACGTTTTCAACAAAAATTCATCAAAACTAATTAAATTCAAATTTCACTTGAATGAACCCAACCCATACGACATTTAGGGTGCACCCGCAACCCATGGTCGAGCCATCCTCTTTAGAAAAATTTATTTTTCGGACCAAAATGCCCCTTTTTTATCAATACATACTCAAAAGCGACCAAAATGCCCTCAAATCGGACCGCCCTCAAAGGGGAAAGTTAAAAAGAGAAAGTTTTCTTCAAAAATAGCAGGTTTTGAAGTTCGCTTTGTTTGGTAGACGATATCAAACAGGACCACTTGGAATCCCCTGAAAAATGTCCAAAATGCCCTCGACACACAAAATTTCCAAATCAAGTAAAACCCCTGAAAAGTTCTAAATTTAGCAGGTTTTTCAAAACTCATGGAATCACTCAAGATTTCTCAGACACAACTCGGGGGTCAAATGTGACACATTAGAAATGACTAAAATACCCATGTGGTGCAAAAATTGATGAAAATAGGGAAAACCCTGAGAAATTCCAAAAATAACACGTTTCTTAAAATTCATGAAATCACTCAAGATTTCTCAGACATTCCTCGGGGATCAAATGAGACACACTGAAAATGACCAAAATACCCCTGAGGTGCAAAGTTGAAGGAAACCTTGAGATACTCCAAAAATAACAGATTTTCCCACTTGATTGGAAACTTGAATTCTCATCTTCTGGTAATCAATGGAACCTCCTAGAGACATTCGGGATTGAGAGTCAACTTTAAGACACCTAAAATGAGGTGAAATTTACCTTAAAGAATGCCTAACCTAATGCAGATGACGGACACAGACTAAACAAACCTTTCGCTTTTTAAAGCGTAGCAAAATGGGGGTGTCTACACCTTCAATTTGCTATTAGGACGACCCTAGCAGCATAAAGTGGGACCTGTCCCCTCCTCTCTGCATGAAAAGCTCAAATTCATGAAGGGTAGCCAAGTAATAACAGTTGGAGTTGACGAAGACTTAGAAGTAGGTGCTATCTTATCTCATTCCCATGGCAAGTCAGTCGAAGGTAGTATTTACCTCAATGGGTTCCACCTTGATGTCACCCATATCAGCTGGGAGCAAGCCAAGAAAGAATTGGTTCCCCTCCCTCACGATATCAATCCTGTTGTGTCCACTATGCTCAAAATTAATGGATATATCCTCGGAATGGGATTATGACGATATAAGCAAGGGGTAGTCCAATTTGATGATCTGCAATTTCCTTCCAAGGAGGAGAATTTTGGAAATTGATTAGGTAATCTAATTGTATATGCACCATATGTTTTACAATCATTAATTATATTTGTGCATATAGTGAGGGGGAGCTATGCTCTATTGTTTATACCATATCATACATACTCATCTATTTGGTTGATATCTCCTTCCTCCCTAATCAATTTGTTTGCCATCATAAAAAATGGAGAGAATGTAAGCCCAAGGATTCCCATGGGTTAATCATTCACCTTACCTTCTTCTTTTGATGCTAGCAAACTAAATTGATTAGCTTTTATGGACTAATGTGTTGCCTTGAGGTGTTGTGTCATATACAAGAATTTCATGTCATAATCGCCATTACACAACTCAACTGAACACATACCTTGTGGATCAAGAAAGCAAGGAACCAAGAGGTTGCATCTACATTGGAGTCATCACCATTTGAAGATGATCAAGTCAAGGAGTTCAACATATAGATTCCACAAGTTTCCCAGCAAGTGTCAAGAAGGAGCTTGGAGTTGAACATGCTATGGTGACACCTCATGTACCTCAACATGCATTGAAGATTGGAGGACAAGTAACAAGAGCCAAGACAAAGTTCAAGATGTTCACTCAAGCCGAAGAAGTCCAAGAAAGTGCAAAGGAGCCAAGACAATCCAAGAAGACTCAAGGTTCTTATTTTTAGAATGTATTTGGAGTCCTCTTGAGTTTATGTTTAAATGCACTTTCAAAAGGTTTTAAAATGGTTTTCATACCTAAGTTTTTACATCTTTGAAAACTATACACACACCAAAAAATGTGTTTGAAAACCTAAGACTTAAGCCCAAGACCAAAGCCCAAAGCCCAAAGCCCCTGGATTTTAAACTTAAAAATGGAATTTTACTCAGGGCCGGTGGCCGGGCTATGCCAGGCGACCGCGGGATGCTACCTAGAAGTCCATGACATCTCAAAAATTATCGGGCCGGTCGACCGGGGTTAGCCGGGCGACAACGGATATGTTTTCTGAAAATCCAGAAAACATCCTGGTTGGGTTTGGAGGTCGACCGCCATAGGTCTGGTCGACCGCGATAGTGTTTTGAGCTGAAAATTTATTTCAAACAGGTAGCCCTCGCCAGGCGACCGTCATAGGGTTGGTCGACCGCTACAGTATGAAATTTGAAATTCAAATAGAGAGCCTGATAAGGGCGGGCGACCGCCTTGCCTCGGTCGACCATCGCGACATGGAAATAGAGTCGTTGGGGCTTGCGCAGGTTGACTTTTTCAACCTTGTGTTTTACAGTTTTACCCCCGAACGGTCATATTTCCTTGTGGGCTATATATACACTATCTAAACCTTTCTAAATAACCTTTTGCAAGCTTAAAATCCTATCTTCTTGAACCTAAACTTTTATATGAAAGGTTTTAACCTCTTTGAACTTGGATTTTCATATTCTACCAAGGGTACTCCATAGGCTTTACATTTTATCTTCCTTTGAGTATTTGTGAGCTATACAAGGTTTGTAATCCGCCTATCTAAGAGGCATTGAGAGTTTTTCATTTTATTTCTTCATTGTATTTGAGGGTCTCTGATTCGGCCCGGTAAGAAAGGTGAATCATTGTAAGAGGCAGTGTGCCCTCGCAAGGCTTCGTGCAGAAAGGGTGTGATCCCTTTGAAGGAGAAGTTGGTGTACGGCTTTGAGATTCGCCCATTGAAGAATCTAATTGGTTAGTGGAGAATCCCAAGGAGGAAAAATTGGAAGAGTAGAGTAGATTAAGTTGTGACCGAACCACTATAAAATTCGTGGCTTGTGGATGCTTTATCTTCTCCTTCTCTTTGTACTTTGGTGTTTGGTAATCTCTACCCTTTACTTTTGTTTATGTTTCATTGAACAAGGGTTAGAGTATATAAGCATAAAGTCATATCTAATCCCTATCCTACATTATATTTATTGATTGATAAAGTGTTAGACTTGTTAAGGCTTAATTGGTAAAAATGATTTTAATGATCTTCATTTAAGCCCCAAAGTTTTAATTAGCCAATTCACCCCCCCTCTTGGGTTGTCACACCCGTATTTCAAAACCCGTTATAACGCGGTAGCTCTCAAGGAAGTGTTTGTTGTTTTATACAAATCACTTTCCAAACCAAAAGTGTTTCGCTCCTCCAATGATCCTGCAAATCAAATCAAAGCCCAGGTAAGTCCGTTTATACACGGTAGCTCATCAAAATCAGACACTATCTAAAACCCAGTGTCATATCGAAATCTTATGTACGATCCATCGTATCAATCAACAGATATAGCTTTGGCATTCTTGTTATCAGTGTCCGCACTGGATGTCAAAATCACATCCCCCGTGGTCCCTCCCCAAATCAGGTGTCATTAACCTGACTCAGAGGTCCCTCCCCGAATCACGTATCCTTAACCTAATTCCCGATGTCCCTCTCGGCTGTTAGTAAAGACGTCCATCCCAAGATTCGTTCTAAACGGTCGTATTTTCAAAACCCCAAAACCGTCGGCTAGAGGTTTCCACTCGGTGACCTGACAACAAGATTCCTCAGGGAGGGTTGCACGCCCATGGACCCGATGTGAGTCTTGCAAGCTTATCATTAGCTTTCATTGACAAAATTTTGTTCTCTCCTTACTTTGGCATTCAGGTGCTTCGTACCCTCTACCAAAGAGGGGCATCTGTAGACACCCAATTTTGTCAAGATAGTATTAGTGATAGGTGACGTGAGGAAGAACCTTATGATGAGTTTCAGAGCACCAGTTATGTTTCTCTCAATCTCTCTTTAGGGCAACAAATTATTTCTGAAAGCAATGTCACCATCATCAGAACGCCTATTTCCACACAGCAACCGCCTTTCTCGGCAAACCAAAAACTTGTCTACACAGCACCCGCCTTTTACGGCATCCACCAGTAAGCCCGTCTGCACGCTGCATTCCTAATCAGTAGGTTAACTTTTGATCGGAAACTCTCTTTTTGCGCCCAAAGGACATCCTGTCTCCCGAAAGTACACAATTTCCAGTTTATTGGAAAGCCTGAACACAAGGAATCCAATGGACCTGACCGCGTGCGAATCGGAGTCCAATCGGAAGAGATATGGACGACCGAATGCATTGATAAGAGACGAAACCACCCCATCCGAAAGCCCGTTTTAACACGGCAAACGCCTTTTTCGTCGAACCAGAAGCCTGTCTACACAACACTCGTCATTTACGACATAAACCGGTAAGCCCGTCTGCACACAACATTCCCAATCAACAGGTTAAATTTGGGTCTGAAACCTTCTTTTGGCATCCAAAGGACACCCAGTCTCCTGAAAGCACCCGGTTTCTGGAACATTGGAAAGCCCTGAACATAAGGAATCTAACGAACCTAACTGCTATCTTTCTTTTGTTTTACTTTCTGTACAGTCATTTTCCGTTGGATTTAAGTTAAGCTGCGTTGTGAGTAAGCTGCGATGTCTGGATCTTCCGTATGCAACATACAATATCAATCAGGTTAACTATCGCTTATTTTTTATTTCTTTCATAAATACACTTCATTTATATTTGGAATGAAGCATAATCTAACAAGGGGAATAAAATCAAATCCTTTTATTTTAAATCCCTCCAAAAATGCCAATTTCAGTTAAGAGACCGGATTAAGTCGGGCTAGAGGGGTGCTTAACACCTTCCCCAATTGTAACCACAACCCTTACCTGGATATCTATAAGGACCACACCTTAACTAGACAGAGTAAAATATAAGGTTCTAGGCCCAGAGCAAAGGAACCTTTGATTATTATTCTTCCAACGAAATTCGAGTCGTTACTCATTTTCTTGGAGAATAGACACGGGTCCTAGGCCCTAACCTAGGTGGTGACTCTGACTTTCTCTAATTTACGAAGTTAGGACTACGGTCCCGAGTCCGCAAGTAGCGCAGATCAAATGACACCCTCTAACCCCTCCTGTATAACCCGATTGTGGTGATCCCCTGTCGTCTTGTGCAAACACGAAAAATGATGAGCACATTTATGAGTGAATAGTAGGTAGGAAAAACATGCATATTTCATATTTAGAGCGGTACTATTAAGGTATTTTACTTGTTTGTTTTGTGTTTCAGGGTTATTTATAAATTTCTATGGAAAATAGAGTTAAAGAGATGAAATTCCAAAGAAAAAAGATCAAATAAGAGAACACTACCATTGTGGCCCATCATTTAAGGGTTTAGATCATCTATGGTTCACCAATTGGTTGGCTTGGATTGACCATTGGAAATGATTTCAAGCAATTTATCCATTGTCCCGCTAAGTGTGCGGTTGAGATCGTATTACGGCAATGGGCTTGGAGCTACAAATTACATTACATTGTTGACTGTCGTTTGAATGGTCCAGATCAGCTCACAAAAATGATTCAAGAGTTGCGCTCATTGGTAAGATTGAAATTCACAATGGGATCCATCAATTTAACGGACCGGATCATATAATTTGAATGATTTGGAGGTGCAATTAATTTACAAGTTGACCATCAAATGGATGGTTTGGATCGTCCCTTGATGGAAGATGATGAGATGAGATGAAAGAGAGAAAGGGATTCCTCTCGTCGATACGAGTCCAACAGATCCGACCACGTGCGAATTGGAGCTAAAACGAAGAGGTTATGGTCCGTTGAAGTTTTAGAAAAAAACTGTGAAGAAATGACGGGATGAGACGACCTTAAAATGAATGGCTTGGATTGTGCCTTTAAGATCATAACATTGAAGAAGGGAATTATTAGTTGTTTGTGTAATTTACATTAGAGGGGTAGATTAGCAAATATATGCAAAGACTGGGGATTTATGCAAAGAAGGGGTAGATTTCAACCATGCCAAAAGTATATGGCATGGTTGAAATTTATGCAAAGACTGGGGATGAAGTGGTAGTTTTACAAAGGAACTAAGAGAGAAAATAGGAAAGAATTTCAGCCGACCCTTCCTCTCTCTCTTCTCCCCAACGATTTCTTTTCTCTCAATCTCTAAATTCGTTTCCTAGTTTATCTAAGCCTTCCACCGAAATAGCACTCTCTCTTTTCCTTATTTTTAGCCGCCCAACTCTTGCAATTGTTTTACATTACAACCTATCATTTGTACGGCTTAGAGCATCTGACAACTATGAATTATGGGCGTTGTGAATTCCTATTGTGGAGAATCATTTTAACGGTTTGTGTCACTCAATAGAAATGGTTTGATGGGATTCAAGAGGGGCCACTCAGTTTAGAAAATGTCAAAATATGGTGAGCTGTACAGGGGGATAGTCGGCCATTTTTTTTTGTAACTCTATTTATCCTTCTAAATAGGAAACCGACCTCATCTTTCTAAAAACAAGATTTCGGCAAATTTTTTTCCACCCATTCTTTCTCATATTAGAAATGTTGCAATCACATTTCTCATCTCTTTCCAAAATTCTTTAGAATGCACAAAAGTTGGTTGATTTTTTTTTTGGGATTTAATTAGAAAGATTAGTTGTTTAAAAATGAAAAGTTTAGATTCTTCCAAGATAGTGAAAACAGGCAACTTTCTCTCTCCTCCCTATTTTGATGCAAAGATTTGCAAATTTGGCCAAGAATTCATTGTCCTATTTCGGTGGAGATCTTTCTTTACTTTTTGGCCGAATTTCCCATTTCTTAAACAACCAAAATCGGTTTTCCGTGAAAAGCGGGGTGTAAATATCAACAAGGAAAGTAACAACCGAATTTGGAGAGGGGTGTGCTTAACAAAAGAAATTGAATTTTGAAAAAAGAAAGTGAGAACCGAATTTGGTAAAGAAATGGGTGTAAATATCAACAACTACTAGAAATTCCAAAATGAGTCAGTTAAAAAAAAAAAAAACTACAAAAGGGAGAGAGGAGTGGTCGGCCAAAGAGGCTCTTTTTCTCTTATAATTCTGTCTTACCTCTCTCTAATTTTCTACTTTCTTCTCTCCTAATTTGGGCCCAAAATTCCCTTTTGCTTTCTTACATATACACATTCATTTACACTATTCTTCTTACACCACCTCATCATAACCGTTCACCTTCGATCAAGGGGCTTGATCTGACCGTCCAAAACTGCGATCCAAGGCACCAAGGCTTGAAGGAGGACAATTTGGACTTTGCTAGAAGGAGAAAAGGCTAAGTTCTTCTTTATTTGTTGTTTATTTCCATTTTAATTTGATATACCCTTGTTATTAATTTTCAATGAAAGAAGAGTGGATTGTTTTCTTTTTCTTTTCGTTAGATGGTCATGGGTTATATTAATTTCTTGATTCCTTTTCCTTTCTCCATGAGCAACTAAACTCCCTTGCTTGGGGTTTAGATGAAACCATGGGAAAGGGGAAAGAGTTTTGATATAAAAAAAATTTATGATGCAACTATAAACGTACGTATGTATAGGTTGTATAATTGATCTATCCCAATCATTCATGACATCGGCTTTCCCCGTTCATATGATTGATTGTTGATGAAGTAGTTGTATACTCTATATATTTAACTTTACAACTTGATTATATAATCGATAAATTTTCATGGAGAATGACATCTTTTGATCTTATCCTCCAAAGACCATGTTTATTGATTATATACCAAGTCGAAGCAAAATTTTGATTTAATCATAAATCTAACCCAACCCTGTGGTGCGTTCTTTCCCCCAAGTAGTTTTTTATATTGAATTAAATCTTTTTCAATAGTTTCAAATCAATTTCTTTTGTAAATTCGTTTCATTAGTTTAGTTTCTAATTAGAGTAGAGATAGGTAATCAAATCATTAGAACTTTGGTGCACTTTGCCTAAATTAAGATTTCCAAATCGCAATCTTATTTGTGCTCGATTCTTAGATTGTTTAGAATACAAACTTATAGATATTGTTGGTTTCGAGGTCCACGAAAATCCTGAGTAAATGCCAGACAACATATATCATAGTTTATATTCTAAGTGATACAAGAATATGATTCACAAACAAGATTTCTCTTCCCTGAGTTCGACTCGTGACTACACACGATCCGTGCACTTGCGGTTACTTTTTAAATCACAATAAGAAAAAACCCGGCTCCCACACTCGGTAGGGGCCTTCCCACTTTGGGGTGAGTTTTTCAGAGTTTCGGGGGTCCGAGACCTCTAATCGTCACAACACAAGATCTCCTGGCCGTACCGAGCACATCTTTACTCTGGAGTTGTAGTATCGGGCGACTTTTTATTGGTAGGATGCACCTCGAAGCCTAGCTTGCTCCCTCGTTTCCAAGATTAGATCAAGGTTGTTCCTGAGGAGTTCAAAATTTTCTCGCTCGTCGATATTTTCCATGCAAAAAGATGGGATTCCAACCTCCATGAGAATGACTGCCTCGACCCCAAATGTTAGGGTGAAAGGAGACTCCCCGGTCATAGCTGAGGCGTTGTTCGGTAGGCCCAGATGACATTTGGCAGTGCCTCCACCCAGGATTTCTCGGCCTCCTCCACCCGCTTTTTAGGACTCTGGAGCAGGATCCTGTTTGTTACTTCAACTTGTATGTTTGCCTGGGTGGGTTACTGATGCAAATCTATGCTCAATGCATAGCTTGTCGCAGAATTTACTGAACTCCGTACTGGCAAATTGGGGCCCGTTGTCTGTTATGAGTATTTTCGGATTGTCGAAACGGCAGACCACATTGTGGTAAAAAAACTTTTTTGTTGCTTTGGAGTTAGGCTTCACCACGGCTTTGACTTCAGCCCATTTGGTGAAGTAGTCGATGACTACATACAGCATGGTGTGCCCTCCCAGGGCCTTTGGGAACGGACCGACTAGGTCCATTCCCCATATGGCGAACGGCAGGGGCTCGATATGGAGGTGTACGGGGTGGCTGGTTGTCGAGGTACAATAGCAAATTTCTGGAATGGGCTGCACTTCCTGACAAAAAATATCCATGCCTTACGATCTTTTGAGCCAGCATTCTCCTGCCTCCATGATCTCCACAGATTCCCTCATGCACTTTCTAGAGAGCGTAGGCATTGGAGGTATGGCTAGGTGTAAGACCGTTTGTACAATTTGGCTCCGTGGAGCACGAAATGAGCGGCTCTTACGATTAACCTTCGTGCTACCAACTTATCCTGTCTCGCAGGTACTGTACGATGGGGCCCATCCAATTTGGTCAGGTTGGTATTTCCATTACCTGTTTCTCCTCGATACTGGGTTGAAGCAAGATTTTTGTGTAGACAGAGCCAAAGTAAAAAAAAATTTCTGACGCCATTTTAGTGAGGGTGTCCACTTGGGCATTCATTCCCCTTGGGACTTGTAGAATTTTGACCTCCTCTAACACTGCCATCTTCTCCTTTGCTTTCTCTGGATACCTTATCATCCTTGGCTCTTTCGCGGTGTGATGGGGCACAAATATGGCTACGCTCCCAGATATCGCCACGTGTCATCCATGCACAAGCAGAGCCCAACCATCATGAATAATGGCGTTGGAAAACGGCAAGGACCACACATTCATGACACGTGTCACCCTCTCGCCACCCGAGCCTCATCATCACAAATTATGGAAGGAAATGGCCGCCAAAGCCACGCGCGCCGGCAAGACAGAGGGACGGCCCAATCCTGCAAAGGAAGGTTTTCCCTCCATAATGATGAAAAGAGCCGCACACCTCCCTTTAAAAGGAGAGGTAGGTTGGCCCTCTAGGGAGAGAGGATGAGACCGATTCTCCACTCCGGCAACACCGAAAAAAGAGGTGAGGCAACAACAAGAGGAGGCTAGGAGCTCGATCCTATTCTCCCTGCTAGTCCCCTCCGACCCACTCACTCACACACCCAGAAAAGAGCCCGCGCGCTGTTCTTTATATTGATTGGTCGAAGGATCTGACTTGGGTGTCGAAGTGGTCGTCCGGGACCCACCCCGGACCCCCTGACCCCCTTTGTTTGTGATTGCAAACCCTGCGGAGGCCCTCTACCGACCGCGCGATCGCAGACCCGGATTCAGACGCCATCATATTGGCGCCATCCGTGGGACTCTTCGAGTACTGAACGCCTTATGGCGATGAGAAACCACACCCAACAGCAAGAAATAGGGGTAATGACCCGAAGCCAGGCTCAACGTGCACAAACCAGCACCTCAACCTCCCGAGAATTCAACTCACCACCCTCGGGCCGACACCAACCCTCCTCTAGCACGCCGCAGATGGTTCCCACCATGGAGATGTTCAACGAACTTCGCCGAGAACTACTCCAACGCCTGCCTCCTCCGGCCCCGGAGAGGCCCCCGACAACGCAGGACCATACAGAGGCCTATGACGAAGGCAACGACGAACAACCAAGGGAATGCCATCCCCGGCGAAAGCGAGCACCGACTCGCCAGACGCCGTCCCCATCAGCAAATAGCCCTCTGCCCCCCGCAACTAGGGGATACCAGCGAAACAGCGGGAGGCGGGCTACGAATAGCCGCGCTCCCCCTGTCCAAGCTACCCGCCTCCAGGAACCGCCCCTGACTCGGGCGAAAGAAGTGGAAACTTCAGCACAACCGCCCGGCGTGGACCCGATAGCTGACCTACAAAGACAGATCCGGGAGGTAAAACTAGAAATGAAAAAACCCTACGCCCACGGCATCCTCGATGAGTGGGAACGGGAGACGGCATCCCCATTCACCTCGGAGGTCTTAAAAACCCCAGCAGAAGCAGGCATAGACCTCTCCCGCTTCGGTCTGTACGATGGAAGCACAGACCCCCTCGAGTTCCTCCAAACCTTCAAAACGGTAATGACGCTCCGAGGCGCGTCGGACGGATTCATGTGCATAGCCTTCGCGTCCCTACTAAGAAAAACCGCCAACGACTGGTACATGAGATTGGAGCCCGACTCCATCGCATCCTTCCACGAATTTGGGAGGAAGTTCAGCGCAAGGTTCGCCAACAACCGCCTCCGCCATGATCCAGCGGATGCCCTCTTAGCCCTCCGGCAAGGAAGAAACGAGACCCTAAGAGACTTCATGTTGAAATTC
This sequence comes from Tasmannia lanceolata, assembly GCF_043159265.1. Classification (NCBI taxonomy): domain Eukaryota; kingdom Viridiplantae; phylum Streptophyta; class Magnoliopsida; order Canellales; family Winteraceae; genus Tasmannia; species Tasmannia lanceolata. The sequence continues at coordinate 13,368,449 of NW_027518679.1, read as the reverse complement.
AACGCCGAATTAGCCCAACTTTCTAACATGGACGTCCAAATAGCGGTCGCCACACTAAAGCATGCCACCACCGATCCGAATCTCAAGCTGCACCTCACCCTCAAGCCACCACGGGGCCTACAGGAACTTGAATCCAAGGCTGATAAGTTCGTACGAGCAGAAGAAGCCTGCGCTCGAGAACAGAATCAGCCCGGCCCCGATGAAAGGAAAAACGACGGCCGAAGGGCCATAAGGCCACGTGCCGACGAGAGGCAGGCGGGTAGAAACCCCGTCCCCGTCTTCGAGAGGCTGGGAACCACCCCGCTAAAGTTCCCCCTCTCCCACGTTCGACTAGCCATCAGGGATCAGGGTCTCCTGACCCCCCCCCCCCCAAGAGAATGGCCACAGACCCAAAGAAGAGGTCCGCCTGGAAATTCTAAGAATTCCACGGGGACCACGGCCATGAAACTGACCATTGCTTCCACCTCCGCCTCCAACTGGAAAAGTTGGCTGAAGAAGGGCATCTAAATCAATATCTCAGGAGTCCTGACGAAAGCTCGCGCGAGGTCCAGCATCCCCCCGACGAGCCCCGAGGTAGGCATCGGTCACCCAATGGACGCCGGTCCAACAACCGTCGTCGATCCACAAGTCGACATCGATCCCCTAGCAGGCATCGCTCAAGAAGCAGACGCCGATCCCGCAGCAGACGCGACGCGCACCGCCACCAGCGCCCCCGGAAAGAGGAGCCCCCGAGTTGGGCCGTCGAGTTGGGAGAGTTCAACATACAAGTCCGCCCTAGGCCAGCCATTAAATCCCAGGCCCTCGTTCACTTTATAGTAGAATCCACGGCCCTGGCCGAGGAACCAACGACAATGGAAAATGGCGACGGCCCCACCCCACCAAACAGACGGCTCGCAAAAATGTGGCGCCGGACTCAGTGGAACAAAGCGACGAGGTTCATTGGACCCTGCACGTTGACGGCTCAGCATGCAAAAAAGGGCACGGGGCGGGAGTGGTCCTCCACGGCCCAGAAGGATTCACACTGGAATACGCCCTCAGGTTAGATTTCAAAGCCTCCAACAACGAGGCTGAATATGAAGCCTTGCTGGCAGGACTAAGTCTAGCCGCGGAGCTCGGCGCAGGAAAGTTAAAAGTCCATAGCGACTCCCAGCTTGTCGTCAACCAAGTGAACGGCGTATACGAAGCCAAGGGCCTCAGAATGAAGAGATACCTCCAGAAGGTAAAAGAAAAGCTGCAGGGAATGGGAGAGGTAGGGATCCTCCAAGTACCACGAGACATGAACAACCGAGCAGATGCATTATCAAGAATGGCCGCCGAAGAGACCCATGACTTCGGTACCGTGCTCACAGAAATACTGCCCCGCCACTGCATCGACAAGGTACAAGTCTTGGAAATCCCACCTGGACCAAACTGGATGGACCCCATCTTGCGATACCTGAAGGACGGTATACTACCCGCAACCAAGCTGGAAGCCCGACGCCTAACTGCAAGAGCCGCCCACTACGTGGTCCATGGACCCAGGCTCTACAAACGGTCATACACATGGCCGTACCTCCGATGCCTGGTGCCCTCCGAATCAGACTACGCGCTGCGAGAAGTACATGAAGGGATCTGCGGAGACCACGGGGGCGGCAGGACCCTGGCTCAGAAAATCGTAAGGCACGGCTACTTCTGGCCTACGATCCTCAGGGATGCCAATGAGTTCGTCAAAAAATGCAACCCATGCCAAAGGTACGCGACCACCCCCCACCAACCGGCCACACCATACACCGCGATAGCAGGACCCCTGCCTTTTGCCATGTGGGGCATGGATCTACTCGGACCCTTCCCGAAAACCCCTGGCGGGCATACCATGTTGTACGTCGCCATCGACTACTTCACCAAATGGGTCGAGGTCAAAGCTGTGGCAAAACCCAATTCGAAAGCAACAAAGAAGTTCTTCTACCACGACGTGGTTTGCCGCTTTGGCATTCCAAAGACACTTGTAACGGACAACGGTCCCCAGTTCACAAGCGCCGAATTTGGCAAATTCTGTGATAACCTAAGCATCGAACACCGTTTCACCTCCGTAGCACACCGGCAGGCCAATGGGCAGGTAGAGGTAACTAACAGGATCTTGCTTCAGAGCCTCAAGAAGCGATTAGGAGAAGCCGGGAAAGACTGGGTAGAAGCACTACCTAGCGTCCTCTGGGCCTTTCGAACGACGCCACGGACCGCGACTGGAGAATCCCCTTTTAGCTTAACCTTCGGGGCCGAAGCGGTCATTCCGCTGGAAATTGGCCTCCCCAGCTTCCGCACCGCGAATTATGACGAACAGGGAAATTCCGAGCTCCTCCGGAACACCCTCGATCTCGTGCTCGAAAAAAGAGAGCAAGCCCTTCTCCGAACCGCCTCCTACCAGCAAAAGGTGGCACGGTACTACAACGCCCGGGTGAGAAAGCGCTCGGTAAAACCCGGAGACCTTGTACTACGGCGTACGGCGGTATCCGACCCCCGCAACACCAGAAAACTCGCACCTAAATGGGAAGGACCATACAGGGTCGTTCGGGCACTCTGCCCCGGGGCCTACCAGCTAGAACGTCTCGACGGGACCCCAGTCCCTTGAAGTTGGAGCATGGACAACCTCCGAGAATTTTACCAGTAAAAGAACAAGGTAAGCTCCGTGTTTTTCCATAAAAGCATGACGAATGTTTGTTTGTTTCTTTTTATGTCTTTAGAGGCAAAGATGTATCTTTTCTCCTTAAAGGAATCAATGGAATAGCGTTTCTACCTAAGACATACGTATCTCCACTTTCCGTCTCATGATAAACGAGGGACCCGAAAGAAGATAGGGAGCGAGACAGAGGTAGCATCGGGGCCGATCCCCCCGAGAATACCCTAAAACGCTCCCCATGAAGAAAAGACCTCCCCCTAAAGGGTAGGCGGACCCATTAACCCCGAACTGATCACTCGAGGGGAAGATAGTCCTTCCACAAAAAAGACACCCCACGGGGTGCACCAGGAACATTCTCGATGATCAGATTAAAGTTCAATACCAAAAGGCTCGAATAACCTGGAGCGCACTGTATATATAAAAAAAAGGAAAAAAGAAGAAAGCAGAAAAGAAGGGAAGAAGAAGGAGAATTCAAAAGTTATTACAGACCCACAAGAAAAGGTAAAATATAAGATCCAAAAGACATCCTGGCATCACTAAGCCCCCTCAGAGGTCTCGGTAACTACAGGATCCACCAGAGTAGCCACCTCCTCCTCGACCAGCTCCGGTGCCTCTGCTGGTACCGACGGAGGATCGGCCTCAGCCTTGTGCATCAGTTTGTCCAGGGGAAAGGAAGGATCAACCTCGTGGACACGCCGCCGGCATTCAGCAAAAGCATCAATCTCAACATCCACGCTAAACGCAGCCGCAGCCTTAAGGAACTCCTCTGAGCCACGCCACTCCTCCCGCACCTCCGCCAGCTCCCGGGCATGCGTTCTCCGGGCCACCTCCAATTTGTCCGACGCACGACTTCTCCCCTCCATGGTTTTCCGGAGGTCTTCCCGAAGTTGAGCGACAGTATCATCAAAGGTCGCTCTCTCCGCCCGGGCTCTGTCCAAATCCTCACTTAGCCGCCAGTTTCGCTCCGCAAAGGCACTTATCTCAGCTTCATCCTCGAGCAGGCACTGCACCATCCTCCTAGCATAGCTCTGGGACTGCAAAAGCAACCTATCAGGAAATTTCCAACGTACGTTCTCCAAATGACAAAAAGAGACACGTACAAACAGAAAACCGGCCGCCCGGTACTTACGCAAGATGTTGATTGAAAATACTGAGCCCCAAGGGCCCTGCGATCATAGCCCTCCAACTCAGCCTCATCGCCAGGAAGGGCGGTCGTCACCCCCAGCTCCACCCCAACCCGGGGATTCGCAAGAATGCTATCCTCGACACTGATCTTCCAGTCAGGCTTAAACAGCTCTCCTCGCGCCTGGAAGCTCTGCGGAGGAAGCACCACTCGTTCCAGAAGAAGTTTGGTCATAACCGCCCCCTCCATTCAACTTGGCACGTCCTCCGCAAAGACAGGAGGACACGCCACGCGAACAACATCCCCCTGTCGAGCGCCAAAAGAGGCAGCCCTCTTGGCGGACGGCTCCGACTCCAAAGGAAGAAGACTAGCAGCCCCCTTTTCTCCGACCGCTCGAACAGAGGGGCTCGAGGGCACGGATGCCGCGAGTCTTGCTTGTGACCGGCCCAGCCTGGCCGCGGCCATGAAATCAGAAGGGATCTTCTTCTGACTCGGCAGACCCTTCGTCACCACCGCAACCCCTTTTCCCTTCCCAGGGTCACCGGAAGAAGACATACCTCCTGCCAAAAAAAAAAAAAAAAAACAGGAAAACAACAACTGCTCAGAACGAGGGAAAGCAACCAAAAAAAATAAAAATTGGGAGAAACAGAGAGAGAGAAAGAGGGGAGGGGCTCACCACGAGGACTGGCGGAACTCTCCCCCATTCCCTCGCCTGTACAACGAGCCCTCTTCTCCACAGCTCCCAGCAAGCCAAGCCTCTTCAGGCTCCTCTCCCATTTGAACTCGGAAACGTCGATAGCCTCCCCGGAGGCGAGCTTCCCCAAGTCAAACTTGCTATAGTCAGACTCGTCGGGGAGTGTAGACACCCCATTTTGCTCTGTTGTAATCAACAAAGAAGTTAGTGTTCTTGTTATCAGTCTTTTTCAGTGTTTCCCATTCCCGTGTCCGTCCCTTATGCTTTCTCAATCTTCCCGATCATTTCCGCAATGTTCTGTATCTTTCTTTTTGCCAAGTGTGGGGAAGAGTTTTTCAGAAAAATTTGAGCAAGAAGGAATTTGGACCTGTTTGGTGGGCCCGCATTGAATATTTGTTTAGATTTGGATCAAATGGGGGGCCCGCATTGTTTTAAATGAAAAAATGAGTTTTGAACCTGCTTCGATCTAATGTGTAAAGATGCCCGTTAAGGGAACAGTCGAAATCTCAAGAAGTCGTTTATATCAATGTCCATCAAGATAATCCTTGGAAATGATTTTTAGGCACAACTTTATAAATTAAAGGGCATGGATCATCCTGCGAAATTGATTTGGAGGGGCACATCTGCCTTTCAAATGGACAATTGCTATCATCTCATGGAGGGGATTGTTGAAATGCAACTAATTTGTATCTTGGCCCGTCGATTGGATGGCTCAGATCATACTACGGAAATGATCTTGGAAGCACAACACATTTATTGGTGGCCCATCTATTGGACGTTCCGAATTATCTTGTTAGTGTGAATTAGATGAAAGAGGCAAGTGAATAATTTCTCTTTTGAAATGGCAAGCGGCCATTCTTGAAAATCTAAAACAAGAAACGTGCCAAAAGGTCTGGATAGACATTTAGAAAATTCTAAAGGGTAATGATGTTAGGTAATCAAAAGCAACGCCATCCTCATAGGATATCACTCAATAAAAGCAGCAACTCATGCTATCTTTGGAAGAAAATAATGCAAATTCTGTTCTTGTGAGGAAGTTGCTATTTATTTTTCTGGTTGAGTTGATCAAAATGGCAGCATGGCAAGCAAAATTTTAGACGGAAAAAGGCAACTATACGAAGTTACTATATTGGTGGATGCCTCGTATACAGGTTGGGGGACAATAAAAAGAGAGAGGAAGAAAAAAACCGAGAACACAGGAGCCTACCCCATTCTTTGACCCTCTTCGATCCCTCTCTAGATCTCTCTCTCGGTTCTTCACAACCATTCTTCATCTCCCACGCTCAACAGAGGATCGATCTTTTTGCGTCTTCTCCCTAACAACAACAGCCGTTTCTATTTTAACTCCATAAAAGCAGAGCATCGTTTTTGAACTCCTCCCTGACCCATTATCACCTCTCTACCTCATTCTCAACCTCACACGGGTCTAAAACCTCACCTCTCACATAGCAACTTACCCCACTCCCAACCTTCTATCTCCCATACTCTGTTTCATCCCCTCTCATCTCCTTACCCTCTGTGTTCCCCTCTCATCTCTCCACACATCTCACGGCCCACTCTCACCTCTCCCCTCTCTCAAACAGCCCATTCCTCCTCTCACCCAACTCTATCCCTCCCTCTAAGCTCCCCTTTACAACAACTCACCAAAAAAAAAAAAACAACGTGAAGAAGAAAAAAAAACAGAGTTTCTAGAACTCTGTTTTTTTTTCTTCTGTCACTATCCTTCTCTCTCTCTCTCTCTCTCTCTCTCTCTCTCTCTCTCTCTCTCTCTCTTTCTCTTACTCTCGTCTCTCACCACCTCTGTGTCTCTCCCTCGCGTCTGTCACCACCTCTGTGTCTCTCCCTCTCGTCTCTCATTCGGTCTCTCAAACTCGCCTTGCCTCTCTCTATCTCTCTCAAACTCTCCTTGCCTCTCTCTATCTCTCTTTTACTCTCACATTCTCTTAATCTATCTCTCCCAATCACTCCCTCTCTCTGCCGTGAGAAAAACAAGAAAAACAAGAAAAAAAGAGAAAAGAAAAAAGAAGAAAGCGGAGTGGATTGTGCGTTGGCGACGTATTTCTGGATTTTTCGGCTCTCGGATTCGGCGAGGATCTTCATCACGGGTAGGCGTACAATTCTCAGATTTTTCCAGGATTATTTGGCATTTTTTATGAATTTTGCATGATTTTTAAGTATTTAATTGAATTTAATTCAATATTATATGTGTGCGCTAAAAATCATGATCTGCATGAGTATTTCAAATCCGTTTCGTCCCAAAATTTAATACGATGTTCTATTTAAATAGAATAAAATAACTACCGGATCGGATCGGACATTGGATCAACGGTTTTTTAGAATTTGAGTGAAGAGTGGTATTTTATTTAAAATAATGGCTGAGTAATTACGAAATTCGAAAAAATAGCCATCTCAGGATGATCTATTTTTTGGAATTTTAAAATTTTATTGTGTTCATCATATCAGAACAAGGTTAGGGGATGTTTTCCGGAGTCATAATTTTCTCGAAAATCGTGTTTTAAAAATAGAAAACTCTTCAAAAATATCTTTTCGATGAAGAAAAATAAAATATATACTAAATGAATTCTAAAATTAATTAAATTTCGTGGGAAATTAATATAATACTGATACATTCTACCATGAATTTTTGAGAATTTATTGAATCTGTTTGGTATATTATTTTATGCTTTCTTTGAAAATTAGCAGACTTTGGGAGACTTTTTACTGATATCAGATCACAGATAAAATTCCCAACATTTTTACAGTAGTCTTATATTCCATATATCTAGTTTCTGTAAATTTTTCAAATGATTTAGATCTTTTTTCATATGGGATGTAGTGTTAATTTATAATCTGGGCTGAAAATTGAAAATTCCGAAATTGATAGTAAATAGTTTCTAAAATTCATGAAAATCACATAGCATGCTATATTTACTTGTATCTTATTTATGTAAAAATTTCATTGAATTTCAATTTCTATTTCTAGTAGTTTCTGTGTTATTTTTGCAATCTGATCAATTAATTGTTAAATCAAAATTAAATATGAGCTTAATGTAAAAATCTGTAAAAATCTTGCAGTAAGCTACATTTCATCATATCTTGCTTCTGTAGAAGTTTCAACTCATTTTGAATTCGTTTACAACAGTTTCACTTCTAAAATCACTCATATGTTTAAAATTGATAAAATTCATTGGAAATCCGAAATTAATTGAAAATCATCTGAAAATCTCTAAAGAACCTTAAATCTTTGTCACATATTAACTCCTTAATCCATTGAAACAGAAATCTTAGGATCTTTAGATTTCCCTTGAAAAATGGTCAGCGCATCCATAATCGTATCCCTATTGCACTCGATCTTTGACAATTTGAATATTTAAGCTATAGCACGTTGTTGGCTCCGAGGTTACTGTCCACAGAAATCCTGAGATATGCCAGGCAATAAGGTGCTATAACCTAAGTAATTGCGCAAGGAAAGAGCGCACGATTCCCTTCCTTGGATGCTATTCTGGGCCGAAATTGGTGAACCCTAGAACCATTGGTAATCCTTGAATGTCCAGAAACTAAAAATCCTTGAAATCCGAAATTAATTAACCTCAAGAACTTGAATCGATTTGCTTCGTGTCTTTCGGAACCGTTGGATCACGGTTTCCGTCATAAGAACCATTAGAGCCCAATTTAGGAACACTGGTGTCAGGTCGTGTCCTAGGTTTTAGGGAGTCTTAGGTTTTAGGGAGTCCTAGAGTTAGGAGTTCAGCCTCATCACAGACGCTTGCTATGGATAGCAACCATACCATAGGTCTAGTTACACTAGTCGCCCAATCTTTCCCTAGGACAAGCCTAGTAAACTAGGATGTAGGCTAACCTGCATTAGTCTAAGGAACAACTTGCATTTAGATAAGAATCATATAGCATCTTAGATGAAATCCTAGGATAATAAAATCTTCAACTTGAATTAAATAACTTCTCCTAAAACTGTAGAAACGGTCAAATCCGTCTACGTCGGTGTCTTAGTTGAGTTAGCCATATGTAGCTTAGCTTAGGTGCACCGAACTACGTCGACTGTGATCCCAGTGAGGCTTGGGTACGTTGGCAGCTTGGATGTCTGATGGCATACCAACTGCGAGTCGGCACCACAACAAATTGTGGTGTTTTGTATATTAATTTTCTTGTAAATGCTTAATCAAATGACTTAGGACTTTCCATGAAATTAGAATTCTAGGACAACTTTCACTTAAATTGAATCCAGACAAATTAATAAATCAAGATACACATTTAGGATTCACATTGAAATTAGATCATAGGATGCACGTCACTTAGTTCGCACATTAACATAGAGTTGAATGAGCCATTTAAAATAAATTTAAAAGGATTAGCTTTTGGAATCGAAGACCGATTATCGGGCAGGAATGGTGCATGTGGTGGATAATTCCCCATACCTTCCATTCTTGTAACCAGGTAGCGAGTATAGATTTCTGGTTAATTATGGGTCCTAGATCCCACATCTAGGTGGCGACTCTGTCAGTCTCTTTTGTGTGGAATTCGGATTGCCTTAGTGGTCCCAAGTTCACATAAAAGATGAATTAAAATCAATAAAAAAAACACACGCCATTCGCGTGGGTACGAGAGACCAAGAAAGAAGGCGTGGAGGCTCGCGCCCCACCCCCTCTCGCGGGATCGGGTCCCACAGGGAGGGACTTCCTTCGCCACCTTAACGGAGCGCCTCCAAGAGCGAGGAAAGCCCCAGCCAGCGTCCAACGGAGGGGTAATGAACACATACTCCTCCTTCCACCCTTTGATGGAGGAAGGCAAGTTCGCCGCCATTTTCACCCGAGGACGCTGGGTCAGGTATAGCCAGCTGTCCTCCCCCTTCACCAACGGGCTAAGGGCAACACAGGCCCGGAGCAATGGAAGGGTAGGCTGAACCCTATGAAGGCCCGCCTTAGCCACAAAGGCCAAGAGAGTACGCCAACTATTCGGCGCCAATTGGGAGGGAGACACCCGGTGAAACTCAAGGGCCTCTACTATAATGCCCAAGAGCGGGAACCTAACCCCCGCCCGAAAAGCCTCCACATAGAAAGCTACCTCCTCCTCAGTGGTACCCCCACAAACACTCTCTACAAAGGAAGGAACCCTAATCCCATAATCATCGGGAATGTGGAACTCCCTCCTAATTTTCTCCGCCGCCCCTTCTCCCAAAGTGTTCCTGAAACACGCCACCCAACCGGGGCAAATAACGGCACCAGACCGAATATCCCCAGCCTCCGCCTCACGAGCAGAAAAAACTCGAGCTAGAGATTCCAAGGGAGCGGCCCCCACCGATGACCCAGAGGCCCCAGAGCTATCTCTCAACTTCGTGGGCTGCTGTACATCCTCAGAGATGACGCCCCCACCCTCTAAAGATAACCGCCTCATTTTTCTTGGCAGAGCCCTCTCCACCACCTCCACCGACTCAGAAGAAGGGCTCTGAGGTACAGTCGCAACAGACATCGTAAACTATCAAATCGCGGATGAAATAGACGATACACAACTCACCGGAAGAAGTTTGGTGAATAAGCAACGCGTGAAAAGAAAAAAAACCGCCGCGGAGGAAAGCCTGTTCTCCCGAGGAAGACGAAGCAATAAAGTAAAGAATGAAATCCCCAAAAAAGGCTTTAAAAGGGCTAGGGTTTAGACACGCGTCGTTTCAACTCCCGCCCTTTCTAAGTCCGATGGGACACGAACACGTGGCGCCGATTGGGAAACCCAAGGGAACCGCCACAAGTCGAACTGCCATACGGAAAGGACGTCTCTACTCCTACCCACGAAGTGACTTCCCCAGCAAGCCATCCATAAACCCTCGCCACGTTTGATGGCAAAAGGCTCGGAACCCGTCACAAGGGTCCGGCATACATCTCCACAAGATGGAAAAAACCGCGTTCGATGGCAAAAGGCTCGGAACCCGTCACAAGGGTCCGGCATACATCTCCACAAGATGGAGAAAACCGCGTTCGATGGCAAAAGGCTCGGAACCCGTCACAAGGGTCCGGCATACATCTCCACAAGATGGAAAAAAACCGCGTTCGATGGCAAAAGGCTCGGAACCTGTCACAAGGGTCCGCCATACATCTCCACAAGATGGAAAAAACCGCGTTCGATGGCAAAAGGCTCGGAACCCGTCACAAGGGTCCGGCATACATCTGCACAAGATAACAAAAAAAAAACCACGTTCGATGGTGAAAACCCGACACAAGGTACCACCAGGCAAAAATACCAAACACAGCGAAAAGGGCTCGAGTCGCACGGGAAAGCAAACACGCAAGAAGAAGGCAAACATAAGATATAAGTTGTGACAAACGAACAAAGGAAACAAAAACAAAGAGAGCCATTCATAAAGTACTTCCTTCTGGCCCACAGGCCTGCAAGAGAAGGGGGAGTAAAGACATAAGGCACGCAGGCCCAGACTCCCAAGGCCCCTAACAAAAAACAGAAGAAAGAAGCTCCCTCCGAAACCCTGCTCCTCCCGCCACCTCCTGCTCAGAGCAATTGGCCGCTAAAAGAGTTCTCCACATCAGAGAGCTCCCTATCACTCTGCTCCCCCTCCGAAGAGCTCCCCCAGCGGCGATTCTCAGCGAATCGGGCTTGGTCATTTAACCAGCGCACCCGATTCCTCAACAGATCATTCTCCGCCCGCAAGGCCGGAATCTCCCGCTCCATGTCAATCATCCGACTGCAAACCGCCATCTCCCTACGATAGACATGGGAGAAAAACGACCGCTGGCGATGGACAAAAGCTTCATGGGACTCCCCCTCGTAAAACGGAAGAAGGGGAGAATGCGGGGAAAACCCTGGAGGCGGGTTCCTCTCAAGAATCGTCTGTAGGGGCCCCAACCCGTCGAGGTTACCCTCGGGACTGCTAGGAGGACTCCCCTCGGTAGCGACTCTCCTCCCACCACTGATAGATAGACCCTGGAAAGACGACGACATCTCTGGCAAGCCTAAAGAAAGGCCGGAGGAAAGCAAAAAAAATGGAGAACAAAGACAATCTGCAGAAGAGATCACCCCTTATAAAACCCTATGGGGAACCCTGGGGTAGAAAGACGAAGCGGTTGCCATCCGCGTGTTCGTTTCCTATTGAATGACCAAGCGGCGCTGCTAAATGGCAACTCCTTGGGAAGGAACCGCCGGACGAGACAGCACGTCCTCTCGAACCCCAAAGCTCCCATAAATGCCTTAGATACAATGTTCTCTGGCCAGGCAAGCAAGCCTGCTCCCCGGGACCAATCAATGACCTAAAAGTAGTATCATGAAGAGATATAAAGGCGGCGCTATTCCCAGAACACGCCGCGTGTCGCCCCCCTCACCTATATAAAAGGCGAGGGGAAACGACAAGACCATACAAGGTCGACACGCACCGCTATCCCGACCCCACGCAGGTTCGGGGCCCGGAGCGCAGACCTACCAAAAAAAAAGAGAAAAGGACGAGGCCCGGAACCCAGATGCGAAGGCCACGGCACGCAAGCACAATGAGCAAACGAGATTAAAAGCGCCAGAGAAGGGCTCGGAACCCCTCGCAAGCTCCGTCAGAACGTCGCAATTCCTTACAGCAAAGATAATCCCTATCAAACAAATGCAAAAAAAGAAAAAATAAAAAGAAAAAAAAAACAGCATAAAAGGACACGGCACCAATTCATAAAGATCATCCATTCACATCCTCCTGGCCCACAGGCCTACAAAAAAGCAAGGCAAACAAGAAAACATAGACAGGGCACGCAGGCCTCAGAAATCCCCGACAAAGAAAGGGATAGGCACGCAGAAAAACAAGGAAAACCAAAGCTTAATCGGAGAACGAGTCCTCTCCCGAAGGGTTCCCCTCCTCCTCCCAAGAGGTCTCCAGCAGGGGGTCCACCTCATATTCCAACAGCTGGTCGTTGAGAAGGTGAACCTTTTTCCTGTAAAACCTCATTCTCCAGCTTCAATTCCTCGATCTCCTTGCCCATCTTCGAAACACGGCCGCGCAGTTCCGTTCCCTGATGATAGACTCGAGAGAAAAACGACCACTCCCTGGTGACGCGAGACCGAGACAATTTGTCCTCCCTAGGCAAAGAGGAAAGGCGAAGGGGGGGAAGCCCGAGGAAGGACCCGGGCCCCTCCTTGCCTTCTTCCGATGACCCACGAGATCCTCCCCCGGATCGGAGGACAAGTCAGGGTCACTCGACGACTCCTGGAGGAAACGGGCCTTGCTCCTAACTCGTGAAGAAGAACCAGACATTTTGCTAAAGAAGATACGAAAAGAACCCCTACTGAAAAGGAGAGAAGAAGAACGACGAAGAGCCACAAAAGGCACCAGGGTAATTCCCTTCTTTTAAACTCGGGAAAGAAATCCTGGTGCCTCGAGACAACGCAACCTCCCTAACAACGCTGCCGCTTCCCGAGGACAGCCGCCGGATAAAACAGCACGTCTCCTCGTACCCCGGAGCCGTCGTAAATATCCTCATCATGACTTCGCTCGAACGAAACGTTACTCCCTTGGCCCATTCAATGGACCAAAGGAGTAAGGGGGAGTTATGATGGGGCACAAATACGGCTACGCTCCCAGATATCGCCACGTGTCATCCATGCACGAGCAGAGCCCAACCATCATGAAGAATGGCGTTGGAAAACGGCAAGGACCACACATTCATGACACGTGTCGCCCTCTCGCCGCCCGGGCCTCATCATCACAAATTATGGAAGGAAATGGCCGCCAAATCCACGCGCGCCAGCAAGACAGAGGGACGGCCCAATCCTGCAAAGGAAGGTTTTCTCTCCATAATGATGAAAAGAGCCGCACACCTCCCTTTAAAAGGAGAGGGAGTTTGGCCCTCTAGGAGAGAGGATGAAACCGATTCCCACTCCGCAACACCGAAAAAAGAGACGAGGCAACAACAAGAGGAGGCTAGGAGCTCGATCCTATTCTCCCTGCTAGTCCCCTCCGACCCACTCACTCACACACCCAGAAAAGAGCCTGCGCGCTGGCCCTGGTAACCCCGATCGAAACTCCCTTCCCCCTCTCGCTGTTCTTTATATTGATTGGTCGAAGGATCTGACTTGGGTGTCGAAGTGGTCGTCCGGGACCCACCCCGGACCCCCTGACCCCCTTTGTTTGTGATTGCAGACCCCGCGGAGGCCCTCTACCGACCGCGCGATCGCAGACCCGGATTTAGACGCCATCACGGTGTAGGTCCCTTTCACTTGTCCTACCACTAATTATGAATTACTGTAGACTTTTAATTTGCTCACAACCAACTTCGCAGCCAGGCTTAGCCCAGCCAGCAGGGCTTCATACTCAGCCTCGTTGTTGGAGGGAGGCCTTAAAGTCTAGTCGCAAGGCATATTCTGCCAGGAACTCGTCTGGTCCCATCAGTACCATGCCTGCTCCGCACCCTGCTTTGCTGGCCGAGCAGTTCACATGTAGTATCCAATAGCATACGTCTGCTTCGGTTTGTTGTCCGAACTTCGGGGTTGGGGGGGGCCTTAGTGAGTTCATCATTAGCAGCCAAAGATCAGACCGGGGCCATGGTTTATTCCGCTACAGGGGAGTCCGGTGTGGGGGCGGTGAGATCGACGATGAAGTCCGCACGGACTTGTGATTTAATGGCCGGTCTTGGCCAGACCTGAATGTCGAATTCTCCCAGCTTGACTGCCCAACTTATCAGTCGTCCCGAAGTCTCTGGTTTTTGTAGAATCTTCCACAGGGGCTGATACGTCAGGAGTACAATGGTGTGGGCCTGAAAATACGAACGGAACTTCCGGGCAGCGGTGACAACGGCGAAGGCGAATTTCTCGATGTTCCGATACCGGACCTCCGTACCATGGAGGATCCGGCATACATAATACACTTGGTATTCCTGCTTCGCTTTTTGTTGGACCAAAGTAGCGCTTACCGCAGTTGAGCTCACTGCCAGGTAAAGGAATAATTATTCTCCCGACTCGGGTTTGGTGAGTACCGGTGGTGCCTGGAGGTACTGCTTCAAGGAGTCAAATGCTTCTTGATAAGTGGGGGTCCACTCGAATTCTTGTATGTTTTTCAAGAGCTTGAAGAAGGGCAGACACTTCTCAGCTGATTTGGACATGAAACGGCTAAGGGCAGCAACCTGCCTTGTCAGCCGCTGAACCTCCACAACATTCGTTGGTGCTTCCATGTCTAGGATAGCCTGGATCTTTTCTGGTGGCCTCGATGCCTCTCTGGCTGACTATGAAGCCTAAAAAATTTCCCGATGTTAAGCCAAAAGCACACTTGGCCGGGTTGAGCTTTATTTGTGATTGTCGTAAGACAACGAAAGTTTCCTCGAGATCGGCGATGTGTTGTCGGGCTTCTAGACTTTTTTCCAACATGTCATCCACGTAGGCTTCCACATTTCTCCCTATTTGCTTCTAGAATAGTTTGTTGATGAGCCTTTGGTAGGTGGCACCAGCATTTTTCAGGCCGAATGGCGTTACTGTATACTATATAACAGTACATGCCTTGATTGGTGATGAACGCGGTTTTCGGAACGTCCGACTCGTACATTCTTATCCGGTTATATCCAGAGAACGCTTCCAGAAAACTGAGAAGTTTGTTTTCGGAGGTGGCGTCGATCAACTGATTTATATGGCGCAAGGGGCAGGGATCTTTGGGGCAGGCGAGGTGGAGATCAGTGAAGTCTACGCAAGCTCGCCAACTTCAATTGGCCTTCTTGACCATTACGACGTTGGATAGCTATTCGGGATACTGGATTTCCTTGATGAATCCGGCTTGTAGCAACTTTTCAACTTCAGCCTTTATGTGTGTTTGTCGCTCTGCTACAAAATTTCTTTTCTATTGTCGTACAGGCTTGTGAGCTGGGTCCACACTCAACTGATGGACCGCAATTTTCGGAGATATGCGCGGCATGTCGGAGGGGGACCAAGCAAAAATATTCTCGTTAGCTTTTAGGAAACTGACTAGTTGAGTTCGCAACATACCTGTTAGCAAGGAACCGATCCGAATTGTCCCTTCCGAGTGATCTTCGGACAGAGGGATTGAGTCCAACTCTTCGATGGGTTCGCCCCTTACTATTCGGGCTTGCTCCTTGGGGTCCTCACTGCCAATCGCAAAGTTCTCACTGGGGCGTTACTTCCTTTCAAGTTGTTGTAATAACACTGTCGTGCCACTGTCTAATGTCCGCGCACCTCTCTGAAATGCAAGTGTGACAACCCAAGAGGGGGAGTGAATTGGCTAATTAAAAATTCTTGGCTTAATTAGGTGGATTATTAAACTTAATTTACTAATTAGGCATTAATGAGTCTAGCCCTTGCCCAAAAAAACATAATAATGAAATTAGGGTTTAGACATTCCAATCATGTGCATTTACTGACCCTTGTTCAATTAAAACATAAATAGAAGCTAGGGTTAGAGATTACCAATCACCATAAGTGCAAGAGAAGGAGAAGAAGAGGCATCCACAAGGAACACAAGATTTATAGTGGTTGGGTCTATCACAAGACCTATTCCAATTTTATCTCCTTGGGTTTCTCTACTAAAAATGAGGTTCTTCAATGGCAAACCTCTAAGCCGTACAAACACCTTTTCCAATCTACAAAGGGGACAAACCCTTTCTGCACGAAACCTTGCGAGGGGACACTCCCTCTTACACCGGATTCACCTTTGTTATCGGGCCGAATCCAAGACCCTCAATACAAATGAGGAAACAAAAAATAGAACTCTCTCTTTGCTTCTTTAAGGTTTTAGCTCAAAAGGATGGGATTTAATCTTTCAAAAGGTTCAAAAGGTCACTTAGTTAGGTTTAGATAGTGTATATATAGCCCATTTGAAAATATGACCGTTTTGGGGTAAAACTTTAAAAAACTGGGTTGAAAAAGTCAAGCCCTGCAAGCCCCAACGGCTAGTTTTCCAGGCCATGGCGGTCGACCGAGGTACAACGGTAGCCCGCCCTTATCTGGCTCTTTTTTTTTTTCAAATTTCAAACCGTCGCGGTTGACCGAGCCAGTGGCGGTCGCCCGCGAGGTCTCCTTGTTTGATTAAAATTATCGCTCAAACATTATTCGCGGTCAGCCGACCCTGTAGCGCTCGTCCGCCCAAACCATGATGGATTGTTTCTGTTTCGTCCGAATCAATTCCACGGTCGCCCAGCTCACCCCGGTCGACCGACCCGCTATTGAAAGGCAAGTGTTGGATTTCCAGCATTCCTTCCACGGTCGCCCGGTACATCCCGGACGACCAACCCCGTATAAAATCTGTTTTTAACTTATAAAAAACTAGGGCTTTGGGCCATGGTCTTTGGGCTTGAGTCCTAGGTTTTCAAACACATTTTTGGGTGTGTTGATGGTTTCAAAAGATATAGAAGTTTGATTATGAAAATCATTTGAAAACCTTTGAATTTGCAATTTACATAAAATCAAGAGGACTCTAAATACATTCTAAAAATGATACCATTGAGTCTTCTTGGAATGTATCAGCTCCTTCGCACTTCCTTGGACTTCTTCAACTTGTGAGTGAACATCTTCAACTTGATTTGGTTCTTGTGACTTCCTCCAATCTTCAATGCATGTTGAAAGGTGCATGAGGTGTCACCATGTTGGTTCATCTCCAAGCTTCTTCTTGACACTTGCTAGGTAACTTGTGAGATCTTCACCTTGAGCTTTTTGACTTGAACATCTCCAAATGGTGTTGTCTCCAATGTGAGTGCAAGCTCCTTGATCATTGTGTGCGTGGATCCACAAGCCATGTGTTGTGTTGAGTTGTGTAATGGCGATATGACATATCAAATTTCTGTATAGAGCACAACATCTCAAAGCAACACATTAGTCCATAAATGCTAATCAATTTGGGTTTGCTAGCATTAGAACAAGAAGGTAAGGTGAATGATTGAACCCATGGGAACCCTTGGGCTTATATTCTCTCCCTTTTTTTATGATGGCAAACAAATTGATTAGAGAGGTAGGAGATACATAGAAATAATATAAACAGTAGAGCAATGCTCTCCCTCATTATATGCACAAGTATAATACATGAAAGTAAAACATGTGGTGCATATACAATGGACTACCTAATCAATTTCTAAAATTCTTCCCCTTTTGGCAATATAAAAAAGGAAGGAATATAACTGTGAAAGTGCAAATGGTGTGTTAAGGTGAGAAATAGCTTATCTAAGCTATGTACCTAGTATATGATATGACATGTAAGCTTATATGATGCTTATCAAAGAGAAAATATAGTAAAGTGATTGATAAGCCAATTTTTCTTTTATTCTAATGATTTGAATGTAAAGCACAACTATAGGGGCAATCGACATTGTGAGCATATCATAATAGTCCATATAAGTATACAAATACGATAATTTGGTTCTCCCCCTAAGTATTTGTCATTGGCCTTAGTTAAACCTATAAGGTAAGGCATGACAATGTAAAATTACTAAGGATATGATAGTGAGAGTATAGCCAAGTAAACTTGTCATGGAAATTGAATGCTAATGACTTATAAAGCACATGATAAGTGTGAGTACATAGGAAATGGGACTATCAACTTAAGCACTATCCTATGAAGAAGAGTTCTAGAGAGTTTTCAAACTCTAGAACAAGTTACTTATCATTTGAAATGATGATACCATATGAGTTCATCCAAGATAAGTCTAAAGCCTACGAAGATATGACATTAAGGCCTACTTGTCATGTATGAGAGATGGGTTCAAAATGAAAGCATAAGACAATCCCAAGCTATAGCACAAATGGAGCAATGGGGCTCCAAATGAGTGTAATTATCATATGAATTGTAATAACCATATCAACCAACATATGATAAGGTAGAAGGACAAATATTACATATATAGCTCCCCCTTTGTTAGAGACTCATACAATGTATGAATCCAAAGGGCTGTCCAATACAGAGTCACCAAGGGTTAGAAAGGTGAATAAATATTTCTTTTTGTGTTTTTTTTTTTTGCCTTGAACCTCTGCTTTTTTTACCAGAAGGACTTTCAAGTGGGAATGAATTTTCAAAAGAGAGTTTGGATTTTTGCAAATCTTTGACTGAACCCTGGTGTCTAGGTTGCCAACGTATCCCAGTGTAGGAATCAGGTCGCCCGTAGTTCAAGGCCGATGCCACTAGATTCAGGATTCTAAAAAACTTGGCTTTTTCTTTTTTCATTGGCTCGAAGGAGTTTACAAGGGATTTTCCAGCATTGGGAGTTTTTCCCTTTCTTTATTTCTGTTTTTTTATTGCCTAGGCATGGAATTCGGAGTTGATAGAGGTTCATTGGCTTTTTTCTCTTTTTTCTTTTCTTCTATCTTTTTTTTCTTCTTTTCGAGGAATCTGGCAGCATTTCGAGGCAAGACTTCAGTGGGATTTGAATTTGCTTTTTGGGATCATAAGCTGACATTTGGGCTTATGAGACTGCACTCTTGGCTTCCAAATATTCCTGAGATCCTTGCTTGGGATGATCTTCAAATGGGTTTGGATATCCCAACACTTCTTGATAAGCTGTCTTTCTCCATTGATTTGGATATTTTCTATTGGATAATATCTTTGTGAATTTTGGCTTCTCTTAATAGGACCAAACAAGGCTTCTATGAACTTTCTAAGTAGGTTGATTGATTCTTTGCGCTCTTTAAGGAGATAACGTTTTGCCAATCCATATTTTTCAAATTCTGGTTTCGAGACCAACAGTTACAATTTCAATGCCCTCTTTAGGTAGCTTTGCTTAACGAATCTCCTCTTACTTGACCATTTTCAGATCAAAAGGGGAGTTTTGTGGGCAATCTCATTTGAGAAGGGAATTAGTTTAATTATAACATTAGGTCCAGAAGTAAACACTCAAATATGTTCAAAATACTCTTTTATTGATTTGAAAATAAATGAGAATACATTGAGAACTGATCAATCTGACGCGCCCATCAGTGGGGCTCCACATGTAAGAGAAGACTCTGATGAACTGGATTAGACATATTAAAAGAAGACCCTAAGTGGACTGGACTTATTATTGGACTCGAATTTGGAGATAGATGACTAAAGAGTCAGATATTCTTCAGCAGCAATGATTCAGCATTGTAAGTTCATGAACAGTGTGCCTTCTTCAAACCGAAAAGATTCTGCCTCGGATGAGGGATTTCATAAAAACTAGCTCTGGTGTCTCCTCTAGCAGGTGGATAATGATAAGACATTCTCACTATTTCCTCGACCACTGGCTCAAACCAAGGTTCCTGGACATTAGAAGGGGATGAAGTTTCACCACTTAGTAAGAAGTCATGGGGGTTAACGACACCCATGTCTATAAGGTCTTGGATGGCATGCTTCAAGATCTGGCATCGATCGGTTTTATGACCAGGACGTTTGTGGTAATGACAAAATTTACTCATTGTAGAACCTGGGAAGGGGTTTAAGAGAAAGCTTTGGTTTTAACTTTTTCTCTTCAATCAACTGCTTCAGAATATTAGCTTGGGAGGTTGGCAACTGAGTGAATTTTCTTCCCTGTTTTTGAGCCGGCTTCTCTTCCTAATAAACTAAAGACTCAGGGGGTATCTTGCAATTTTGGGCAATGCTTCCTTGGGTGGTGACATCTTTAGTCATGATATCCATGTTGATGAAGTGCTCGGAGCTTTGACATTGACAACAATGGGTAGACATATGTTGTATTTGATTCTTTCCTTGACTGACTTCGCCAGCTACCATGGCTATTTGTAGAGAGAGGTTAATGGTGAGTTTCTCCATTTTGGCTAGTGTGGGAACATAAGATAGTTCAGCCATTCAAACGAGATGGGCTTCAAGGATGGAGACTTGTTCAGTAGAATTCCTGCCATGGAAGCAAAAAGTATCATGTTCGATTCTTAGGAAGCATTTCATTTCTTAAGTTAACCAAGATTAAAAATTTCACATCACCAGAGTGGGATTAACAACAATGGCCATATTATAAAATGAATATGGAAATATGACCCAAGGAAATCATAACCAGATATATTTGAGTGAAACATAGGACGCATTTGTGATATTATGACAAACAGGTACTGATACCATCATATCCTGAGGGACAGTGATGACGGGGTAGAGCGTGATAGGATATGACCTATTTAGGGGATGCCCCTACTATATAGGGATGAGGACTCAGGGTTTTAAAGATGGACATTAAAGAGATGCCCCTAGTCTAAAAGGTTTGAAAAACTTTAGGGGTTTAAAGGTAATCTTTAAGGAGATACCCCTAGTTTAAGGGAAGATGAAATTTTGAAAATGAGCTTCAAAAAGATGCCCCTAGTCTAAAGGGGAGATGAAGTCCTAAGTTAGGGCTATGAGATGAATCATGAAAGTGAACCCTAATCTAAAGGATATCAACCCACGATTAGTGAAAAATGAGTCGTTGATCAAGAGATGATTGGTAGGAAATGATGGGATTTCCTAGATCTAAGAGCAACGAGATTATTATCCCAACCTCAAAGGCATTTTCATTTTTTTTTGTGCTTTACTTAGAGGGCGCAATTCTTAACCCCTAATCTAGTGGAATAGAGAGAGGATCTCAACTCATGACTAGTTTGTGTACCTAGAACCGATCGTAGCCATTGGAAGATGGACTACGGCCTAATCTTGATACAAATGGGTAGGATATCCTAATATAGGCTCACACATGTGATGCACGCGTATTCGTACTGAAATACTCAAGAGGGGGGGTGAATTGAATTTAACTCAATATTAGGCCTTTTGAAAATTATCTATAAACCCTAATTGGAATTTTTCTTCACTTAATTAAATATTTGGTTAGTGCAAATATAATTGAAAGAACAAAGTGAAAAGCCAAACCAAAACAACAATGGAAATGCAAGAGTGAGAAATGACACACCGATATATAGTGGTTCGGCCAACGGCCTACTCCACTCTACTCAAGGTCGCACTTGAGGGATTCCACTATAGGAGACCTCCACGATGCCCGGCTCCGAGGCGGTTACAAATCCAAGGGATATTAAACAAGGATGCCCTTACACCTTTACAAAGACTCTCCTTCTCCGCCGAGTTCTAAGCGGTTGCTCTCTAGGGAATTAAAAAGGTAATGCCCTAGCCACCTATACAAGATTTGAAAGAGAATAGCTTGGCTTCTTCTTGAAAGCTTGATGCTCTTTGTAGACCCTTGATTGCTCTTCAAAGATGGTGATTTGCAAGTGAAAGCACTACTATATCCAAACTCAAAAGATTCACAAGTGAAAGGCAAGTTTGGGATGAAAAACAAAAACTCAAGCTAAAATGGATTGCAAATGTTTTTGATGCTTAAGGATGTTTTTCAAAGATTAAGAGAGGAGGAAATAATCCTCTAGATATTGTATAAATAGTCTCTCATAAAAATATGACCGTTTGGGGGTGTAGATAACAAAAAACAAATTTTAATTCAAAACCCAACGGCTCTTTTTTGAGCTGTCGCAAGGTTCTCGGAGTTCCGAGAACCATTCTCGGAGTTCCGAGAAATATTCTCGGAGTTCCGAGACAACGGCCAGAAGAAATAAAATTTCTACTGGACCATTTCTCGGAGTTCCGAGAAATTTTCTCGGAGTTCCGAGAAAATGTCCAGAAGCTACTGGACCTTTTCTCGGAGTTCCGAGGGAACTCTCGGAGTTCCGAGCTCGGAGCTCCGAGAAAAATTCTCGGAGTTCCGAGAAGCCTAAAAATCCGCAGATTTTGATTTTTATTGCTTATTTGATTTTTAGCTTTTGGAACTCAACTCCTATGGTTATTTTGGAATGTTTATGAGGGTCCCAACATGTTGGTCCACCACATAACCATTCACTAATCCATTTTAAGTTCTTAAGTGTTCTTTGAAAAAACATTTTGAAAACACTTTGCCTTGACTTGGAAATCTAAAGAGAAAGGATGTACAATGATACCTATGTAGCTTTCAACTTCTCTTTAGTCTTGGTCTTCAATTGATCTTCCATCTTGTGTATGCTTGCTTGAGAGATGAGGTGAGCTTCACTTAGCTCCTTTGACTCATGTATGGGATATCTCCAAGCATGACCATGTTGTGTGTTGGTTTCTTCAATGATCAATCCTATCTCAAACACAACACTTCAAAGCAAATTGATTAGTATTCAAAAACACAATCAATTATGTTTAGAATCATCAAAACAAGATAGGAGAGTAGACCCTTGGGCTTACAATCTCCCCCTTTTTGATGATGACAAACAAAATTGATTATGAGGTGTGTGTGGAGTGACATAGTAGGCAATTGAATACTAGAACTCCCCCTCAATATATGCACACATATACATGATACAAGTTATAAGCATGAGGTGCATATAGTAAATTTGAATAGATAATCAATTTCAAACCTTCTCCCCCTTTTGTCATCGACAGAAAGGGTGTAAAAAAAATTTAGGAGTGGATAACTCCCCCTAAATCAATGCTTATGGTATAAAAATATATAACCAAGTAATGTACATATACCTGTTCATGATCGAGATGTTGACATATGTCAAGATGTTAGGTATTTTAATTAAAGTGAAGATACCTCTCCAACTTAGAAAAACTAAGAAGGCTAAGAATATCAATTGAGTGATTTTTAAGATTAAAAATTTGACATCTCATTCATGCAGATACTACCAAACAAAGATTATATATATAAATACTATATAGATAAGCTGGTTAAAGACACAAAGTATTTATTTGGCAATTTCTTTGATTTGATCCGCACTCCATATGTTTAAGGCACTTCGGATATAGCAAATTCTATCATCACTAAGGGGTTTTGTAAAGATATCCGCTAATTGTTCTTCAGTGTTGATATATTTTAGGCAAATATCCCCTTTTTGTGAGTGATCTCTGATGAAGTGGTGCCTAATCTCAATGTGTTTTGTTCTTGAGTGTTGTATAGGGTTCTTTGTTAAGCTTATAGCACTAGTATTGTCACATTGGATGAGAATATTTTCCATTTTGATTGCATAGTCCATCAATGTGCTTTTCATCCATAGGACTTGAGCACAGCAAGCTCCAGCTGCCACATATTCTGCTTCTGTTGTGGACAGAGCTACTGAATTTTGCTTCTTGCTAAACCATGAAACAAGTGATTTTCCCAAGAATTGGCAAGTCCCACTAGTGCTTTTCCTATCTACTCTACATCCAGCAAAGTCTGCATCTGAATATCCGATGAGAGTGAAGGAAGATGATCTTTCATACCACAGTCCTAGACTTTGGGTTCCTCTTAAGTACTTGAAGATCTTCTTAACTGCTGATAGGTGAGATTCTTTAGGATCCGATTGAAATCGAGCACAGAGACAGACAGTAAACATAATGTCTGGTCTGCTGGCTGTCAAATAGAGCAAACTACCTATCATACCCCTATACAATTTCTGATCCACAGATTTGCCAAATTCATCTTTCTCTAGCTTAGCAGTAGTACTCATGGGAATTCTTGATGTCTTACTGCTATCCATGCCATACTTCTTTAATAACTCCTTTGTATATTTTTCTTGATTTAAAAATATTCCATTTTTGTATTGTTTAATTTGGAGTCCTAAGAAGTAGGTTAACTCTCCCATCATGCTCATTTCAAATTCATTTTTCATTAAGGTTGCAAATTCATCACACAATTTTTGATTAGTTGAGCCACAGATGGTATCATCCACATAGATTTGGACAAGGAGGATATCATGATTTTCTCTTTTGATAAATAAGGTTTTATCCACCTTTCCCATCTCGAATCCCTTTTCAACTAAGAAAGTGCAAAGCCTCTCATACCAAGCTCTAGGAGCTTGCTTTAATCCATATAAAGCTTTATCAAGCCTGAAGACATGATTTGGATGTTTGAAGTCTTCAAAACCTGGAGGTTGCTCAACATACACTTCCTCTTGGATATAGCCATTTAGGAAGGCACTTTTGACATCCATTTGATATAGTTTAAATCCTTTATGAGATGCATATGCCAGCAGTATCCTAATAGCCTCCATACGGGCAACAGGAGCAAATGTCTCATCATAATCTATCCCTTCCTCCTGATTGTACCCTTGGGCTACAAGCCTAGCTTTATTCCTAGTGATAATTCCATTTTCATCCAATTTATTTCTATACACCCATCTCGTGCCAATGACTGGATGATCACTAGGTCTAGGTACTAGCCTCCACACTTTGTTCCTTTCGAATTGACTTAGCTCTTCTTGCATAGCCATCAACCAATATTCATCCTTTTCAGCTTCCTTGATGGATTTTGGTTCTAATTCGGATAGGAACGCCAAATTGTTACTCACACTACGATAGTATGATCTAGTTCTTACTGGCAATGTGGCATCACCTAAAATTTGGGATTCAGGATGATCTACCAAAGTTCTCCTATCCCTAGGCAATGAGTCATCATTTTCATTTTCTACTTCCTCACTAGGTAATGTATGACTTGTTGATGCATGAGGAGGAGCACTCAATTTTGGAAAAAGATGTTCAATGGGTTCATCCTCATCATGTGGCATTTCTTGTGGTGTTGGCTCTCTTTCATCAAATGTCACATGCATGGATTCTTCTACTACTAGGGTTCTCCTATTAAATACTCTATATGCCTTGCTATGAGAAGAATACCCTAAGAATATTCCATCATCCGATTTCCTATCAAATTTGTGTAGATTATCTTTGATGTTTAAAATAAAGCATTTACATCCAAACACTCTAAAGTAGCTTATATTTGGTTTCAAGTTTTTTCAAAGCTCATAAGGTGTTTTCTTAGAAATTGGCCTTAGATATACCCTATGTATGATATAGCAAGCGGTGCTAACTGCTTCCGCCCAAAAATATCTAGGGAGATCATTTTCATGCAACATAGTTCTAGCCATTTCTTGGAGAGTTCGATTCTTTCTTTCTACTACTCCATTTTGTTGAGGTGTTCTAGGTGCGGAAAAATTATGTTTTATGCCATGTTCATTACAATAAGTGTCAAAATGTACATTTTCAAATTCAGTTCCATGATCACTTCTAATGTGGGAGATGGCAATACCTTTTTCATTTTGAATTTGATTGCACAATGTAAGAAAGTTTTCATAAGTTTCATCTTTATGTCCTAGAAATATGACCCATGTGAATCGTGAGTAGTCATCAACAACTACAAACACGTACCTCTTTCCACCTAGGCTACTAGTCTTCATTGGTCCAAAAAGATCCATATGAAGTAGCTCCAAGGGGTAGGAAGTTGAAATCACATTTTTAGGTGCAAAAGAGCTTTTCAATTGTTTTCCTAATTGACAAGTTCTACAAATGTGATCCTTGATGAATTTGAACTTAGGCAATCCTCTAACACTTTCTTTTGAGGAGAGGGTCGAAATGAGATCCATTCCGGCATGACCCAACCTCCTATGCCATAGCCAAGAATCCTCACTTATGGCATTTAGACAAGTTACATTTTGAAGTCTAAGATCATCTAATCCGATTGTGTAAATGTTATTGTCTCTTAAACCTATGAATTTGACTTCTCCATTTATCTTATTTTTAACAATGCATTTATCGGGATTGAAGACAACTTCAAAACCATTATCACATAATTGACTAATGCTAATAAGATTATGGGACAAGCCATCAACAAAGAGTACATCATGTATGGGAGAGGTAGAGTTACCTATGGTGCCTTCACCTTTGACTTTTCCTTTCTTATCATCTCCAAAGGTAACTTCTCCACCATCCTTGAGTGATAGGGATGCGAATTGAGTGAGATCTCCGGTCATGTGTCTAGAGCATCCACTATCAAGGTACCATGTGTTCCTCTTGTTGTGGCTTTTAAGGCATACCTACATAGGAATAGGCAAGTGAGATCCCTTAGGTACCCAAATCTTCCTAATCTTGCTATGTTCATTTGTTTTCACTTTAGAGTTCAATTTGATCTTATCTTGTTTAGCATGCAAGCAAGCAACTTTATAATGACCTAACAATCCACAATAAAAGCAAATTTTGGTACTACTAGAGGAAGTCTTTTCAAGTTTGTTTTTATAGTTAGATATTGTGGTATTCCATCTATGTCCAAGTCCACTTTTGTCACTTGACATTCTTTGAAGATTTACAAGTTTATCCAATTTTAATGAACTATTTTCAAATTTTTCAAAGAGTTTCTTGAGTTCATCATATTCAAAAGATAGTTTACCGTTTTCATGCTTTAGTTTGTTATTTTCAATAGAAAGATTTTGTCGATTTTCATTCAAAGTCTTAATGGTAGCATTTAGCTCATGAATCTCTACTTTGCATTTTTCATTTTCATCATCTAAGAATTCATGATCCTTTTTTAACCAACCAAATTCTTTTGTCATGTTAGCAAGAGAATTTTCAAGTGATGCAATTTTATCAAATTGAATTTCAAGTTCATCATTTGCACTTTGTAAGGAATCTAAAACTTCTTGTAAGATAATGACATCATTTAAAGTGTTTACCTCATTGTTGTCGTTTGTTGAGGCCATGAAGCACACATTTCTTGCTAATAGGCAATCTTCCCCATCATTTTGTTCGCCTTCGCTTTCAATCTCCTCATCCCATGTGGCGGACATTCCTTTCTTGCCTTCTCTTCTCTTGAAGCGGTTGTTTGAAGTAGGTTCATTGTTGAGTGGACAATCCGGGCGAATGTGTCCAAGCTTCTTGCAACCGTAACATCGGGGTTGAGAAGATCCATCACCAACTTCTTCTTTCTTCTTGAATGGAGGATTGGTCCTTCTATTTCTCATGCCTCCCATGTTTCTTTGCAAGAATTTGATCCTTCTTGTTAGGAGAGCTACTTCATCCTCGATGTCTTCCTTTGCATCTTCACTTTCACCTACATTACAAGCAAAAGCAATTCCTTTTCCTTTTTCGATTTTAGTTTCGATTTTGGGTGCTTTTGTTTTGAAATCATTTCATGTGTGATCAAGGACCCTATAAGTTCATCTAGGTTCAAAGTGTTCATGTCCTTGGCTTCGGTGATTGCGGAGGTTTTGGATTCCCAAGACAAAGGTAGGGACCTAAGAATTTTAGTTACTAAATCTCTATTGGAAAATTGTTTTCCAAGTCCCCTTAATCCATTTACAAGATTGGTGAATCTAGTGTACATGTCGGCAATTGTTTCATCGGGTGTCATTTGAAAAAGTTCGTATTGCCGAAAAAGATGGTTCATTTTAGATTCTTTAACTTGATTGGTTCCTTCATGGGTGACTTCTAGAGTGTCCCAAATTTCCTTAGCCGAATTCAAATTTGATACTCTATTGAATTCTCCGGGAGATAGAGCACAAATGAGAGAATTCATGGCTTTGGCATTATAATTCGAAGCTTGTTGTTCGGCTTCGGTCCAATCATTTAAATTTCTTGTGGGTAGGATATATTCATTATTAATTGCTCTCCACATTTGATAGTCTTGAGTTAAAAAAATTTCATTTTAGTTTTCCAAAAACCATAATTTGTACCATCAAAATAGGGTGGCCTAGTGTTTGAATAACCTTCATGATGTTGAGGGTAGTTTGCCATTTTTGAATCTTTACTCTAAACCGGTTAGGGTTTTCAAAAAAATAGAGACGAGGCTTTGATACCAATTGAAATACTCAAGAGGGGGGGTGAATTGAATTTAACTCAATATTAGGCCTTTTGAAAATTATCTATAAACCCTAATTGGAATTTTTCTTCACTTAATTAAATATTTGGTTAGTGCAAATATAATTGAAAGAACAAAGTGAAAAGCCAAACCAAAACAACAATGGAAATGCAAGAGTGAGAAATGACACACCGATATATAGTGGTTCGGCCAACGGCCTACTCCACTCTACTCAAGGTCGCACTTGAGGGATTCCACTATAGGAGACCTCCACGATGCCCGGCTCCGAGGCGGTTACAAATCCAAGGGATATTAAACAAGGATGCCCTTACACCTTTACAAAGACTCTCCTTCTCCGCCGAGTTCTAAGCGGTTGCTCTCTAGGGAATTAAAAAGGTAATGCCCTAGCCACCTATACAAGATTTGAAAGAGAATAGCTTGGCTTCTTCTTGAAAGCTTGATGCTCTTTGTAGACCCTTGATTGCTCTTCAAAGATGGTGATTTGCAAGTGAAAGCACTACTATATCCAAACTCAAAAGATTCACAAGTGAAAGGCAAGTTTGGGATGAAAAACAAAAACTCAAGCTAAAATGGATTGCAAATGTTTTTGATGCTTAAGGATGTTTTTCAAAGATTAAGAGAGGAGGAAATAATCCTCTAGATATTGTATAAATAGTCTCTCATAAAAATATGACCGTTTGGGGGTGTAGATAACAAAAAACAAATTTTAATTCAAAACCCAACGGCTCTTTTTTGAGCTGTCGCAAGGTTCTCGGAGTTCCGAGAACCATTCTCGGAGTTCCGAGAATTCTCGGAGTTCCGAGACAACGGCCAGAAGAAATAAAATTTCTACTGGACCATTTCTCGGAGTTCCGAGAAATTTTCTCGGAGTTCCGAGAAAATGTCCAGAAGCTACTGGACCTTTTCTCGGAGTTCCGAGGGAACTCTCGGAGTTCCGAGCTCGGAGCTCCGAGAAAAATTCTCGGAGTTCCGAGAAGCCTAAAAATCCGCAGATTTTGATTTTTATTGCTTATTTGATTTTTAGCTTTTGGAACTCAACTCCTATGGTTATTTTGGAATGTTTATGAGGGTCCCAACATGTTGGTCCACCACATAACCATTCACTAATCCATTTTAAGTTCTTAAGTGTTCTTTGAAAAAACATTTTGAAAACACTTTGCCTTGACTTGGAAATCTAAAGAGAAAGGATGTACAATGATACCTATGTAGCTTTCAACTTCTCTTTAGTCTTGGTCTTCAATTGATCTTCCATCTTGTGTATGCTTGCTTGAGAGATGAGGTGAGCTTCACTTAGCTCCTTTGACTCTTGTATGGGATATCTCCAAGCATGACCATGTTGTGTGTTGGTTTCTTCAATGATCAATCCTATCTCAAACACAACACTTCAAAGCAAATTGATTAGTATTCAAAAACACAATCAATTATGTTTAGAATCATCAAAACAAGATAGGAGAGTAGACCCTTGGGCTTACACGTACTATATGCAAGTGTGGGGTAATCTAGGGGTAAGGCTAAGAGTTTGCTTAGCGCGAATCTGTATTCGATATACTCTACCGGTGTCCAAAGTAGTAGTACGTGAACCAATGGATCCGTTTACGCACCATAAAGGTACCAGGCTAAGAGTGGAATGCTTCTCTAACACAGAGGCACCGGGTCATAACCTCCCACTCAACCATGCTAGATAACACTTCGGGTTCCTAAATAGGACGTGTGTGAATGTGATATGCAAGGGTGTAGATGCAAATATTATAAAATATCATGATAAATTCATAATATTATCTGTTTTCCTAATTTTGTTCTTAATTTTTTATATTTACATATTTTAAATATTTTATTTTTCCAGTTTTTTCGGATATAAACCCATAAATAACAAACAAAACTTTAAAATATCTCAAGATACGGGCTTCTTGAGAAATTCCAGAGACAAATATTGGTGACTATGCTTTAGACCCCATTTTTCAGTTGAAATAGCATGATATTCGAGACTATATCACCTCATGTCATTTCCCACTTTGTATTTTCTTCTTAAGCTTACGATTAGTTGCAGAAGATCGATAGCTGGTGAATTCAAGCTATGCACTGATGAGATAAAGCATTCTCCGGACTCAGCCTTATGTGGAAAACGACCCAGCCGTGGAAAGGAATAGATAGATCCAGAATCCAGATCTTCTTTCTTTCGGAGGAATGCTCTTTTAGAAAATAAGATTGGACCAATTTCAGGCAAACGAAAACAACATATAATGATCTTTTAATCCTTTCCTCATGAAACCAAACAGAAACACGTATGATATACCTCCACAGATGATCCTGGTCGTTTCCGCAACATCAGCACCAACATTCCCATGAAGCCATTTCCTTAATTCAAAATGCACCTGATGCAGAAAAGAATGAAAAGAGAACCATTACATGGCTAGAAGTGCAAGCGATTGAAGTTACATCTTTATGATAATACAATCATGATAAAGTGTGAGGTCTCTTCACAATGCACACATTTTTATTTTTTTTTATTTTTTCGCTTTTTGTCATGTAGGCTATATGCATGCATACGAATTCCAAACAAAGCTCATGCTTTTTTAAAAAAAAAATTTGGCTATATTCATGCATCCAAATTCGAAAGTCCAACACGGTTTCCAAATTCATTTAAGAATTCATCTTATTATAAGAAGATGCATGATCCAGAGGAGTTGAAAGATCACGATCAGAATCTGCAAACATTTAACCAATCAAAGGATCATCTATAAGTCCCAGAAGACATGGAAGTTCTATGGGCTTCTCCCACATCTGGATTCTGTGGGGTGGTTAATTACCAAAATCCACATCAAGCATGGCAACCTGTAGTTAGCAACTTTCAAATGTAACCATGATCACAACTTCAGAGAGAAGTAAACATGGCTTAGAACTATAACCAAACATCTCTTAGATATTAAAAAAGAAATTCAAAAAAAAAATCAAGGAGAAAAGTAGGGAAAAGAAAACTTGAAGATCTTCCTGGATTTTAGATAAATGATGCTTGAGAATGGCATGGGAGTGATCAATAGATTCTTTTTTTTTCTTCGAAAGATGACAATTTCATTGATATTAGAAAGGTATTGGGGGACCAGGAGTCCCACCCTGCATTACAACATATCAATAAGACTGGACAGGGCATACCTGGAGCCAGAAAAGGTATAACTAACCAGAATATCTTTACAACAAAATAGAATTTCCTTCACTATACCATTCAGACCCTCCTATGATTCCAAAAAATTGCGGTATTCCTCTCTTTTTAAAACCAAAGCCCATTTCTCAAGTTAGCGCCAATAGAAACAAAAACCAGAAGTTAAAAGTAGTAGAGGCAAACACACCTGTAGACACCCCATTTTGACAAGGCCCTAAACCCGCGTATTCGAATGAAATCCCGAGGTTGAATAAGGTCTCGAAGTGCGAAACCAACCCGAAAAACCTAGAAAATACTATTGTTGCCAAGCCCTTTGATCGATGTTCCTACCCGAGCCCACCCTGTAAAGAGAAGAGTAGTTAAAATACACTAGATGGGGCTGTCTAGAGCAAAAAGGGGGGTCAGGTATATCATTCTTCTTTAATAAAAATCAAAATAGGGGTTTGGGCAAGAAGGAAATCAACTCATCTTTAAGGGTATTCTTGGATGTTCTCATTGCTTGCTTGGGAAGTAATAATTCTAAGCCATAGGATCAACAAGGAAAGTGTGTGGGTAGGATGAGGTGAGAAAAAGATTTTTTATTAGGGTTTGTAAAGACAATGGAAGAGATCAAGGGTTGAAAATACACAAGACACATGGGCTTTGCAATGAATGGCTAGGATCATACCCGTGAAAATATCTAGGTTATAAAAAGCAACCAGAGAGAGAGAAAGGGGTTGATTTTTTTGAAGAAAACAGAGAGGCCTCATTTTTGCAGAGAAAACCAAGAGAGAGAGAGGGAGAGAAAGGGAGCCCAAGCTCCACTCACCACCAGCGTCCACCTCCTTCTTCTTCCCTCTACCCAAATCAGCCACCATCCAAACCCTCTTCTCCATCTCAGACTTTTTCCCCAAAACCCATTTCAAAAAAACCCAAACCATTCATCTTCAACCTCCAGCCGCTTACCATCTCCGACCACCTCCACCATCACCACCACCACCTCCTCTGTCCATCTCCCACACCATCAAAACCCCTTTCATCTCCACCTTCTCTACCACCCAAAACCCATTTCCAAGACCAAACCCACTTCAAAAAAAAAAACCACATCAGATCCCATCCATTCCAGCCATCTCTTCACCACCACCACTACCATCCCAGCCACCCACCGGAATCCGAGCCACCACCAAACCCATCTCTACCTACCATCTTCTCCGGCCGGCCTTCTTCAACCTCCATTGAAGCCGATCTCCACCCACCACCGCCGTGCCTCCACTTTGGCTCCACCAGCCACCACAACCTCTGCATCTTCTTCCTCCATTCATCTCCATCACATCCCCATCCAAACCCTCTTCTCCATCTCAGCCATTTTCCCCAAAACCCATTTTTGAAAACCCAAACTCTACCAACTTCGGCCGTGCCTCCACCATTAACGACCACACCCATCTTCCACTGCCATCTCAGCCAACCTCCACCATTAAACCCAAATCCTCCACCCCATTTCTACCCACTTCAAAACCCCATCCTACATCATTTTTTTTAATTTCCATTTTCATTTCTTCATTTAACAAAGAGAGAGAGAGAGAGAGAGAGAGAGAGAGGGAGCAGAGGAGAGAAAAAAAAAAGAAAAAGAATAAAAAGTCCTTCTCCAGCAACCTTGCCGGATTCCGACCAACCTCCGACACCCCTCTCATCTCTTCTTCTCCACCCCTCTACCATTTCTCCACCTCCAAACCCTCTTTAACTCCATTTCCATTTCTACCAAACCCACTCCCAAACCTTCTTTCAAAACTCTCTAACCCAAACCCATTTCAACCCATCGCAACAGACTTCATTTGTACCACCCTTTACCCATCCATTTCCTCACCTCCATACATTTTTAAAAAATCCTATCCGACCTCCCCTGCTTCAGCAAGGATTAGATCCGAGTGGAGATTTCAGCCCAAAGATCAGCACCTGCAAATTCCGAGTCAGTGCATAGGAGGTTGCAATTGCATCACAGATAATCTCAGAGGTAACTCTTTCATAATCTTTTAATTTGTGGTCAATTCGAGTGGAAATTATGTTAGTATAAGGTCTGTGGACTACCTCTATTGCTTGCGGTTTGGGTTTTCTAGCGTCATTAAATTGCTAATCAAGTTTATAGTGGTTTAGAGGGTTGGATTATATTCATGATCAAAGTCCCCTAAACTCCATCTATAAATAATCAGAACCCCCTTTTCTTTTGTTTCCTTTTGAGAAATCATGTTAGCACAATCATGCTTTGTCATCACTTGGTTTTTGCTTATCCTAGCATTTTGTGGGGAATGATATCAGTCAAATCTTGTCTTGATGATTGCACAGCTCCACCTTGTCTCTAATCTACAATGAGTTGTGAACCAGATTGTATCCCGCTTTACTTCCAAGAGCATGTGCACATGTTATTTGTTGAATGATCCCAAAGGAGAGGACAAAGATGTAGCCCTGTTTTTCATTCAAATTCCATCTTGTTGTTGAGTTTTTAAGGTGTACAGGTGGGTGACATAATAAAAACAGTTCAGTCATGTGCCCTGTTTTTTTTTGAGTCTATGTATCTGTGTTCGAATAGCAAATGCGTATTTGCGAGACATAAAGTCATGATCTTGCTATCAACTCTGATCTCGTCTCTTTTGTTAACTCGTTACTCTTATCACCAGGCATCTCGGACTACATAGAATTAGGCCCAAATTCTTTCAACATTACCCATAACCTCTGTGTCTCGTTCCTCTGTATTTTTATCTTTTTACACTGGGCTTGTGATTTTGCTTCTTTCATGCAATCTTAAGTTTCTAGCTAATGAGAATTGTGCAATATTCTTTGATTAGTTCAAGAAACCTTAAGACTTGCTTTATCTTTAATAGATCCCCATGATACAGTCCCATTATTTGGAGTGTTCAAACAACGTTTTGTATGGGGATTCTTCTACCCAGTTTTGTTTGTGAAGGTGTTTCGCTTCAAGGGTTTGTGAACAGAGACACCTCCATTGTGAATTTCGCCAGCATTACTAGCTCCATTTTTGCGTCCCATTCTAACCTATCTTCCTTGTGATATTTGCAATATAAGCTCTTCCATGTTTTGTTGGATTTATTTGCACATTAGGATCTGTAGGTTTGTATCTGTTGTTTGCATGTCTCTAAGAGAAAGATATCATTAGGTTCTACTACCCAAACAGTGAAAGTTGCCTCTTTTCCTTAGCTTGGTTCTCAAATAAGTCCCCATTCTCTTGTACTCATGCGAAGGTTGATAAAGGCTATGATGAGGCTACTCACAGCCCATCCTTGTTTTTCCCTTTCCTTCCCTGTCTAGACTACTCTTAGTTTTGGGATTTTCATTAGGTCTCAAGGTTTCTGTCGGTTTTCGAGGAATTATCCATTCATTTCAGAAGTCCTTCGTCGGGTCAAGGCTATCATGGAATGTATCTTGAGCTATCCTTTTCCCCTTCTTGCCTTAGAACTTTCGCAGGTTAAGGGATTTCTACCTTCTAGGGTCGTTCATGGGGTTTAGGAGTCTGTCCTACCATCGTAGAGTTTAGGAGTCTGTCCTACTCCATCATAGGGTTTAGGAGTCTGTCCTGCCGCCATAGAGTATAGGAGTCTGTCCTATCCCTTTTAGAGTTTAGGAGTCTGTCCTACCCCCTATAGAGTTTAGGAGCCTGTCCAACCTCTATAGAGTTTACTAGTCTGTCCTACCCCTATAGAGTTTAGGAGTCTGTCCTACCTTTCTCAGAGTTAGGAGTCTGTCCTACCTTTGCTGAGTTATTGGATTCTGTCCTACCATCATAGAATCATAGGAGTCTGTCCTACTCCCTATAGAGTTTAGGAGTCTGTCCTATCCCTTATAGAGTTTAGGATTCTGTCCTATCCATTCATATGGTTTAGGATTCCATCCTTCCATATTTCAGAGTAAGTCTTTGCATGTTCCTAAGCTTCGTAGTTTAGAAGGGTCCGAACTACGGATGGCTTGATCCCTAGCTGAGGGGTACGTAGGCAGCTCGGGCTTGCAGCTGGCATCCCGAGTTCAGTCACAACTTCAAAAACATCATAAGCTTCAAAACCTTTCAAACCTTCCAAAAATACAAAAGTTCTTCAAAATAACCTTGCAAATCATTTTCAAAAGTTCTTCCCATAGAGTTAGGAGTCTGTCCTAGACGTTTGGGGTGTCTTAGAATTAGGAGTCTGTCCTGATTGTGTTGATATACTGTGTCTGGTCATGTGAGTGTCCCTAGAGTTAGGAGGCCTCGAGTCGTGGTCGGCTAGACACTTAGTCGATCCGATGGCTAGAATGCGCTTTGATAGCCTATGGTTTTTCTTAGGACGCACAGCCTAGTCACACACAGGGTGTAGGGCCCACCTGCATTAGTTAGGGCATATAGGGAGTCCTAAAAATTACCATTCACTTGAACTTAAGTAATGACGCAAGAAGCTTTAAAAACTAGTCAGGTCTAGTTGATCGAGTCTAGGATAGCGGTCCTAGAGGGTTAAGCATTGTAGTTTAGAATAGGCTGCCGAACTACGTTGACTCTGATTCTTCCCGAGGCCGGGATACCTAGAGTAGTCGGGATGGATGACCACCTTGGTCCGAGTCAAGTATCATATTAGAGTCTTAGGGTTTGTCCTGTTATATTGTGTGTGGAGTCAAGTCGTGCTGCGTGTTTTGTTGTGTTTTCTTACTTTCATGTACAAACCCTATACTTTTAGCTTTAGCATGCATGTGTTTGCCCATCAGAACTTAGACACCAATTAGGCATGACACTCATAACCTAGCTATTCTTAGGTGCCATGTATTTCATTTCTTTTTGTGCGTACTTATTATTCATCTCCGAGACATGCATGATTAGATAGACGTTATCTCGGGGATATTCGTTCCCATTTCGCATGATTTTCGCCCAAAACTCTTCAAGGTTAATAATAAATGGCATAAGAGACCAGGTGCTTGCACTTGGGTGAATTGGGGGCGCCTAACCCCTTCCCCATTCGTCATCAGGCACGGACCTTTTGTATCTCTGGTTATCTGTTGCGACAGAGCATAGCATGGGATCCAGGGCCTACTTCCTTGGATGGCGACTCTTTCTTTGTTTAAGGTACGCCTCGAATCCGGGCTAGTCCCCGAATCGAGAGGTATCTCACTTTTCATCGCCGCTCATGCTGTGAGGAGCACTCTTTCGAGAGTTCCTTGGTGGAGCTCTCCTTCACGTGGATGATCTAGAGACTTTATGGGGGCCCGTCCCCCCTCCTCTCTCGGATCGGGTTCCACAGGCTGGCGACTATACTGGGGATCGCTTTTGAAATATTGCCTAACTCTGTAAAAATGCCATATTAATTAATCTTGAAGAAATTTGGGTCAAAACCAAGTTAAGTGGGAACTTTATCGTTAAAAATCTAGGGGCACCAAGCAGGTGCGTAAATAAAACGAGGGATTCACACACTGCACATCATACATTGTCATATTCTTTATATCATTCATTGTTTTCATTATTGGCCCCAGGGAATAGATATGCTGCGTACCAGATGGGAAATTATGACCTTGAGGGAACCGTTGTATCTATTTCCAAGCTATGCGCCGGAGCTGCAACCGTAGACACTTGGTGTGCTGGTGTTCTACAGCAGCTGGTGAGCGGTGAACATACTCTGTATAATGCTGGGTGTGCTGGCGTTATACATCAAGGGTATGGTCATAAGCATAGTACCCTGCAGATATGCCTGGGCACTACTTTTATTTCATTATATTATGTATATATATATTAGTTGCTCCCTTTAGAACCAAAATTAGGGAACCCTTGCTAGGACACTATATATATGTACTCATATAGGACGAACATGTGCGACCAACATATGTGAGCCTAGGATAGAAGTTAGCCTACCCATGTAGTGTAGAAGGGTAAGTCACACCGTGATTAGCCGCCGCATTATCTAGTACACTCACAGACACTTTTGAGTCGAGACTTTCTTGGCTCCGCTAGATCAGGTTAGGGCTGGTGCCCCTGGTTAGGGTATGTATGTATATATGTACGTGCATGTATTATATCTATCCTCAGATTAGGACCTGTCTCTTAGATTAGGTTTCTGTATCTATTGCAGTCGTGCATTCCTTCAGACCTGATCGATGACCCTTATTCTTGCTCAGTTGTCAGCTAGATTATGATTTACCCTGTGATCTCTTATCATATGGTCATTCCGGTGTCTTAGGCCCATGTTTGTGAGTTTTTCTGATCTATTATCATCAGGTGGAGTTTGTTCCTTCTTTCAGTTTTGGGTCTGACCGATGGTTTGGTTCACCTCCTTTCATGGCCATGGTCCTGTAGACACCCCCATTTTGCTACGCTTTAAAAAGCAAAAGATTCAGTAGTATTATCGAGTTTTGAATCAGTATTCAGCATTAGATTAGGCATCCATGCATTTTAAGATTTCATTTCATTATGAGAGTTTTGAAGTTGACTCGCGATCCTGAAGGTCTCTAGGGGGTTTCTTTGGCCTCTGAAAGATGAAAGTTCAAGTTTCCAAGCAAATGAAAAAACCTGCTATTTTTATAATTTTCAGGGTTTCCCTCATTTTTGCCTAGTTTGCACTGCAGGGGTATCTTGGTCATTCCCGATGTGTCTCGTTTGACCCCCAAGTTATATTTGAGAAATCTTGAGTGATTTTACAAATTTTGAAAAAGCTGCTATTTTTAGAAACTCATGGGGCTTCCACATTTTCATCATCTTATGGATATTTCAATCATTTCTCATATGTCCAAAACCATCTCGAGGGTACGGCTGATGGATTATAAGTAATTTCGTAAGATTTGGAAAACCTGCTAAATTTAGATCTCTCAAGATTTTCTCTTAGTCTTGCACTTCGGGGGTATTTTAGACATTTCCAATATATCATATTTGGTCCCTAATTTGTGTCTAAGAAATCTTGAGTCTGTTCATAAATATTCAAAAATCTGCTATTTTTGGAATTTCTCAGGGTTTTCCCTAGTCTCGCCAAATTCTAGCACTCCGGGTAATTTGGTCTTTTCCTGTGTAATTCTTTTGATCCCCGAAATATGTGTGAGAGATTATGAATGATTTCGTGAATTTTGAAAAACCTGCTAAATTTAGAATTCTCAGGGGTTTCGCTTAATTTGAAAATTCTAAGTGTTGAGGGCATTTTGGGTATTTTCATGAGGTACCAAATGATCATGTTTGATATTGCTCATCAAAAGGACCCAACTTTAAAAGTTTCTATTTTTTTAAGTTTGATCACAAAGACTTTCCATTTTTAAATTTTCCCTTTAGGGGTGAACCAATTTAAGGTTATTTTGGTCACATTTGGATGTGTAATTGTCAAATAAGGGCATTTTGGTTCGAAAAATTATTTTCCCAAAAAAGATGGTTCAATCATGTGTGAGGGATGCACCATAAATGTCAAATGGGTTGGGTCCATATATAGAATGTTGAATTTAAAAAGATTTTATTGAATTTTTACGGAAAAACCTGAAACCCGTGTGAAATGGCCCATTGGGCTAAAGCCCGCAAAGATGGAGCTCATGTGGGTTCACCCATATGGGTCGACCACCATGGTGGGCGCCCCACATGGCTGACCCACATGAGTTGAGCACCCAACCTTGATGATGTCACAATGGTGATATCATATTTGTTAAAAGAATAAAAAAAGAAAAGAAGGAAAGAAGGAAAAGAGGAATGATTGCTTAAGAAAGGTTTTCTTCCGAAGAAGCAATGTTGAATAAAGAATAGCATTTCTTGATTGACAAGAAATTAAGATTGGAATCAAATCCAATTTGGAAACAAGAAAGAAAGAAAGTAATAGGGAAAAATTGGAAACAAGCCAAAAAGAGAGCTCTCACATTGGAAACTACTATTTCTCTCTTAACCCTAGCTTTTTTATATAAAAATCAAAGCAAACAATCCTAGAAAAGATTGAAAAAAAATCCAAATTCGTCCTTTTTCTCTCTCCTCCCAAGAAAAAAAAAAACTTCTTCTCTCTTGAAGTGTGTTCATATCTCTCAAGGGTTCTTCACAAAAGGGATTCTTGAAATCCATTTTCTTCTTCAACAAATCACATATCAAGGATCTTTGGGATGTTCTTTGAGTCTTCTTCATCATATAAAATGGTGCGACAAAGCGTATACCTCGGATCTACGCACCCTAGAGACAAGGAGCGCGATCAACGGTAGGATCTTTATCTTTGTAATATCAAAAGTAGAAAAGCATGCTAGGGTTTTACTTTTGATAGATCAAATCAATGAATTTTTCCTTGAAATTCCAGTATGTTATAATATAGATTATAAGTTCTCAAAATTCAAAATTTCACCAAAAAATCAAATTTCCTCCATTTAATAATGATTTTCTTTCGTTTTTTATTCAATATAGATTTAAATCGGATTATCAAAGCAAGTGTTAGAAAACATGGGTTTCTTTAAAAACTGATATTTTTTGGGATTTCTATAAAATAAAATACTACTGGAAACTTAATTTCCAATCGCGGTTTGGCTGTTTTAATTTTCATTCTATTTTTCAAACAAAAATCCCGAAAGGGGTTATTTCTTGATGAACGAATCCAAAAGTATATCAAACCATGTCCAAAATTTGTGAAATCTTATTTCCAAACTAATGTTTTGATTTTCAGAATGCCCAAAACCGTAACCCATTCTTTGAAAAGCCCTATCCTACCTATAAAGTCCTTCAGATGTTCATTCCAGAAAAAAAAATGATGAATAAGAAAAAGAACGGAGTTTGAAGATCTGCTAGATTGAAAACGTGAAAAGGCGGTCTAGGCAAAATTTAAGATCATTCCCCTGCTAAGTTGAAACTCGAAAGGGCAGTTTAGGCAAAAGCTAAGGAGATAGCCTGTTGGATCAAAAACCTAGAAAGGCGGTTCAGGCAAAAGTTAAGGCTAGCACGGTCCGCCAAGTTAAAAACCCTGAAGAGATGACTTGGTCACGGTAAGAGAATCATTACAAGAAGGCTACAACCGGTATCAAGACTGAAGATCAAAAAGAAGTTCAAGCGAGTTCAAATGTCATCCTAGAAATTGGGGGCATTGAAACCAAGCAATCCTAGGAATGGTAACCAAATCCTTGAGGCATTACTGTTTTAAGGAAGAAGTCCAGTGTTTACTAATTGAGAAACTACTCTTTGAAAAGATAGACTTACCAAACAAAACATTAACTAAGTCAGAAGCATCACTGTGTCTGTCAGTTTAGTTAGTCAATCTTTGTCATTCTAAGTTCACTCTTTCGGAGTTTCTCAATCCTTTGAATAGTGATCTTTATCCAAATTTCCTCTTTAAGAAGAGTCAGTCGTCGTCCCTGTGTTCAAATGATGCAACTATCTTGGTGAAATAGGCCCGGTGTCATCACCTCCCTGCGATTGTACCTGTGCCAAGTTAATCCTAAAGAAAAGATCTCGAGAATCTACTCAAAGAGCTTCGTTTTAAAGAAGATCAGCTTAGAAGCATTCCGAAGTAAAAATATCGGGAAGTGGAGTTTCCATAAGAGGACCATGCCCCAGAAAGGCACCTGAGGCATGGAGGATTTCATATGTGATGATGATTGGGCCAGTTTCTCAGAAAGATGAACCTTTAAAAAAAAAAATTTCCTTCCTGGTAGTTGAATATTATCCTGGTCAAGAAGTGTTTATCTAAAAACCTATTAAAGGAAAAATTTCACTTTCCAATTTTCAGTATCCAAGAGAGCCGTTGTTCTAGATTACCAATACCAGGTAGTTAGAGCAAGGTTTCAGTTATCAAAATCCCCAGAAGAAAAGACAGACAATCTCTTTGCGAAAAAAAAAATCATGTTGAAGCTTCCTGATAGTGTTCCTAAACCATTCTCGTTAATCATGTTGCATAATTCCTAAGGTTTGTCGTCTTGTCATTCGTCAAAGTCTTAGTTTCCCATATCTTCATCGGGCATGATTTATATTGTCCCCAATTTCATCCTACACCAATTTCAAGCATCTAAAATTCATCAAATTTGAGTTTACCTCAAATTCAAGTTCATAAAAAATCTACAAATTCTTCATTACCAAATTCATTAATTCATCTCAGCCGAAGTTGTCTTATCTCTTTTGAACCCGTACAACTATGGTGTCTCATTCTCTTTGAATCCATATGACTATGGACTCTAATCCTTTTGGGCCTATATGACTACAGTGTCCTATTCCCTTTGAGACTGTATAACTACAGTGTCTCATTCCCTTCAGGGTCCCTTTGAGGCTGTATAACATCATACAAATATGATGTCTCATTTCCTTGGAATCCGTAAAAATACGGTACTTCATTCTCTCTGAGTCCATTAAAAAACGGTCTCTTAATTCTCTTTGAACATCATACGAATATGATGTCTCATTTCGTTGGAATCCGTAAAAATACGGTATTTCATTTTATCTGAGTCCATTAAAAAATGGTCTCTTAAATCTCTTTGAACATCATACAAATATGATATCTCATTTTCTTGGAATCCGTAAAAATACGATATTTCATCTTATCTGAGTCCATTCAAAATTGATCTCTTAATTCTCTTTGAACATCATACAAATATGATGCCTCATTTTCTTGGAATTAGTAAAAATACGGTATTTCATCTTATCGGAGTCAATTTAAAAAAATGGTCTCTTATTCCACTTTAGGATCCATATAAATATGATGTCTCATTTCCTTTGAAAACTGTACAAATACAGTATTTCATTCTATCTAAGTCCATTTAAAAATGGTCTCTTATTCCACTTTGGGATCCATATAAATATGATGTCTCATTTCCTTTGGGAACTGTACAAATACAGTATTTCATTCTATCTAAGTCCATTTAAAAATGGTCTCTTATTCCTCTTTGAGATCCATACAAATATGGTATCTCATATTCCTTGGGAATCGTACAAATACGGTATCTCATCCTTTCTGAGTCTATTAAAAAATGGTCTCTTATTCCTCTTTGGGGATCCATACAAATATGGTTGCTCATTTTGTTTGGGAAACCGTACAAATACGGTGTCTCATCCTTTCTTAGTCCATTTAAAAAAATGGTCTCTTATTCCTCTTTGGGATCCATACAAATATGGTATCTCATATTCCTTGGGAATCGTACAAATACGGTATCTCATCCATTCTGAGTCTATTAAAAAATGGTCTCTTATTCCTCTTTGGGGATCCATACAAATATGGTATCTCATATTTCTTGGGAATCGTACAAATACGGTATCTCATCCTTTCTGAGTCTATTAAAAAATGGTCTCTTATTCCTCTTTGGGGATCTATACA
Source organism: Tasmannia lanceolata (assembly GCF_043159265.1). Classification (NCBI taxonomy): domain Eukaryota; kingdom Viridiplantae; phylum Streptophyta; class Magnoliopsida; order Canellales; family Winteraceae; genus Tasmannia; species Tasmannia lanceolata. Next base: position 13,326,084 of record NW_027518679.1, on the reverse strand, counting down.
TATGGTTGCTCATTTTCTTTGGGAAACCGTACAAATACGGTGTCACATCCTGTCTTAGTCCATTTAAAAAAATGGTCTCTTACTCCTCTTTGGGATCCATACAAATATGATATCTCATGTTCCTTGGGAATCGTACAAATACGGTATCTCATCATTTCTTAATCCATTAAAAAATAGTCTCTTATTCCTCTTTGGGATCCATACAAATATGGTTGCTCATTTTCTTTGGGAAATCGTACAAATACGGTGTCTCATTCTGGTGTCCCGTTTCCTTTGGGTCTGTATAACTAGAGTGTGCTGTTCTCTTTGGACCCATACAAATATGGTATCACATTTTATCTAAGCCTGTTCAAAAATGATGTGCCAGTTTTCTTTAAAAATCTTTCGAAAGTCATCTGTTATTCTCTCTAAAACCATTTGAAAATGGAGTCTCATTTCCTTTGAAACCGTTCAAAAACGGTATTCCTTTTCCTCCGAAAATCCATTTGAAAATGGTATCCCATTCCTTCATTGCCCGTTCGAAAACAGCGCCGCATCATAATCATCTTTGTTCTGGATTGCAAGATTTTTGCACCCAGAGTAAATCCGATTCTCCGTTATTCTAAACTGCCATCTCATGGTGTTTAGAATAAATGAGTTTTTATTACATTCTAGGACTACGTCTAGGATCTTGCATTAGGTTAGGTTGCATGTGTTTGCATTTAGGGTGCATTTTGTGTAGAGAGTCCTTTACTGATTAAAGTCGCGCAAAATAGTGTTGTCACTTTTGCTTTGGTATTCGACAACTATGTCATCTCTACCAAAGAGGGGCATCTGTAAACACCCCAATTTTGCTACGCTTTAAAAAGCAAAAGATTCGGTAGTATCATCGAGTTTTGAATCCGTATTCAGCATTAGATTAGGCATCCATGCATTTTAAGGTAGATTTCATTTCATTATGAGAGTTTTGAAGTTGATTCACGATCCTAAAGGTCTCTAGGGGGTTTCTTTGGCCTCTGAAAGATGAAAGTTCAAGTTTCCAAGCAAATGAAAAAACCGGCTATTTTTAGAATTTTTAGGGTTTCCCTCATTTTTGCCTATTTTGCACTGCAGGGGTATCTTGGTCATTCCCGATGTGTCTCGTTTGACCCCCGAGTTATATTTGAGAAATCTTTAGTGATTTTACAAATTTTGAAAAAGCTGCTATTTTTAGAAACTCATGGGGCTTCCACATTTTCATCATCTTATGGATATTTCAATCATTTCTCATATGTCCAAAACCATCTCGAGGGTACGGCTGATGGATTATGAGTAATTTCATAAGATTTGGGAAACCTGCTAAATTTAGATCTCTCAAGATTTTCTCTTAGTCTTGCACTTCGGGGGTATTTTAGACATTTCCAATATATCATATTTGGTCCCTAAGTTGTGTCTAAGAAATCTTGAGTCTGTTCATAAATTTTCAAAAATCTGTTACTTTTGGAATTTCTCAGGGTTTTCCCTAGTCTCGCCAATATCTAGCACCTCGGGATAATTTGGTCTTTTCCTGTGTAATTCTTTTGATCCCCGAAATATGTGTGAGAGATTATGAATGATTTCCTAAATTTTAGAAAACCTGCTAAATTTAGAATTCTCAGGGGTTTCGCTTAATTTGAAAATTCTAAGTGTTGATGGCATTTTGGGTATTTTCAGGGGGTACCAAGTGATCCTGTTTGATATTGCTCATCAAAAGGACCCAACTTTAAAAGTTTCTATTTTTTAAGTTTGATCACAAAGACTTTCCATTTTTAACTTTTCCCTTTAGGGGTGAACCAATTTAAGGTTATTTTGGTCACATTTGGATGTGTAATTGTCAAATAGGGGCATTTTGGTCCGAAAAAATTATTTTCCCAAAAAAGATGGTTCGATAATGTGTGAGGGATGCACCATAAATGTCAAATGGGTTGGGTCCATATATAGAATGTTGAATTTAGAAAGATTTTATTGAATTTTTACGGAAAAACCCGAAACCCGTGTGAAATTGCCCATTGGGCTAAAGCCCGCAAAGATGGAGCTCATGTGGGTTCACCCATATGGGTCGACCACCATGGTGGGCGCCCCACATGGCTGACCCACATGAGTTGAGCACCCAACCTTGATGACGTCACAATGGTGACATCATATTTGTTAAAAGAAAAATAAAAAGAATAAAAAAAAGAAAAGAAGGAAAGAAGGAAAAGATGAATGATTGCTTAAAAAAGGTTTTCTTCCAAAGAAGCAATGTTGAATAAAGAATAGGATGTCTTGATTGACAAGAAATTAAGATTGGAATCAAATCTAATTTGGAAACAAGAAAGAAAGAAAGCAAGAGGGGAAAATTGGAAACAAGCCAAAAAGAGAGCTCTCACATTGGAAACTACTATTTCTCTCTTAACCCTAGCTTTTTTATATAAAAATCAAAACAAACAATCCTAGAAAAGATTGAAAAAAAATCCAAATTCGTCCTTTTTCTCTCTCCTCCCAAGAAAAAAAAAAACTTCTTCTTTCTTGAAGTGTGTTCATATCTCTCAAGGGTTCTTCATAAAAGGGATTCTTGAAATCCCTTTTCTTCTTCAACAAATCACACATCAAGGATCTTTGGGGTGTTCTTTGAGTCTTCTTCATCATATAAAATGGTGCGACAAAGCGTATACCTCGGATCTACGCACCCTAGAGACCAGGAGCGCGATCAACGGTAGGATCTTTATCTTTGTTATATCAAAAGTAGAAAAGCATGCTAGGGTTTCACTTTTGATAGATCAAATCAATGAATTTTTTCTTGAAATTCCAGTATGTTATAATATAGATTATAAGTTTTCAAAATTCAAAATTTTACCAAAAATTTAAATTTTCTACATTTAATAATGATTGTCTTTCGTTTTTTATTCAATATGGATTTAAATCGGATTATCAAAGCAAGTGTTAGAAAATATGGGTTTCTTTAAAAACTGATATTTTTTGGGATTTTTATAAAATAAAATACTACTGGAAACTTAATTTCCAATCGCGGTTTGGCTGTTTTAATTTTCATTCTATTTTTCAAACAATAACACCGAAAGGGGTTATTTCTTGATTTTAGGATACTATTAGGTTTGCTTTTTAAGTAATTCTTTGGTTTCATCCGATTTTTGTGTGAATTTCAATTGGCATCAAATCGTAATAAAAGTTCATGAAAGTCATACAGTAGTCTAATCTCATGATTATCTTTATTCGGTGAAAGTTTGGATTAATTTAAAATTGATATGATACAAGTTACTGTGTTATAATCTGATTTAAAATTTGAAAAATCAGAAATTGATATCAAATCCTAATGATAATTCATGAAATTTTCCCAGTAAGCCACAATCATCCATATCTTGTTACTGGAAAATTTTCCGCTGATTTGGGAGTTGATTGCTTAGGGTTTCTGTGTAATCCTAGCAATCTGGTCTTAATGTTAATAAATCATAATTTAATAGCAAATCAAAACAAAAGTCAGTAAAAACTTCCAAAAAATCTTAAATTTACATCATGAATTTAATCCCTAACTTGTTTGAAACAGAAACCTTAGGGTTCATAGATCTCCATTGTAAATTCGCTATACCGCGATAATCCAACTGCCGAGATCGCAACCGTCATCGTATACTAATTGTGATTAATCCTGCATAATTGGAGTGCGTAAATTATAGTATGTTATTGGCTCCGAGGTCCACTATCCACGGAAATTCTGAGAAACGTGCCAGGAAATAAGATACTATAACTTACGTGCTAAATTATACAAGGGTTGAGAGCACGATTCCCTTCCACGGTTGCGAGTCAAGGCCGAAACTTGTGAACCATAGAGCCTTTGGTATTCCTTAGATGTTTAAGAATCGAAAATCCTCAAAAATTGAAAATTATTAAGTTTAACAAATCGAATCAACTTGATCCGCATCTTAGGAGCCGTTGAATTACGGTCTCCTATCGTAGGAACCTTTAGGACCCCTTAGGAACACTTACGTCTCGTTGTGTCCTAGGTTTTAGGGAGTCCTAGAGTTAGGAGTCCAGCCTCATCATGGTCGTTTGCTATGGATAGCAACTGTGCCAATAGATCTAGTTACACTAGTCACCCTTTTTTTCCATAGGACAAGCTTAGTTACTTAGGATGTAGGTTCACCTGCATTAGTCAAAAGGATGTCTTGCACTTAGATAGGACCATATAGCATCTTTGATGGAGTCCTAGGATAATAAAAGCTACTCAACTTGAACTAAATAATCTCTCTTAAACCGTTGAAACAGTCAATCCAGTCTAGATCGGTGTCCTAGATGAGTTGGGCATAAGTAGCTTAGTTTAGGTGCACCGAACTACGATCGACTCTGATTCCAGTGAGGCTAGGATACGTAGGCAACTTGGATACTTCAGTGGCATACCAAGCCCGAGTCGGCTCCACACATAAGTGGTGGGGTTTTGTACATTAATCCTTAAATTAAAAGTAATTAAATCACTTAGGACTTTCCATGAAATTAGAATTTTAGGAGAACTTTCACATAGATTGAATTCAAACAAAATAAGAAAATCAAGATACACATTTAGGAATTACACTGAAATTAGATCTTAGGATGCATGTCATGTAGTTCGCACACTAATATAGAGTTAAATGAGCCATTTAAAAGAAATTCAAAAGAGTTAACTTTTGGAATTGAAGACCGATTATAGGGCAGGAATGGTGTATGTGGTGGTAACTCCCCATACCTTCCATTCTAGTAACTAGGTAACGAGTCTAGATTTCTGGTCAATTATGGGTCCTAGATTCCTCATCTAGGTGCGACTCTGTCACTCTCTTTTGCGTGGAATTCGGATTACCTTAGTGATCCCAAGTTCACGGAAAAGATGAATTGAAACCTTGCTAGGCTCGGCGACTTACCCCTGCCCTTATGGGTACTGGGTTGCATGTTTGTTTGCACCCTATGGCTTGGTTGCTGCCTGCTTGGTTGGGTAATTAAAATCAATAATAAAAAGCACACGCCAATCGCGTGGGTACGAGAGACCAAGAGAGAGCGTGGCGGCTCGTGCTCACGACCCCTCTCGCGGGATCGGGTCCCACAGGTCCAGTCGTTGATTCCTTATTGTCCTGATCGGTCTTTGTGCTAACCTGTTAGGCCAGGGTCTGTCTGTCAATAGAATTTTCTGGTCTAACTATTAGCTACATAGATTAATTCTCCAGTCTTCAAAATGGTTAATCATTTTCCCAAGTCTTTATCCTGATCATGATCTATGTTTTGTCTCCTGAGTGTACAGTGGTGTTGTTCCTTCGTACATGTATTACTCGCTGAGTCGATGTACAGTTTTGCCATCTTCTTGTACATACCCTATTTTTTCAAGTCGGTCGTTTAGATCAGGACCCCTTTTGCAGTAGGTATTCCAGGTCCGATTCATCCTATTTGCATTCCTTCGATGCAGTCGATAGTATTTCTTTTACCATTGTTGGGACTATATCTGTCGTTTTGTCTTTAGATTGTACGAATCTCTTCTGTATATTCAATTTTGTCTGTTGGTTAGATTAAAACCCTCTTTTCGAGTGAGGGATCCCTGGTTTAATCGATCATATGTACATTCTTTTAGAGTCACCTGATTAATGGTCTATACTCATCACTCTCATGGCCGCGGTTTATTCATTGCCCTTTGATCGTGAGTCCATTCTTTTGATGTGTCAAAGATCGATGCTGTGTATAGATAATACTCATTAGGCTAGATTTTGATAGTTACCTGCTCTGTCTTAGATATGGTTGATGGCTTGTCCGCTGTCTCTGTGACAATGATCTATCATTATCGATCCTCTTGATCATACAGTTGTCGATGTTCATCGTCAGATTTGAGATCCAGTCTATAACCTACTTCTGTCATTTTGTGGCCGTGATCTACCTTTCTGATCTACCGATCATCCTTGATCATTGATAAAAGAAATTCAATGTCACCAATTGTATCGTTCCCATATGATTGGTCAAGTTTATCCCTATTATTTCGTTATTCAAGGTTATTTTCACTCTCTTCTGATCTTATCCTATATGTGATTAGGTTAAATCATGTCGAACAAGGTGATGAGGGATTAGATAATTGAGTCAATTCGAGCTCTCCCGCGCGAGCGTACAGAGTGGAGTATGGCCGACAGGTTCATCAGCACGTTTAATCATTTGAGTGCATCCGGTGTGAATTGGCAATTTCTTCAAGTAGCTGCAAGACTCTGGGATCCTATTCTTCATGTTTTTCAATTTGGTCCCTTTGAAATCTGTCCTATATTCGAGGATTGGTACGCCCTATAAGAACTCCCACCTGAGGGACTCTGGATCCAACCTTCGAGTGTAGCGTCTCCTCGTTCCCTTTTCTGTAAGCTTTTCGAGAACAAAACTGTTGATGCTATGCCCTATTTTAAAGACATGAACGTGCAATTCGATGACCTCATTGAGCGTTTTTCTAAAAACGTTGACCCTACCGATCCCCGTTTTCAAAGTTGTCGATGCAGTGCCTTAATCTTTGGTGTCCTTGCACGTCACATTATCGGTGAAGACTCTAGTATTGCCCCTGTGACCTTACTGAGTGTAGTCGATCAAATTAGCGAAGGAAGGAATCCTGTCCCAATCATGCTAGCGGAAACCTTCTCTGGGCTAGATCTTATTGCTCGGCGAGAGGTTAAGGATAATTTCCATGGGTGTGTCAAACTGCTTTATTTGTGGCTTTGTGAAAAACTCACCATCCTTCGGCCACGGAGCTCTCTTCAGTACACCCTCAAGGATAACCTTTCGTGGCAACCAATGGCCAATAAACCCCAATCCATTGATGAGTGGCATAATTGGTTGCAGCACGTGGAGAATGATCAATTTCACTGGGTGAGTCATTCATGCTTACACGTTATCACTAGCACCTACCCGCATCCATTTGTGTATCTTATGGGTTTGGAAAAGTCAACCTTTTATGCACCCACTCATTTGCTTTTCCAGATCACGGGAAATCCATGTCCTCCTGGATTTGTAACCCCTCCTCCTTGTGAAAAGCTTACTCCCGGTTTCATAAAGTCTATTGTAGCTGCTTGGGGAAACAAGGTTACAGATAAGAGATTTGCTCTATCATCTAAAGTCCAACGGAAGGAGTTACCAGAAGAGCCTGCGGGAAAGAGAGCTCGGATCATGGAGCATTGAAGACCATTTTCATACAATTGTCATTTTAATTTCAAGTTTCATTATGCTCACTTGGTTTCATTTACTTGTAATTAAAAGTGACATGTTTTATCAATCATAACTGCTGTTTGATTTGTGATCAATGAAAATGTGTTCTTTTCTATTTCTCTCGTCTTGAATTTGGGTGAAGTATTCCATCTCAATTATCAAATGTGCAATCTAACTTATTAACTTCCATTCAGGAGTCTTAACTGAACACCATCGCTCCCAAGAAAGTCAATTCAAAACCAGCCTGGTCCCGCCGCTTCTCCTTGTTCTTCCAGAAATACTTTCACCAATTCAACTTGCATCTGAATCAATGGAAGAGACCGGAAAGAACAGTCCTGATATGAATGAGATGATGAAGGCTATTCTTCTTCAGCTGATTGCCATGAAGGATGATATAGCCCTCTTGAAAAATGACCGTCATTCTACCTCTAAAGAGCCTGCCCATCAGCAGCCTCCGGTTATACCTTCCATCCCTCTTATTTCTCCCAGGCCTGCTGTATTGCCTGAATTCGAAGATTTTAACGAGGACCAGTATACAGAAGAGAATTGTCTTCCTAACCTTGGAAATCCTGATAAAGCAAAAGGATTGGCTGACCAAATTGAGAAGCTGACCCGGGATATGGAAACCATGAAGTGCCAAGTTCCCAAAAATTTGGATATGTTTGAATTCATGATAGCTCCAGGGGTCGTACTTCCGCCCAAGTTCAAAATGTCAGACTTTGACAAATACGACGGAATGGGGTGCCCTCGTAGCCATCTCAAGTCAGTCCTTCCTCTGTTGCAGCAGTACGACTTATCGCCAGAGTAGATTGCTTTGGTGTTCCCTAGAACTCTGACTGGGACAGCCAAGAAGTGGTTTCTGCATCTGAAGCCAGAAGAAATCAGAACCCTTGAAGGTGTAGCTAACAAATTTGTTCAGCAATTCTCCATAGAAGAGGGGATTGACGTGACAAAAAGGGGCCTAAAATCGCTGAAGCAAGGACCTAATGAGACCTTTACTTCCTTCATTCGGCGATGGAGGAGAAAGGCAGCGCAAATGAGCAACAAGTTACCGGATGAAGATCTGATCAAAATTGCTATCAAGAATCTTTCCCCTTTTTACTTTCCTCATATTTCAATCCAGTACTTCAATGATTTTGATCACCTGATCAAGACCGGGACGAGAATCGAAGATATATTGGCTAAGGGCGGCCTGAGAACTAGGACCTCCTCCTCAGATGTCAGAGAGGGAAAAAGGCCTATGGCGCCTCCGAAGGAAGTTAACAATGTGCATACTGTCCGTCCAATCAAGAAGGAAGGTCCCGAAGAAGGTCGTCCGGAGTGGAATGAGCCCAAACAATTCACTCCTTTACCCTATTCCCTATTTGTAGCTCTCAGAAAGCTGTTGAGAGACAAGAAGATCACCCTGCTAGAACCCCGGGAAGTTCCCAATCCTCTCCCGAAATATTGGAGAAAAGATCAGTACTGCGAATATCACCAGAGTGTTGGGCATTTGACTAACAGATGTCTGGCACTAAAGCATAAGATTCAGAATAAGATCGAGGCAAATGAAATCGCGGTGGAAGCTCTTCCTAATGTCACCAGAAATCCATTGCCAACGCATGCTATGCCTCCTCCAAATGTCTATGCTATTCTTACAGAAGAAGTTGTCCTGGATCATTCCCGTATATGTGCCGTTATTTCTGATGAGCCGTATATCTTGAGATGGGAATCCGATGATGAGGAAGTTGAATGCGAAAAGCCTTATGTCTGGTCCTCTACGCAAGAAGTTGGGGAATCCTCTGAATGTCCTTATGTCCTCAGATTCGAGGGGGAGGAAGAGAAAAGCGAAGTCCCATATGTCCTTAAGCTTGAGGATGATGACTTGCTACTGCTGAACGATTCCTGTGATGAGGTTCGCCATGTTACCCGTGGTGGATGTGTCTTTAAGCCTCCCGAGCTGAGAGTAGAGAATCCTACTGAGATTGCCAGAGCAGTTGAAAACCAGAATCAGAGGTTGACTCCTGAAGAAGATGAAGACATTCTGTTGAAGCAGCTTAAGAAGACTCAAGCTATTGTTTCTATCTGGGGTCTGTTGATGTCATCTCCTAAGCATCGTCAGGTTATACTTCGCGAATTGAATGCAGCACGGGTGTCTGTTGATATAACCCCTGATGAGTTAGTGGGACTCGTATCTATGGCCAGATCAGCTATGACCATGTCTTTTCCTGATGAAGATCTGACTCCAGAAGGTAAGAATCATATAAATCTCTCTGAATTACCGTCTTGTGCAATAAGAAGAAAGTACCGGAGGTTTTGGTTGATAACGGGTCAGCTCTGAATGTGTGTCCTTTGAGCACCGCTACTGCCTTGGGGTTTGGGCCAGATGACTTTATTCCGTCAGAGCAGGGGATACTGGCTTACGATGGAACCAGAAGGGAAGTCATCGGGACTTTGGTCTCCGAAATTGAGATTGGAGGTGAAATGTTTGACGTAGAATTCCAAGTTCTCGATATCAAGACCTCATTCTTTCTCCTTCGGCCGACCTTGGCTTCATAGGGTCGGAGTTGTTCCTTCCACTGTCCATCAGAAACTCAAGTTCATCAAGAATAACAGAATTATCACAGTTAGAGGGGATCCATAACCAGAGGTTGGACAGATTTCCCAAGAACAGATCGGTTCAAGTACCAGAGATGTCAGTCTGACTGGATTTTCACTTGAAGTTTCGACCATTTACTATGGAAGAAGCTATGAACGAAGAAATTCTGTTTATGTTCAACGCAAATGCGCAGGTAGCACGAATAATGCGCCGATATGGGTATATTCCTGGAACTGGTCTAGGGGGAAATCTGCAAGGTTTAACTGAGTGGCCGAAGCTGAAGGTCGCGAACAATCTGTTTGGGCTAGGATATGAACCCACCAGAAAAGAGATCAGGGAAAGGAAGCAGTACATGCTGAAGTGGGCAGAGCTGCGTCGTCGGGGCCTAGAGCTGCCTATGGGACCGTTCAGTCTGATGATGAATGGTAAGTACAGGAAAGAAGGAGTTGATTGCCCGTTCTATGGTGTCCCCGAGCCGTGGTTTGATGAGTCTGGGAAAGAGCTACCAGGCTTTGAAATTTTCTTCACTGATGAATTGCCAGATGAGTACTTCTATGGGCAGATTACAGCAGTTGAGAAGCAGGAATCCGATTGGGCTGAGAACTTAGAGCCGCAGCTTCTAGACTCCCTCTTCGAGGTTGAGGCACTGGTCATTGCCATGATTGGAGAAGATGCGCGCATCCTGAACCCTAAGGGCCGAATTACCCCAGCTGAGGTACCCCTTGATAACTGGACCTCTCAGGTCATTCCTCAAATAGTTCTTCAGTATGGTCATGTTCCTCCAAAAGAGTCTAAAGTTTCTAAGTATGTGTCTGTTTCTGAGTCGAATATAAAGTCTGTTATTTCAAACAATTCGTTGGATGCAGGTACCTTAGGAAGCTTATACCTTCCTGGTGTAGATGGCGAGTCCTCCGGTATAAATGCTGTCTATGAAGATGAGTCCGTTATAAAATATACCACAAAGTCTATAAATAGTCCAGTCGCGTCAGGTGTCAACATTTCAGTTGACGATACAAACATTTCTTTTAAGCATACTGTAGAGCCTGCTGTGGGCCAATTGATCAACGATGTAATTCTTGATTCTATGAATGAAATAAAGGACTCGTTTCAGTATCTTCCTGTCTCTATTTCTGCTTCTCAAATTGATAAAACTAATAACAATGATCAAAACTCCCCCTCTTATGAGGATGCCAACGAAACTCCCCCTAAGATCAAACACATGATTCCTCAGGAGGAGCAGCGTCGAGCTAAACCACTTGAAGAAGAAATTGAAACCGTCAACATAGGTGATGAAACCTTAATCCGGGAAATACGGATTGGCAAAACGTTATCCCCGGAGGAGCATGAAGAATTAATCACTTTGCTTAAGGAATACAAAGAAGTTTTTGCTTGGTCCTATGATGACATGTCGGGATTAAGCGAAGACATTGTCCAGCATCGTCTTCCCCTAATCCCAGGTGCCAAGCCCAAAAAGCAAAAACTTTGAAAATTAAAACTAGAATGGGAATTGAAAGTCCATGATGAAGTCAAAAAGCTATTAGATGTGGGCTTCATTCAAGTGGTTGAATATCCAGAATGGCTAGCTAACATATTACCGGTGCCCAAGAAGGACGGAAAAGTCAGAATGTGTGTGGATTTTAGAGATTTGAACAAGGCGAGTCCAAAGGATGACTTTCCTTTGCCGAACATTGATCTCCTGGTGGATAATACAGCTGGTCATGCTTTGTTATCCTTTATGGATGGGTTTTTCGGATATAATCAGATCAAGATGGCCCCTGAGGACATGATAAAAACTGCGTTCACCACTCCATGGGGAACATATTGCTACAGAGTGATGCTGTTTGGGCTAAAGAATGCTGGGGCAACCTATCAAAGGGCGGCTACCACCTTATTGCATGACATGATTCACAAAGAGGTCAAAGTTTACGTCGATGACATGATTGTTAAATCTAAGACTCGACCAGAGCATGTCGTAGTCCTGAGGAAGTTTTTTGAAAGGATCCGGAAGTATAAGCTTCTCTTGAACCCGAGAAAGTGTGTATTCGGGGTCACTTCAGGGAAGTTGTTGGGGTTCATGGTTAGCGAAAGAGGAATCGAGGTAGATCCTCAAAAGATCAAAGCAATCCAAGAAATGGAGCCGCCGAGAACCGAAAAGCAGATCCGTGGTTTCCTGGGAAAAGTTCAGTACCTAAGGACGTTCATAAATCAGTTGACAACGACGTGTGAACCCATCTTGAAGCTGTTGAAGAAAAATTCTCCGAAGAAGTGGAATGATGAGTGTCAGAAAGCATTTGAGAAAGTCAAGCAGTGTCGAACTTTGCCTCCTGTCTTGTCACTAGTCATTCCGGACCAGCTACTGTTGCTGTACCTATCTGTCACTGACATAGCTATGGGTTGCATGTTAGCCCAGCAAGACCCTGAGTCGAAGAAAGAAAAGCCTATCTACTACATCAGCAAGAAGATGCTAGAGTACGAAATGAAATATTCTATCTTGGAAAAGACTTGTCTGGCACTGGTTTGGGTAACTCAGAGGCTTAGGCATTACCTGTTATCGAACAAGGTTCTCTTACTCTCACGGATGGATCCGTTGAAGTACTTGTTCGAGAAGCCCGCCCTCACCGGGAGAACATCCAGATGGTTGCTGCTATTGTCTGAATTCGACATCACCTATGTGACCCAGAAATCAGTTAAAGGGCGTGTGATAGCTGAACAGTTGGCTGATGCGCCTGTAGATGAGAATGCAGTTCTGATGACAGATTTTCCTGATGAAGAGATCATGGCTGTAGAAGATGAGGTCCAAAGCACCAGATGGTTGATGTATTTTGATGGTGCTGTGAACAACCGAGGTCAAGGGGTTGGGGAAGTATTGATATCTCCGAAGAAAGAGTACATCCCCGTATCCATCAAATTGCAGTTCAAGTGTACCAACAATGAGGCCGAATATGAGGCTTACATTGCTGGTCTCGAAGCAGCCTTGGCTTTGCATATTCAAGAGATAGATGTTTTCAGGAATTCAATCTTGATCATTTGTCAGATCAATGGTCAATGGAAAACAAAAGAAGATAGATTGATCCCGTATAACACGTATCTGGATTCTCTGGTCAAGAGATTCAAGAATGTTACATTCGCTCATCTGTCGAGGACAAGAAATCATTTCGCGGACGCTTTGGCTACACTAGCCTCAATGTTAGATATCTCTGCATCAATGGAAGTTCAGCCTCTAGCAGTGCGGTTACAATGGGCTCCAACGCATGTGAACGCTATAGAGATAGCAGCCCAATGTCCAGATGGAAAGCCCTGGTACACTGTAGACACCCCCATTTTGTTTCGCTTTATCCAACAAAGGCGTTTGTTAGTTCTCCTCATTTTAGAGTTCATTCCTAATGTTTTTTCATCTATTCCATCATTTCCAACAACTGTTGAGAGGAGATTGTTCATAAAAATCCAAATGAGAAAGAATTTGGGATGATTTGGTGGGCCCACATTATCATTTCTGCTAGTTTGGGTCAAGTAAGTGGGCCAACACATTGTTTTAATGGAAAAATGAATTTTTACCCTGCTTGGGCCCACCAAATAAAATCGATTATTATGAGTCCCATATGTGTTTCGGTTGTATATTGGGCCCCACCATTTACTTAATATGTAGTAGGCCCACCCAAGGCTTTAGATATCGTTATACATCCATTGAGTTAAATAAAAAAGGGGTGATCCGATTGCTTTGGAGGAGTGATTTGTATTAGGAAATGATATCGCCACAACTATGGTTTAATAATTGCAAAAAACCAGCTTGTCTTTTGCTTAATTGGCTTATGAGAGCTTTTTGGGATATATAATAACCCCTGATAGCTCTTTCAATAATAATGGGTAAGGTTAATGTAACTATTAAAACATGGTTGTGCTGATAACATTCACGTTTGTATTTTGACCAACTTCTCACGATGGAAAATCTCATCAACTTATTCATCTGTTAAAATATCAAATGTAACCCTCTTTTATCTCTATATGAGAAATTGGCAATTCCTTATCCGGGGAAGGATGGCACTCTTTCTCTCCAATAAAAGGTCCGAGTCTTCATCTTTCCTAACATTGGCAAAATTCTTTCTTACCCAGTATAGCAATTGTTTCCATTCAAAATATCTCCTAAGAAAAGAAAATTTCAAGAATGGTTTTTCTATAAAATCAGCAACTCTTTTTCATTGTGGGTGAATAAGGCAAGCTCTCTCTACCTTTTAACGAGAAATCACAATATCTTTGTCAAATGGGAAAGCAGCTCGGATTGGGCTCTCTTTCTTTATTATTAGTATTAAACTCTCGGAAGAAAATTTCGACAACTTTTTTTAAAGGAAAGCTTCTCTTTCAAGGTGGGGGCAAAAACAACAACCTTCTCTTTCTATTATTATGAAGAAGACCAGCAGTCCTCTATAAAAAAAAAGAGAGCCAACGAAAACGGGGCTCGCTCTCTCACTCTATCATCCTCTCTCAAAACTCCCCTCTCTCAGCCTCTCTGGGTATCCTCTCTCAGTCATCCCTCTCCTCACCATCTCTCCCACTTACAGCAACCTCTCATATCTCTTGTCTCTCTTTAAAACTCTCACAGCAGCCCTCTCATCTCATCTCACTCTAATCAAAGTCCTCCATCATCTCCCTCTTTCCGTCGCTCCTAGGTATTGGAAAAGGAGGACGAAATCCACTCTCTTTCGTTTTCTATTGTTTCTACATTGGCCAGGTTCTACGCGGTGGGTTGTTCTCCTTCATCAAAACATCAAGCTTCTTGGATTCAAATAGGCTATTTGTTCTTTTCAATTTTTAGTTTTGCATGTTGAGATTTTAATTTCTAATTAAAATTACATATTGAGTTGTTTTTAAAAAAAAAAAAATTAAGTTCGTTAGTTTTTTTGCTTGCATTCTAGCTAGGATTTTAACTAACCTAATAATAATTAGAGATGTAGTTTTTTTTTTGGGACTTTGAATTCATGGACTCTCAGGGGAGTGTTGTATTTTTTTGGAAACTAAAACTCTAAGTTAATTAAAAACTGGAATCCTAAAAAAAAAAAAAAAAAAAAACCACTTTCGTTCAATCCCTTAAACCCATTCTTGCAATCACAACTCACCTCAATTCGACACATAACTCAACACAATACAGACCAAAAACCCAACTTTGCAGCCAAAATTCACTTTTCCAACCACCTTTTGCAGCCAAAGTTTAATTTTGCAGCCAACCCAATTCCTTTTTGAAAACCTGCAAACCCCCTTTCCAAAATTCATTTATAATTGAGAACCCACTTTTCACATGCATAAAACCCACTTTCACAATTCATTCAACACAACCCATAATCCCAGTAACCCATGGAACCCTCGACCTACAGCCATACCATACCCACAAGCCTACCTTGTTTAAATCAAGCCCACTCCGATCACCTTCAACTCATACAATCGGCCTCACACTCAAATGGTGGGATTTCGTATATTAGTTTTTTCTAAATTCTTAATTAAATTAACTAAATATATAGGATTTCCCCCAAATTAGAATTTTAGGAGAACTTTCACTTAAATTGAATTCAAACAAATTAAGAAAATCAAGATACACATCAGGGAATACATTGAAATTAGATCATAGGATGCATGTCACGTAGTTCGCACATTAATATAGAGTTAAATGAGCCATTTAAAAGAAATTCAAAAGAGTTAACTTTCGGAATTGAAGACCGATTATCGGACAAGAATGGTGCATGTGGTGGTAACTCCCCATACCTTCCATTCTCGTAACCAGGTAACGAGCCTAGATTTCTGGTCAATTATGAGTCCTAGATCCCTCATCTAGGTGGCGACTCTGTCACTCTGTTTTGCGTGGAATTTGGATTGCCTTAGTGATCCCAAGTTCACGGAAAAGATGAATTAAATCACACCTTGCTAGGCTCGGCGGCTTACCCCTGCCCTTATGGGTACTGGATGCACGTTTGTTTGCACCATATGGCTTGGTTGCTGCCTGCTTGGTTGGGTAATTAAAATCAATAATAAAAAGCACACGCCATTCGCGTGGGTACGAGAGACCAAGAGAAAGCGTTGCGGGTCGTGCCGCGACCCTCTCACGGGATCGGGTCCCACATACACTGATATAAAGAATCTCATTTTAGGCCAAGGGCACCCCCTGAAGCGTCAGGAAAAGAGCGGAGGTCTCTCCAGAAGTTGGCGGCTAACTTCATTATCTGCGGCAATGAGCTCTTCAGGATGTCATTTGATGGAATCCATCTTCTTTGTGTAGATGAAGATCGAGCAGCTAATCTTATAGAGCAGACGCATGGAGGAGTCTGTGGGCCTCACATGAACGGGAGGATGCTGTTGAGAAAGATCCTGAGACTTGGGTACTACTGGCCAACCATGGAAGCTGACTGCTTTGCATTCGTGAAGAAGTGTCATAAATGTCAGGTTTATGCCAACCTCATTCATGTGCCGCCTTCTGAGTTACATTCTCTGACTTCGTTGTGGCCGTTTTCAGTCTGGGGAATCGATATTATTGGAAAGGTGTTTCCGAAATCTTCAAGTAGGCATGAGTACATCCTGGTAGCCATCGATTACTTCACTAAGTGGATCAAAGCCGCATCCTTCGCATCGCTGACTTCAGCCTCAGTTGCCAAATTCATTCGGACGAATATCATCTGCAGATATGGGGTACCGCATGAGCTGATCTCAGACAATGGATCACACTTCAAGAAAGAAGTGGTGCGCCTGTGTGATGAGTTCAAGATCAAGCATCACAAGTTCTCACCATACAGGCCTCAGACAAATGGAGCCGTCGAAGCCGCAAATAAGAACATCAAAACCATTATCAACAAGATGACAGAGACGTACAGGGACTGGTCAAATAAGCTACCATATGTTTTGTGGGCTTACAGAACGTCGATGAGGGCCTCTATGGGAGCTACGCCATATTCACTAGTGTATGGGACGGAAGCGGTCCTACCAGTTGAGCTGAGAATTCCTTCGTTAAGGGTAATGATGGAAGCTGATTTGCCAGAATCAGAGTGGGCAAGGGCCCGGTATCAGGAGTTATAGATGATTGATGAGAAGAGGCTCAGAGCTTTGTATCATGTCCATGGATATCAGTGTCGAATTGAGAAAGCTTTTAACAAGAAGGTGAAGATCAGAGATCTCCAGAAGGGAGACCTTGTTTTAAAATCGTACAGGGCACCGGTCTATGATCCCCAAGGGAAGTTCAGACCAAACTGGTCAGGTCCTTACATTGTCGATGAAGTCCTGCCTGGAAAAGCCGTCAGACTCCTTGATCAAAATGGTGAAAAGCTAACAGAGCCCACAAACCTTGATCAGCTTAAAAAGTATTATGCCTAAGACACCAGGAGGCCGTCCTTGGTCGATCTGAGCTTCAAATCCAAAAATCCAATTGAAAAAAAAAGGGAAAAGTCAAAGACCGTTCACAACCCCTTTGAGCCAATAAGTAAAATCAAAATTTCTTTGTCACTCTCAAAGAGGGGCATAAAAGATACAAACCTGAACTACGCCATGACCTGATCCCTTTCCACAGGGTACGTAAGCAACCTGACAAAGTCGGGTTTGGTCAAATCTTTCAAAGCTGTTGAAAAAGAAAAAAAAGGGGGGACTTTCAAAAATAAAAAAAAGAAGTCAAATCAAAACAATTTCAACCCAAAGTCCCCAATGGGCGAACTACGCGGACCTGATCCTCACTCTTTGGAGGTACGTAGGCTATCTGGAAGGGTCCAGATTCGGTCCAGTCAATGCAAACACCCTAATCCAATTCTTTCAAACCCTAACCCGCCTAGAAGTCCTCATGGTCTGATAAGGCAAAGGTTTGTGGAGAAACAAAAAAAGAAAAAAAGAGAAAAAAATAAAATAAAATATAATGGAGTCTTCGACCCGCTAGACTGAAAACCTGAAAAGGGCAGTCTAGGCAAAAGTTAAGGTCATTCGCCCGCTAAGCTGAAACCCCGAAAGGGCGGTCTAGGCAAAAGTTAAGGTCATTCGCCTGCTAAGCTGAAACCCCGAAAGGGCGGCTTAGGCAAATATCAGGGTGCGGAGCCTGCTGTATGGAAAACCTGCAAGGGCAGGCAATCCAGGCAAAAATTAAGGCGAGCGGTCCGCCAGATTGAAAATCCAAAAGGGCAATCTGGTCGTGGTAGTGACTTCTCGTGAAGGATTGAATTTCAGAAGCCAGCGAGACTTTCATATCTATATCGGCATCACTTCCAAGGTCTGAATAGTGCCGGCAAAGCTTCCTTTGATATTCTTCTAAGCTAGGGGTTAAAACCGAGCAATCCAAAGGATATAATAACCATAACTAAATACCGGGAAGGGGCGGAATCACCTTAAAACACGGTATTCAAAGAATTTCAAGAGTGGTAAGCTGTACCATCTTAAAATAATTATCAAATTAAGAAGTAGATTCAGTCTTTCTTGAAAGTCAGTCTCGTAACTCGGTTGTGTACTCACCAAAAGTCCTTTGTCAAGCAGTTGTTAAGGTCATTCTTTGTCAAGTCAAAGTCATGTACTCAGTCTAGTCAGGTGTGTCCCAAAATGACCTGTTTAGTCCAGTATCCTTTCAAAAGCTGGGGTAAAAGGTACCAGAAAATGAAGTCACATCTCCGAAAGATGAAATGGCCTATTCCCGGTTTAGAAGCGCGGCAAGCTCTCGGGCCCATTTGAAACTCCTGCAGCAGGCAGAAAATGGAAGATATGTCGAACAAAATCAGTCTGTTGGGAAGTTGAAAACTATTGTAACCTGAAATTCTGACAGCTGGCAGAAAATTGAAGGTGTTTCAGACAAAATCATTTGAAAGCCCTTGAGGCCCGAAGCCCCTGCTATTGGCATAAAAGTGGTAGACCCTTCAGCGAGAATCAGTCTCTTGTACCTTCAAAATCTTTGTAACCCATATTTCATTAAAGAAAGCTTGATTCAGTTCGAGTTTTGTTAAGACTCCTGTATCGGAAGTGAAATTATACTAAGGGCATCTTTTATGTCCTGATGAAAGCCAGGCCATAAAAGATACCTAGCATGCGTTGATAGTTGAGATGGCAGTCTTGACAAATCGAGATTTGAGAAACTTAAATGCGTTTCCCAAGTCAAAATTTCAAATTGGGAATGATCATGATGATGTTCTAATCATTCTGCTTTGTTGATCTGTCAAGAGGCTGTCTTCTCAGATCCTAAAGAGGTTTGGTGATGATAATTATCTAATCATTCCGCTTTGTTGATCTGTTAAGAGACCGTCTTCTCAGATCCTGGAATTGCTTGATCATGATGATGGTTTAGTCCTTCCGTTTTGTTGATCTGTTAAGAAGCCGTCTTCTCTGATCCTGGAATTGCTTGATCATGATGATGGTCTAATCATTCCGCTCTGTAATCCTCTAAAACCCTGAGTGGCTTAATTAGAAGCTGTCTAATCATTCCATTGTGCTTTCAGTGAGAGTCTGTCTCACTATTTCATCGAGAGTCTGTCTCATTATCCTATCGAGAGTTTGTCTCGTCCTTCAATCGAGAGTCTGTCTCGTCCCCCTTTTGAGAGTCTGTCTCATTAGTCCGTCGAGAGTATTTCTCATCCTTCAGTTGAGAGTCTGTCTCACTATTCCTATTGAGAGTCTGTCTCACTATTTCGTTGAGAGTCTGTCTCGTACTTCAGTTGTATAGCCCAGTTAACCCCAGTCCAGCCTGGACCTAATCCAACTTGACCCGACTTGACCTGGTCCAACTTGGACTCAACCCGACCCAACTCATCCCAACCCAACTCCACCCAACACGAGCCACTCAATCCGAGTGGACCTTCATCTAACACGAGCTACCCAACCCAAATCGAGTCATGCAATCATGCACTAATCCCATAAGATCTTGCATCATACCCATACACCATCTCCTATCATCCATGCCCATACTCACACAATCTCACAACATTCATATCCCTATAGAATCTCATAGCACCTATATCCCCATACAATATCATAGCACCTATATCCCCATACAATATCATAGCACCCATCCATGTCCATTAATTTTATCTTCATAGTTTATCCTATTTATTCATACCATCAGCCATCATCACACTCCATAGCCATATCTAGCCACCTTGCCCTATGGCCCAACGCCACATCCCATGACCCATCATCCTACTCTGCTTCCATAGCCATAGCGTCATCCCACACCCCATTTTCAATACATCATGACCCATACATCACCCTCACCCATCATACTTCATTCCCATCCTAATTCACAACTACTGTCCACCTAGCCTAATTCAACAAACCCATTTTCATGCAAATAGAACATACGCCCCATCCTTAAAATCAAACCGACCCCACTCCCATAATCACAAACCCATGAGCCTCGAAAATTTGCTTAGTGCAACTTAAACCAATGCCCAGGGTTGAGCATCTTTGTGCCCAAAATTGTGTATCCCAATGCCTAAGATAGTCAATTCCAATGCCTAGGGTGGCACTCATGTATCTTAATTGAGTTGAATCTACTCGAGTTCTACCCAACCAAGTAAACCCAACCTAGTGAGCCCAACCAAGCAAACTAACTAAGTTGCACCCTTCTATACGAGTCACACTCCTTTCACCCCACCGAGATGCATACTTAATCCACACCCAAGCCCAAACCCAATTGGTCATGTCCCCAAGCCTTATTAATTAGCCGAACATCTTTAAATCCCCAGCTTTTGGCCGAATCCTATGGACGATTCCTCCTTCCAAGTTCCTAAAATTCCACTCCCAATCTAAATTCCCCATCCAAGTTTCCACTTCTCAATCCTAGCTTCCAAATCTAATCCGAAATCCCAATTCCAATTCTCAATCTCAGCCACCAATTGGAACTACGTGTGGCTTGATCCCCACCACGGGGTACGTAGGCAACTTGGCAAAACCAAGTTCAATCGCACCTTTCCTCATCCTTCCCATTCCCCCAAACGTTTCTCGTCTCTTTCATTCCCTTATCCACTCAAATAAAACTCACATTTACCCCCTTTAGTTAAAACTTAAACAACTAAAGCATTTAAAAGGTAATGACCAACTTTCATCGGGCAAGAAGGGTGCCTAACACCTTCCCTTCTTGTAACTAGGTAACTTACCTAACTCGGAATCGTAGACCAAATATACAGAGTTAATCATGGGTCCTAGATCCCTAATCTAGGTGGCGACTCTGGTCATGTCTTCTCTCGTAAATTAGGAGTTTCATCTCAAATTTACGAGAAAAGCAATCATATTCAAAATCAATGAACAAAGGCGCTATCTTAACACACACCCACGTGTGCCGCCCTCGGGGCGGGATCCACACGCGGTGTAAGAAAAGTTGTGTCCGCTTACTCCCGTCAACAGCAAAGGCAGGGGGAGGATCACTGGGAGCTCCACCGGTCGGTGCCTCGAGGGTGGTCTCCTTGAGCTTCTTCCCCTTGTTCAGGCCTCTCGTCCCCAGAAGATCCTCTAGACCTCTCGAAAAGAGTCTTTATGGGTTGAACAGTATCAGATTGGGCCCCCCTATAGTTGGCCCTCCGAGCCTTTTTTAACGCTGCCACCAATATTTCAAGAGTTGGCTGGGAGGGAGGCTCGGGCTTCTTAGGAGCTTTGTGTTTCTCAGGAGTTTTACTTTTTTCAGGAACCCCGGTCTTCTCAGGAACCTCGGTATTCTTGGAGGCTCCAACTTGTCGGGAAGACATTCCTGCACAAAGAAATAAAACAATTAATGACCTCCTTCAATATAGGTACAGCCGACCAAACGGACATACAGAAACAAGAATTACCTCTCTTTGAGGCTTCGACCCCCTTGATGGAAACTTTGGGGCGAACAACTCTACTGTACAAGCCGTACTCGACGAGCCTTTCCTAATCCATGAATTCTTGAATATCAATTTTAAAACTTGAAGAAACAGACTTGAATATCTTGTCCCCCATTTCTCTCAGGGTCGATATGTACTTAAGCTAGCGGCTGAGGGTTTCCTCCAGTCAATGGGAAAATCACCAACGAAGAAAAACTCATTTTTCCAACCCTTGATTGAAGAAGGGGTTTTGGCCCCAACCATTATTTTTCTACAATGGGTGATGGTCAGCCATCCCCCATCATCCACCAGCTTGAAACACCGACGAAAGATATCGACCGATACGTCGGCATTCAGAATTTTACTTTTGGCCAAGTAGGCCAGTAAATTCCTCCAGCTATTCTGAAAGACCTGGGAGGGGGCTATCCCGTAAAATTTGAATATCTAAGGAATCACCTCTACCAAAGGGAATCGCAAACCACCCTTGAAAGCCTCTAGGTAGAAGGCCGTCTCACTCTCGACCGAACTCTAGCAAGCCTGTTCTGCGGAACTCGGTAACCGAATGACATAGTCACCAAGAATGTGGTACTCATTACGAATATCAAAAATATCCTTGCCTATGAGCGTGTAGACTTGTGACGTAACCACCTCTGGTCTATGGGACTCCCCAATATCCCCCATGGCCTCAAAAAAGTCAGTCGACTCTACCAAGGAGATGTGTTACTCTCCTAGTGATTCTTTTATCATTAAACTAGGGGGGATTTGGTCGGGACGTTAGGCACTAACGGTAGCCTCCGAATCAGTCTTGGTCTTTTTGAATCTCTTCGAGGCCTTCCCTTTCTTAGGGGATTTCCTCTTCTTACTAGATTTTATGGGAACCAACGGTTCGCATGTGCTACCCTCATCTCTAGTCTCTTCGAGCGAATAAGCCCTAAGGGGAGATTCTGAGTTCTCCAGATGAGCCACACTCTGAAAGGGGTTTTGTGAGTCACTAGCCTCAGATATCTCTAGAACTAAGGTGAAAAAAATAAGAGGAGGAGAAACTCATCGGTTTTTTAGCAAACGGATGTATGATATCTTCCTCCTAAAGCAAGAAGAACATGCACTTCTCTGAGCACCACCCTTGAACTGAAGCTGGCAAGTAAAATCACTTTTGGTAAAAGTGAAAAGAATGAAGGTAAAAATGCCTTAAGAATGGGGTAAGGCCATTACGTGGGAAAAATCAATGCTGCCATTTAAAAGGGGACACGCATCACGTCCCTAGATGGTGACGCTTCACATCTCCCATCATTGCCTCGGAAAAAATGGCAGTTACCATTCTGAGCAAAAGCACCATTTCCCAAAGCAATAACTGCCAGAATCTGTAAAGAGTGGTCCCGTAACTCGGTACCGACTATATCCTCTTTTGCATGGGTTCCTATCAAATAGTCGGTAATGTATGGATGAGGGGATAAAAATGGTTATCTCTGAATATGTTTATGCATCGTTAAAGACCGTTTCAGGTTAAAATCGACTCGAGCGTGCACACACATCCCTACCAGTTAACCAATATGCATGTGACGGGATAAAGACGTGACTCTCCGAGTAAGATTATGTCATGGTAATTATCTATCCTAGACGATAAATACCAAGCAAACATGCGTTCTTACTGGTAGAACAAATTGCAAAATGAAACAGAAACCAAATAAGCAACAAGTACAAGTAAATTTTCATTAATCTGTTAGATTGTGTACATATGGAAGGCTTCAAGGCCAAAAACGTAAACAAAAAAAAAGAGAAAAGAACTATAGAAGCAGGAACTGTAAAAAGAGAAGGCTTGAACTCCAGCGCCACCGCAAAAAAAAGGGAGCTTCCCCCGGATCCTCAGGGAAGTGCAAAGAACAATGTCTTGCCTCTTAACGAGATCAGAATCCGAGGGTGCCGAGGGAGATCACTCGGTAGGGTGCACCTCGAAGGGAACTTCTGAGGGACCGGCATCTCCCGATAGACTCGCAAGGCGGGAATGCAGCACCACGTTCTCCTCCTCTAGGAGAGCCGCCTTCATCTCGAGGTTGCACAGCTCCTCCGCCAGTTTAACTAACTGGGTAGCGAATTCCAAGCTCCGGTCCTTGGCACGCCTCGCTGTGGATCCCAATCCGAGAGAATCGGTGTTGAGAACACCAGATTCCCTGCAATCCTCAAAGATCTCCACAATGTGAAGGAGAGCTCTATCAAGGAACTCTCGAAATGGTTGCCACCCTCATAGCATAGCACGAGTGGCGATACAAAATGAATGAGATACCTCTTGATCCGGAGCCAGGGCTCAAAAACCAAGACGTACCTGAAATAACTCAGAGTCGCCATCCATGGATACGCCATGGAACTAAAAACAAATGCTCTGCTTGCAACGGATAACCAGAGATACAAAAGGTTCGTGCCTGGTGACGAATGGAGAAGGTCCGAAGAGCACCCCCAATTCGCCCGAGTGGGAATACTTGGTCTCTTATGCCATTTATTTATTAACTTTGAAGAGTTTTGGGCAAAAATCATGTGAAATGGGAGCAAAATATCGCCGACAAGACGTATACCTAATCACGCATGACTCGGGGATGAAATAATAAGCACACACGAGATGAATGAAAGAAATGTCACCTAAGCATAGCTAGGTTATGAGTGTCATGCCTAATGGGTGTCTAAGTTCTGATGGGCAAACACATGCATGCTACAGCTAAAGGTATAAGGTCTGTACAAGAAGGTAAGAAAACACAACAAACATGCAATACAATTTGATACCACACGCGACGCAATACAACAAACCCTAGACTCTTAACGATTTTGTCCGATTCTTTGGATGGTCTGGTATTCATCCAAAGCTGGCTACGTATCCCCGCCTCCCCGAGAATCAAATCAACGTAGTTCTTCTCTCCTATTCTAAACTATGATGCCTAAGACACCTAAACCTCTATCCTAGACTCGACCCAAAAGACCGAACTAGTGATTAAAGCTTCTTGTGAATTTTAGGACACCCTATATGTCCTAAGTAAATGCATGTTAGCCCTAAGCTAATGCAGGTGGTTCCTACAACCTATGTGTAACTAGGCTGTGTGTCCTAAGGAAAATAATGGGATCACTAACGCACTATAGACCTAGTCATAAGTCGGCGATGTGAATCGCCAACTGACCGTACGGAGGCGCTCCTAGCTAGTACAAAGTCCTAACTCTAACACAAACACACAACAACCACACAGGAAATCAAGGATAAACTCCTAGCTCTAAAACTCTCTATTTATAACAAACTCCTAACTCGAAGGAAGAGCTTTTTGGAAACAATTTATAAGAGGTTTTTGTGCTTTTTAAAGAATTCAAATGATTTATTTACAAAGTTTGGCTGAACTTGGGATAAAAATCCCAAGCTGCACTACGTACCTCGTGAAAGAGGATCAAGCCAACGTAGTTCGAAAACAAACTTGCCTAACTATCACTAAAACTTTAAAACTCTTTAAATGTTTTTGATCTTTTAAGTTTCTGGTTTTCGAATGTTTTTTAATGTTTTAAAATGTTCCAATGTTTTTTCAGTTTTTTCAATTTCTGATGCTTTTGGTGGTTTGAAATTTTCAAGTGTTTTTACATTTTAGGCATCTAAAGTGTGTTAACACCCTTCCAAATAAAAGGAATCCAATAGAAGAGCCTCTAGACCCACCATATCGCGGTAGAGTATTATAGAGGGAAACGGGATCCGGAAAGCCTAAGGGGAAAGAAATCAAAATGGGGGAACTAAAATTCCAAGGAAAAGAACAATCTCAAAGAGACGAAAACAAAACTAACGAGCCCTAATCAATCTCCAAAGGAGATAATATCTAACCTGCGAGGGAAAACCCTAAACAAACGAGAGATGAAAGCTTCTAACCCTAAGGGTAAACTTCTAAACAAAAGGGACAGATATAAACCCTATAAGAAGAACTACTACATAATTAGTCACTACGAAAGGGTCCTAACTAGTTAAACACTCTAAGAGGAGGGAATCTGTAAGCCCAATGGTTTCCACCTTGGCATTGCCATCTTATTTTGATGATTCCAATACACAAGTGATTTATGATCACTAATGTGTTTGATTGTCTAAGTTGTAGATCGCATTGGTGCTAAGACAAGATTGCTTGAATTGAGGCCAAAGAAGCTCGCATTGAACCGCTTATGAAGGCCAAAGACATCGGAGATCCAAGACAAATGAAGACTTGAAGAATCCATTGAAGATCAAAGTTATATTAGATTGTATTAAGATCCAATCCTAGTTTAGGATTTTGAAAGGCATAATTAAGTAAATAAACACACACCCTAAATGTATAAGAGATTGTCCTTGTGGTGTTCCAACACCTTGGAACCCTCATAGCAATCCCAAGTTGGTGAGAAATTTGAAGCCCAAAAAGAGAAGTGAAAATCTGCTCAACTTAGGCTTCTCGGAACTCCGAGAGAATTCTCGGAGCTCCGAGCTCGAAACTCCGAGAAATCCTCGGAGCTCCGAGATTTGGTCCAGTAGACATTTTTCAAGTTCTGTTTGTATTCCCGGAACTTCGAGATTTTTTCTCAGAACTCCGAGAATTCTCGGAACTCTGAGAAATATTCTCGGAACTCCGAGAACACTAATAACGGTCAGATTTATATCCGTTGGTATTTTTTCCAGAATTACCACTATGCCACCAAACGGTCATATTTGGGTTTTTCTATATATATATGGGTATTCCCAACTTCCAAACAATCAATCCTAACTCTCTAAAACTTCATTTGAACATCCAAAGAGTGAATCAAACTTGATTATGCCTCTCATCCTCTAAGATTAGGATTTTGATCTATAGGCTCAATTTGTACATCTTCTACAATTTGAAAACCCTTGTGAGGGATTGTTTTTGTTCTTTCTTTCTTATTCAAGAACTTTGTATTGGGCGAGTGTTCGGAGAAGCGTAGCCCACTCTCCGTGGTGAAGATCGCTACCAAGGTTAAAGACGGTTG
The DNA here is from genome assembly GCF_043159265.1 of Tasmannia lanceolata. Classification (NCBI taxonomy): domain Eukaryota; kingdom Viridiplantae; phylum Streptophyta; class Magnoliopsida; order Canellales; family Winteraceae; genus Tasmannia; species Tasmannia lanceolata. The sequence goes on along the minus strand of NW_027518679.1, from coordinate 13,299,573 downwards.
GAATTGTAATCGGCATTGATCTTCGCCGAAGTTAAGAAGATCACATAGTGAAGCCATCAACGGGTTTGGTTGGTGGAGTGGAGTAGGCCTCGCGTTTTGAGGACCGAACCACTTTAAATCTCGGGTGCAATCTATCTTACTCTTGCTATTTATTTGCATTTGCACTTTAGATTTAACTTGTGTGCTTGAATTTTATTGTTGATCTCTTAATTTCCAAAATTGGGTTGGTAGAAACCTAATTTCTCACTCCTCATTTGTTGCTAATTCGGGACCACCCTTAGAATTTCACTTGGTATCAGAGCAAAGGCTCTTAAAAGATTTTCTTTTCTATAAATCTTTGGAAAAATTTTCTTTAAAAATTTTAACAAGGGAAAGATCATAAGATCTTTGGCAACTTTCTAATTGTGAAATGGAGGATAGAAATGGAACCGGACTTCCGGAGGGCCATTCCACAACTAGACCTCCCTTCTTTAATGGGTCCAACTATGGACATTGGAAGACAAGGATGCGTATCTATCTTCTTTCGATAGATGTGGAACTTTGGCATATTGTTGAAAATGGATACATTTTGCCTTCCACACCATTTGAAGAATGGAATACGGTAGAAAAAAGGCATGCAAATTTAAATTATAAAGCTATAAATTCTTTGTTTTGCGCCTTATCTACGGAGGAGTTTAATCGAGTTGCTCTTTTTGATTCCGCCAAGATTATTTGGGATACACTTGCCGTTACCCATGAGGGAACATCACAAGTTAAAGATTCCAAAATAAACTTGTTAAAGAGCAAATATGAAATGTTTAGAATGGATCAAAACCAAAGCATTTCCGAAATGTATACCCGTTTTTATAAAATTTCTAATGAACTAGCAAATCTTGGTAAATCTTATCCTACTGATGAGCTTGTGAGTAAGTTGCTTAGGTCTCCTCCTCCATACAAGAATCAAAGAATCTGAAGACGCTAACCATGGAGGAGCTTGTAGGATCTCTCATCACCCATGAGATGCTCCTCACTAGCCGACAAGAGGAGAAGAAGCCGAAAGAGAAAGAAAAAGAGAGTTGATCTCTAGCTCTAAAAGCCTCCAAAGCGAACTCATCATCCTCTATCGAGGCGGATAGCGATGAAGAAGAAGCTTTAAGAAAATTTAAAAGCTTATGGAGAAAGAAACATAAAAGGGATAAAACGAAGAAGAAAGAAGAAAGTGAAGTAGAAGGAGGAATAAGATGATATAATTGCAAGAAGACCGGACACAAAAGATCGGATTGTCCACTTCTCAAGTCATCTTCCTCAAAATACAAGGGAAAGAAGGAATTGAAGAAACATAAGGCTCTTGCCGCCGGATGGGATGCTACTAGCACCTCGGGAAAGAGTTCAAGCAAAGGGGAAGATAAAAAAGATGATCTTTGCTTCATGGCACTCACCCATGAAGAAGAGGTAAACTCTAACCCCTCGTGTTATTCATCTAGTAGTGATAGTGAAAAAATATCATATGATGAATTGTGCTCAACCTTGCACTCTCAAATTTGTAAAAATAAAGTTAAAAAGAAATCCATTTCAAAATTAGAAAATGAATTTTTTTTTTTGAAAAATGAATCTTCTTCCAAATCTCAAGCACAACTTGAAAATTTTCAACTTGAGATTGAAACCCTTAAGGGTTGTTTGGATGGGAAAACTTGCCAAATTGCAAAACTCCAAGATGTGGCAAGCTCTTCCAAATCTTATGAAGATGAATTTAATGATTTTCTAAATCAAATAAGCCATCTTCATAATGAAAATGAAAGGTTAAGATTATGTCTCCATGGATTCTTAAATGGTGACAAAATTATTGACATAATCTTAAAGAAAACTAGTCGTAATACTACTCATGCATATTATGATAAGACTAGCTTATCTAACCCTCATGTTAGATGCCATTATTGTGGAATAAATGGTCATTACCAATTCCAATGTGCATCTAAAATTAGGGATTATGGTAGAACCAAGAAATCTTGGGTTCCCAAAGCCCCCATATGATCTTCATCATATGTGCTTAGATTAGAGTCTTATGCTTAAAATGGAATATCTTTTTAAAAGTTTAATTAAATATCCCCTCTTGTATTGAAATTGTTTTTCCAATAGGGGGAGTTCAATGTTTGTCTTTTTCCTTGAAAAAGGGGGAGTTTTAAATTGCATATTTCATACCTTTGTTTCTCTTTTACCCCAATCTTTTTGATTGATGCCAAAGGGGGAGAGAATTCTAGTGTAAGGAAATAAATGTGCTTTTTATTGAAAAATCTCTTGTGCTTGTCATAAAAAAAAAAGGGGAGACTGTAAGCCCAATGGTTTCCACCTTGGCATTCCCATCTTATTTTGATGATTCCAATACACAAGTGATTTATGATCACTAATGTGTTTGATTGTCTAAGTTGTAGATCACATTGGTGCTAAGACAAGATTGCTTGGATTGAGGCCAAAGAAGCTCGCATTGAACTGCTTATGAAGGCCAAAGACATCGGAGATCCAAGACAAATGAAGACTTGAAGAATCCATTGAAGATCAAAGTTATATTAGATTGTATTAAGATCCAATCCTAGTTTAGGATTTTGAAAGGCATAATTAAGTAAATAAACACACACCCTAAATGTATAAGAGATTATCTTTGTGGTGTTCCAACACCTTGGAACCCTCATAGCAATTCCAAGTTGGTGAGAAATTGGAAGCCCAAAAAGAGAAGTGAAAATCTGCTCAACTTAGGCTTCTCGGAACTCCTAGAAATCCTCGGAGCTCCGAGATTTGGTCCAGTAGACATTTTTCAAGTTCTGTTTGTATTCCCGGAACTCCGAGATTTTTTCTCAGAACTCCGAGAAATATTCTCGGAACTCCGAGAACCCTAATAACGGTCAGATTTATATCCGTTGGTGTTTTTTCCAGAGTTACCACTATGCCACCAAACGGTCATATTTGGATTTTTCTATATATATGGGTATTCCCAACTTCCAAACAATCAATCCTAACACTCTAAAACTTCATTTGAACATCCAAAGAGTGAATCAAACTTGATTATGCCTCTCATCCTCTAAGATTAGGATTTGGATCTATAGGCTCAATTTGTACATCTTCTACAATTTGAAAACCCTTGTGAGGGATTGGTTTTGTTCTTTCTTTCTTATTCAAGAACTTTGTATTGGGCGAGTGTTCGGAGAAGCGTAGCCCACTCTCCGTGGTGAAGATCGCCACCAAGGTTAAAGACGGTTGGAATTGTAATCGGCATTGATCTTTGCCGAAGTTAAGAAGATCACATAGTGAAGCCATCAACGGGTTTGGTTGGTGGAGTGGAGTAGGCCTCACATTTTGAGGACCGAACCACTTTAAATCTCGGGTGCAATCTCTCTTACTCTTGCTCTTTATTTGCATTTGCACTTTAGATTTAACTTGTGTGCTTGAATTTTATTGTTGATCTCTTAATTTCCAAAATTGGGTTTGAGTTTTCAAAAGAATTAAAACTCGGTAGAAACCTAATTTCTCACTCCTCATTTGTTGCCAATTCGGGACCACCCTTGGAATTTCAGAATCCCTTAACCTACGAAAACTCTAAGGTAGTAATGGAAGAGATTGGCTCAAGAAACGTTCCATCGTCGCTGAACCCGACAAAGTGTTCTCAAGATTGATGGAACTCCAAAACTCGAAGAAGATCCCGAGGAACGCACGAAGAACAATCCTGGAAGTTAAGGAACTCCCCTATAAGAAGTGAGGCCTTCAAAGAAAAGGACACCCCTAAGCCCTATAAGAAGCGATGGGATAAGAGAGTGACATGAAGGGCTAAGGGTTGGCTCAAGAGGTTGTCTTCCGTCATAGCCTAAGCTCGACAAAGATGTGTTCTCAAAATCGATGGGATCCTGAAAAATAAAGAGACCCCGAGGAACATGTGGAGAGTGACTCTGAATGAAGAAAAAACCTGAGGAAATGTCCCTATAATCGATGGAATCCCGAAGCCCGAGTGGGATCCCTAGGAACGTGAGAGAGTAGTCTCGAAAGAAGACAAGGTAGAACCCCTGAACCCTATAAGAAGCAAGAAGTCCTAACGAAAGAGGAATCCCTTCACCCTATCAAGGAGGACAAGAAGGGTAAATGGTTCGGCTCAAGACACATTCCGTCATCGCCTAAACTCGACAGAATGGTCTCGAAACCAATGGAACCCCTAGACTCGTGGAGAATCCCGAAAACACACTAGAGATAATCATGGAAATCTAAAAAAATCAACCCCGAATGATGGGAACAAACTCAAAAGAGCAATAGAAATGAAGAGTGCAGAGGGAGGTCACAAAAACCCTACAAGAGTCTTGAATACCTAGACCAACTCCGAAGGAGAAACGATGAAGAGATGTCAAGGGTCGAAGATTTGATGAAGATGAATTGAAGGCTGAATTCTAACCCGATCATCTTTTTAAGCACATCATGAGAATGAATACAACACGACTAAACCCAATTTTATAATCCGACTCTCCACCTTGTATTCTCATTAAGTATCAAAATCATGACCGAAGTCAAAGGACCACCAAACTGTAAAACATGGGTTAGAATCTACGTAGGGTGGGAATCTTATCAAATAAGTACACCCTTTTGTTATACAATGCGAGCCATTGAAGAGGAAGGAATTGGGACAAAGAAAATCAAGAAAATAATGACTGGATAAAAAATCATTCTACAATGACTTGGGTTTCTTCTTCATGTGGAGAGTGACTCTGAATGAAGAAGAAATCCGAGGAAATGTCCCTATAATCGATGGAATCCCAAAGCCAGAGTGGGATCCCTAGGAACGTGAGAGAGTAGTCTCGAAAGAAGACAAGGTAGAACCCCTGAACCCTATAAGAAGCAAGTAGTCCTAATGAAAGAGGAACCCCTTCACCCTATGAGAAATCCTAGTACAAGGAGGACAAGAAGCGTAAAGGGGTCGGCTCAAGAAACATTCCTTCATCGCCTAAACTCGACAGAATGGTCTCGAAACCAATGGAATCCCGAAAACACACAAGAGATAATCATGGAAATCTAAAAAAATCAACCCCGAATGATGCGAACAAGCTCAAAAGAACGATAGAAATGAAGAGTGCAGAGGGAGGTCACAAAAACCCTACAAGAGTCTTGAATACCTAGACCAACTCCGAAGGAGAAACAATGAAGAGATGTCAAGGGTCCAAGATTTGATGAAGATAAATTGAAGGCTGAATTACAACCCGATCATCTTTTTAAGCACATCATGAGAATCAATAAAACACGTCTAAACCCAATTTTATAATCTAAGTCTCCTTTTCGTATTCTCATTAAGTATCAAAATCATGACCGAAGTCAAAGGAGCACCAAACTGTAAAACATGGGTTAGAATCTACGTAGGGTGGGAATCTTATCAAATAATGACACCCTTTTGTTGTACAATGCGAGCCATTGAAGAGGAAGGAAATGGGAAAATTGCTATTTCCAGGACAATTCTCTCTCTCTCTCTCTAAACCCCTACAAAGTTTTTGTTTTTACTGTTTTAGAAGTTCTCTTTATGTATTCTGTTTTCTGCAGAAACAGAACACCTGGGTCTCAATTACTTGAAAAATTCAAAGGTGATTCTAGCTTGATTTCGTTCAATACAGAACGTCGTCAAGCAATCGGTTTGGAACCGGGCTTCATTGTATCTTGGAGGCGAGTTCGTGGTCCCCTTTGCACACTACTGGTGGGGGCGAATATCGTCTTAAGGAGAGCGTTTACGGGCCTTGAAGCATCTTCTTATCTTCTTCTCAACCACTACACGGATTATTTCCAACATTCTCTCTGGTTTATTGACATTTCCCTTACATGTTTTCACAATCTCTCAGCTCATACATCGAAACTTGGATGTATGAACCATCTTTGTACGTAATTGGCATGGGTTATTGACATTTCCCTTCCATATATTCACATCTCTAAGGTCACACAACGAAACTTGGATGTATGAACCATCTTTGTAGGTAATTGGCACATGTCTGATTCTCCACCCCGTTCAACCATTGAGTTGTCTGATAATCCAGACCGTTCAATCATGGAGTCAATGACACATCCCTTGGATTGATCATACCGTCAATCAGTAATACAAACCTGTTTGCAATATTTTTTACATTGCAATGGAAATCCCAAATATTTTAGGCAGATATATATATTGCTAGATCTCTCTCTCTCTCACTTATAAGCTAAAAAAAGAAAACCTGCAGATTCCTTTTGGTTAAGTGCTTATGTAAGTGTTTCTTATGATGCTATTCCCAGTTTATCCAAGGGGTTGCAATTCCAAATTTCGCCCCCTACTCTTACACATGTAACATTTTGGTGATAATAATAGTAGATACAATGCTCAGGAAGCTTATGAACCCCAATACACACCAAAGTACTTGAAAAACTTTTTCTATTGATTTAAAAGCATTTTCTATTATATGTTTTTTAATGGCTTCTATGATCTCTTGATTATAATTTGGGAAATGATTTATGCACTCCAATGTTTTGATAAACAGGGGCTCCAATTTTTATCGTGTAGTATTTATAGTGCTGTCAGAGGAATATTACGGTTCTCAAAAAGCTCTTAAAGACCTTTAAATGCTACGCGACAAACAAGTGGAGCGCATGTTTATCAAAACAATGGAGCGCTGAAATCATTTCCCTTATAATTTTTATTAGATCTCTCGACTCTTTAACTTATGAAAACTATCTTCCATCATTTTACTTAGACATCTGTTTTTTCTAAACACCTTAACTTTTTTTTTTCGGTCGCCCTGTGCATCGCACGGGTGTCATACTATTACTCATTATACGGGGATACACTTTTTGTGGAATTGTCCAAAATAGCCATTATAATGTTGTCAAGTGCAACAATTTAAAGGGGTATTTGATTTTTTTTTTAAAATATATAGTGATATAATAATAATAATAATAATAGAGAATAGTGTTCCTGTGCAGCTGCTCAGATAGCTTATCTGAGCAGCTGCTTCAAAATCTCATGTGGCCCACATTTTTTGGGTGATCCAAAGCATTCATTTGAAAGGCCCTTCCATGGATAGGGTGTGTGTCAAAAATCAGCCCTATAGGATCATTGTTGAACCCTTGGGCTAACAAAAGCAACAAAATTTATGTGGGTTAAAAAGAATGAGCTTTATGATGTTGCTAACCTTGAAGGACCCAAGAAAAAGTGGGTACCTAAAACTTCAACTTGAGCTTTGATTCTTGTAGGTGTGCTTGAAAGGAAAACCCTCAAAGGACAAATGGTTTTTGGATAGCGGTTGCTCAAGGCACATGACGGGAGATGTAAGCAAGTTCGCCTTTGTCACCATGAGTCATCAAGGAGATGTCACCTTTGGGGATGATACAAGAAGCAAAATCCTCGGTGAAGGTACCATTAAAATTAAGGACATTAAGGTTGAACATGTTTTGCTCGTTGACGGTCTTTCATTTAATTTAATAAGCATTAGTCAACTATGTGATCTTGGTCACAAAGTTCTTTTTGAAAAAGATAGATGTAAAATTTTGAATTCCAAGAATAATGAAGTTGAATTTGTTGCATATAGAGATGGCAATATGTATTCATTAGCATTAGAAGACCTTGAAAATCAAAACATCCAATGTCTCTCCGCCATGGATGATAACCCTTGGTTATGGCATAGGAGACTTGGTCATGCTCATATGGATTTAATTTCAAGATTATCTTCTAAGAATCTTGTGAGAGAGTTACCTAAACTCAAATACATTAGAGATAAAGTTTGTAGTGCTTGCATTCATGGAAAACATGCTAAAAACTCTTTTAAACCCATAAGTGTATTATCTACCTCTTGTCCACTCCAACTCCTTCATATGGACCTATTTGGTCCCATGAAGACTAGTAGTAGAGGAGGAAGTAGATATGTATATGTGATTGTTGATGACTACTCTCGATTCACTTGGGTGTTATTCTTAACTAGTAAAGATGAAACCTTCAAGAAATTTGTCAACTTGTGCAAGCGAATTCAAAATGAACAAGGGGTTTTCATAAATGAAATTAGAAGTGATCATGGAACCGAGTTTGAGAACTTTGAGTTTGATACCTTTTGCAATGAAAATGGAATCAAGCACAATTTCTCGGCTCCAAGAACTCCCCAACAAAATGGGGTAGTTGAAAGGAAAAATAGATCTATTATTGAAATGGCTAGAACTATGTTAAATGAGCACAATGTTCCAAGAAACTTTTGGGCGGAAGCCGTTCACTCGGCTTGCTATATTTTAAATAGAGTGCTCATTAGACCTCACCTTAACAAAACACCTTATGAACTATGGAGTGGAACACCCCCCAAAGTTAGCTATTTCAAAGTCTTTGGTTGTAAATGTTTTATATTAAACATGAAAGACACCTTGCATAAGTTTGATTCAAAATCCGATGAAGGTATCTTCTTAGGCTATTCAACCCATAGTAAAGCTTATAGAGTCTATAACAAAAGAACTCAAATTGTGGAAGAATCCGTGCATGTCAAATTTGACGAGTCATTTGAACCTCCTAATGTCATTAATGAAGATGATGATGGTGTCAATCTTCTAGAGCCTCTTAGTCAAGTAGAGTCCATTGTCCAACCCTTAGAAAATCTTAATTTAGAAGGTCAACCTATAGAAGAACTTGAAGTAGAAAGTCTTCCTAAACATAGTAGAATCATGTCTAGTCACCCCTCTACTCAAATCATAGGTGAAACCTCACAAGGAGTTAAGACAAGATCTCACTATAAGAATGTTTGTGCCAACATGGCCTTTATCTCCCAAATAGAACCCAAGTCTATAAAAGAAGCTGAAAATGATGAATTTTGGATGATTGCTATGAATGAGGAACTAAACCAATTTGAGAGAAACCAAGTATGGAGGTTAGTTCCTAGGCCTAGTGATCACCCGGTTATTGGGACTAAATGGGTGTTTAGAAACAAACTCGATGAGCATGGAGATATTCAAAGGAATAAAGCTAGATTGGTAGCCCAAGGTTACAACCAAGAGGAAGGTATCGATTATGATGAGACCTTTGCTCCGGTTGCTAGATTGGAAGCCATAAGGATGCTACTTGCACTTGCATCCCATAAAAACTTTAAGTTGTATCAAATGGATGTGAAGAGTGCATTCCTAAATGGGTATATTATGGAGGAAGTTTATGTTGAACAACCTCCCGGTTTTGAGGATTTCAAATACCCTAATCACGTATATAGGTTGGACAAAGCCTTGTATGGTCTAAAGCAAGCTCCTAGAGCTTGGTATGAGAGGCTTAGCTCCTTCCTATTAGAGAGTGGCTTTCAAATGGGCACGGTTGACAAAACCTTGTTTATTAAAAGAAAAGGAAAAGATATGCTTATTGTTCAAGTCTATGTAGATGATACAATATTTGGTGCTACCAATGATAAGATGTGTGAAGAATTCGCACAATCCATGCAAAAAGAGTTTGAGATGAGTATGATGGGAGAGCTTACCTATTTCCTAGGACTTCAAATCAAACAATGTAAAAATGGAATTTTCATCAACCAAGAGAAGTATACTAAGGAACTCCTTAAGAAATTTGGCATGGATAGCTCTCAAATCAAGCCAACTCCTATGAGCACTTCCACCAAATTAGAAAAGGATGAAAGTGGGAAACCGGTTGATGAGAAAAAGTTTAGAGGAATGATAGGAAGTCTATTATATTTGACCGCTAGTCGGCCGGATATAATGTTTAGCGTGTGCATTTGTGCTAGGTTTCAATCGGGTCCTAAAGAGTCTCATTTGAGTGCCGTTAAGAGGATATTCAAATATCTCAAAGGAACTCCTTCTTTAGGATTATGGTATGAACGATCGAATGAATTCAATCTAGTAGGATTTTCGGATGCCGACTTTGCCGGTTGTAGAATTGATAGAAAAAGCACAAGTGGCACTTGTCAATTTCTAGGAAGGTCTCTAGTGTCCTGGTTTAGCAAAAAACAAAACTCGGTAGCCTTGTCTACAACCGAAGCAGAATACATTGCGGCCGGCGCTTGTTGTGCACAAATCCTATGGATGAAGAACACTCTCATGGACTATAATCTTGCATTTAGTAATGTTCCAATCCATTGTGATAATACAAGCGCCATCAACTTGACAAAAAATCCAATTCAACATTCTAGGACTAAGCACATAGAGGTAAGGCATCATTTCTTAAGAGATTATTCTCAAAAAGGGGATATTGAAATTAAGTACATCCACACCAATGAACAATTGGCGGATATCTTCACAAAACCCCTTAATGAGGATCGATTTTGTGACCTTAGGAGTGGACTCAACATTTGGAGTCTAGATCAAATGAAAGAGTTTGCACATGAAGCATGAATAGAAGACATAATTATCTTTGTATATATAAATATCTCATATTTTGATTGTGACTACATGGTTTTTGATGATCCAACCCTAACTCTAAAAATCACTCAATTGGTACCCATAGCCCACTTCATTTCAAGGGGGAGTCGGTACCATCACCCTAAATTAAGATACTTAAAACTTTGGCCTTGCGCCATCATCAAAACCCTCGGAAAGTCATCTATGTTCATGCATTGGATCATGGTTGGTTAAGTTGCAACTCAAAATATCACATGTAACTCTGTTCTCCTCCCATTCAAAAAAAAAAAAAAAAAAAAAAAAAAAATTCTCGGAACTCCGAGATTTTGTCTCGGAACTCCGAGGAAATGAACAGAGGGCTCTGGAACGTTTCTCAGAACTCCGAGAAAATTTCTCGAAACTCCGAGATTTCTTCCAGGCTTCTCGGAACTCCGAGAAAATTTCTCGGAACTCCGAGAATCGGACAGTAGAAAAATAAAAATCAAGAAAACAGTGATCAAACTCAACTATCACACCTTTGCCACTCTTCTTGGGATCAGCTTTGATGGCCTCACCCACTATTTCTGGCCGGAAGATGGGACCCATTCACTTGATGATATCGATCATGACACGGTCTATGGTAGGATTACGCGGAACTACCACTCTGGTATGCCCGTCCAATCCGCCGACCTCATTCCGGTAGCACGTATGCTTCACAACTTTATGTACCACATCTTCATCCCTCGTGGTGGGATGCGTGAAGCCCTCAGACCCTTAGAGGCCTATCTTATCTACAGCATTCTCGAGGGCCGCCAGCTTTGTCTGCCGTACATCATGTTTCGCTACATGTTTCAGACCCCTGGCCGCTACCGCTCTTCGTTGCCCTATGGCATGGTCCTCACCCGTGTCTTCCGTCACTTTGGCATCACCTTGGATGGTGAACTGACCATGACTCCGACTGCCCCGTTTGATGAGCAGACCTTTAACCGAATGGCTTTGAATCAAGTCGCGGTTGACGATGCTCCTGCCGCTGGAGGCGGCTACGAAGCCGATGCTCAGGCTGCACCGGCCCCGCAGCCATCACAGGATACATCTTCATACTGCACTCGCCAGGATTTGGCTCAGATGCAGGAGGCTATTGAACGATCCATGGCCTCACAATTTGCGCAGCTATCTACCCATGTTGACTCTGAGATCTCTGCTCGCTTCCAGACCATGACTACCCACGTTGATGAGCAGTGGGCCGCTTATTATCGCTACCTCTCCGGTGACCAGTGGGGCCAGGCACCGGGCAGCTCTTCTCATCAGCCACCGCCTCCTCCGCCTCAGTAGATGGCTCGAGTTCTCTGATGCTCAGATTTCTATTTCTATTCGGTGTATCTATCTGTTTTTGTTGTGTATCGATAGTCTTTGGACTATACGCTGGTTGTGTGGATCTTTTTTTTGGGATGTTTTAGGTTTATCTATATCTGTCACCATTATGCTGTGTCATGAATGCTATGTATGCTGACTGATTGTATGCACTTTTCTGTATGCCATTTCACATCCTCTATATATATCTCTATGTTTCATTCTTTTTGCTTGCATACCATGTATTATACCTACTCTCTTTATCGCATTTCACGTTACTTGTTCATTTGCTCTCACCTACCCTCACTCCTTTTGTTCCACCTTTTTGGTGATGACAAAAGGGGGAGAATATTTGAGCTCCCAATGCATATATTAAGGGGGAGCAAAGCTCTATGCTTAAAATGTTGCAATCAAATTTTCATCCTTAAAGTAATGCCTTAAATGTTCAATTAAATCAAACTCTTAGGGGGAGCCCAAAGTGTTTTATTCATCCCTAAAGGGGGAGCTCCTACCCTAAAACAAATTATGTTTGTCATCATCAAAAAGGGGGAGATTGTTAGCCCAAGGGTTCAACAAGTACTCCTATTGAATTGTTTTGATGATTAACAAACTAAATTTGTTTTAAAGGTTTTATACACTAATGATTTCCATTGGCAAAGTTATAATGTTCACAGTGTACCATCCTCAAGAGTGCATGACAAGGTTGAACTCGAGGTTGAACTCAAGCACAAGAATGGCAAATCAACTCAAGCATCAATGGAGTTGAGTGAAGACATGTCAAAGCCTCTACAAGGTGCCAACAAGATTGAAGACCAAGTAAATTTAGAATGTAAACGGTCCTCAATGTTTAGTCTAGGTCTATGGCACAAAGGAGAGTTAAAATCAACCTAGATAGAATTTAATGGGTTTGTGAATGTTCATAGTGGTGTCTCAACATTGTTGGACCCTCATGACACTCCATTTATCTTGAAAAATCAAAGTTCCAAAAGCCCAAACAAAATCAGCAAAATATAAGGAAAATCTGCTGGCCGTAGGCTTCTCGGAACTCCGAGAATATTCTCGGAGCTCCGAGCTCGGAACTCCGAGAAAATTCTCGGAACTCCGAGAATTGTTCCAGGTTCAAAAAATTAGCCGCTCGGAGCTCCGAGCCCGGAGTCCGAGACGACCGTTGGGGTGCGAATATTTTGTCTTTTTTTGTCCCCTCTATTTATATGAACTTAGGGACTCTTGGGTTTTCTACCCAAGGACATTACAAAGATTTCAAGAGCACAAAAAGTCATTTGTTCTCCTTCTCTTGAAGATCTTCACTCTCCATCTCTCTCTTGTGCCATTTACCTTAGATTATTCTTGAGAGACCTTAGGACCTTCACTTGTTCAATCTTGTTCTTGTGAGAGTGAGTGAGCTTTACCTTAAATTAGCCTATCTAGAGGCAAGCAAGCTTTTTCATTTCATCTTCTTTGTATTTGGCACAAAGGGCGCCGTAGAAGACCCTTGGAGCGTAGAGCTCGATTTGTACAAGGCGGAAGGAACGCCGTATTTAAGTTCCTTGGAGAAGATAGTGGAATCCTCAAGGAGAGTAACTTGAGAAGAGTGGAGTAGGTCTTGAGATAAGACCGAACCACTATAAAAATCTTGGTGTCAAAGCTTCTTTGCCTCTTCACCTCTTCTTGTGTGGTAAGTTTTCACTATTGCTTTGAATACTATTTTTGATTTCCTATTCAATCTAAAACTAGTGCAATCTAAGTTTTCAAAATTCTTAAAATTTGAAAAGAAACCCAATTCACCCCCTCTTGGGTTGCTAAGTGGAATTTCAATCATCCTAACCCAATCAAAGGTGGAGGGGAAAATGGACAGACAATGTTTCTGACCATTTTTTCCCTCCACAAATGTCAAGGTTACGATGATCCTAAAGAGCTCATTTTTTTTTACACCCTATCCATGGAAGGGCCTTCCAAATGAATGCTTTGGATCACCCAAAAAATGTGGCGCCACATGAGTTTTTGAAGCAGCTGCTCAGAGAAGCTATCTGAACAGCTTTGCAGGGACACTTTTCTCATATGGATGGTTGTTAGGGACCTCCCTGAAGCGGTTGTCTTCCTAGCAGGGTAATAAAACCTTAATCATCCGAAATCTCTGACTAAAGAAGCTTAGGATAGCATCGGTTTTTTGTTCATCCAAATTGTTTACCTATAAGAGGCTAACTTGAATTTAAAATGACAAATATATCAAGAGCTTACAAATAGACCATAATAAATGCAGAGTTTGAATTTGGATAGTAGGAAAAACATTTCTGGTGGAAAAATTTTTCTTAGGAAAATATTTTCTTTCCACTATTTAGAAGAAAATGATATGGTTTTGGCTTATTTATTGGGATGTCATCATAGATTAAATATCTCTCTAAATAATTGTTGAAAAAGTAGAAAAGCTAAAATACAAAAATCTCTACAAATCAAAGAATCAGTAAACAATTAGGATTGAGATGGAGTTTTTATATTACTGCACACGCAAGTCTAACAGAAAAAGGACACTTTGGGCACGTTTGGCAGCCAAGAATTGTTTTTCATGATAAAATCGTCCTGTCTTTTATAAGTAATCTATGGGCGTGGCTAAATACATGCCCACCTGTAGACACCCCATTTTGACAAGGCCCTAAAGTCCCCAAAGTAGAGTCGAGGTCTCAAAGTTTAAGAAATTTCTGAGGAGTTAGGCCCAAATGCGAGGAAAATCCCAAGTGTTGTCTACCTGTGGTGCTCGTTGACAAGTGTAAAGTTCCTAAAGGATGGTTAATGTTTCAAGGAGGATGCCAGCAAAATTTCAAGTGAAATTGACGAAAAATGGCAGAAAAGACATGCCAAATTTGTGTAGTTATCAAATACGTATGTGCTGATATCAATTCTCTTATGCAAAACAAGAGACCAGCTGAATAGTGCCATTATTAGAACCTGGGTGTGCAGTGTGCTGACATCAGCCTCTTTTCAGAATAAAAGACAAGGAAGTTGGTGCAATAATTGAAAATGGGGTCAATTAGTGTAATTATCAAAACGTGGTTGTGCAAATAACATTTCCTTTTTTACAACAGGGGGTGAATGGTCTGAATGGGGGGTGCCCATCAGATAAAGGGAGAATAAATAGATCATGGCATTTTTTATCGCTTGTTTCTTTACCCAGGCCACCCCCCTTTGGCTGTAAAAATAGTCATAAATATATTAGGGAAGGCTGCCCATGGGAAAAAGAGGGGGCGGAATATCATTCCCTTTTATAAGGTTCGATCTAGGGCATGAAAAAGGGGGGCTCTTCTCATTTGCAAATACATAACAGAGAGGGAGAGAAAGGGAACTCGACCCCCAACTTCGTCTCCTCCAGCCGGCCTTTGCCCATCCCCCAGCCACCCCCTTTCATCGCCAAGATCAATGACCTCTACACCATTTTTGCCTCCACCATCGTCATCTTCTTCACCCCCACTTGCCATTCATCAATACTAATTCTCCACCATTACCATCTTCAAACCCTTCTTTAGCATCTATCCCAAACCCATGAGATTTTCCTATTTGAAGTTGCAGAGAGAAGGAGAGGCCTCATCTCGACCATTGCTATGATCCGTTTACCTCACTACGACCATTTCTACCCAGATCAGACCCTTCTACAAATTACACCGTTGTCTTCTTCCTCAAATCAGCTTCCCTATTGCCACCAGCTCCACCTTCTTCTATTGCAACCATCATTTTCTTCCTCAAGCTGCCATCATTATAGAACCCTCATCAAACCCCTTTGCCATCTTCCCCTCCATCATCCCTTATTAGAGCCATCTCCATATTGTTAAGGTTTTGGAAACCCTAACAGAGAAGAATCGGAGAGAGGGAGGGGTCCTCATTTTCGTTAGAAGCAGAGAGGGAGTCGGGATTTTGAGCTGAAAAGGAAAATCTAAGAGAAAGTGTAAGCCCAAGGGTGCACATGGGTTCAATCATTCACCTTACCTTCTTGTTTTGATGCTAGCAAACACAAATTGATTAGCATTGACAGACTCATGTGTTGCTCTGAGATGTTACAGATCTTTCATGTCATAATCGCCATTACACAACTCTTCACAACACATGACTTGTGGATCAAGGATCAAAGGAACCAAGAGCTTGCACCTACAGTGAAGACATCCTCATTTGAAGATGTTCAAGTAAAGAAGCTCATCATGAAGAAGATCCCACAAGTTTTCTAAGCAAGTGTCAAGAAGAAGCTTGGAGTTGAACAAGTCATTGGTGACACCTCATGCACTTCACAATATGCAGTGAAGATTGGAGGATGTCACAAGAGCCATGACAAGGTCAAGATGTTCACCCAAGCTGAAGAAGTCCAAGAAAGTGCAAAGGAGCCAAGACATTCCAAGAAGACTCAAGGTTCTTATTTTAGAATGTATTTGGAGTCCTCTTGATTTTATATAAAATGCACTTTCAAAAGGTTTTCAAAATGATTTTTATACTTAAGATTTTACAACTTTGAAAACCATCAACACACCCAAAAATGAGTTTAAAAACCTTGGACTAAAGCCCAAAGATCATAGCCTAAAAACCCCTGTATTTTAAAGTTGAAATGGAATTTCACTCAGGGCCGGTCGACAGGGCTAGGCCGGGCGACCGCGGGATGGAACCTAGAAATCCAGACCATCTCGAATTCTATTGGGTCGGTCGACCGGGGAAAGTCGGGCGACCGTGGATACGTTTTGGTGTGGGCAGTCGACCTCCATGGGTCTGGTCGACCGCGATAGTGGTTTGAGCGAAAATTTAATTCAAACAGTAAGTCCTTGCCGGGCGACCGCCATATGGCCGATCAACCTCGTCGGTATGAAATTTGAATTTCAAAAGAATAGCTCAATAAGGGCGGGCGACCGCCGTACCTCGGTCGACCGCTGCGACTGGGAAATAGATCCTTTGGGGCTTTCGCAGGTTAACTTTTTCAACCCTGTAAATTACAATTTTACCCCAAACGGTCATATTTCCTTGTGGGCTATATATACACTGTCATAAACCTTTCTACACAACCTTTTGCAAGATCAAAATCCCATCTTCTTGAACCTAAACTTTTATATGAAAGGTTAAACCTCTTTGAATTTGATTTTTACATTCTATCAAGAGGATCTCCATAGGCTTTACATTTGTATATATATTCCTTGGAGAGTTTGTGAGCTTTAAATGTTGTAATCAGCCTATCATGAGGCATTGGAAGTTTCTATCTTTTATTTCTTCATTCTATGGTTGAGGGTCTTCGATTTGGCCTGGAAAGAAAGGTAAATCAAATGTACGAGGAAGGTGTCCTCGAAAAGGCTTCGTGCAGAAAAGGGTGTGATCCCTTTGAAGAAGGAGTTGGTGTAAGGCTTTGAGATTTGCCCTTTGAAGAATCTTATTGGTTAGTGAAGAACCCCAAGGAGGAAAACTTGGAAGAGTGGACTAGGTCATGTTGTGACTGAACCACTATAAAACTTGGGCCTTGTGTATGCTTTCTTCTTCTCCTTCTCATTTGCACATTGTGGTGATTGGTAATCTCTAACCCAACTTGTATCTATGTTTTAAGTAAACAAGGGTTAGTGAATGCATGCTTAAAGTAACATCTAAACCCTATCTCTTAATATATTTATTGATTGATCAAGGGATAAACATGTTAAGGCTTGATTGGTAAATTGATTTTAGTAATCCAATTAATTTAGCCCCAAATTTTTAATTAGCCAATTCACCCCCCTCTTGGGTTGTCACCTTGTATTTCACTTGGTATCAAAGCAAAGGCTCTTAAAGAGATTTTTTAATTCAAAATCTACAAGAGATAAAGATCAGTGACAATCCAATGGATTTTGAGCTAGGCCAATCCGCTATAATTCCTCCATTTTTTGATGGAACAAATTTTAGAGGTTGGAAAATTAGAATGCTTGCCTATCTCAAATCCATAGACTTTGACATCTTAGATGTCATTGAAAGGGGATTTTCTATTCCAAGGAATGCACTAAAAATGATGCAAAATTATTTTCATTAAATTCAAAAGCTATTACTATAGTATGTTGTGGACTATGTCCCAATGCTTTTGAGAAAATTTCATCATGTTCCAATGCAAAAGATATTTTGACATCTTGAAAATTTTTATGAGAAAAATGATTGTCTCTTTTTAAATGATAAAAATACTATTTTTGAACAAAAAGAGAATCAACAAAATCCTTTTGCAAAGGAAAATTCTTTGAAACATTCAATTTCCGATTTAGAAAAATAAATTGAAAATTTGAAATCATAAGTTAATGATTGTTTGAAAAGAAATGAAAAATTAAGTCATTTGAGCAAAATTTTGATAAAAAAAAATGATGACTTAATTAAACAATGCAATATCCTTGGAAAAGAAAAAGAAAGCCTTGAAACCACTAACAAGAATTTAAATGAAGAATATAAACTTGTTTGCGAGAATGAAGAAAAACTAAAAGCTAATTTATCTCAACAAACAAATTGCTTTGAAAGTCAATTGAATGAGATACAATTAGTTAATAAAGAACTCTCTATAAAGAACCAAAGAAAACAAGAAGAAAAGGACAAACATGTTTGTCATCATATGTATTCTTGTGGTTCTAACTGCTCTTCATCTACACACACTTATTCATGTTCATATTGTGGTAGATTAGGGCATCACAAATCTAGGTGTAGGCTTAGATTTGTGAAATCAAGCAAGTTTATGTGGATAAGAAAAGATACACTCCCACACACAAACTTGATTGGAACCAAAAGGATTTGGGTTCCAAAATCCCCCACTCAACTTAGTATTTAAAATTATTAATGGGGTTGTGCTTCTATTGCTATATCATATGAATTCTATCTAGATACTATTTTAATAGTACATTCAGTTTATCTAGATCACTTGTGCTTAAATGACATATCATTTTATAATCAAGCATAGATACATATCATTAGTCATATATTTAATAGAATGTATCCTTGCTTATTGAGCCTCATGATCACATCATATAACTCATAGTCTATGTAGAAAACAAGAAACTACTTTTCTAGACTATGCTTGTACTTTATTGAAAATCTTTTAGAAAAATCCATCTAAGTGCAAAAACACACATATATGCACTTAACATCCACAACTAGAAGAGCTAACATGTCAAATAGTACTAGATATAGATCAACATGTATCATATTGTGTATCTAGCAAAATTCATCTAGTGCATCCAAAAAGGACTTCATTGAAAACATATGTCCATTCATCCATTTGAGCTTAAATGATAGAAAAATAAAAATGAATTTTTAGGAGTCCTCACATAGTCTAGGGATCCAGTTTACATGTTTATTAGAATCCCATGAATCCGAGAAAAATAGGAGAAAATCGATTTGTCCACAAAATCCTTTGAAAAATATCAAGAAATTAAAAACAGGGGTGTGGCGGTCAACCGAGCATTGGAGGGCGACCGCGGAAGGTAATCTGGACAAAAATGAAAAATGGACAGTAGCGTCGCGGCGGACGACCGTGTTAACCAGGTCAACTGCGGATGGTCGCGAGTGAAAAATAAAAACAGACAGTAGCATCACAGCGGGCGACCTCGATAGCCACGTCAACCGCGACGATCGAAAACTGCTTTAAAAAGGCTTCCGTCGTTTCATTTTTTACTCTCGCCATTTGCTTTTCTCTTTGGGTTTTTGCTCTTCATCATTTCTAAATCAATTTTCAGGGCCAAAGCTTCAAGATTAAAGGATTCTAGTGAGGTTTGATTCATTTTCCTTCTTCCATTTCTCATTCTCTTTCCTTCTTCGTCGATTCTCTCCATTAAATCTCTCCATTGTTCTTATTCGTTATTTCCCTTACAGTATCTCTATTAATCTCTCATCTTCTTTTCATTTTCTTCTCTTCATTTCATCTTTTGTCTCTCATCTCTGTTTCCGTCATTTCTTTTTTAAATCTTCTCACAAAATCCTAACCCTAGAATGGAATCCTCAAGAAGGAAGATGCTTGCGCATAAAGATAAGAGGCCAAGATGCAAATCAAAAGAAGAGGAATTTCACAATGAACATTTCTTCAACCAACAAGCACAAGAAAAGTACGACCTTCTCAAGAATAGGCCGATCATCTCGGGAAGGAAAGTCGAGATTACTGATCTTATAGAGTTTGACCTCTTCAATCTCTTTCCAGCTCAAGGATGGGTAATATTTCTAGAATCTAACTCCTTGACCTTTCCCGAGCTTATAAAGTTCTTTTATGCAAATCTTTTGATATCACATGGAAAAGCAGTAATGAATAACTACTGCAAATCACAGCTTATATGGAATGTTGCAGAAATTTGTAATATTCTGGATGTCTCTAATAGTGAGAAGAGAATCTTCTTTTGGGGAAAAGATGACATTGAGAATCATCACTTCACATGGAAGGATGTTTACGAAACTCTAGGAACCTTCTCCCCTACTGGTGAAAAATTGAATGTCATTTTTAATCAAATGAATTATCAGGCCAGAATAATCCATAAAGTTGTGATTCACAATCTTACTCCAAGAGTCGAAAATCTTGATACAGTCAAGCTATTTGAAGCCTTTTAACTTACTGTATTATTAAGAAGATTCGACTGAACCTCGATACCATTAGCTTAGAATTCATGGATAAGGTAGTCAAGAAGAGAAAAGGAGGTGTACCCTATGGAATGCCCATAACTAAGCTACTAAAGTATAATGGAGTAGATTTGATGAAGGCCCACTTCACACTTTCGGATCCTGTAATCGATTCCTCTATCCTAATTCAAATGGGAATAAGAAATATCCCAGGAGGAGATAGCAGTAGAGTTGGTTCTAGTGAAGTACCAAGGGATCCGGCTGAAGATGAGCAAGGGCAAATTACTCACCCTCAGAGATCATATGAGCATCTTGTCAGACGAATTGACCAGATGAGCACAGAGATAGGACGACTTGCTAGGGCTGACACTCAGAAGGCTACTAAGTATTCGCAACTGATGGATACTGTAGCAACAGACAGAAAAGCAAGAGCTCGAGAGCATGACAAGCTATTACAGGCTATATCAGGATCCAGTCCGCTTCGATATTGCTCCTCGAATCCTCCCAGTGATCAGCCTCTTTCAAAGGCATGATGGACTCTCCAACGAAATTTTTGTTAGCAGATGAACTGTAGTTGGGACACCAGAAATGATATACTATAGTGCTGATAGGATATCCTTCTCTAGTTCTTCTCACCCAGTTTGGGTTGTTGGATTATGTTTCATTTTCTTCATGGATGATGTTTATGCCCGATGTGGGTTTTTGTTTTGGTTTGTACATGCCCAGTATGGGCTTTATGATATGTGGATGAATATGCCTTGTGTGGCATGATTATGGATGTAATAGGGTATCTGCCTATTAAGGGGCTTTTTATGTTTTCATTATTTTGCTTTTCATGTCTCAGAGATTGTGTGACAATATCTTTTTGTGTGGTGATGAGCTCTTGTCCCTCACACTCAATATTTGTGTATCTCTATCATGTAGTTGTGATGTGAAGAGGCTGTGTCTCTTCCATCATTCATTCATGTATATGGAATCTATTCCTGTCTCATCTTATATATATATGAGTTCTTTTGGCTGCCATGGATATGTTCTCCTGTGATTGTTTATTATTTTGGTATCCATGTGTTTATTAGACTATAGTTGTTTCAACTTTATAACCCTATGTCTAATAATCATCCATTCTAATTCAAAGTGTACTTCTCATTTGAATGGAGCAAAAATTGAAATGGGTAAGGTGATTAAAAATCATGGGATTATGTGCTAGAGTCAATTACATTTAGATTAATTGCACATAATCAGGGGGAACTTGTCACTTATAGATGTATAATCTTTTAGGGTCAAACAAACTTAAACTCAAAAGTTATGTTAAAGTTCTGAGCATGTTCATGCTCAGGAAGAGCCTTCTCTGCCCTATAACAAGAAATCCCCATCAAAATGCAACTTGTAAACTTAAATGATTAAGTCATAGATCTGAGCATATCTTTGTTTAGGTAGATACTTATCTCCCTTCAAAAGTTGTAAATAAATCCCAAGTGTACAAATCATTCACCTTGTATCATTGTACCTTGTCATGCCTTCCAACACAGGTTTCTCCTAAGGCCTATGACAAATTCATAGGGGGAAAACTCAATGGTTATATCTTCACGATTATATAGATCAATGTGATGTGCTCACATGGTTTATTGCCCCTATTATTGTGCTTAACTTCCAAATCATTTGATCAAAAACACACAAAAATAATAATTTTGGCTTATCATGCATTTCACTTTTGTTTTTCTTTGATAAGCATCCTTCTAGAGCTTACATGTATTATCATGTACAAGGCACATAGCTTAGCAAAGCTATTATTCATCTTAACACCCCACTTGCACTTTCACTTGCTGATTCCTACCTTTTGGTTGTTACCAAAAGGGGAAGAATTTTGAGAATTGATTAGGTAGTCCAATTATATATGCACAATATGTTTTCCAGTTATTAATTATACTTCTGCATATAGTGAGGGTGAGCTATGCTTTATTGTGTATATCATATCATGCAGCTTATTCATCTAGTGGTTGATATCTCTTTCCTCCCTAATCAATTTGTTTGCCATCATCAAAAAGGGGGAGAATGTAAGCCCCAAGGTGCACATGGGTTCAATCATTCAACTTACCTTCTTATTTTGATGCTAGCAAATACAAATTTATTAGCATTGACAGACTCATGTGTTGCTTTGAGATGTTATGTTGTATACAGATCTTTCATCCCATAATCGCCAGTACACAACTCTTCACAACACATGACTTATGGATCAAGGATCAAAGGAACCAAGAGCTTGCACCTACAATGAAGACATCCTCATTTGAAGATGTTTAAGTAAATAAGCTCATCATCAAGAAGATCCCACAAGTTTCCTAAGCAAGTGTCAAGAAGAAGCTTGGAGTTGAATAAGTCATTGGTGACACCTCATGTACTTCACAACATGCAGTGAAGATTGGAGGATGTCACAAGACCCAAGACAAGGTCAAGATGTTCACCTAAGCCGAAGAAGTTCAAGAAAGTGCAAAGGAGCCAAGACATTCCAAGAAGACTCAAGGTTCTTATTTTTAGAATGTATTTGGAGTCCTCTTGATTTTATATAAAATGCACTTTCAAAAGGTTTTCAAAATAGTTTTTATACTTAACATTTTACATCTTTTAAAACCATCAACACACCCAAAAATGTGTTTGAAAATCTTGGACTAAAGCCCAAACACCATAGCCCAAAAGCCCCTGTATTTTAAAGTTAAAATGAAATTTCACTCAGGGCCGGTCAACCGCGAGATAGAACCTAGAAATCCAGACCATATCGAATTCTATCGGGCTGGTCGACCGGGGAAAGTCGGGCGACAGCAAATACGTTTCTGTTTCAAACAGAAACAATCCAGTATGGTGTGGGCGGTCGACCTCCATGGGTCAGGTCGACCGCGATATTATTTTGAGCAAAAATTTGATTCAAAGAGTAAGCCCTCGCCGGGCGACCGCCATATGGCCGGTCGACCTCCCCGGTATGAAATTTGAATTTCAAAAGAAGAGCACGATAAGGCCGGGCGACCGCCGTGCCTCGGTCGACCGCTGCGAATGGGAAATAGATCTGTTGGAGCTTTCGTAGGTTAACTTTTTCAACCATGTAAATTACAGTTTTACCCCCAAACGGTCATATTTCCTTGTGGGCTATATATACACTATCATAAACCTTTCTACACAACCTTTTGCAAGATGAAAATCTCATCTTCTTCAACCTAAACTTTTATATGAAAGGTTAAACCTCTTTGAACTTGATTTTTACATTCTATCAGGAGGATCTCCAGAGGCTTTACATTTGTATGTATTCCTTGGAGAGTCTGTGAGCTTTAAATGTTGTAATCAGCCTATCAAGAGGATTTGAAAGTTTCTTTCTTTTATTTCTTCATTCTATGGTTGAGGGTCTCTGTGGACCCCGATCCGAGGAGCGGTGAGGGAACGAGTCCCTAACACCCTCTGGATCATCCACGTGTGTGGAGAGCTCTACCAAGGAACTCTCAAAACGGATGCCACCCTCATAACATAGCACGATTGGCGATATAAAAAGAAAGAGATATGTCTTGATCCGGAGCCAGGGCTCGAAACCGAGACATACCTAAAATAAACTCAGAGTCGCCATCCATGGATATGCCATGGAACCCTAAAATCAAATCCTCTGTGCAATGGATAACCAGAAATATATATGGGTTCGTGCCTGGTTACGAATGGGGAAGGTCTGAGAGCACCCCCGATTCGTCCGAGTGCAAGCACTTGGTCTCTTATGCCATTTATTATTAACTCCAAAGAAGTTTGGGTAAAAATCATGTGAAATGGGAACAATCCTCAGGAGTCGTCTACCTAAGCATGCATTTCCTGAGGATAAAAATAATAAACAAATATAAAATAAAATAAAAAATGTGTCACCTAAGCATAGCTAGGTTATGAGTGACATGCCTAATGGGTGTCTAAGTTCTGATGTGCAAACACATGCAAGCTATAGCTAAAGGTATAGGATCAGTACAAGAAAGTAACAAAACATATCAAATCATACAATAACTACACAACAAATCCTAAGACTCTAAATTATTAGCCCGAGTCCTCGGATGGTCTGGTATTCATCCAAAGAAGCCTACGTATTCCCGCCTCCACGAGAATCAAGGCAACGTAGTTCTTCGCGCCTATTCTAAGCTAGGATGCCTAAGACACCTAGCCCTCTATCCTAGACTCAATCTAAAAGACCGGACCAATTATTAAAGTTTATTGTACGATTATTTAAATTCCAGTGAATTGTGGATTTTAGGACACCCTATATGCCCTAACTAAATGCAGATTAGCCCTAGGCTAATGTAGGTGGTTCCTACAACCTATGTCTAACTAGGCTGTGTTTCCTAAGGAAAACAAAAGGTGGACTAGCGTATCCTATTCTAGTCATCACTCGGCGATGTGGATCGCCGACTGACCGGACAGAGGCGCTCCTATAACTCTAGGACAGACCCCTAACTCTAAAACAAGCACACAACAAAACAAACAAACAAACAACCTATCAAAAGAAACACATAACTCTAAAACTCTCTATCTAGGAGAAACTCCTAACTCTAGAGGGAGATCTTTTGAAAAACAAGGTTTTAAAGGTTTTTGAAGAAAGTTTAAAATATTATTTACAAAAAGTTTGGTTGGACTTGGGATGTAAATCCCAAGCTGCACTACGTACCTCGGAAGAGGATCAAGCAAACGTAGTTCGAAACGAACTCTCCTGATTACTGTTTCTAAAACACTCAACACTTTAGACTTTTTTAAGGCTTTTTAAATGTTTTTGATGTTTTAAATTTCTAATGTTTTTGAGTTTTAAATGTTTTAACATGTTTTTGGATTTTAAAATTTGATTTCACCCTTTTGGTCAAAGACCGGAGGGAACATACAAAGCAAAACCCTAGGGCTAAACCCTAAGGAAAATAGGGGAAACCCCTAAACAATGCAAGCTAGCCAAAGACGAGAGAATGATCTAAGATCACAAATAAAAAAAGTTCTAATGATACTGCTAGTCTCCTATACATAAAGGACAGGTGAGTCAAAAACTCTACAATAGCTACCAAAGGACAAATGAGTCAAAGACTCTCTAATAATGCCACCTAAAAGGACGAATGAGTCAAAGACTCTAATAATATCACTAAAAAGACAAACGAGTCAAAGACTCGCTCTAAAAGAAGGGTACTCTAACACGAGGCTAGATAAGCCTCCTAAAAGGAAAACTCCCCAATGAGACAAAACCTGTCTCTTATACAAGAATGATAGACTACTACCAGACAAAGCTAGTCTCCTAATAACAGGGGAAACAAGTTAGGATACAACTTGGAAAATGCTCCACAATTGAGGCGAGGCACGCCTCCTAAGAACTAACTCTCTATACAAAACCAAGGTATACCCTCTAAGGGATAAGCTCTAAGCTACAAGGTTTGTCTCCAAATGAGAACTACCTTAATGAGATAGAGTATATCTCACAAACAGGGACTCTGTAAATGAGGCAAAGCCTGCCTCCTATGGACAAACTCTCTACCAAACTAAAAAGGACTCTTAGAAGGGAGGTTCTAAATAACAAGGCTTTCCTCCGAGGGATAAACACCTTAATGAGACAAAGCATGTCTCCTAGTGCAACTCATTACTGAGACCACAATGATCTCCTAAACAAAAGGTTCCTCTATCTAAAAGATATCTAAAAGACTTAGAAAGTCTCCTAAATAAAAGAGAGGGACGCTACTAGGGTTGAGCAAATCCCCTAAGGATGGGCTTTTCTATAGAGACACAAATTGTCTCTCCAAAGGGGAGGCTCCGACTATCGCCATCATCACCCTTACAATGAGAAGGGTTCTAATGTCTAAAAGGCGTCTAAAAGGCTAGGCAAGCATAAATATGTAACACATTTTCCTAAAAGAATATCATGAATTATATAATCTTAACACTTATTTTCTTATCTGTATGATTAGAAAATCTAACCTCCAAACAATATATATCTCCAAGCTCCTTATTGATTTCATCACACATATGACACTGAATTATCTTGACAAAATTACAATTTAAACAGAATTATAAATCTGTTGACTGTCATTGCTCTTTGAAGATATATAAAATCAGAAGTTCAAAAATGAAATGGATGTTCACATAATCACGTCCTTTAAAAAAAAAAAAAAAACAGAGCATTGAACATGGCTTTTCACAGGTATACCTAATCACTCTCTCATAACCAAACAATCCATCATATTATTCTCGACTACTTGTATGGTCTTGCTGATGTGGAGCGGTTATCATTACAGTTACTATATAATATGACAAGACTTAAAAGATAAACCATGTGCTTGCAGGCATAATTACTTCTCAGAACAGCATTACAAGCCTGTACAATATGTGACAACAGATATGTGATTTGTGGACAGCAGATATGCTTTTCATCTCACTAAAAATCTCAAATTCAAAGTAATGAAATTATGGGACAGCAGATACCGATTGTGGACAGCAGATATGCTTTTTATCTCAACTAAAAAAATCTCAACTTCAAAGTAATGAAATTATGAGACAGCAGATATGTTCCAAAGGACAGCAAAAATGCAGTGCAGAATATTCAATTATGTGCTCTACTCCCCCCAAAGTCTTAACAGTTAAGTACATAGCTAATGGGGTTGCGGCCATGCCTTTGTCAAACAAAAATCTCACCAGTGAAATACATAGGCCTATATGACAGCAGCCATGCTATAATTGTGAAGGTTTGTAACTGTGAAATGTTCGGGCATTTAAAACAACAATTGCTACAATTTCATCACTTTAGAGTATGGCAAGAATTAACTTTCTCATTACAATTTTACGACCAAATCATGAAACAACCGATGTGCATGGCCACAAAATAATCAGGTTATGCAATCACTATAACATGATTAAACTGATATCATTCTTTATCGGAGGTAAAGAAGAGCTGCATGAAACATAACCCGATTGGATTACAGTATATAACCAGAAATCTTAGCAGGCTATGGAAAGAATAAAGATACTTGTTAATAAAATCCAGAGTTCTGGGTTGAAAACATGAATTAGATTCTTATAAGAAATAATATCATTACAGCCTTTTAAAAAAAAAACACCCCAACTCAACCTGTCTTATGTAATCTCAAGAATCATCCAGTGATCCTTCATCATTTCTAAAAGTGATTCTCACAAAATATATTTGGAAGTAATAGAAATATCCCCAAATTCAAGAGCCAATATTGAAAGAAAACGAGGGAGAGATGTAAACTTGTCCAAACATGACTGAACTGATGTCATTTCACTCCCAATATCAGAAAAGCTAGAATTGGAAAAGGGGTAAGACATGGTAGTGGCTAGACTTGATGTCTTCCTTCTAGGTCACTTTAAGAAGAATAATTGTGTAAACTATCTTGCAGAATTTTTAAGATACATGTATCCTATTTGTAGCTTGTTCTACTACAAAAGGGAACAAAGGGATAACAAGACAGATACATACAACTACCATAACATGAGTTCGTTAGCCCACTATTATATTAAAATGAATAATCCACAAGAGATAAGTTTAGCTCTGAAATGAAAAATAACATCACAGCAAATACCAGTGATAAGAACTAATATTCCTAACCATAAGAGAAACAGAATCTATATTATATATCATGGCAGCCAATACAGATGGTAGGAAATAATAGTCCAAGCTACAGAAGAAACAAACCCTCTCTTATGCAGTAATAACCTATACCAACAATACACAATATATCTTTCCACCTTAGCTTTGAAATTGAATCATAGGGATGGCGTCTATACATTGATAATGCACATAAAATTTATTAAGAGAGCATTACTAATTCATGATAAAACAACCATTGTAGTATGACTTGAAATCAGATTATGTAGTAATCATGAACAAGCAAGAAATATTCACACCAGATCTGAACCATCGCATATTAAGAAAGAGAAAAACATAAAAATAAATAAATAAATAAAAGTTTACCTGATTATGATTATGGCCAAGATTACCAATATAGCTCTTTATATCGATTGAATGATGTGAAAACCCTTCAAATTTCAAAAAAATCTACCACAGATCTTCACAGCTTCAATCAAATGGCTCCTCTAAGAAAATGATCAGAACCCAACGGATCTGACCGGAGAAGACGATCGGGGAGAAAAAGAAAAGCAAGATCTCTCTCTTTTTCTCTTAGATACAATTCCTTTCTCAGATCTAATTCTTCTCACATCAGATCTCTTCTTCTATTTTAAAAACCTCGATCAATTGGATCAACGGTTGAAAACTCAGATCTGAGCCATGAATTTACAGATCCTGAAATTTTAAAAGCAAATAATAGATCAGGTGACAAGATGTTGAGATTGGGGATTAAAAACCTTCATAGGAACGAGGAAGCTCAAATCTAAGGCCTTGTAGCTTTGGATCTAAGGTTTTTTTAAACTCAAAATTTATGGATCAAGGTTAAAAGCTCGAATCCATGACTTAGAGCTAGCTAGGAGGAAGATGAAGGAGAAATCACAACCTTGCAGCAAAATTCGAAAAGAAAAAGAGAGAAAATGTCGATCGGAACTATAATTCTGGCCGATAGATCTGCCGGAGAAGATCAGAGATCTTACCGGAAAAATGAAAAGAGAAGTAAGGGTTTAGATTCGGGGAAAAGATAGAGAAAATCTAAGATCCAAAGCTCAAAAGCTTGCACAAAGATCAACGAAACAAAGAGAAGAAAAGATAAAACGAAAACTGACCGGAAAATGATCGGATCTTAGCTCAGATCTGATCGGAGAAGAAAAACCCCTTTTCTACTCTCCCTCTCCGATTTCTGTTTTTCAGCGAGAATGAACAGTCCCCTACCTTCTGTTTGATTTTTTTTTATATATTAAAATAACTGTGCTGATATTCGCACCCTCACTTGATAAGGCGCGCAAATCTGGATGAATCGCGCCCGCCATTTTTGTCTTATTTGGCCTGGGCGCAACCATCACAGGATAATTCGCTCCCCTTTTCAAATGGATATCCCCCTCTGCAGATAACTCACCCCCCTTTGGATTTGTACTACGCACCCTCTCTCGGCTCGTCCTATTTGACAAATTGAGTTGGATTTTGATGAAATTTGGCGAGGACCCTGGTGAGACCCGAAGCTACTTCAAGGTTCAATTTGGGACCCCAACTCACCGATTTGACGAGGCTTTGTACAAACAACTCGAACCCGGGTCCGGTCAAAATGGGGTGTCTACAGTCTCTGATTTGGCCCGGAAAGAAAGGTAAATCAAATGTACTAGAAAGGTGTCCTCAGAAAGGCTTCGTTCAGAAAATGGTGTGATCCCTTTGAAGAAGGAGTTGGTGTAAGGCTTTGAGATTCGCCCTTTGAAGAATCTTATTAGTTAGTGAAGAACCCCAAGGAGGAAAACTTGGAAAAGTGGAGTAGGCCAAGTTGTGACCGAACCATTATAAATCTTGTGCCGCCTTGTGTATGCTTTCTTCTTCTCCTTCTCATTTGTACATTGTGGTGATTGGTAATCTCTAACCCAACTTGTATCTATGTTTTAAGCAAACAAGGGTTAGTGAATACATGCTTAAAGTAACATCTAAACCCTATCTCTTAATATCTTTATTGATTGATCAAGGGATAAACATGTTAAGGCTTAGTTGGTAAATTGATTTTAGTAATCCAATTAATTAGGCCCCAAAATTTTAATTAGCCAATTCACCCTCCCCCCTCTTGGGTTGTCACCTTGTATTTCAAAAAGGTTCGCCGGCATCTCATTACAACTCCGGCCGTTATCATTTCCGTCACACTCTGTATGTGCTCACCCCATCACAGGAGGTCAGATCAGTGCTACGTACCCAGTTATCATTTCTATTCCCTCCTTATTCTGGTTTAATGCTTGTGTAAATGTTCTTATTACAATCTCTTCGTGGAATGTATGGTGTTTGGCCTATGGATCTGTTTTTCGTTCGATTTTCTTACCGGTGGTTTTGATCCTCGAACGATACTATCATAGTCAATCTTTAAACCTTGATTTTTTATTTTTCTAATACTCTATGTAGAAGGGAATCTAATTATACTTGAATGTCACAGATAAAATGGCCCAACAAATTCGCTCTCATTTGATTTCTAGGCTATGGATCCAAATGCATTAAGATTTAAGCCCACAACCAGACAACTGAGTTATGATGGCAATATTGTGATGATAAATTGGTTTGATAATGCTTCATAACTTTGTGGGTTTAATACATTTATTACTCTTTTTCATTGCCTTTGATCATTATCCATACGTTGATTGAAAATATCGACATTGTTCGGTTATTTCGTTTGGTTTGTCAGGCTTGTGATAAGTGGAGCTTGTGCTTATATTTGTGTCTGAATCATATTGTCTGTTTAAATTGTGTGTTTGAACTTCTACTCGTCTTCCTTCTATAGAAGAGAAATATTTTACCAAGAATAGGAGCCATACTGAATTTGTTCGTCATATATTGGATTTGATATCATTGTTACTCAGATTCTGATGATAGCATTTAATTTTTTCTTATGAGATTTGGAGTGTATACAAACCAATCGAGACTTCCTGATTATGTATGTTTGGGTCTATGATCTATTGAATATCCCCACGTAACATGTGTAGGCTCAAGGTGTTTTAAACTTCTACAAAGTGACTGAAATTTCTTTCATAGTTGTGTAGAGCATGTGATTCAAGATTATTTCTTTGTGAAGTGTAAGAATTTGGACCATTTGTGCATTGGTAAGATAATGCTGATGATATATCTTGCTGTTTGAAATTAGTAGGGGGTTTTTTACAAAGATGGTTATGGCCATCTATTTCTATGTACCCGAGTATATGACCTGAAGATTATGTTTCATAACTGGAATGATTTTAACCTCCAGTTTTATGGTTGTTTACCTCCTTTGTCCTAAAAGTTAAGGTGTGGATATCTTTGTTAAACATGACCCATCTCTTAAATCTGCTCTTGTCTTGGTGGCTGGATTATGTGCTTATCAAGGGATAATCCAGAGTTCTTTTCTATCTCCAGTTTTAAAATGTTGTTAGATCGAAGCACAAATTTCTGTAAAACCCTTTCCTTCTTTCCCTTCTCGGGATCTCTATAGGGTTCAGGGTTTCCTTGGTTTTCTAGCTTTCCTTTGATTTTGGATTTCTGTTTGGGTTCTGGCTATGACAGAATGCTTCTTCAGCCAATCTCTTTCCTTTCTGCCTTAGATTTTTCGCAGGTTAAGGGATTTCTTCCTCTTTATAGACCTTCATAGAGTTTAGGATTCTGTCCTACCATCATAGAGTTTAGGAGTCCGTCTTACCATCATAGAGTTTAGGAGTCTGTCCAACCTTATAGTGTTATAGGATTCCGTCCTACCTTCATAGAGTTATAGGATTCCGTCTCATCTACATGACGTCATAGGAGCCTGTCCTACCGTCGTAGAGTCATAGGAGTCTGTCCTACCTTCATAGAGTCCTAGGATTCTGTCCTACCTTCATTAGTCTAGAGGTCTGTCCTTTTGAGTAAAAAAACTCTTTTTTAAGCAAAAATAACAAAAACATTTTTCGAAAAGTCTGTTTCCAAACTACGTTGGCTTGATCCTCTTGCATGAGGTACGTAAGCAGCTTGGGATTTTTGTCCCAAGTTCAGTCAAAACTTTCAAATAAAACTTTTCAAACCTTTCAAAAACCTTGAAAAATAAAAATCTTTTCAGTAAGCCTTGTTTTCAAAAAGATCTTCCTCTAGAATTAAGAGTTTGTCCTATATGTTTAGAGTTTTAGAGTTTGGAGTCTATCCTAGAGTTAGTAGAGTCCTAGAGTTAGGAGCCCTTGTGCTGTCAGTTTGACTATATAGCTTAGCGCATAGTCGGTTGATGGCTAGACTGGGATTCACTTAGTTAGCCCATTGTTTCCCAATGATACAGCCTAATTGCATATAGGATGTAAGGACCACCTGCATTAGTTTAAGGATAACTTGCATTTAGTTAGGACATATAGGGAGTCCTAAAATGCACAATCAACTTCAACTTAACTAATCGCATTCAAGAAGCTTTAATCACCAGTAAAGTCAAGTCTTTAGGATGGTCAAGTCTACTTTAGTGGTCTAGGCACAAATAGGCATCGTAGTTTAGAATAGGCCACATAACTACGTAAACCTTGATTCAAGAAAGGGGCTTGGATACGTAGGCAGCTTGGATGGCTGGTCATCTAAGTTCAGGGGATACTGTTGCATTTTTTTTATTTGTTTAGAGTTTTAGAAATTTGTCATAATGTTTGTCACTGTTTATTGCGTAGATATATGATAGTGTGTTTTCTTATCTGTCTTGATTGCTTATTCCTTAGATATATATTTAACACAGTCTCACCTGTTTACACACTTAGCTGTAGTGTTAAATTGTTTTCTTTATTATTTATTTACATGCTTTGCTGTAGCATTTTTATTTCTTTATTACTTTACTTGTTTACTCGCATGCCTAGCTGTAACGTTATTTACTTGCTTATTTCTTGATTATCATGCTTAGTTGTAGCTCTTTTACTGCTTTCCTGCTATTCTAGTTTATCATATATGCTCCTTATCATTACTATTACCTGCTTAGATGTAGATGCGCATGTGTATGTTTATCGTTTTCTTAGATGTGATGAGTTAGGACTAGATGTGAAGTGTGGAGATCGGTAGCAAGGTTATCTAATATTCGATAAGCAATAGTTTTCTACCCTTCTTTGAGAGACGAAAGATTCTAATGTTTAATCCAATGTCAGATGACACTGATATCAACTCTCATTAGGACTTGGATCTTTTCTTTTCTTTTGCCCATCCCTGGGTCACGCATGCTTAGTAGCGTCTTCTCGGAGATGTTTGTTCCCATTTCACATGATTTTCACCCAAAATTCTTCGAAAGTTAATAATAAATGGCATAAGAAACCGAGTGCGCTCGGGCGAATGGGGTGCCTAATATCTTCATCGTTTGTAATCAGACACGGACCCAATTATCTCTGGATTTATCCATTGCACATAGTAGATTTTTGGTTCCATGGCCGTATTCCATGGATGGTGACTCTTTCATATTTTAGGTACGTCTTTATTCCGGGCTAGTCTTCGAATCAAGAGGTATCGTATATATCGCCACTCAAGCTGTGAGGGCACCATTTTGAGAGAGGCCCCTTCGGGTTCAGCTTCGAGAACGCGGGTCCACAGGCTAGCAACTATGCTGGGGATCTCTTGAGATTATGCCTAACTCTGATAAAAATGCCATTTTAATTAATTTTGAAGAAGTTTTGGGTAAAAAATTATTTCAAATGTGAACTTTATCGTTAGAAAACCAGGGGCACCAAATAGGTGCGTAATAAAACAAGGGCTCATACACCACTCTAATCCCTACATATATTATCCTGTTTTGTAGTTACTTTTCTGCTATGGTTTGTTCTGGATGGATATCAGATGACCTATTGGGGGTACTATGAGCAAGAGCCGTGAGGATTATACCCACCTTCTAGAGCATCACCGCACCAGTAATACACTCAACACTTGGACACTTTGTGTGTCAAACAGGCCTAGTTCGTATACTAGGCGATAGTCACGGTATACAAGTAACTATGCATCAGGCCAGGTGGACCTCATCCTTACCCCTCTCTATATTGCATGTGTCCTTTGTTTGCATATAGGGACAAACATGTGTTGCTTACACATGTGGAGCCTTGTCATATCTATAGGCTAGGGTAGTTTACCTCATATGGCTACAAATGCGGTTTTAGTACTCTCACCAGTCTGTCATGAGTCAAGACCATCTTGACTCCGCTAGATTAGGGTTGGTGCCCCTAGTTAGGATGTATATATATAAATATATGTATACATATTATTTACTAGATGAGGGCTTACTTCTTAGTTAGGTTTCTCTTCATAATCTAATCAATTATTCCTATCTATACCTTTTGTGGATTATCATCAGATTCTTGGCTCTTTTAGCCATGATTTATCTACCAGGGGCGAGATCCTTGGATTGATCATGATCATATCGTGTTCCACATGTCGATTGCGAGTCTATCTTGCCACTATCACTGCCAGAGTGTGTGTTATTGCTGAGAGCAGTGTTTCATGTTGACCTTGTCAGCGTACTCTCTATACTTAGTTGTTTAGACCCCTTTGTACAGCCATCTTGCTGCTGATTTTTTTTCAAAACCCTTCAGAGTGATCATTATCCTTTAAGCTTTGTCGACGAACCATGTGCTTACTATACCACATCCCCTTGCATAGCTGTTATGCTGCCGGATTTTCTCCAAGTACCTTGAGCGTGATATCACTATCTTTTTAGGCTTGTTGCCAAACCATGTGCCTATCTTACCACATCTCCTTGTACAGTCGTTGTGCTGCCGGATTTTACCCAGAATATATTGAGTCTGACCTCTATTCTTTAGGGTTATTGATAAACCATGAGTTTACCTTACCACAATCCTTTTGTAGGGCCGTTATGCTGCCAAATTTTATTGAAACCTTCTAAGTGTGGCCCTTATCCTTTAGTGTTATTGACAAATCATGAGTTTACCATGCCAAGATCGTTTGGTAAGGCTGTCATGCTGTCAGATTTTTATCTGAAACACCTTGAGTGTGATGGCTATTCTTTTAGGTTTGATAGGTCGTCATGACCCCTTCTTATAACTGTTATGATGCCGAATTTTATCTAAGGGAAGGATGTGTTTGTACTACCTTTTGTTTCAACTTGCACACTACAGTGCCATGTGATTACTTCTTATTGAGCCTAGTGTTTGTGATGTCCATGATAGTAGTCTTATCTGGTTGCTCAATCATAGCTCTCAAAAGAATCACCTTTTCAAAATCCACTTGGCCTCATCCATCTTCAAGGCTTAACTGCAATTCTGCTTCACCCATTTCACCTCTCACCTTGCCTAGATGGTTGAGTCTACTGAGAGTCTCGTCCTGGCAGAAATGAGAGAGATGATGATGAAATCAAGGACCTGATAGACGGTGATCCCCTCGTTCTTCTCGAACTCAAATGCTTCTGAAAACCCTGCACCTAACCATGTTGCATCTCTTTCACCCACCATAGGAACCATTCCACCCATTCAACCCTTCATAGATCTTACCACTTTTACCTGTACCACCCCGGGGCTAGGAAGTGAATTGAAAAGGACAAGGAAAAATGTTAGAGCTTGAACTCTTTGAAAACATAATGCCAGAGAAAATCCTACCAATGTCAATGGATCAGCTTGAGCCAAGTTGACAAGACATTATATGGCCGTCCCTTCTGTGATTCTAACTCCAGGGTCGAGGGTCGATCTCTCCGGCCATTATCATCATTAAGTCCATGAACTTTCAGCGCTAGTCAATTGCCTCCAAAAAGTGTCACATCTTTGAAATTTGTTCTTTGTTGTTTGCATACCAACTCCTTTGTCAAAGTTGATAGGTCTAATCATGTCAGTGTCAAGTCTAAGTATGGTGAGTCTGCTTGTCTTTCTTATTGTGAGTTAGTTTCCATCCTTCTGTCGAGTTTGATGTAAAGCCCATTGTCGCGTGTCGAACATCACTAATGTACATAAACTCTTCAGTATGAACATGTGTTTTTAGTGTCCAATTTCCCTATATGTTCACTCTTGGATTTAATGTCAATAAACAAATTAAAACACCCTCACCCTCCTCGGACGAGGATGCCAATGAAACTCCCCTCGAGATCTGAAAGATGGTCAAACGAGAGGAAGAGCGTCGAGCAAAGCCACTTGAAGATGAAATCAAAATTGTGGACAGTGGTATCGAAATCCGAGACTCGAGAATTGTGGACAGTGGTATCGAAATCCGAGACTCGAGAAATATGGATTGGCAAAACTTTATCTCCCGAAGAGCGCGAAGAATCGATAAACCTATTTAGAGGGTTTGAAGAAGTCTTGTTGCGTCCTACATGGATAAACCGGGATCGTGCCCTTGCAATGTTCAATATAAGTCTCCCTCAGCTTTTGACATCAGGTCGAGGAAGCAAAAATTTCAGAGGAGCATCAAACACCAAGTAAAGATAATGAAAAGATTGAGAGAAGACTCTCGGACAACAAAGTCACAATCTTAGAACATGAACCCCAAAAGAATACTTGGGCCAAACATTCTGATGGAATTTCAAGTTAGAGCATTCAAGGAGTAGGGGCCTTCCCGACATCCAAGCAAAAAAAAGAGAGAAGGGAAAAAAGAAAAAGAATGAAAAAAAGAAGATAAAATTCAGAACAAAAAAGGAGAAGGGAACGTGCCCCTTCGTCAACTTCTTAGAAATATCGGAATCCCAAGAAGTGGAGTCTATTTTAAATCGTCTTCAGCATATAGAGAAGAGCCTGAGTCTTAGAATACCGAGCATCAGTTCAAGATCTCATTGACAAAGTCAGAATTCAATCAGTCAAGCTTGCGCAGTACGAATGAAGTCTTGCCGGGACATGCCGCCAGACTCCTCGAAGAAAAAAAAAGAAAGAGAAAAGGATTCAAAGTTGTTGAACCTCAATCATTTGAGAAAATCTCACGCCAGAACACCAGAAGGCCATCCTTGGCCGTTTGAACCTTCAAAATAAAAAATCCCAAGTTTAAAAATCCTCTTGCGAACTTTTTGAGCCTAAACAAAATCAGAATTTCTTTCAGACACCCACAAACCAGGGGCATTTCTTTTATCCGAACTATGTTGGACCTTATCCCTTTCTACAGGGAACGTAGGCAACCTGGCTTGCCAGGCTCGATCAACCTTTGGAATAAAAGCCCAATTATTCCTTTTCAATCTTTTGAGCTAAAAAGCTAAACCATTCTTTGCCAAACCCCAAAGTAAACTACGCGGACCTGATCCTCCATTTTTGGGGTACGTAGGCAATCTGGCTAGACTAGATCCGGTCGAAATTCTAAGAACCAAAGAAATATCCAACCCTATCGAACCGAAGCCCACCTAGAAAGTCATTCTGGTGAACAACCATAGGTTTGATGCAAAAAAAAGAGAGATATAAGGCGGTCTAGGCAAAAGTTAGGGTCATTAACCCGCTAAGTTGGCAACCAAAGGGTCATCTTAGGCAAAAGTCATGGTATCAAGCCTGCTGAACTGAAACCCCAAAACGGTGATCCAGGCCATAGATAGGGCAAGTGGTCCGCGGAATTGAAAACCTGGAAAGGCAATCTGGTTAATGGCAATGACTTCTGGCAAGGAGCGAATCATGGAGATGGAGAAACAATCTTCAATCACAGCAAAATCTCAGAGTCCGAGTAGTGCCAGCAAGCTTACTTTAACACTCCTCTAAACTAGGGGCATCGAAACCGAGCAATTCAAATGGCGTAATAGCAATGACAGAAATACCGATGGAGGAAATTAGTATCTCTTGACATGGTCCTCAAAATACCCTAAGAGTGGCTAAGCCATACCCTTGAAAAATAACACATCAGATCCAAGAGTGAGTAGAAAGTGAGTCGAGTGCCTTGAACAATAAGAACCTTCTTTGATTCAGTCCTTAAAAATCTATTCCTCTTTCATATCCGTGTTCCCTTTTTCTTGCAAAGTCTAAATTTTCTAGTGGCGAAAGAATGGGAGCGTGTCCTAAATAAAATAAAAAATTCAGAGTAAATCCTGGTTTAGGTATCAGAAGGGGCAAGAGACATCCTATTCAAACCTACCAGAGACCATAAGCCTCCAGAAGTGAGCAATGCAAGAAAGGGACTCTCAGATTCAGCCATCATGGTGATTGTCCTACTATCTCCGTACAAAAAAAAAACATGTGCAACCTCAAGCCTTCACAGAATGAAACATCGTTTCCTCAACTATCATTGTCCCGCCTCCTTAAGACTCTTGTCATAGAAGCACAATACACTAGGGGCATCTTTTATGACTTGCGTCATAAAAGATATCAGACATAAAAAGGCAATCAGTGCCAATGTCTCCAGCAAATTAAGATAAGAGGGCTACGAGCACATCCCAAGCCAAACCTCCAAAATTCTCTAGCTAAGTCCGCTCTCCAAAAGAGTCAATTCTCCAAGAAAATCAGTCTCCCCAGCGGGTGTTTAGAATATGATCCCGCAGCCTTCAAACCCCAGCAGAATTCAGTTCTCTCAGCAAAAAGGGTCATTACCCAAAATCTCAGCAAGTCATTTGTGTCCGGTCCTCAACAGAGATCACGCACTACTAAAACTCTCGGCAAGAGAAAATCAATCCTGTAGTGGAATCGATATAAATCTCGGCTTCTTGAATCAAAATTGTTCCTTCTTGAGTTTTGTCTTCTTGATTAGTTTAGTGAGAGACTGTCTCACAAATTTAAATAGTTGTGTGATGAGAAATTGTCTTATCATTACAATTTATTGTATGGTGGGAAACTGTCTTACAAATTTAAATAGTTGTGTGATGAGAAGTTGTCTTATCATTGTAATTTATGGTGTGGTGAGAAACTGTCACAAATTTAAGTGGTTGTGTGATGGGAAACTGTCTTATCATTGCAATTTATGGTATGGAGAGAAACTGTCTCACAAATTTAAATGGTTGTGTGATGAGAAACTGTCTTGGCATTGCTATTTATGGTATGGTGAGAAATTGTCTCACAAATTTAAGTGGTTGTGTGATGAGAAACCTTCTTATCATTACAATTTATGCTTCGTGAGAGACCATCTCACAAATTTAAGTGGTTGTGTAACGAGAAACTGTCATGTCATTATAACTTATGCTTGGTGAGAGGCTGTCTCACCAATTTAAGTGATTGTGTGATGAGAGATTGTCTCATCATTACAATTTATGGTGTGGTGAGAGACTATCGCACAAATTTAAGAGGTGGTGTGGTGAGAGATTGTCTCACAAAAGTGTCTGTTGAGAGTCTCTCTCATTATTACATTTTATTGGTTTAGTGAGAGACTGTCTCACAAAAGTGTTTGATGAGAGTCTATCTCATTATTACATTTTATTGGCGGGGTGAGAGATTGTCTCACAAAAGTGTCTGATGACAGTCTGTCTCATTATTACATTTTATGGCTTAGTGAGAGACTGTCTCACAAAAGTGTCTGATGAGAATTTGTCTCATTATTATATTTTATGGCTTGGTGAGAAACTGTCTCACAAAAGTTGCTGATAAGAGTCTGTCTCATTATTACATTTTATGGCTTGGTTAGAAGCAGTCTCACAAAAATATGATGAGGGTCTATCTCATTATTGCGTTGTATGGTTTAGTGAGAATTTGTCTCACAAATTCATTTTGGCTTATGATGAGAGTCTGGCTCATTATCACATTATATGGTTTGGTGAGAGTCTGTCTCACAAATTTGTTTTGGCATATGATGAGGATCTGTCTCATTATTGAATTATATGGTTTGGTGAGAGTCTGTCTCACAAATTCATTTTGGCATGTAATGAGAGTCTGTCTCATTATTACATTATATGGTTTGGTGCGAGTCTGTCTCACAAATTCATTTTGGCATATGATGAGAGTCTGTCTCATTATTGCATTGTGTGGTCTGGTGAGAGTCTGTCTCACAAATTCATTTGGCATATGAACAGAGTCTGTCTCATTATTGTATTGTGTGGTTTAGGTTGAGAGTCTGTCTCACAGATTCATTTTGGCGTGTGATAAGAGTATGTCTTATCATTACATCGTATGGTTCAGTGAGAGTCTGTCTCACAAATTCATTTTGGCATGATAAGAGTCTGTCTCATTATTGTATTGATTGGTTTGGCGAGAGTTTCTCTCACAAATTCATTTTGACATATGATGAGAGTTTGTGTCAGAAATTCATTTTGGCATATGATGAGAGTCTGTCTCATTTTTGCATTGTATGCTCTAATAAGAGTCTGTCTCACAAATTTATTTCGGCATGTGATGAGAGTCTGTCTCATTATTGCATTATATGGTTTAGTGAGAGTCTGTCTCACAAATTTATTTTGGTATGTGATGAGAGTATGTGTCATTATTGCATTGTGTGGTTTGGGTGAGGGTCTGTCTCACAAAGTCATTTCGGCATGTGATGAGAGTCTGTCTCGTTATTGCGTTTTGTTGTGAGAGATTGTCTCACTATTGTGTTTTGTTGTGAGAGTCTGTCTGACTATCGTTTTGTCGAGAGAGGCTATCTCGCTTTTGCTTCGTGATGTGAGAGATTGTCTCACTATTTTATGCTGTTGGGTTGTGAGAGATTGTCTCACCAGTTTGCCTTGCCCTGATGTGAGAGACTGTCTCACCATTTTGTCTTGTTGGGTTGTGAAAGACTGTTTCACTTTTATTTTCTGACATGAGAGACTGTCTCACCATTTCCTTTTGCTATGTTGTGAGAGTCTATCTCACCATCTTGTTTGGTTTGTTGTGAGAGACTGTCTCACCTTTTTATGTTGTTTTGTGGTGTGAGAGACAGTCTTTCTATTTTGATTGGTTGTGCTATGAGATAGTGTCTCACCATTTTGTTATGTTGTGTTGTAAAAATAAATAAAAAAACTGTTTCACCATCTTAGTTTTCTTTACGAGAATCTGTCTTGTTAATTCATCTCTTTATTCTTTTTCTATTACTCCGACGAGAATCTTTCTTGTCAATTCATCTTGTTATTCCTTTTCGATTACTCCGACGAGAATCTGTCTCACCAGTTCTTCTTATTTCTCTCTTACATCCCTTTTGTTTGAAATCTTGGGCCAGTCAAAATGTGTTGTCTGTTCAGCTTTGGTATTCGTGCAACAAGCACACTCTGCCAAAGAGGGGCATCTCTAGACACCCCATTTTGACCGGTCCCTAAAATCCCCAAAGTAGAGTCGAAGTCTCGAAGTTG
Organism: Tasmannia lanceolata; assembly: GCF_043159265.1. Classification (NCBI taxonomy): domain Eukaryota; kingdom Viridiplantae; phylum Streptophyta; class Magnoliopsida; order Canellales; family Winteraceae; genus Tasmannia; species Tasmannia lanceolata. The sequence goes on along the minus strand of NW_027518679.1, from coordinate 13,258,642 downwards.
AAGAAATTTCCGAGGAGTTAGGCCCAAATGCGAGAAAAATCCGAAGTGTTGTCGACCTGTGGTGCTCGTTGACAAGTGTAAAGTTCCTAAAGGATGGTTAATGTTTCAAGGAGGGTGTCTGCAAAATTTCAAGTGAAATGGACGAAAAATGGCAGAAAAGACATGTCAAATTTGGGCAATTATCAAATACGTGGTGCTGATATCGATTCCCTAATGTAAAACACGTGACCAGTTGAATAGTGTCATTATTAGAACCTGGGTGTGCTGACGTCAGCCTCTTTTCAGTATAAAAGACGAGGAAGTTGGTGCAATAATTGAAAATGAGGTCATAATTATCAAAGCGTGGTTATGCAAATAACATTTCCTTTTTACAACAGGGGGTGAATGGTCTGAATGGGGGGTGTGGACCCCGATCTGAGAAGGCGGCGAGGAACGAATCCCCTTCGGTCCTTTAGATCTCCACATGTGAAGGAGAGCTCTACCAAGGAACTCTCGAAACAGTGCCCTCACAACATAGCATGAGTGGCGATATATGAGATACCTCTTGTTCCAAAGACAAAAGCCTCGAAACCAAGACGTACCTACAAAATGAATAAGACTCGCCATCCATGGATAGATCATGGAACCAGAAATATACTCTGTTTGCAATGGATCACCAGAAACAATTGGGTATGTGCCTGATTACGAGTTGGGAAGGTGTTAGCCACCATACTCGCCCTAGCTCACTTGATCTCTTATGCTATTTTTATTATTAACTTTGAAGAATTTTGGGCGCAAATTATGTGCAATGGGAATGAACATCCCCGAGAGAACGTCTACCTAAACATGCATGACCCGAGGGTAAAAGAAAAATGAAACAAACAAGCCCTAAAGAGAATTGATATCAGTGTCATCTGACATTGGATTGAACACTAGAATCCGCCGTCTCTATTAGAGGCGGAGAAAACTAGAGTTTATCCAATACCAAATAACCTTGCTATCTATCTTCATACCTCCCATCTAATCCTAACTCATCACATCTAAGAAAGCGGTAAACATACACATGCACAGCTATAGCTAAGTAGGTAAAGGAAGATATAATGAGTAGATATGATGAAATAAGATAAGCAAGGAAAGCAGTAAAGAACTATAGCTAAGCAGATAAATGAGATAATAAACAAGTAAATACTACAGCTAAACATGTGAATAAACAAGTAAACTATAACTAAACATGCGATAAAGCTATAAAGACAAGCAATGCTACTACTAAACATGTAAAGTTGTTCGATAAATAAAGGTAATAAAAAAAAATATTCTAGCATGTACCTATGCAATAAACAAAGACGAGTACTAGACCCCAGACTCCTAAAACACAAACAAATACAAAATAAAAAATGTGCAACAGTATCCCCTGAACTTAGATGACCAGCCATCAAAGCTGCCTACGTATCCAAGCTCCTTTTTGGGATCAAGGTTTACGTAGTTCTCTTGCCTATTCTAAGTTATAATTCCTATTTGTGCCTAGACCACTAAACTAGATTTGACCTAAAGCACCGGACTGGTTTTTAAAGCTTCTTGAATGCTATTATTTACGTTGAAATGAATTGTAGATTTTAGGACTCTCTATATGCCCTAACTAAATGCAAATTTTAGTCCTCAACTAATGCAGGTGTGTCCTACATCCTATGTGCAACTAGGCTGTATACTAGGAAAACAAGTAAGCTCACTAACTCTAGAACAAACCCCTAACTCTAAGACAAACACAAACAAAACACTTGACACATTTTGGACAAGCCCCTAACTATAGAGGAAGATCTTTTCAAAAACAGTTGAAACTATTTGTTCAAAAGGTTTAAAATGATTTCTTTTTAAAGGTTTGACTGGACTTGGGATGAAGATCCCAAGCTGCCTACGTACCACGTGGAAGATGATCAAGCCAATGTAGTTCGAAAACAAACTTTTCTAATACAATCCTAAAATTTTAACTTTCCAAAGGTAAGACTCTAATAAGACTAAAGAAGTCTCTAAGAGAAAGAGAGTGTCAACAACAGTAAAGGACGAACTCATATCTAAAGAATAAACTACTAAACTAAAGAACACACTAATAGTCTAAAAGATAGACTCCTAAACAACCAGCTCCAAAGAGGGGCAAATAAGTCAAAGACTCTCATAACGCTACCAAAATGGGGGCAAATGAGTTAAAGACTCTCTCACAACTCTATAATGGAGAGTGCTATTAAACTAAAACATGTAAAAGGGGTGCTAATAAGACAAATAATGTCTTCTATATACTGAAGAAATAAACAAGGGTGATAGCGTGACTGAGCAAGTCTCCTAGACACGGAGGTGGGCTCTAAGTATCCCTATTATCACCCTTGCAATGATAAATAGGGACGAGACAACTAATAGACCAAGTTGGTCTTCTAACTTAATAGAGGTGCAACTTTGTGAGACTTGAGGTAGTCTCCTAGTGTAACTAACTAACGAGACCACAATGGTTTCCTAAATGGAGGCTCTAGATGACTCCTTCATCGCCCTAGCAATGGATAGAGAGAATTACCATCTAAGGGTATCTAAAAGACTATGCAAGTCTACTAAAGAAAAGAAAAGGAGGGGACTATAAGGACTTGGCAAGTTCCCTAAAAAATGGGCTTGGGATGATTCATTCATTGCCCCTGCAATGGTAGAGGGAAAAAACATCGAAGGGTATATGCCTGAATGACTGAACAAGTCTCATAAGGGTAAAGTGGAAGAAAAGAATTATTAATAGTCTATTCTTTATCCTTGCCCAATCATGAATTTTAACTAAAAGATATTAGATTCCAAAGTTTTGTCATTCTTCCATACCCGACAAAAGCCTGAATCAAAACCTTCGGATCTTGATACGAATCACCAAGTCTCCAATAATGAGGCTAGTTATGATCAAATCCCTCAAATTTTAGTGGATTTGAGGAATTAAAAGAGGTTTGTCTTAGATTTAACAAGAACTAATTATCACTGGGCTAAATTCAAGGTTTGGATGTTTAAGTCTCATATTTTAATGAAGAAAGTTGTTCAAATTTGAAGTTTTGTTGAAGTTAGGGTTTTGTTGCTGAAACTAGGATTAATGAAACAAAATAAAAGGATAAAGGTGTTAAAGCTTTCAGAGAAGAAAAGAGAGCAATTTGAGGAAGATAAGACAGCTGGAATTTGGCTGGATTCCGACCGGATCTTGCCGAAGAAAAGGAGGGGGTTGATAGAACCCTAAAATCTTAGCTCTCTTTTTCCCTCTCTCTCTCTCCCTCTTTGATCGATTTTTCTGATTTTTTCCTAAAATGAGAGCCCCTAATTTTGATCATCTCTTTGCCTTTTATAGGTAGATGATAAATTTACATCCCATATAAGTTTCCAAGACAACCCTTTGAGTGTATTTTATAAGATTCCTTCATTTGAATTAGGCCTTGTTTCATTGCTCACTGCATTAATAATGACACACCCTGGCTGGATATTTCACCTCCCTTCTGCATAACATGAAATTGCTATAATTACACAACTCTAGTCGTCTTATTAATCAATTTTTATCCGATTTTTCCAAAATTTTGTAGGGACCTTATGAATATACTAAACTATTCTATGGTGGTTCTAGGGACACTAATTCACTCATTTAAAAGGATTTTTATTCTAAATAAAGGTTTGGGGTTCAGTCAAAATGAGGTGTCTACAGATGCCCCTCTTTGGCAGAGTGCTTGTCACACGAATGGCAAAGCTGAAAAGACAACACATTTTGGCAAGCCCGAAAACTGAGTAAAATAATTTTTCAGATTTTTTAACTCTAAAATGGTATTCACAAGTGTAAACTGGTGAAATGAACTTTTTAACATGACTCAAAGTCTGCAAACATTAGGAATATAGCCTCTCACTGGCTCTTATCTTGACAATCATGACATCTCCATGAGATAGCCTCTCTCTAACCCTTTAACTTTTCAATCGATATCAATTAACGAGGACATTTATTAAAAACAAAACACACATTTTTTTTACTGTTATAATGAAAATTTACCAAAACAAGACAAACCAATCACTCAAAGGGTTTTTTTTTTTTTTTACTGTTGTATTAAAACTTTTACCAAAACAAGTGCAAACCAAACACTCAAAGAATTTTTTTATTGTTGTATTAAAACTATTAAAACTATTACCAAAACAAGTATAAACCAAACATTCAAAGAGTTTTTTTTTTACCCTTATATTAAAACTTTTACCAAAACAAGTACAAACCAAACACTCAAAGAGTTTTTTTTACCGTTATATTAAAACTTTTACCCAAAACAAGTACAAACCAAACACTCAGAGTTTTTTTTACCGTTGTAATAAAACTTTTATCAAAACAAGTACAAACCAAACACTGAAAGAGTTTTTTTTTACCGTTGTATTGATACTTTTACCAAAACAAGTACAAACTAAGGGTTTTTGTTTTTTTAGCGACAATTACACCAGAAATCACTCAGCTAATTATTGGAGTATTCAATATTTGACGAAACTCAAACATTCAATACTGGGGCGATAGCTATACAGACCATTGCTGAAAATCCTTCTGTACTAGCTATCCGGGTAACTCTGACTCCTCTTTTTCAATGTAGCGATTCACCCTAGATTTATATGGTCCTGCGAAAACCAGCTCCATATAAATTCAGATTCATATGGTCCTGCGAAAACCAGCTCCATATGAACCCTCGCAGATATATCTTACTCCTAATTCATTAGGTAGCAGTACATTGCGGAGCGATGATTAGACAAGTCACTACTTGGCATTTCGTTGCTAATCATCTGAGTTTTCAAATATTTGAGAAAACTCAAACATTCAATATCGGAGCGATAGCTATACAAATCATTGTTGAAAATCCATCTGGACTAGCTATCCGGGTAATCTTGACTCATCTCTTTCAAGGTAGCGGATCACCCCAGATTTATATGGTCCTGCGTATATCAGCTCCATATAAATCTATATTCATATGATTTTGCGAAAACCAGCTCCATATGAACTCTCGCAGATATGCCTGACTCTTAACTCATTAGGTAGCGACACATTCCGGATCGATGATTAGACAAGTCACTACTTGACATTTCATTGCTAATCATTTGAGTATACAAATATTTGAGAAAACTCAAACATTCAATACCGGGGTGATAGCTATACAGACCATTGCTGAATCCATTTGTACTAGCTATCCGGGATATTGACTCCTCTCTTTCAAGGCAGCGGATCACCCTAGATTTATATGATTTTGCGTAAACCAGCTCCATATAAATCTAGATTCATATGATTCTACAAAAACCATCTCCATATGAACTATCGCAGATATGCCTGACTCATAACTCATTAGGTAGCGGCACATTGCGAAGCGATGATTAGATAAGCCACTACTTGGCATTTCATTGTCTGTCATCGCAGGTGAAGGAAGAAAAGACCAGACTTATAAACTCAAAGCTCATTTTCACTGGTGATTTCTTTCTTCTTAATTCTCTCTCATCTAAAACCTTTTCAAATATTGAAGAAAAGACCAGACCGTGAAATACGGAATCTGGTAATTTCTTAATCCATTAAAACCATTTTTCAAAAATAATTGAAGAAAGGACTAGATCGTAAAACACGAAATCCGGTATTTTCTCTTTCCATTAAAATCTTTTTCAAAAATAATTGAAGAAAGGACTAGACCGTGAAACACGGAATCTGGTAATTTCTTACTTCATTAAAACCTCATTTTTTTTCCAAAAAGATGAAAGAAAGGACCAAACCATGAAACACGGAATCTAGTAATTTCTTCGTTTATTGAAAACTTCTCAAAACGATGGAAGGAAAACCCAGACCGTGAAACACGGAGCCGTCAATTTCTATCTTTATTAGAACTTTTTTTAAATGATGGAAGAAAAAGCCAGACTCCGAAGCACAGAGCTGTCAATTTCTATCATTATTAAAAACTTGTTAAAAATGATAGAAGAAAAGACCAGACTCCGAAGCACAGAGCCGTCAATTTCTATTCTTATTAAAAAAAAATTTTTAAAATGAGGGAAGAAAAGACCAGACTTCGAAGCACAGAGCCGTCAATTTCTATGCTTATTAAAAAAACTTTTCAAAATGATGAAAGAAAAGACCAGACTCTGAAGTACAGAGCCGTCAATTTCTATCCTTATTAAAATAACTTGTTAAAATAGTTGAAGAATTTACCATCTTTGATTGATTTCACTAATGGATTAGTCAGCTCTTGCCGAGAGTAACTAGGAGTGTGTGATATTTGCTGAAGACTAAAATCAAGTAACTCGATAGAATTTTCTGGTATTGATTCTTTCAATATGTGAAAAGCATTCTACTGAGGTTTGAAGATTTCAGCAGTGAATTCTAGACACCACTGGAGAATTGAAGTTTCTGAAACTTTGACTCCAAAAGAAACAATTTGATCAAGAAATTTAACTCAAAGAGTATGTTCAAGCCTCTCTGGTTTTTATTTGCTAATAATAGCTATCCCAGTTATCATTGTGTTTGATATCTTTTATGACGTAAGTCATAAAAGATTGCCCTATTATAATGTACTTCCATGACAAAAGTCTTAAGAAAGCAAAACAAGGATAAAAACCATTGATCTGATCATAATTTAAAAGACGAATAGATTAATTTAATTTAATTAGATAAAGAATCCTAACTAAGAGGAGAACCCTAATCTAATAATCAAATAATCTAGTAATAAACCACATAATGGATATATATGAATAATTGATTAGATTAGGATGAAAAACCTGACTAAGAAGTAAGCCTTAATCTAGTAAATAACATGTAGGATAGGGATCAATGATACATGGTATAAATGAGATACATAATCAAAGAATCAGAAAATAAACCATGGCCATGAAGCCACTAACCAGATCTAGATCTAAAATAATGGATGGGTATAATTGATTGAATTAGATAAGGGGATCTCACTAAAGAGGTAGGCCCTAATCTAATAATCAAATAATATAGATACATATACATATATATACCCTAACTAGGGGCACCAACCCTAGTCTACTTTAGCAGAGTCAAGAAGGTCATGACTCATGACTGACTAAAGAGTGTACTAAAATGTATTTGTAGCCACATGGTGAACTACCCTAGTCTATAGATAGGACAAGGCCCCCTAAGTCTAGGCTCCACATGTGTAAGTAACACATGTTCGTCCCTATAAGCAAATAAATGACAAATGCAATATATAGAGGGGGTAAGGCTGAGGTCCACCTGGTCGGGTGCATAGTTACTTGTACACTATGACTGTCGTCCAGTATACGAACTATGTCCGTTTTACACACGAAGTGTCTAAGTGTTGATTGTACTATTGGTGTGGTGATGCCTGAGTGAGAACGGATATAGTTCTCGTGGCTCCTGCTGATAGTACCCCGAATAGGTCATTTTGATATCCATCCAAACCATAGTAGAAAAGTAACCACAAAACATGTAATATATGAGGGGATGAGAGTGGTGTGTGAGCCCTTGTTTTATTTACGCACCTATTTGGTGCCCCTGGATTCTAACGATAAGGTTCCCATTTAAAATGTTTTTAGCCCAAAATTCTTCAAAATTAATTAAAATGGCATTTTTAACAGAGTTAGGCATATTTCAAAAGATACCAAGCAGAGTCGCCAGCCTGTGGACCCTGATCTGAGGAGGCGGCAAGGAACGGGTCCCCGTCGGTCTTTTGATCTCCACATGAAGGAAGGCTCTGCCAAGGAAGTCTCGAAATAAAGTGCCCTATGGCGAATGAGATGCCTTTTGATCCGGAGCCAAGGATCGAAACGAAGACGTACCTAAAATTAATAAAAGAGTCGTCATCCATGGATAGGCCATGGAACCAAAACAAATGTTCTGTTTGCGACGGATAACCAAAGAAGGAAGGGTCCATACCTGATTATGAGTTGGGAAGGTGTTAGGCATCCAACTCACCCGAGCGCACTCGGTCTCCTATGCCATCTTTTATTAACTTTGAAGAGTTTTGGGCAAAAATCATGTGAAATGGGAACAAATATTCCTAAGAAAATGTCTACCTAAACATGGATGACCCAGGGATAGATAAAGAAAAATAAACATCCAAGTCCTAACTCAACACATCTAGAAAGCGGTAAACATACGCATGCATAGCTACAGCTAAGCAAGTCATAGCAGATATGATGAACAATAAAGCAATAAGAGCTACAACTACGCATGTGAATAATAATAAAGAAAACAGTAAATGGCTATAACTAAATATGAGCATAAGCAATACGAAAAACAGTAAAAAACTATAAGAGCTACAGCTAAATATAGTTAAGTTACAGCTAAACAGATCAAGTAAAACTATAACTAAAATATGTGAATAGCAAATCGCAAACAATCTAATCAAAGAAAGACAGCACACTAACATGATCCTATGCAAGGAACAATGCCGAATAACAGAATCAAATCCCAAAATGCTAGCAACAAACCCTAAAACTCTAAGTGTTTTCGCCATAATCTTGGACGGCCTTACATCCATTCAAGCCGCCTACGTATTCCTGCCTCTAAATGAATCAAGGCCACGTAGTTCTTACGCGCCTATTCTTAACTATGATGCCTAACAATCTATGTGGACCCTGATCGGAGAAATTGTGAGGAATGAGCCCCCAACAGTCTCTAGATCATCCATATAAAGGAGAGCTCTACCAAGAAACTCTCGAAATAAAACAGCCTAGGGCGATATAAAGGGGATACCTCTTGACCCGGTGCCAGAGCTCGAAACCAAGACGTACCTAAAACTACTCAGAGTCGCCATCCATGGATAGGCCATAGAACCAAAAACTGTTAGCCCAAGGGTTTAACAAGTACTCCCATTGACATGTTTTGATGATTAACAAACTCAATTTGATATAAAAAGGTTTTATGAACTAATGAATTCCATTGGCTAAGTTATTGTGTTCATAGCTTTAGTACATTCAAGATTGCACAAGCAATGGCAAAATCATTCAAGCTCAAGGTGAGATCAAAGGCATAAAGAAGGAATCATCATCAATGGCAAACCAACACAAAGGCAAGACAAGGTCATTCAAGAACAAGATTGACTTCAAGCTCTACAAGGATGAAAATCAACTCAAAAACTCAAGCAAGGCTCAAGCATTAAAGGAGATGATTGAAGACAAGTCAAAGCCTTTACAAAGTGCCAACAAGAGTGAAGACCAAGCAAATTTAGAATGTATACGGTCCATCATGTATAGTCTAGGTCAAAGGCACAAAAGAGAATTAAAATCAACCTAAAATGGTCCTTAAATGGTTAGTGAATGATCATGGTGGTGTCCTCGCATATTTGGACCCACATGACATTCCACTTAACATCTTTAGATTAAGTTCCAAAAGCCCAAACAAAATCAGCAATGAAAAATAGAAAAACCTGCTGGTTGTAGGCTTCTCGGAACTCTGAGAAAATTCTCAGAGCTCCGAGAATTGTTCTAAGTTCAAATTTTAAGGGGACTACGGTCCACTCGGAACTCCGAGCCCGGACTCCGAGAAGACTGTTGGGGAGCTAAAAAAAGGCATATATTTCTCCCCTCTATATATATGAACCTTGGGAGCTTTGGAAACTCATCAAATGGGTTAACCTAACATTCTAAGAGCATTCAAAGGCATTAATACTCATTTTCTTTAAGATTTTTACTCTCCCTCTCTCTCTTGTGCTTTGACCTTGGATTATTCTTGAGAGACCTTAGGCTTTTCATTTGTACATCTTTTTCTTGTGAGAGTGAGTGTGCTTTCTACTTGTATTAGCTTATCTAGAGGCAAGTGAGCAACATCCTTTTCTCTTCATTGTATTTGGCAACAAAGGGCGCCGTAGAAGACCCTTGGAGCTTCGAGCTCGGATTGTACAAGGCGAAAGGAACGCCGTATTTAAGTTCCTTGGAGAAGATAGTGGAAACCTCAATGAGCCAAACTTGAGAAGAGTGGAGTAAGTCTTTGGTTAAGACTGAACCACTATAAAATTCCTTGTGTCAATTATCTTTGTCTCTTCACTCCTTCTCTTATGGTAAGCTCTTTACTTTTATCTTGAATCTTAATATTGATTTTCTAATCAATCTAAAAGTAGTGCAAACAAAGTTTTTAAATTAGTAAGATTTTAATAGAAACCCAATTCACCCCCCTCTTGGGATTTCTCTTTGAAAACCTACAAGGGAAAGATCCAAATGGCAACCTTTTCTCATAGCAATGAGGGGCAATCCACTACTAGACATCCCTTCTTCAATGGCTCAAACTATCCATATTGAAAAGCTAGAATGAAAGTGTTTTTGAAATCTTTAGATTTTGATGTTTGGAGAAGCACCCAAAATGGATATAAAGAACCTAGTATTGATATGGACCTATGGGATGATAATGAAAGAAAAGATTCCACTATCAATGCAAAAGCAATGAATGCCTTGATTTGTACCTTATCTCATGAGGAGTTCAATCGAGTTTCTACTCTTGAAACCGCTATGGAGATTTGGGATATGCTAGAGGTACCCCATGAAGGGACAAATCAAGTGAAAGAGTCCAAGATGAATCTTCTATTTAGAGAGTATGAACTATTCATGATGGACCCTAATGAAACCCTTGCCGAAATGCATACTAGGTTCACAAACATAACCAATGGTTTGAAATCATTAGGTAAACAATTGTCCAACAAGGACTTAGTTACCAAAATACTTAGGTCATTACCTAAAGATTGGGATCCCAAGGTCACCGCCATTGAAGAAGCAAAAGACGTATCAAAATGGGCTTAGAAGACTTAATAGGTTCTCTGATAACTTTTGAAATGGTTTTAAAAGGAAGAGAAACTTTAAACAAATAAAAGGAAGATACAAAAAAGAAAGGAATAGCTTTTAAAGCAAGAGTTGAGAGTGAAGAAGACATACAAGATGATGATCTTGCTCTCTTCACCAAGAGATTCAAGAAATTTCTCAAGTTCAAGAGAGGAGGCAACTCTAGCCAAGGAAGAAATAGGCCTTCAAGCAAAGAGGAGATGAGATGCTATAAGTGCAACAAGGTTGGTCATATAAGGCCAAATTGCCCACTCTTCAACAACAATGACAAGGACAAGAAGAATAGAAGAAATGGCAAAAAGGCTTTGTGTGCGGCAGCTTGGGATGAAGGGAGTGCTTCATCCGGAATGAATCCAACGGAAACGATGAAGATGACCTTTGCTTCATGGGACTCGCCGATGTGACACATGACATCTCCGTATCTGAGGTAAATGATGTCGATGATATCTCTCATGAATTTTCTAATGATGAACTATTAATTGATTGTGAAAAACTTCATGGAAAATTGGATTTACAACTTACCAAAAACAAAACAATGAAAAAGTCCTTGCATGATATAACTATGGATTTTGGGTTCTTGAAAAAAGAATTTGATTTGCAAACCAATACAAGTGAAAAATTGATTTTGGAAAACAAGGCTTTGAATGAAGAAGTAGACAAATTAAATTTTGAAAACAAAAGCTTGAAAGAGAAAAATGAGAAACTTGTTTTGAAATGCAAAAAACTTGATTTAACGTTTAGAAAATTCTTATGTGGCAAAAATAAACTACATGAAATTCTTGAAAATAAGCTTATCTCTCTAGAAAAAATTGGTCTTGGATACCAACCATTTTCTAAAGGAGAAGCCTCATTCAAGAATAAGTTTATAATGAATTCTTCCTACATGCATGCTAGCACTAGTGCTTTTATTCCTACTTGTCACTATTGTGGTAGAATAGGACACTTAAGGTTTGCATGCAATGTTAAGAAATCAAAAGCATCTAAATTTATTTGAGTTAGAAAAGTTGAGCTTTATGATGTTGATAACCTTGAAGAACCCAAGAAAAAGTGGGTACCTAAAACTTCAACATGAGCTTTGGTTCTTGTAGGTATGCTTGAAAGGAAAACCCTCAAAGGACAAGTGGTTCTTGGATAGCGGTTGCTCTAGGCATATGACGGGAGACGTAACCAAGTTCGCCTTCGTCACCATGAGCCATCAAGAAAATGTCACCTTTGGGGATGATACAAGAAGCAAAATCATCGGTGAAGATACCATTAAAATTAAAGACACTAAAGTTGAACATGTTTTGCTTGTTGATGGTCTTTCATTCAATTTGATAAGTATTAGTCAACTATGTGATCTTGGTCACAAAGTTCTTTTTGAAAAAGATAGATGTAAGATTTTGAATGCTAAGAATAATGAAGTTGAATTTGTTGCATATAGAGATGGTAATATATATTCATTAGCATTAGAAGACCTTGAAAATCAAAACATCCAATGTCTCTCCGCCATGGAGGATAACCCTTGGCTATGGCATAGGAGACTTGGTCATGCTCATATGGATTTGATTTCAAGATTGTCTTCTAAGAATCTTGTGAGAGAGTTACCTAAACTCAAGTATGTTAGAGATAAAGTTTGTAGTGCTTGCATTCATGGAAAACATGCTAAAGACTCTTTTAAACCCATAAGTGTATTATCGACCTCTTGTCCACTACAACTCCTTCACTTGGACCTATTTGGTCCCATGAAGACTGGTAGTAGAGGAGGAAGTAAATATGTATATGTGATTGTTGATGACTACTCTAGGTTTACTTGGGTGTTGTTTTTAACTAGTAAAGAAGAAACCTTCAAGAAATTTGTTAACTTGTGCAAGAAAATTCAAAATGAACAAGGGGTCTTCATAAATGAAATTAGAAGTGATCATGGAACCGAGTTTGAGAACACTGAGTTTGATACCTTTTGTAATGAAAATGGAATCAAGCACAATTTCTCGGCTCCAAGAACTCCCCAACAAAATGGGGTAGTTGAAAGGAATAATAGATCACTTATTGAAATGGCTAGAACCATGTTAAATGAGCACAGTGTTCAAAAAAACTTTTGGGCAGAAGCCGTTCACACGGCTTGCTCTATTTTAAATAGGGTGCTCATCAGACCTCACCTTAACAAAACACCTTATGAACTATGGAGTAGAACACCCCCCAAAGTTAGCTATTTCAAAGTGTTTGGTTGTAAATGTTTTATTTTAAACATGAAAGACACCTTGCACAAGTTTGATTCAAAATCCGATGAATGTATCTTCTTAGGCTATTCAACTCATACAAAAGCTTATAGAGTCTATAACAAATGAACTCAAATTGTTGAAGAATCCGTGCATGTCAAATTTGATGAGTCATTTGAACCTCCTAAAGTCATTGATGAAGATGATGATGGTGCCAATCTTTTAGAGCCTCCTAGTCAAGTAGAGTCCCTTTAGAAAATCTTGATTTAGAAGGTCAACCTATAGAAGAGGTTGAAATAGAAGGTCCTCCCAAACATAGTAGAATCATGTTTGGTCACCCTTCTACTCAAATCATAGGTGAAACCTCACAAGGAGTCAAGACAAGATCTCACTATAGGAATATTTGTGCCAACATAGCATTTATCTCCCAAATAGAACCCAAGTCCATAAAAGAAGTCGAAAATGATGAATTTTGAATGGTTGCTATGCAAGAGGAACTAAACAAATTTGAAAAGAACAAAGTATGGAGGTTAGTTCTTAGGCCTAGTGATCACCCGGTTATTGGGACTAGATGGGTGTTTAGAAACAAACTCGATGAGCATGGAGATATTCAACGGAATAAAGCTAGATTATTATCCCAAGGTTACAACTAAGAGGAAGGTAACGATTATGATGAGACCTTTGCTCCGGTTCCTAGATTGGAAGCCATAAGGATGCTACTTGCATTTGCATGCCATAAAACCTTTAAGTTGTATCAAATGGATGTGAAGAATGCATTCCTAAATGGGTATATTATGGATGAAGTTTATGTTGAACAACCTTCCGGTTTTGAGGATTTCAAATATCCTAATCACGTATATAGGTTGGACAAAGCCTTGTATGGTCTCAAGCAAGCTCCTAGAGCTTGGTATGAGAGGCTTAGTTCCTTCCTACTAGAGAGTGGCTTTCAAATGGGCAAGGTTGACAAAACCTTGTTCATTAAAAGAAAAGGAAAAGATATGCTTATTGTTCAAATATATATGGATGATAGAATATTTGGTGCTACTAATGATAAGATGTGTGAAGAATTTGCTCAAATTTTGCAAAAAGAGTTTAAACGGGCATGATGGGAGAGCTTACCTATTTCCTAGGACTTCAAATCAAACAATGTAAGAATAAAATTTTCATCAACCAAGAGAAATACACTAAGGACTCTTTAAGAAATTTGGCATGGATAGTTCACAAATTAAGCCAACTCCTATGAACACCTCCACCAAATTAGAAAATGATGAAATTGGCAAACCGGTTGATGAGAAGAAGTTTTGAGGAATGATAGGTAGCCTATTATATTTGACTGCTAGTCAGCCGGATATAATGTTTAGCATGTGTATTTGTACTAGGTTTCAATCGGCTCCTAAAGAGTCTCATTTTAGTGCCGTAAAGAGGATATTCAAATATCTCAAGGGAACTCCTTCTCTAGGTTTATGGTATGAAAGATCGAATGAATTCAACCTAGTAGGATATTCGGATGCCGACTTTGCCGGTTGTAGAATTGATAGAAAAAGCACAAGTGACACATGTCAATTCCTTAGTAGGTCTCTAGTGTCTTGGTTTAGCAAGAAACAAAATATTGTCGCCTAGTCTACTACCAAAGCAAAATACTTTGCGGCCGGAGCTTGTTGTGCTCAAATCTTATGGATGAAGAACACTCTCATGGACTACAATCTTGAATTTAGCAATGTTCCAATCCATTGTGATAATACAAGTGCAATCAACTTGACAAAGAATCCAATTCAACATTCTAGAACTAAGCATATAGAGGTAAGGCATCATTTCTTAAGAGATCATTCTCAAAAAGGGAATATTGAAATTAAGTACACACCAATGACCAATTGGCAGATATCTTCACAAAACCCCTTAATGAGGATCGATTTTGTGACATTAGGAGTGGACTCAACATTTGGAGTCTGGATCAAGTAAAGGAATTTGAAAATGAAGCATAAATAGGAGATAGCACTCTATTTGTATGTATATATGTATCTTTCTTGATAGTGACTACATGGTGTAAGATGATCAAACCTTAACTCTAAAACTCACTGAATTGATGCCCATAGCCCACTTGTTCAAAGGTGGAGTCGGTACCGTCACCCTTAATTAAGACACCTAATCCTTTGTCCATGTGCCGTCATCTAAGCCATCGGTAAGTCTCATGTGTGATTCATTCATTGGATTATGGATTGAATATGAAATGACATCTATCTATACATCTATCTCCGTTGATGAATGGTTCTTGAAATATACATCATTTTCCACATAATACCTCCAAATCATATGTATCTACTTCTATCAAAAGTGTATACTATTGCTATAAATAAATAAAAATTTCTTAGAACTCCGAGATTTTACTCGGAACTCCGAGAATATGGGCAGAGGGAACCTGGAAAGGTTCTCGGAACTCCGAGATTTCATCCAGGTTATCCTCGGAGCTCCGAGAAAATTTCTCAGAACTCCGAGAATCGCGACAGTAAAAAATTAAAAAAATTGGGCTGTGTTCTCAGAGCTCCGAGAATCGAGCCAGGGGCGTTTAAACCCTGGCACCGGTTCATTTTTCTACTCTTCTCTTTGCTTTCTTCTCTCTTTTCTCATCCTCTCTTCCACCACTCTAAACCCTATCTCCATTTTCTCCTTTTTCCTTCCCTTTCCACCTACATCTACACCTACTCCACCTTCTTCTTCCTCCAAAACCCTATTTTTTCCCTTGAAACCTCGTTTTCACTCTCCAAACCCTAGGATTTCGTCCTCTCTCCTCACACCCCTCTTTTTCTTCTCTTTTTTCTTCAATTTTCTCTTGCCTATCTTCTTTCTCTTCCATTTCCCTCCATCTTCCTCCATTTTCTTCCCTTTTCTTCCTCTATTTCTCCTTTTTCTTCATTTTAGGGCTATTTTTTTTCTCTCCACCCACATTTCCTCTCACCATGCCTCCTAAAACCAAAAATCTCAACATTGGCAGCTCCTCCGAAGTTGCCGAACCAGACTACGATCCCGAGGAAGGAGGCCCTTCACGGAAGAAGGCGAAGGCCAAGGCTATGGTAGCCAAGGTTGTGCCCAACTTCTACTTCACTAGGGATAAGGCTAAGAAACTCTGGGCCGATGTCGGCACTCGGGGCGTCCTCACCGGTAGGTACATTGATCCCCCTGTCCTTCAATATTTTGATTTACAAGCCAAATTTGATGCTCTACATTGAACGCCCATCCTTCACATCAACGAACCCATTTACCCTCGCTTGGTGCGTCTCTTCTACGCCAATCACACCATTTCCCCTTCCTTCTTCAAAATCGAATCTAAGATCAAAAATATTGTCATTAAACTCAACTATCACACGTTTGCCACCCTTCTTGGGATTAGCCATGAGGGCTTCTTACACTATTTTTGGCCGGAAGATGGGACCCATTCCCTTGATGATATTGATCATGACACTGTCTATGGTTGAAATTCCAAGTGTATGCCCAAGTGGCAACCTAAAAGGATATTAGGTTGATACAAATAAAATTTACCTTTTGAAATTTTAACCTAAAATATTTAAACTCTCCAATGAAGGATTAAGAGATAAAACAATTTAAGCAAGTGAGTTAAATCTAAAGTGCAATGCAAATATAAAGCAGGAGACAAGAAAGAGTGCACCCGAGATTTAAAGTGGTTCGGTCCTCAAACACACAAGGCCTACTCCACTCCACCAACCAAACCCGTTGATGGCTTCACTTTGTTGATCTTCTTAACCCTGGCGAAGACCGGTGCTAATTTACAATTGCTTTAACCTTGGTGGCAATCCTCACCACGGAGAGAGGGCTCCGCTTCTCCGAACACTTGCCCAAATACAATGAAAGAAAATAGAAAATTACAACTTCCCTCTTCAAGGGTAGATAGCTCTCAAGCTCACACAAATTCCACTCTTGAAATGATGTACAGATTCAAGCCTAGGTCTAATCCCTTTAGATATACCAAATTGAGACACAAGGGTGATTACCACTCTCTAATATGTTTAAAACATGTTTAGGAATGAGAGAGATTATGTTCTAAGGCATAGAGAACACAAATATATAGAGGAAACCCAAATATGACCGGTTGGGGGTATAGTCATAATTCTGGCAAAATTTCCCAACGGATATATTTTTTTCCCGACATAGTGGTCTCGGAGTTCCAAGAAATTCTCGGAGTTCCGAGAATTTCTCTCGGAGTTCCGGGAATGCAAATAGAATTTGGAAGAATGCTACTGGACCAAATCTCGGAGCTCCGAGAACTTTCTCAGAGCTCCAAGAACTTTCTCGGAGTTCCGAGCTCCGGAGCTCCGAGAATATTATCGGAGTTCCGAGAAGCCTAAATCAGCAGATTTTCTAGATTTTTTATGCTTATAATTTTTGGGCTTCAACGGCTTCCAAATTACACATAGATGGGCGTGTTATTCCAATTAGGGTCAGTTGTTTGGTGACTCCATTATGCCTCAAGGTGGGGTACCTAGTAGGGATTAGATGTACAATCTAACACAAGACTTAAGCCTTCAAATCTTCTACTTTTGAAGAACATCTTCAAGTCTTGAACTCTTGCATGGATCACCTCTATTTCTTTGGCTCTTCAAGATCTCTTCTTGAATGCTCCAAGCCTTTGTCATCCTTTGGCTTCAAATGGTGTTCAAGGATGTACAAGCCTCGATCCATGCCGTTTTCCTTGATCTAAGTGTTTGAAATGTTTGAATCTTCAATACATGCACTTAAACATCAAACATGTTAGAAATACAACACATTTCAACTTGTGTTTGGAATCATTAAAACATAGAAGATTGCCAAGGTGAGAACCATTGGGCTTACAATCTCCCCATTTTTTATGATGACAAAACATAAGGTGATTGCCACATTTAAGCGCACTCCATATAAAACTTCTCCCCCTTTGTCATCACAAAAAGAAGGGATGAAAGTTTTAAACATAAGGGAAAAATTATGCAATATGTAGCTCCCCCTTTGTCAAGGAATAAATCAAATCAAAACTCCCCCTTAATAAAAGAAAAATTCAAAACAAGGAGGGTTTTGAAAACTCATATGGGGTTTTGAAAGATAACTCATTTTCTAGCTCCCCCTAAATCAAATGTCCCATTTAAACATAATACAATCATCAATAAATGGGGATCATCCAAATCAAATTCCCAAGATAAAGATATAACAATCTAAGTAAAAGTCTTGGGCACAAAGAACCAAAATTCATAAAGATATTCAAATTAAGCATATGCCCCTAATCTAATGCAAAAGCGTAGAAAACTAGGTTGGGGCCTTTGGAACCCACATCCATTTGGTTCCAAATAGCTTAGATTTACCTATAGTGTTCTTTTCAACCCAAATCATCTTAGTCTTAGGTAAAGATTTAAGCACACATTCATTTTTAAAATGTCCTAATCTACCACAAAAATGACATTTTGTGCAACAAGTAGATGGACATGTAACACTACAAGAAGATTTAAGATTGTCAACATTTTTCTTCTCTTCTTGCAAATTTTGGTTTTCAAAAACCAATTTTTCATTTTCTTTTGCAAATGACTTACATCTTTGAATCAAGTCTTTGTTTACATTTATCAAATCATTGTTTATTTGATTCAAAGCATCATTTTTGAGCGAGAAATTATCAATTTCCAAGTGCAATGAATCAATCTCATTTTGTAGTTTGGAAATTGAGTAGTTGAAATCCTTTTTAATATCAAAAGTGTTTAAACAAGGATTCACAACACTACCATGTAAATGAGAAACCTTAGAATCGTCTAATGAAAGATGACAAGAATGATTTTTAGAGATTTCTTCAAGTTTAATCCAAATCTCATGTACATCTTTACATGTTGAAATTTTCTCAAAAACATGGGGAGACAACGAGCAACAAATTGCAATCAAGGCTCTACTATTTAATGCATGCAATTTGGACCCTATTTTCCCCTTTTTAGAAATACCATTTTCTACAAGATTTAAGATCTCTAAATCCAAAGATCCTAAAAAGAACCTCATACGGGTTTTCCATTTCCCATAGTTGGTTCCATCAAAGGATGGAGGGATAGATATGTCATGACCAATTTTAAAATCCATGGTCTTTGCCAAAAATGATCTTTAACTCTTACCGGTAAAGGCTTTTGAAACAAGAGCCCTAGCTCTGATACCAAGTGAAATTCCAAGGGTAGGCCCAAGTGGCAACCTAAAAGGAGATTAGGTTGATACAAATACAATTTACCTTTTGAAATTTTAACCTAAAATATTTAAACTCTCCAATAAAGGATTAAGAGATAAAACAATTTAAGCAAGTGAGTTAAATCTAAAGTGCAATGCAAATATAAAGCAGGAGACAAGAAAGAGTGCACCCGAGATTTAAAGTGGTTCGGTCCTCAAACACACAAGGCGTACTCCACTCCACCAACCAAACCCGTTGATGGCTTCACTATGTTGATCTTCTTAACCCTGGCAAAGACAGGTGCCAATTTATAATTGCTTTAACCTTGGTGGCAATCCTCACCACGGAGAGAGGGCTCCGCTTCTCCGAACACTTGCCCAAATACAATGAAAGAAAATAAAAACTTACAACTTTCCTCTTCAAGGGTAGATAGCTCTCAAGCTCATACAAATTCCACTCTTGAAATGATGTACAAATTCAAGCTTAGGTCTAATCCCTTTAGATATACCAAGGGTGATTACCACTCTCTAATAAGTTTAAAACATGTTTAGGAATGAGAGTTTATGTTCTAAGCCATAGAGAACACATATATATAGAGAGAAAACCCAAATATGACCGCTTGGGGGCATAGTCGTAATTCTGGCAAAGTTCCCCAACGGATATATTTTTTTCCCGACATAGTGGTCTCGGAGTTCCAGGAATACAAACAGAATTTGGAAGAATGCTACTGGACCAAATCTAGGAGCTCCAAGAACTTTCTCGGAGTTCCGAGCTCGGAGCTCCGAGAAGCCTAAATCAGCAAATTTTCCAGATTTTCTATGCTGATAACTTTTGGGCTTCAAGGGCTTCCAAATTACACATAGATGGGTGTGTTATTCCAATTAGGGTCAGTTGTTTGGTGACTCCATTATGCCTCAAGGTGGGGTACCTAGTAGGGATTAGATGTACAATCTAACACAAGACTTAAGCCTTCAAATCTTATACTTTTGAAGCACATCTTCAAGTCTTGAACTCTTGCATGAATCACCTCCATTTCTTTGGCTTTTCAAGATCTCTCCTTGAATGCTCCAAGCCTTCATCATCCTTTGGCTTCAATTGGTGTTCAAGGATGTACAAGCCTCGATCCATGCCGTTTTCCTTGATCTAAGTGTTTGAAATGTTTGAATCTTCAATACATGCACTTAAACATCAAACATGTTAGAAATACAACACATTTCAACTTGTGTTTGGAATCATCAAAACATAGAAGATTGCCAAGGTGATAACCATTGGGCTTACAATGGTCGGATTGTACAGCGCTACAAACCTAAAATGCCCGTGCAAGCTGCCGACCTCATTCCGATTGGGCGAATGCTCCATAATTTCATGTTCCACATCTTCATCCCTCGTGCTGGGATGCGTGAAGCCCTGAGACCCTTAAAGGCCTATCTTATATACTACATCCTGGAGGGTCGCCAGCTTTGTCTCCCTTATATCATGTTTCGCTACATGTTTCAGACACCTGGCCACTACCGTTCTTCCTTGCCATATGGCATGATTCTCACCCGTGTCTTCCGCAACTTTGGCATCCCCTTAGATGGAGAGATGGCCATAACTCCTATTGTGCCGTTTGATGATTAGACATTTAACCACATGGCTCTTAATCAAGCAGCGGTTGAAATTGATTTTGACGATGGAGATGAAGACGAAGCCGAGGACTAGGCTGCACCGGCACCCCAGCCGTCACAAGATACTTCTCAGTTCTGCACTCGCCAGGATTTGGCTCACATGCAGGAGGCCATTGAGCGATCCATGGCCTCCCAGTTTGAGCGGCTGTCTACTCATGTCGACTCTGAGATCTCCACTCGCTTCCAGACTCTTACTACACATGTTGATGACCAGTGGTCAGTGGGGCCAACAGCCGGGCAAATCTTCTTCTCAGCCACCGCCTCCTCTAGAGCAGTAGATGGCTTTAGTTCACTGATGTTGGACATCGTTTTGATTAGACTCCCTTGATATATTAGGCTTATCTATATGTTTGTATTTGGCTAGGTTGTATTCGGATTGTTAGTTGTTTATATGGATCCTATTTAGATGGACGCTTTTATGATAGGTTGGATCTTTTTGGGTTGTATTCGGTTTCTATTTTTGTAAATGTTATGATGCATGGTGGATGCTATGTCCTTGGAATGGTTGTATGCACTTCTATGTGTGGCATTTCACCTCATCTTTATATATCTCTCTTTGGTTTGTTGTGAGCTGTGCTTCTCTATTCTATTTCTTATTGCTTTAATCCCTTATAGTGTCATTACCTTCTGTATTACATTGCACTTTCATTGTCTCAATGGTTCTCACATGCCCTCGTTCCTTTTGTTCCACCATTTTGGTGCTGACAAAAGGGGGAGAATATTTGAGCTCCCAAGTCATAATAATATGCATATATTGAGGGGGAGCAAAGCTCCATGCTTAAACTTTTGCAATCAATTTCCATCATTAAAATTAATGCTTTAAATGTTTAATTAAATAAATCTCTTAGGGGGAGCATAAATTGTTCTATTCATCCCTCAAGGGGGAGCTCCTACCCTAAAACAAATTGTATTTGTCATTATAAAAAAGGGGGAGATTGTTAGCCCAAGGGTTTAACAAGTACTCCCATTGACATGTTTTGATGATTAACAAACTCAATTTGACATAAAAAGGTTTTATTAACTAATGAATTCCATTGGCTAAGTTATTGTATTCATAGATTTAGTACATTCAAGATTGCACAAGCAATGGCAAAATCATTCAAGCTTAAGGTGAGATCAAAGGAATAAAGAATGAATCATCATCAATGGCAAACCAACACAAAGGCAAGACAAGGTCATTCAAGAATAAGGTTGAATGCAAGCTCTACAAGGATGGAAATCAACTCGAAAACTCAAGCAAGGCTTAAGCATTAAAGAAGATGATTGAAGACAAGTGTAGACATCCCCATTTTGCTATACTTTAAAAAGTAAAAGATTTGGTAGTTTGTCAAGTTTCGAGTCCATATTCCACCTAGGATTAAGCATCTGTGTATTTTAGGGTAGATTTTACCTCGTTGAAGGAATTCTGAAGTTGATTCGCGATCCTAAAGGTTTCTAGGGTGTTCCAATGGTATCTAGAAGATGAAAATTTAAGTTTCCAACCAACTGAAAAAAAAACCTATTATTTTTAGAATTTTTGGGGTTTCCCTCATTTTTGCCAATTTTTACACTACAGGGGTATTTTGGTCATTCCCGATGTGTCTCATTTGACCCCCGAGTTATATTTGAGAAATCTTGAGTGATTTTACAAATTTTGAAAAAGCTGCTATTTTTATAAACTCATGGGGCTTCCACATTTTCATCATCTTATGGATATTTCAATCATTTCTCATATATCCAAAACCATCTCGTGGATACGGCTGATGGATTAGGAGTAATTTCGTAAGATTTGGGAAACTTGCTAAATTTAGATCCCTCAAGATTTTCTCTTAGTCTTGCACTTCAGGGGTATTTTAAACATTTCCAACATATCATATTTGGTCCCCAAGTTGTGTCTAAGAAATCTTGAGTCCATTCATAAATTTTTAGAATTTCTGAGGGTTTTCCCTAGTCTCGCCAAATTCTAGCACCTCGGGATAATTTGGTCTTTTCCTATATAATTCTTTTGAACTCCGAAATATGTCTGAGAGATTATAAATGATTTCCTAAATTTTGGAAAACCTGCTAAATTTAGAATTTCTCAGGGGTTTCGCTTAATTTGGAAATTTTAAGTGTTGAAGGCATTTCGGGTATTTTCAAGGGATACCAAATGATCCTGTTTAATATTGCTCACCAAAAGGACCCAATTTTAAAAGTTTCTATTTTTGAAGTTTGACCACAAAGACTTTCCATTTTTAATTTTTCCCTTTAGGGGTGAACCAATCTGAGCGTAGTTTGGTCGCATTTGGATGTCTAACAGTCAAATAGGGGCCTTTTGGTCCGAAAAGTTGTTTTCCAAAAAAAAATGGTCTAATCATGTGTGAGGGATGCACCATAAATGTCAAATGGGTTTGGTCCATATATAAATTGTTGAATTTAGAAAGATTTTATTGAATTTTTACGGAAAAAACCCGAAACCCATGTGAAATGGCCAATTGGGCTAAAGCCCGCAAAGATGGAGCTCATGTGAGTTCACCCATATGGGTCAACCACCATGGTGGGCGCCCCACATGGCTGACCCACATGAGTTGAGCACCCAACCTTGATGATGTCACAATGGTGACATCATATTTGTTAAAAGAAAAATAAAAAGAATAAAAAAAGAAAAGAAGGAAAGAAGGAAAAGATGAATGATTACTTAAAAATGTTTTCTTCCAAAGAAGCAATGTAGAATGAGAATAGCATGTCTTGATTGACAAGAAATTAAGATTTGAATCATATCCAATTTGAAAACAAGAAAGAAAGAAAGCAAGAGGGGAAAATTGGAAACAAGCCAAAAATGAGAGCTCTCACATTGAAAATTACTATTTCTCTCTTAACCCTAGCTTTTTTGTATAAAAATCAAAGCAAACAATCATAGGAAGGAATATAAAAAAAATCCAAATTCGTCCTTTTTCTCTCTCCTCCCAAGAAAAAAAAAGAGAAAGAAACTTCTTCTCTCTTGAAGTGTGTCCATCTCTCTCAAGGGTTCTTCACAAAAGAGATTCTTGAATTCCCTTTTCTTCTTCAACAAATCACACATCAAGGATCTTTGGGGTGTTCTTTGTGTCTTCTTCATCATATAAAAGGGTGCGACAAAGCGTATACCTCGGATCAACGCACCCTAGAGACAAGGAGCGCGATCAACGGTAGGATCTTTATCTTTGTAATATCAAAAGTAGAAAAGCATGCTAGGGTTTTACTTTTGATAGATCAAATCAATGAATTTTTCCTTGAAATTCTAGTATGTTATAATATAGATTATAAATTTTCAAAATCCAAAATTTCACAAAAAATTAATTTTCCTCCATTTAATAATTATTTTCTTTCATTTTTTATTCAATATGGATTTAAATTAGATTATCAAAGCAAGTGCTTGAAAACGTGGGTTTCTTTAAAAACTGATATTTTTTAGGATTTCTAAAAAGTAAAATACTACTGGAAACTTAATTTCCAATCGCGGTTTGGCCGTTTTAATTTTCATTCTATTTTTCAAAAAATAACCCTGAAAGGGGTTATTTCTTGATGAACGAAGCCAAACGTATATAAAACCATGTCCAAAATTTGTGAAATCTTGTTTCCAAACCAATATTTTGATTTCCAGACCACCCAAAAAGTTTCAGAGTTTTCTGAATTTTTTTAATCCGGTTTTAAATTATTTTAAATTTCGGCCATTTTTAATAAATATCAAAAGGTTTTAAAAATTGATGAAACTCTCCAGAATTAATGTTCAATAATAAAATGAATTTCTCATAAAACGTTTTTTTTTCCAAAAAAGGTATTTTTATTTGTTTTCTAATCGCTTCTTCGTTTTACGTGTCGTAATTTTTTTATATATTAAATTAATGAAATTTCAAAACTTTTTCCTACAAACCAGTAGTTTAGGCCATTAGAAGATTAGTGAAAAATTTTCAAAAGATTTTACAAAGGTTTAATATGATTTGACAATTTTCTTTTTAAAAAATGGGTTTTAATTCCTAGGAAACGAAATCCCCTTTTTATTCAAAAATCAATTTTATGGAGGAGCATTAATTATCAGGTCTTGAAATTTTGACAGTAAATTATATAACTTATTTTATATCTACTGGAATTTGTACATGATTTTAGGATAGCATTTAATCTACGTTTTAATTGATTCATTGATGTTATCCAAATTTTGTGTAAATTTTAATTGGCATCAAATCTTGATAAACACCTTTGAAATTTTTACAGTAGTCTATTACCATGATTCTATCTATACTCAGTTTTACTTTATTTGAGATTCGTATGCTATGAGTTGATTTGTTAATTTGCAATCTGACCTAAATTTTAAAAATTCAGAAATTGATAGCAAAACTTATTCGAAATTCATGAAACTCTTCTAGTAGTCTAAACGCATTCATATCTTGTCACTGAAAACCTTGCAATGAATTTGGAGTTCGATTGCTTAGGGTTACTGTGTAATCCTAGCAATCTGGTCTTAATGTTAATAAATCACAACTTAATAGCAAATCAACACAAAAGTCAGTGAAAACTTTCAGAAAATCATAATTTTTCATCATATATTTAACCTTAAAATTTTTTGAAACAGAAACCCTAGAGGTTATAGATTCCCTTTGTAAATTGACTATGCTGTGACGGTTTAACTGCAGAGATCGCTTTTATAATCGTATACTAATTGTGATCGTTCCTGCGTAATTTGAGCATGTAAATTATAGTATGTTGTTGGCTCCGAGGTCCACTGTCCACGAAAATCCTGAGAATCATGCTAGGCAATAATATACTATAATTTATGTGTTAAATTATACAAGGATTGAGAGCATGATGCCCTTCCATGGATGCAACTCAAGGCTGAAATTTGCCGACCATAGAGCCTTTAGTATTCCTTAGATGTTAGGAATCGAAAATACTTCGAAAAATCGAAAATCATTAAGTCCAACAAATTGAGTTAACTCGATCCATGTCTTTGGGACCGTTGGATTGCGGTCTCCTATCGTAGGAACCTTTAGGGCCCCCTTAGGAACACTTACGTCATGTCATGTCTTACGTTTTAGGGAGTCCTAGAGTTAGGAGCTCAGCCTCATCACTGCCGCTTGCTATGAATAGCAACCGTGCCATACATCTAGTTACACTAGTAACCCAATTTTTCCATAAGACGGGCCTAGTTACTTAGGATATAGGTTAACCTGGATTAGTCAAAGGGACGTCTTGCACTTATCTAGGACCATGTAGCATCTTAGATGAAGTCCTAGGATAATAAAATCTTCAACTTGAACTAAATAATTTCTCTTAAACTGTTGAAACAATCAATCTAGTCTAGATCGGTGTCCTAGATGAGTTAGGCATAAGTAGCTTAGTTTAGGTGCACCGAACTACGTCGACTCTGATCCCAATGAGGCTTGGGTACGTAGGCAGCTTGGATGCTTGATGGCATACCAATCACGAGTCGGCCCCACACACAAATGGTGGGGTTTTGTATATTAGTTTTTTTTTATAAATTCTTAATTAAAATATGTAGGATTTTCCTCAAATTAGCATTTTAGGAGAATATTCACTTAAATTGAATTCAAGCAAATTAAGAAAACCAAGATACACATTAGGGAATACATTGAAATTAGATCTTAGGATGCATGTCACGTAGTTCGCACATTAATATAGAATTAAATGAGCCATTTAAAAGAAATTCAAAAGAGTTAACTTTTGGAATTGAAGACCGATTATCGGACAGGAATGGTGCATGTGGTGGTAACTCCCCATACCTTCCATTCTCGTAACCAGGTAACGAGTCTAGATTTCTGGTCAATTATGGGTCATAGATCCCTCATCTAGGTGGCGACTCTGTCACTCTCTTTTACGTGTAATTCGGATTGCCTTAGTGATCCCAAGTTCACGGAAAAGATGAATTAAATCACACATTCTTAGGCTCGGCGGCTTACCTCTGCCCTTATGGGTACTGGGTTGCACGTTTGTTTGCACCCTATGGCTTGGTTGCTGCCTGCTTGGTTGGGTAATTAAACTCAATAATAAAAAGCACACGCCAATCACTTGGGTACGAGATACCAAGAGAGAGTGTAGCGCCTCGCGCGCTCGTGACCCTCTCGCGGGATCGGGTCCCACAACAAGTCAAAGCCTTTACAAAGTGCCAACAAGAGTGAAGACCAAGCAAATTTAGAATGTATACGGTCCATCATGTATAGTCTAGGTCAAAGGCACAAAAGAGAATTAAAATGAACCTAAAATGGTCCTTAAATGGTTAGTGAATGATCATGGTGGTATCCTCGCATATTTGGACCCACATGACATTCCACTTAACATCTTTAGATTAAGTTCCAAAAGCCCAAACAAAATCAGCAATGAAAAATAGAAAAACCTGCTAGTTGTAGGCTTCTCGGAACTCTGAGAAAATTCTCGGAGCTCCGAGAATTGTTCCAAGTTCAAATTTTAAGGGGACTACGGTCCACTCGGAACTCCGAGCCCGGACTCCGAGAAGACCGTTGGGGAGCTTAAAAAAGTCATATATTTCTCCCCTCTATATATATGAACCTTGGGAGCTTTGGAAACTCATCAAATGGGTTAACCTAACATTCTAAGAGCATTCAAAGGCATTAATACTCATTTTCTTTAAGATTTTCACTCTTCCTCTCTCTCTTGTGCTTTGACCTTGGATTATTCTTGAGAGACCTTGGGCTTTTCATTTGTACATCTTTTTCTTGTGAGAGTGAGTGCGCTTTCTACTTGTATTAGCTTATCTAGAGGCAAGTGAGCAACATCCTTTTCTCTTCATTGTATTTGGCAACAAAGGGCGTCGTAGAAGACCCTTGGAGCTTCGAGCTTGGATTGTACAAGGCGAAAGGAAACCTCAAGGAGAAGATAATGGAAACCTCAAGGAGCCAAACTTGAGAAGAGTGGAGTAGGTCTTTGGTTAAGACCGAACCACTATAAAAATCCTTGTGTCAATCATCATTGTCTCTTCACTCCTTCTCTTATGGTAAGCTCTTTACTTTTATCTTGAATCTTAATATTGATTTTCTAATCAATCTAAAACTAGTGCAAACAAAGTTTTTAAATTAGTAAGATTTTAAAAGAAACCCAATTCACCCCCCTCTTGGGTTGCTAAGTGGAATTTCAAAAATAAATGCTCTATTTGCAATGGATAACCAAATATATATGGGTTCGTGCCTAATTATGAGTTGGGAAGGTCCGAAGAGCATCCAACTCGCCCGAGCGCACACGGTCTCTTATGCCATTTATATTAACTTTGAAGAGTTTTAGGCGAAAATCATGTGAAATGGGAAATATCCCAGCGAAAATGTCTACCTAAATATGCATGTTCCGGGGATAGGTAAAGAAAAATAACATCCAAATCCTAACATATTACATCTAATCCTAACTCACCACATCTAGGAAAGCAGTAAACATACACATGCATAGCTAAAGCTAAACAGGTGATAAAAGAGCAGATATGATGAGTTATAATAAATTGGAAAAGCAATGAAAGACTACATAAGCATGTGATATGGCAATAAAGAAAAGAGTAAAGAGCTATAATTAAACATGTGAAATAGCAATAAAGAAAGTAGTGAAGAACTATAACTAAACATGTGAATAAGCAATAAAATAAACAATTTAATACTACAACTAAGTGTGTGTAACATGTGAGGCTGTGTAAATGATAAGTATAAACATAAGAAACGATTAAACACACTATCATGATCTTATGTAAGAAATAATGCTTAATAGCAGACTCACATCCCAAAATGCTAACAACAAACCCTAAAACCCTAAACGTTTTCGCCCGAATCCTGGATGGTCTGATGTTCATCCAAGCCGCCTACATATCCTCACCTCTTACAGGAATCAAAGCCACATAGTTCTCGCGCGTCTATTCTAAACTATGATGCCTAACACATATAGACCACTATCCTAGACTCGATCAACTAGACTCGACTAGTTTTTAAAATTTCTTCTGTAATTACTTAATTTCAAGTGAGTTGTAGATTTTGAGACACCTTATATGTCCTAACTAGATGTAAGCTTAGCCCTAAGCTAATGCAAGTGGTTCCTATATCCTATGTGCAACTAGGTTGTCTGTCCTAAGGAAAATAATGGAATCACTAACGCATTCTATTCTAGTCATCAGTCAGCGATGTGGATTGCCAACTGACCAAACAGAGGCGAGGACAGACTCCAAGCTAGGACAGACTCCTAACTCTAACACAAACACAAAACATCTAAAATACTCAACACATCTAGGACAAAATCCTAACTCTAGAGGAAAAAGACTTTTTGAAAACAGGTTTATTAAGAAGCTTCAAAAGCTTTTTGTGTTTCTAAAAGGTTTACATAGTTTATTTTGAAGGTTTGACTGGACTTGGGATAAAGATCTCAAGCTACCTACGTACCTCATGGAAGAGGATCAAGCCAACGTAATTCAGAAACAAACTTTCCTAATACGCTTCTAAAAATCTTTAAAGTTTCAAATGTTTCAATGTTTTCTGGTTTTTAAATATTTTTGAATTTTAAAATATTCCAATATTTTTGAATTTTAAGATGTTCCAATGTTTTTGAATTTTCCAAATGATTTCACCCTTAAAGGGAGCAAACACGACAACAACCAGGGCAAAACCCTAAGGCTAATGGAGAAACCCCGAATAAGCAAACTAGTATCAAAATAAAATGAAATGATCCCTAAACAAATGAACTACAGTCCCAGGTATGAAAAACATAGTAAGATCCCAAGCAGGTAAGATTCTAATAAGACTAAACAAGTCTCTAAGATAAAATGAATGACAACAACACTAAAGGACAAACTCATATCTAATAGATAAACTACTAAATTAAAGGACACACTGATAATCTATGAGATAGACTCATAAACAATCAACACTAAGGAGGAGACGAATAAGTCAAAGACTCTCTAATACCGCTACCAAAATGGTGGCAAATAAGTCAAAGACTCGCTAATAACGCTATCAAAATGGGGGCCAATAAGTCAGAGATTCTCTAACTACCAAAATGGGGGCCAATAAATCAAAGTATGACTCCTAAATAGGTGTGGGACCCGATCCCGCGAGAGGGGTGGGGCGCGAGCCGCCACGCTCTCTCTTGGTCTCTCGTACCCACGCGATTGGCGTGTGCATTTTAATTATTGATTTTAATTCATCTTTTATGTGAACTTGGGATCACTAAGGCAATCTGAATTCCACACAAAAGAGACTGACAGAGTCGCCACCTAGATGTGGGATCTAGGACCCATAATTAACCAGAAATCTAGACTCGTTACCTGGTTACAAGAATGGAAGGTATGGGGAGTTATCCACCACATGCACCATTCATGCCCGATAATCGGTCTTCAATTCCAAAAGTTAACTCATTTAAATTTATTTTAAATGGCTCATTCAACTCTTTGTTAGTATGCGAACTATGTGACATGCATCCTATGATCTAATTTCAATGTAGATCCTGAGTGTGTATCTTGATTACTTTATTTGTTTGAATTCAATCTAAGTGAAAGTTCTCCTAAAATTCTAATTTCATGGAAAGTCCTAAGTGATTAAATTACTTTTAATTTAAGGATTAATATACAAAACCCCACTTATGTGTGGAGCCGACTCGTGATTGGTATGTCATAAAGCATCCAAGCTGCCTACGTACCGAAGCCTCACTGGGATCAGAGTCGACGTAGTTCAGTGCACCTAAGCTAAGCTACTTATACCTAACTCAACTAAGACACCGATCTAGACCGGATTGACTGTTTCAACAGTTTTAAGAGAAGTTATTTAATTCAAGTTGAAGATCTTATTATCCTAGGATTTTATCTAAGATGCTATATGATCCTATCTAAGTGCAAGTTGTCCCTTAGACTAATGAATGTTAACCTACATCCTAGGTAACTAGGCTTGTCCTAGGGAAAATTTGAGTGACTAGTGTAACTAGACCTATGGCACGGTTGCTATCCATAGCAAACGTCAGCGATGAGGCTGGACTCCTAACTCTAGGACTCCCTAAAACCTAGGACACGACCTGACATAAGTGTTCCTAAGTTGGGCTCTAATGGTTCTTATATCGGAAACCATAATCCAATGGTTCCGAAAGACTCGAGACAAATCGATTCAAGTTCTTGAAGTTAATTAATTTCATATTTCAAGGATTTTCGGTTTCTAGACATTTAAGGAATACCAAAGGTTCTAGGGTTCACCAATTTCGGCCTTGAATGACATCCAAGGAAGGAAATCATGCGCTCTTTCCTTGTGCAATTTAATACTTAGGTTATAGCACCTTATTGCCTGGCATATCTCAAGATTTTCGTGGACAAGTAACCTCGGAGCCAATAACATGCTATAGCTTAAATATTCAAATTGTCAAAGATTGATTGCAATTGTGATACGATTATGGATGCACTGACCATTTTACCAGGGGAATCTAAAGATCCTAAGATTTCTGTTTCAATGGATTAAGGAGTGAACATATGACAAAAATTCAAGATTTTTTTAGAAACTTTATGATGATTTTTAATTAATTTCAATTTTTCAGTAGATTTTATCAATTTTGAACCATATGAGTGATTTTACAAGTGAAATTATTGCAATAGAATTCGAAATGAATTGAAATTTCTACAGCAACAAGATATGATAGGATGTAACTTATTGAAAGAGTTTTACAGATTTTTACATTAAGCTCCTATTTAATTTCGATTTAACAATAATGAGACCAGAGTGTAAAAATAACACAGAAACTACTAGAAATAGAAATTTAAATTCATTCCAATTTCTAAAGTAGTAAGATATGAGTAAAAATAGCATGTTGGGAGATTTTCATGAATTTTAGAGACTATTTACTATCAATTTCGGATTTTTTAATTTTAAGACCAGATTATAAATTTACACTACAACCCATAGGAAAAAAGATCCAAATCAATTGAAAAGTTTACAGAAGCAAGAGATATGAAATATAAGACTACTGTAAAACTTCTCAGAATTTTAATTGTGATTTGATGTCAGTAAAAAATCTCACAAAATCTGATAGTTTTCAAAGAAAGCATCAAATAATATACCAAATAGAATCCAAAAATTCTTAAAAATTCATGGTAGAATGTATCAGTATCATATTATTTTCCCACGAAATTTCATTAATTTTGGAAACTATTTAGTATATATTTTATTTTTTCTTCGTCAAAAAGATATTTTTGAAGAGTTTTCTATTTTTAAAACATGATTTTTAAGAAAATTACGACTTCGGAAAATGTCCTTAATCTTGTTCTGATGTGATAAACACAAGAAAATTTTAAAATTCCATAAAATCAATCATCCTGAGATAGCTATTTTTTCGAATTTTGTAATTTCTCAGCCATTATTTTAAATGAAATTCCACTCTTCACTCAAATTTTCGAAATCCTTTGATTCAATGTCCGATCCGATCCGATGGTTATTTTATTCTATTTAAATAGATCAGTGTATTAAATTTCGGGACGAATCGGAATTGAAACACTCATGTAGATCATGATTTTTAGCACACACATATAATATTGAATTAAATTCAATTAAATGCTAAAAATCATTCAAAAATATAAAAAAATACCAAATAATCCTGAAAAAATCTGAGAATTGTGCACCTACCTTTAGTCGAGATCCTCGCCGAATCCAAAAGCCGAAAAATCTCGCCGACGTGCGATCCGCTCCGCTTTCTTTCTTTCTTTCTTTTTTCTTATTTTTCTTTACCAGTGAGTGAGAGGGAGAGAGAGAGACAGAGAGATGGAGAGTGAGGGAGACAGAGAGATCGAGAGGGATGACAGAGAGAGAGAGTGAGATAACAGAGAGGGTTCGAGAGCGAGAGAAACACAGAGAGAGAGGGATTAAGAGGATGAAAGAGACACAGAGAGGGTTCGAGAGCGAGAGAGACACAGAGAGATAGAGAGGAGGAGAGTGAGATAGAGAGGGAGATTAAGAGTGTGAGAGAGTGAGGGATTGAGTATGACAGTGGGAGAGTTTAAGAGTGTGAGAGAGTGAGGGATTGAGCGTGACAGAGAGAGAGATTAAACGTGAGAAAATAGGGTGGAGAAACAGAGCGTGAGAAAAGGAGGGAGAAACAGAGATGGATGCTCTGTTTTTTTCGTATAGAGCGAGGGAGATGAGAGTGGGATGGAGAGATTGGAGAAAACAGAGATAGAGAGTGATTGCGAGTAAGAGAGATAGAGAGGGAGTCAATGTGAGAGATCGAGAGAGAGCTGTTGAGATATGAACGTGAGAGAGAGAGAGAGAGATTTGACCCAATCTCTTGGTTGCTCCTCCTTCCTTTTTTTTTTTTTCTTTTTCTTTTTTTTTCTTTTTCTTTTTTTTTGAATCCACGTGACCTCCTTGTGTGGACCCCGATCCAGAGGAAGATGAGGGAGCAAGTCCCTAACACCCTCTAGATCTCCACAACGTGAAGGAGAGCTCTACCAAGGAACTCTCGAAACTGTTGCCACCCTCACAACATAGCATGAGTGGCGATATAAAAAGAAAGAGATACATCCTGATCCGGAGCCAGGGCTCGAAACCAAGATATATCTGAAAATAACTCAGAGTCGTCATCCATGGATGCGCCATGGAACCAAAACAAATGCTCTGTTTGCAATGGATAACCAGAGATACAAAAGGTCCGTGCCTGATGACGAATGGAGAAGGTCCGAAGAGCGCCCCCAATTCGCCCGAGTGCGAACACTTGGTCTCTTATGCCATTTGTTTATTAACTTCGAAGAATTTTTGGGCAAAATCATGTGAAATGGGAACAAAATATCCCCGGAAAGACGTCTACCTAATCATGCATGACCAGGGGATAAAATAATAAGCACACACAAAATAAAATAAAAGATGTGTCACCTAAAGACAACTAGGTTATGAGTGACATACCTAACTGGTGTCTAAGTTCTGGTGGACAAACACATACAAGCTACAGCTAAAGGTATAGGATCAGTACAAGAAAGTAAGAGAACATATCAAAACATACAATAACAACACCACAAATCCTAAAACTCTAAACGATTTAGCCCGAGTCCTTGGATGGTCTGATGTTCATCCAAAGAAGCCTACGTATCCCCGCCTCCACGAGAATCAAAGCAACGTAGTTCTTCGCACCTATTCTAAACTATGATGTCTAAGACACCTAGACCTCTATCTTAGACTCGATCTAAAAGACCGGACTAGTTATTAAAGCTTCTTGAACGATTATTTAAATTCCAGTGAATTGTAGATTTTAGGACACCCTATATGCCCTAACTAAATGCAGGTTTAGCCCTAAGCTAATGCAGGTGGTTCCTACAACCTATGTGTAACTAGGTTGTATTTCCTAAGGAAAACAAAGGGTTGACTAACGCATCCTATTCTAGTCATCAGTCGGCGATGTGAATCGCCCACTGACCGGACGGAGGCGTAACAGACTCCTAACTCTAACACAAACACAAACACAAACAAAACACACAACAATCAAACAACACACCAAGGACGAAACTCTTAACCCTAAAACAAATGTAAACAAGCACATAACAAATCAAAGACTAATACCAAACACAAACCCCTAACTCTAAAACTCTCATTCTAGGACAAAGTCCTAACTCTAGAGGAAGATTTTTCGAAAACAGGTTTATAAAATATTTTTGTACTTTTTTAAAGAGTTTGAATGATTTATTTACAAAGGTTTGGCTGGACCTGGGATAAGAATCCCAAGCTGCACTACGTACCTCGTGAAAGAGGATCAAGCCAACGTAGTTCGAAACGAACTCTCCTAACTAAAACCTAACACTTCAAATGATTTAACGGTTTTAATGGGTTTTGAAGTGGGAAAGGGGTAAAACAGAGGAGGTAGTCGGTGGTGGCTGTTACGGAGATGGCCGGCCGGATTCCGGCGAGGGTTCTCGGAGAAGAAAGTGAAGGTGGGGTAATAGAAAGTGGCGGATGCGAAGATGGGGGTTTCAATGGAGGTGGTGGTGGATTTGGCCGGAGGAGGGGTTTTTTCTTCTTCTCTCCCTCTCTGCGTTTTCTGGTGCGGTGAGCGTGGAGGAAGGGTTTTTTCTTCTTCTCTCCCTCTCTGCGTTTTCCTCTTCTTCTTCTTTTTTTCTTTCGATGGATGGAAATGGGTTGCAGAGGGGGATGGGGTTGTCCGGCGGGAATGGGTTGGTGGAGAAGAAGAGAGGGTTTGGGTGGTGGAAGAAGGGATGGGATGGAGAAGTTGCGGCTGAGATGGCCGAAGGTGAGCCGATGAAAATGGGTTTCAAGGTGGGTGGGGTTGGAGTCGGATTTGCAGAAATGGCCGAAGTTTTGGGTTTGGATGAAGCTCGGTTGGGTTTTAATGGTGGTGGTGATGAAGGTTGACGGATTTGGGTGAGGATCACCGGAGGAGATGAAGATGGGGTGGGGAAGACATGCCGAGGACGAGCCTCCCTCTCCCCTTCGCGGCTGCAGAAACCAGCTCCCCTCTCTTCTTTTTTTTTTTTTTTTTAGAAAATGAGATCCCTCTTCCAACCCTAATTCGTTTGGGGCTTTATAAAGTGAAGAAAAATGTAAATTCGACTAATCCTTTGTTCTATGGGGGGGGCCTCGGGTAAGATGAATCTAAGCAAAACTAAAAATGTATTCGACCCCTCCTTTTCCAGGACAACCCCCTATTGCATGGTGACTACTCTTTTGCCGGATAGGTGATTACATGGTAATGGCACCCTTCTTTTCCGTAATATGAAGCTATATTAATGGCACAAACCCGGCTTGTCCTTTTGATTACCATGCTTCGCTCGATTCACTTGAAACCTTGATGAGACCTACTTAGGATCTGGAACTACCCTATAACTGATTTTGGGACACAAATTCAATTGTTTTAAAGAGATTTATTCAAACAGGTTTATTTGGGGTTCGGTCAAAATGGGGTGTCTACACCTTGCTTTTTAAAAGAGTAATTAGAATCGAAAAACTCTAAACCCTCGACCGCACCTTACCTTCTCGGATTAACAAGATTCTTGCCAGCTTCCATTCATAGAAGGCCACGAGCTTATTCAAGACAATCGTAGTCATAAGATGAGCAGGTTGCTATTTTGACCCCCTCCAATGAAAGAAAGATTGGGCTATCCATCCTACACTTATTAGTAAGGCCTTGTTTCTGTTTTTACAAAACTCTCACGTATCAAATAAAAATCCCCAAAGCATGTGTCTCTCTCCCTCTTTTATAAAAGTGAGATCATTTTATTATAAGAGAGAGGGAGAGAGAGAGAGAGAGAGTGACACCTCTAAATTCTAAAACAATACCAACCTCCTCTCAATTTGACCGAATGGCTCTTTTTTTTTTCAATACACCTTGCAATAACAGCCCTTACCTCATTCCATATTTAACTTAATCAAATCAGATCAATTCTAAAAACAATAGTTCTATATATAAACCAAACTGCTATAAGACATGAGCCGACTCAATTCTAATATCCCCTTCCCACATGACTTGAGGTCCATATTAGTAACAATGCCCATCATGCAATACAGCCACCTCATTGTTCGTCTAAACCATCAACATACCCTTTTTTGTAAAATAGAAACAGATTCTCCTTTAATAGAAATTCCACTCGAACATTTGTGATAAAGTTTTGATCATCCGGTAGGCAATTTAGCATCCCATCAAGCCGTCCATTTCATCTTACCTTGTTAACGAATTTGGATGGGAGATTTGAAAGATGGAAAAAAAAAATGGTCGGTTGGATTACTATGGGGATATGGCTTGGGTCGAGTTCGGTTTGGGTTGCACTGGGTTGAAACGAGCGGGGCGGGTTAGCTTGTGCAACTAGGTGGGGCAAATTGGGAAAGAGAGACCACATGGGGGAGGAAAGGAGAGTCATGAGGTGATCCTCACCCCCAATTGATTGGGCGATAACATAGTCGGGTTCCGCCCCGCAAATTATTTCGATAGAACAATCTGAACCATTGATCCGTTTTATGGGCTGCGGCATAACTGGATTGTGCTCCCCAAATTATTTTTGCAGGCTGATCCGAGCCACCTAATTGATCGGCCTCAATGTACATCATTCAAAATTCTCACCCTTTGGAATTTCACTTATAGCACTACGCAAGTCGATATCGGCACCACAATGCTGGATTTACACCATGTAATAAATTATTGTGGGTCCACCCCCATGGTCAAATTCTATGAAATAATTTAGTGAGCCTCACACGTGATTGTCGAATGGTGGTTTCTACTCATTGACCAAAGCCCAAGAAAATCCAGTGGTTGATCATTTTAAAGCGGGTCCTCTCCCATTGCTAGATTTCATTGAAAACATAACTCTCCACTACAACCAATGTGCGGACCCTCTTGTTTGAATTCTTGCGAATAACCATTCTCAACACTTAGCGGAAAAATGCAAAATACGACGAAAATGACCGAAAAGATCGAGAAAATATCAGAGACGGACACGGAAATAGAGAACACTGGAAAACCGATAGAAAAATACTAACTTCTTTGTTGATTAAAGTGGAGCAAAATGGGGGTGTCTACAATAGGAAAAAGACTAAATGGTGCTAGTGAGACTAGGCAAGTCTCTTAGACACTGGGGTGGGCTCCAAGTATCACTATCATTGCCCTTGCAATGATAAATAAGGGATTAGGCAACTAACAGACCAAGTTGGTTTCCAACTAGTAGGGGGTACAACTTAGAGAGGGTTCTATAAGTGAGGCCAAGCATGCCTCGTATGAGTAACTTTCTAATGTAACTGAGCTTGCCTCCTAACATATTTTAGTTAATCATTTTCACATCTTTCATTTCAGTTTTGATTTCCACTCGCAAGCATTTAACATTTTTGCATTACAAAGTATTACACAAAGCATGTAATTCAAGGCATCCAAACATAGCAAGATTCAAAATAATTAACTTAAGCATGAGTGAAAGCCTATAACATGTATAATATTAGAAACTAAACTCAAAACATTCAAAGCATTTCATCTCATCCATCACAAACTAGGCTAAGCATGAATCAAGCATTAAAAGCATGCATTTGCATTCTACACGGAAGCTAAAACTATGTAATGCAAATAACACTATCCAAATGGTAACACTAGCAAACGTGATACGCATAAAAGTTGTAGGGGACACATCAGGGAACATTTTATTAGTTATGCACTTCGTCCGGGTCTCGCCGGAAGTATCCAGAAAATGGCTATCTTTGGGCTGATTTTAGATTTCATTTATGCAGTTCTGTTTTGAAAAGATCCAATATTGTTTTGTAAAACAGAGAAACTAAAACACATTTTTAGGAAAAGTGTTCAACACTAAAGTTTCAGTAAATTCAATGAGAAAAACTTTCTGAGTTGAAAACTCCAGCTAGACTTGGCTGGAAGTGGCCGAAAAACGGCCATCTCCGGTCAAGCCGGAAGCTAGAAATAAGGTGTTTTTGGCTGAAATCTTAAAAATGTCAT
This sequence comes from Tasmannia lanceolata, assembly GCF_043159265.1. NCBI lineage: Eukaryota > Viridiplantae > Streptophyta > Magnoliopsida > Canellales > Winteraceae > Tasmannia > Tasmannia lanceolata. The sequence continues at coordinate 13,220,420 of NW_027518679.1, read as the reverse complement.
AACATTTTCATTTATTGGCCAAATTAGGACCATGATATGTTAAATTGAAGGTCTTGGAATGGTCTACAATCCTATGTGGTCCATTCCTTTCAGATTTGATCGAAAGTTATACTAAATGATAAAAAATAAATCTGGACAGCATGTATTTTTGAGGTTTTTCAAGACATTTCGAAGCCAAAATTCACATCTAAAAAGCCTAGCTCTAAACATTTGCATTACATATGTTTCCAGACTTGAATTAATGAATATTAGGCAGATTCCAAGCTTAAGATAATAGAAATGAGAAAAATCACGAAGATTTCCCATTTGAGCTTTTGAAAATGGCTAAAATAGTAAAATCGCCATAACGTTTTCTTTTCTTACCCGATTTTAGCTTAAAATATGTCAAATCGAAGGCCTTGAAAAGTTCTACAACTTTTATGTATATCACTTTTGCAATTTCTAACCAAAATTTAGCGAAAAGGCACAAATACAAATCTTGACAACATATATTTTAACATTTTCAATATATTACAAGAGCATTTTACATCAAAACCCTAGATTTGTCATGAATTTCACTAGATATTCACATCACTCATATTAACACATATATTTTTGAATTCCAAAGCCTAGTACATCAGATCTAAAGATTTTCACAAAAATCATTCTAGAGTTCGCCATTTTAATCCAAATTTTCAGCTAAAATCTTAAAATTGGCATGGCTTCTTTGTTTGTTTGCCAATTTTTTGCCATAATAATCCAAATCGAAGATCTCAGAATTGTCTACAACCCAACGCGAGAGATTTCGCTCAGATCTGGTCGAAAATTATTGAAAACAGGAAAAACGATGTTAGACAGCATGTAATTTCTCCATTTTTGCATCAAAATTCAACCAAAATTCAAAATCCGTGGATAATTTTCTTAGATCTTGTTATTAGACATGATTTTAGATATGTTTTGATAAATTTTAGCCCTAGATTATTAGATCTAACTATTTTCATGCATATTTAGCCTAGATTTGTCATTTTTAAGCTACTTTTGAAGAGAAAACGTAAAATAAACTCAAAATCCACCAACCTTGTGTAAGAAACTTCAAATTCTAGCATCTCTTGGACTTTTTTCTTGAATATCTCATTGAAAGCTTCTCCTCCCCCTTCTTTCTCTCTTTAGATCTCCTTTCTCTTTCGAAAACTCTTTCTCACTCTAGAATTCTCTCTCTCTAGAAAGCTCTCTCTTAAGCACAAACTCTAGATATAGGAGAAAGATCCCCAAATGAGGACCCTTGATCCTCTATTTATAGATTTCTCTACTAATATTTGAGCCCCATTAGTTATCTTATGACATTCCCCATGTATTTGATCTCATGGTTTGTAAAAATGATGGGTGATCTAAAGAAAAAAACATAATGAAAATTATAAAAAGTCAAATTTAGACCCCATTAGTTACAGGGACAACCCCCTTTTCATGTTCATTTTGTATTTTAACTAAATGATAGATATTTTCAAATAAAACTCTTCATGGGCGACATTACTGGGATGATAATGCACCCCACTTTCTACTCTAGTGTAAAAACTGGCTGGCTTACAGGATATTTCACTCCCCTTTTGCACTACAATTCTAATTCGGCTCGTCATATTAGGTATTTTTCAACGGATTTTGACAAAATTTTATAGGGACCTACTTGGGCTCATAAACTACTCTAAGGTACAATTTGGGACTCTAGCTGATTAGATGGATAGGGTTTTGTTCAAAACAAGTTTATTGGGGTTCAGTCAAAATGGGGTGTCTACAATCTAGGACCGCTATCCTAGACTCGACTAGTTGTTAAAGCTTCTTTAATGTGATTATTTAGGTTAAACTGAACTGTGGATTTTATGACTCCCTATATGCCCTAACTAAATGCAAGTTAGCCCAAAACTAATGCAGGGGGGCCTTATATCTTGTGCAACTAGGCTGTGTGTCTTAAGAAAAATGATGGGATCACTGACGCACCCTATTCTAGTCATCAGTCGGCGATGTGGATTGCCAACTGACCGGACAGAGGCGAGGACAGACTTCTAGTTAGGACAAACTCTTAACTCTAACACAAACACAAAATACTCAACACGTCTAGGACCAAACTCCTAACTCTAGGGGAAGATCTTTTTGAAAATAAGGCTTTAAAGTTGTTTGAATGATTTTTGAAAGATTTACAAAGTTCTATTTACAAAGTTTGGCTGAACATGGGATAAATATCCCAAGCTGCCTACGCACCTCGTGCAAGAGGATCAAGCTAACGTAGTTCGGAAACAAACTTTCCTCACTACACTCCTAATATTTTTTTTTGACATTTCATATGTTTCAATATATTTTAAAATATTTTTGAACTTTAAAAGGTTTTCAAGTGTTTTTGAGTTTCAAATTTCTAATGTTTTTGAAGTTTAAAATGTTCAAGTGTTTTTGGATTTTTTTAAAAATATTTTCACCCTTTTTTGTCAAAAGCCAAAGGGAACACACAAAGCAATACCCCGGGGCAAAACCCTAGGGCTAGAGGGGAAACCCTAAAACATGTAAACTAATGTCACAGGAAATGTGAAAAAATGATAAGATCCCAAGCAGGTAAGACTCTAATAAGACTAAACAAGTCTCTATGAGAGAGAGTGTGTCAACAAAACTAAATGATGAACTCCTTTCAAAAGAATAAACTACTAAATTAAAGAACAGACTAATAGTCTAATAGATAGACTCCTAAACAACCAACTCTAAAGAGGGACAAATAAGTCAAAGACTGTATAATAAAGCTACCAAAATGGGGGTATATAAGTCAAAGACTCTTTAATAATGCTACCAAAATGGGGGCAAGTGACTCAAAGACTCTCTCACAACTCTATAAAGGGGAGTGCTATCAAACCAAAACATGTAAAAGGGGGTGCTAATAAGACAAATAATATCTTCTATATACTGAAGAAATAAAGAAGGGTGCTAGCGAGACTGGGCAAGTCTCCTAGACATGGAGGTGGGCTCTAAGTATCCATATCATCGCCCTTGCAATGATAAATAGGGACGAGGCAACTAATAGACCAAGTTGGTCTTCTAACTTAGTAGGGGTGCAACTTTGTGAGACTTGAAGTAGTCTCCTAGTGTAACCAACTACCGAGACCACAAGGGCCTCCTAAATGGGGGCTCTAGATGACTCCTTAATCGCCCTAGCAATGGATAGAGGGAACTATCATCTTAGGGTATCTAAAAGACTATGCAAATCTACTAATGAAAAGAAAATGAGGGGACTATAAGGACTTGGCAAGTCCCCTAAAAAATGGGCTTGGGATGACTCCTTCATTGCCCCTTCAATCTTAGAGGAAAAAAATCTAAGGGTGTAAGCCCAATGGTTCTCACCTTGGCAATCTTCTATGTTTTGATGATTCCAAACACAAGTTGAATTGTGTTGTATTTCTACTGTGTTTGATGTTTAAGTGCATGTATTGAAGAATCAAGCATTTCAAACACTTATATCAAGGAAAACGGCATGGATCGAGGCTTGTTCATCCTTGAACACCATTTGAAGCCAAAGGACAATGAAGGCTTGGAGTATTCAAGGAAAGATCTTGAAGAGCCAAAGAAATGGAGGTGATCCATGCAAGAGTTCAAGACTTGAAGATATGCTTCAAAAGAAGAAGATTTGAAGGCAAGAGTTTAAGTCTTGTGTTAGATTGTACATCTAATCCCTATTAGGTACCCCACCATGAGGCATAATGGAGTCACCAAACAACTGACCTTAATTGAATAACAATCCCATCTATGTCAAATTTGGAAGCCCTTGAAGCCCAAAAATGATCAGCACAAAAAATATGGAATATCGGCTGATTTAGGCTTCTCGGAACTCCGAGAATATTCTCGGAGCTCCGAAAAATGGTCCAGTAGCTATTTTCCAAATTTTGTTTGTATTCCCGGAACTCCGAGAGAAATTCTCGGAACTCTGAGAAAATCTCTCGGAACTCCGAGACCACTGTGTCGGGAACAAAATTATGACCTTTTGGGATTTTGCCAGAATTACGACTATGCCCCTGTAACGGTCATATTTGGGTTTTCCCTATATATATGTGTTCTCTATGCCTTAGAACACATCTCTCTCATTACTAAACATGTTCTAAACACATTAGAGAGTGGTTATCACCCTTGTACCTCAATTTGGGATATCTAGAGGGATTAGACCTAGGCTTGAATTTGTATATCATTTCAAAGAGTGGAATTTGTGTGAGCTTGAGAGCTATCTACCCTTGAAGAGGGAAGTTGTATTTTCTATTTTCTTTGATTGTAATTGGGCGAGTATTCGGAGAAGCGTAGCCCTCTCTCCGTGGTGAGGATTGCCACCAAGGTTAAAGCGCTTGTAATCGGCACCGATCTTCGCCGAAGTTAAGAAGATCAAATAGTGAAGCCATCAACGGGTTTGGTTGGTAGAGTGGAGTAGGCCTTGTGTGTTTGAGGACCGAACCACTTTAAATCTCGGGTGCACTCTTTCTTGTCTCTTGCTTTATATTTGCATTGCACTTTATATTTAACTCACTTGCTTAAATTGTTTTATTCTTTGATCTTTTAATCCTTCATTGGAGAGTTTAAATATTTTAGGTTAAAAAATTTCAAAAGGTAAATATTATTTGTATCAACCTAATCTCCTTTTAGGTTGCTAATTGGGCCCACCCTTGGATTTTCAAAGGGTATGTGCCTGAATGACTGAACAAGTCTCATAAGGGTAAAGAGGAAGAAAAGAATTTTAAATAGTCTATTCTTTATCCTTGCCCAATCAAGGATTTTAACTACAAAATATTAGATTCTGAAGTTTTGTCATTCTTCCGTACCCGACAAAAGCCTGAATCAAAACCTTCGGATTTTGATATGAATCGCCAAGTCTCCAATAATGAGGCTAGTTATGATCAAATCCCTCAAATTCCAGTAGATTTGAGGAATTAAAAGAGGTTTGTCTCAGACTTAACAAGAACCGATTATCACTAGGTTAAATTCAAGGTTAAGATGTTTAAATCTCATATTTTAATGAAGAAAGTTGTACAGATATGAGGTTTTGTTGAAGTTAGGATTTTGTTGCTGAAACTAGGGTTAATGAGACAAAAGAAAAGGATAAAGATGTTAAAGCTTTCAAAGAAGAAAAGAGAGCAATTTGAGGAAGATAAGCCTGCCAGAATTTGGCTGGATTCCGGCCGGATCTTGCCGAAGAAGAAGAGGGGGATGATAAAACCCTAAAATCTCAGCTCTCTTCCCCCCCTCTCTCTCTGATCGATTTTTCTGATTTTTCCCAAAAATGAGAGCCCCTAATTTCGATCCTCTCTCTGCCTTTTATAGGTAGATGATAAATTTACATCCCTTATAAGTTTCCAAGACAACCCTTTGAGTGTATTTTATAAGATTCCTTCATTTGAATGTGGTAGTCTAAGTGAAAGATGGGGACAATAGTTAGGCCTTGTTTCATTGCTCCCTGCATTAATAATGACGCACCCTTGCTGGATATTTCACCTCCCTTCTGCATAACATGGAATTGCAATAATTACACAACTCTACTCGTCTTATTGATCAATTCTTATCTGATTTTTCCAAAATTTTGTAGGGACCTTATGAATATACTAAACTATCCTATGGTGGTTCTAGGGACACTAATTCACTCATTTAAAAGGAATTTTTTTCAAAGTAAAGGTTTGGGGTTCGGTCAAAATGGAGTGTCTACAGATGCCCCTCTTTGGTAGAGTGTGCTTGTTACACGAATGGAAAAGCTGAAAAGACAACACATTTTGGCCGACCCGAAAACAGAGTAAAATAATTTTTCAGGTTTTTTTATTCGAAAATGGTATTCACAAGGGTAAACTGTTGAAATGAACTTTTTAATATGACTCAAAATCTACAAACATTAGGGAGATAGCCTTTCACTGACTCTTATCTTGACAATCTTGACACCTCCATGAGATAGCCTCTCTCTAACCCTTTAAGTTGTCAATCGATATCAATTAATGAGGACTTTTATTAAAATCAAAATACACATTTTTTTTTACTGTTATAATGCAAATTTACCAAAACAAGTACAAACCAATCACTCAAAGAGTTTTTTTTCTTTTTACAGTTGTATTAAGACTTTTACCAAAACAAGTAAAAACCAAACACTCAAAGAATTTTTTTATTGTCTTATTAAAACTTTTACCAAAACAAGTACAAACCAATCATTCAAATAGTTTTTTTTTACCGTTGTATTAAAACTTTTACCAAAACAAGTACAAACCAAACACTCAAAGAGTTTTTTTTTACCGTTGTATTAGAACTTTTACCCAAAACAAGTACAAACCAAACACTTATAGGTTTTTTTACCATTGTATTAAAACTTTTACCAAAATAAGTACAAACCAAACACTCAAAGGGTTTTTTTGTACCGTTGTATTGAAACTTTTACTAAAACGAGTACAAACTAAGGATTTTTTTTTATCGACAATTAGACCAAAAATCACTTGTATAATTAGCTGGGTATTCAATATTTGAGGAAACTAAAACATTCAATACCGGGGCGATAACTATATAGACTATTGCTGAAAATCCATCTGTACTAGCGATCTAGGTAACGCTGACTCCATTGCAACCATCATTTTCTTCCTCAAGCTACCATCATTATAGAACCCTCATCAACCCCTTTACCATCTTCAGCGGAAAAAGGAAAATCTCTGAGAAGGGTCCGCCGGCATCTCATTACAACTCCGGTCATTATCATTTTCGTCACACTCCGTATGTGTTCACCCCAACATAGGAGGTCAAATCAGTGCTACATACCCGGGTATCATTTCTATTCCTTATTCTGGTTTAATGCTTGTGTTGATGTTCTTATTATAATCTCTCCGTGGAATGTATGCTGTTTGGCCTATGAATCTATTTTTCATTCGATTTTCTTGCCGGTGGTTTTGATCCTCGAACGATACTGTCATAGTTAATCTTTAAACCTTGATTTTGGCTTTGACTTTTCTAATACTCTATGTAGAAGGGAATCCGATTATACTTGAATGTCACAGATGAAATGGCCCAACAAATTTGTTCTCATTTGATTTCTAGGCTATGGATCCAAATGCATTAAGATTTAAGTCCAGAACTAGACAACTGAGTTATGATGGCAATATTGTGATGATAAATTGGTTTGATAATGCTTCATAACTTTGTGGGTTTAATACATTTATTACTCTCTTTCAATGCCTCTGATCACTATCCATACGTTGATTGAAAATATCAGCATTATTCTGCTATTTCGTTTAGTTTGTCAGGCTTGTGATAAGTGGAGCTTGTGCTTATATTTGTGTCTGAATCATATCGTTCGTTTAAATTGTGTGTTTGAACTTCAACTCGTCTTCCTTCTATAGAACAATTTTTTTTTACCATGAATAGGAGCCATACTGAATTTGTTCGTCATATATTGGTTTTGATATCATTGTCACTCAGATTCTGATGATAGCATTGAATTTTTTTTCTTATGAGATTTGGAGTGTATACAAACTAATTGAGAGTTCCTGATTATGTATTGTGGACCCCGATCCGTGAGGACGACTGCGACGAGGGACGAGTCCTCTGCAATCCTCAAAGATCTCCACATGTGAAGGAGAGCTCTACCAAGGAACTCTTAAAATAAGTGCCACTCTCACAGCATAACATGAGTGGCGGTACATAACGAATGAGATACATCTTGATCCGGAGCCAAGGCTCGAAACTAAGATATACCTAAAAATAACTCAGAGTCGCCATCCATGGATACGCCATAGAACCAAAACAAATGCTTTGTCTGCAACAGATAACCAGAGATACAAAAGGTCCGTGCCTGATTACGAATGGAGAAGGTCCGAAGAGCACCCCCAATTCATCCGAGTGCAAGCACTTGGTCTCTTATGCCATTTATTATTATCCTCGAAGAGTTTCGGGCGAAAATCATATGAAATGGGAACGAAATATCCCAGAGAAGACGTCTACCTAATCATACATGACTCGGGGATGAAATAATAAGCACATACAAGACAAAATAAAAGATGTGTCACCTAAGCACAGCTAGGTTATAAGTGACATGCCTAAATGGTGTCTAAGTTCTGGTGGACAAACGCATGCATGCTATAGCTAAAGGTATAAGGTATGCGCATGAAAGTAAAAGAACACACCAAAATACACAACATGACAACACAATAAATCGTAAGCTCTAAACGATTTAGCCCGAGTCCTTGGACGGTCTGATGTTCATCCAAAGATGCCTACGTATCCCCGCCTCCACGAGAATCAGAGCAACGTAGTTCTTCGCTCCTATTCTAAGCTAGGATGCCTAAGACACCTAGACCTCTATCCTATACTTGACCTAAAAGACCGAACTAGTTCTTAAAGCTTCTTGAGCGATCATTTAGATTTCAGTGAATGGTGGATTTTAGGACTCTCTATATGCCCTAACTAAATGTAAGGTAACCCTAAGCTAATGCAGGTAGTTCCTACAACCTATGTGTAACTAGGCTGTGTTCCCTAAGGAAAACAAAAGGTGGACTAGCGCATCCTATTCTAGTCATCACTCGGCGATGTAGATCGCCAACTAACCGGACGGAGGCGTAACAAACTCCTAACTCTAACACAAACACAAACCAAACACACAACAATCAAACAACACATCAAGGACAGACTCCCAACTCTAAAAATCTATATCTAAGACAAACTCCTAACTCTAGAGGAAGATCTTTTTGAAAATAAGGTTTTAAAGTTGTTTGAATGATTTTTGAAAGATTTATAAAGTCTATTTACAAAGTTTGGTTGGACTTAGGATAAAGATCTGAAGCTGCACTACGTACCTCGTGGAAGAGGATCAAGCCAACGTAGTTCAAACTCGAACTCTCCAAACTAAAACTTAACACTGCAAATGACTTAAGGTTTTTAATGCTTTTCAAATATTTTTGACTTTTACATTTTCGATGTTTTTGAATTTTGAAATATTCAATTGTTTTTTTGGATTTTTAAAGGATTTCAATATTCTTGCGATTTTAAGATTTCAAATGTTTATGGATTTTAAAATTTCAAATACCTTCACCCTCTTGGTCAAAGGCCAAAGGGAATACACAAAGCAACACCCTAGGGTAAAACCCTTAGGGTAAAGGGGAAACCCCAAACCAACAAACTAGTAACCCAAAACAAGATGTAACAATCCACAAACAGGTAGACAAGTACCCCAAGAACAAAGAAAATGATCTAAGATCCCGAGCAGGTAAGCTCCAATAAGACTGAGTTAGTCTCTGATGAAAAAAACTCCTAACTAATAACACTAGAGAAGGAGTACAAATGAGTCAGAGACTCTCTAATGACACTACCAAAAAGATATGAGTAAATAAGTCAAAGACTCGCTCTAGAAGAAGGGGGACTCTAACAAGAGGCTGGCTAAGCCTCCTAAAGGGGAAACACTTTAAATGAGACAATGCTTGTCTCCAAATAGGGGCTCTATAAATGAGGCAAGGCATGCCTCCTAGACACAAAGGTGGGCTCCAATTATCCCTATCATCGCCCTTGCAATGATAAAGTAAGGGATTAGGCAACTAACAGACCAAGTTGGTCTCCAACTAGTAGGGGGTACAAGTTGGTGTACAACTTAGAGAGGGACTCTATAAATGAGGCAAGGCATGCCTCCTATGGGTACAGTATCTATCAAAAACAAGGTAACCTCCCTGAGGGTAGGCTCTAAACAACAAGGCTTGTCTCCAAGGGAGAAACACCTTAATAACACCAAGCATGTCTCCTAAAAGATGACTCATGGAACTTGGAAGGTCTAGACATGATTTGGAAGTGATCCTAGAAGTTTAGAGGTCTAGGTTGACATGTAGCACGGGTTCCACTCATTTAGCATTAAAAAAAAAAACATTGAAAGCAGTCTACACAACATGCAATTTTCGCAAATAAGGCTCTAAAGTATAAAGTAAATCATGAAAATTGATCAATATATGATTTGTCAGTTGCTAGCATGCTCATCATATCCCAATACAAGCATTAGAATCAATATAGGCTCAAAACAATCTAAAAAAAAAAGATGAAATTTCCACCCAACATGTAATTTTCACCAAAGAGGGTAAAACAAATGCCAAACAATTCATGAAAATGATTCAATATATGATTTAAAACTTGCTACCAAGCTCAAAACATCCAAAACAATCATTAAAATTGAATAGAACTCAAGTTATCGGTGATTTTTAAGAAATGGCACAGTTATGACATATAGTGTCAAAAATGCAACTTTGCACTGACTTTTGGACCCCTCAAACATCAAAACCATAAAAAACTCTCTGATCCAAAATTGTAGATCTCAGCATAAGAGACATTCTCTTAGTTGACCATTTCGTTTGGATCTGGCCAGAAGTGGCCGAAAAATGGCCTCTTCCGATCCATCGCCATTAAAAGACATAATAGTGTTTTAAATGAAAGTTTGGGCTCAGTTTTGACACTAAAAACATCGTTTCTGGAAAAATTCACTCAAGGATAAAGTATTAGAAAATCTTGTGAAGAAGATTTTTTCCTTCTACGGCTTCGGACGAAACAGACCTGAAATAGCCTAAAAATGGCCGACAAACTGCTATTGCAGAAATGACAGTTTTTTTAGAAAAACTGAGGCTTGTAAGTAGTTTTTGACATATTAAAAAGCATTTATGGAAATATTTGCTGAACAAGACAGTTTTGGAAAATATTATAACGAACAATTTTCCAGTTGACAGTTTTGAACAATTCCGGCCAGAAGTAACCTAAAAGTTTAAACGGGCATAACTCTCATCTTTTGGCCAAATTTGGGCCGCCATATGTCGAACTGACCGACTCGACGAGATCTACAAAATTAATATGTTCGTTTTTTGAATTTTTAAGCATTTGAGGTCGAAAAGGAGCAAATTCAAAACATGACAGCAACATGGACTAGTATTGTGCCAAAACATGGGCAGCAACATGGACTAGTATTATGTTGAAACAGGGGTAGCAACGGGACTAGTATCCGTGCTAAAACAGGGGGCAACAACATGGACCGTATTTTGTGCTAAACAGAGGGCAAATCATGAACATATTATGCTAAAACAGTGAGCTGACCTATGGACATAACTTTATGCAAAACATGGAGCATAAACTGTCCACAGAATTGTGCCAAAATAGGGGGCAACCACATGGACTAGTACTGTGCTGAAACAGGGAGTATATCATGAACTGTATTTTGTGCTAAAACAGTGAGCTGAAGTATGGACAGAACTTTATGTAAAACATAAAGCATAAACTGTCCACAGAATTGTGCCAAAGATAGACCGGTGTAAACTTTTAAAATTTGAGCTAATTCAGTGACCAACACAAAATAAATTTGACAAAACCTGCACCATGTTGAACTGATAATGACAAAGTAATCTCCAAGTAAAATTTAGTTGCTTTCACCAGGATATTTTCTTAAGCCACAACAAGACATGCCCATACCTAATCATGTGAATACTTCATAATCAAAAGAAAACACTACATATATAAAAAAAAGGCCTCTTCCCTAATAGCCAAGCTGATTCACCATTCATATTCTCATGCTCTCATCGATTTTGGGAGGTACCAACGATAAGACAGCAGATTACCAACAGATTTATTGCCATTTATCAAGTTATGAAGATATCAAAAGAGAGTAGTATAACCTGATTTGAAGGCACTATAAAAGCTGGATGGTGCTAATCAAGATGAAAATAAGACAAACATATTTGGTATCAATACTAACATTGCTGTATTGATAATAAAAACAAGTAGATTGCATGCCGTTATTAAGACAGTAAGATCAACACCAAGTTACTGTGAAAACAAGTAATATAGGATTACCTTGATTAGGAGAGATTATCGAGATATGTAAGGAATGTCCGACCCGATGATTCTTTTTTTTTTTTAACTTCTCCCTATCAGCTACTCTCTCTACAATTCCCTTATGAACCTTCCCTTGAAACTCCCAAAATTAGAACTCTCTTCTTCTTCTCTAATATTCTCCTTCACAAGCTCCACAAACCCTAAAAGAACATAACATCTATTCCTTACAGATCTGAAGGTAGGAATTGGTGGAGCTTGACGGTGGCTACGAAGTGGGAAAGGGGTAAAATAGAGGAGGTAGTTGGTGGTGGCTGCTAGGGGGATGCGACCATGGAGGGAGAATAGGGTTTTGATGGTGACGAGAGGGTTTAAATGGGAGAGGGTTGCTGCTGGAGTAGGGTTTAATGGCTGCAATGAAGGAAATGGGTTTGGATTTGATGAGGGTCTGTTGGATTTGGGTTATGGGAGTGGGGTTGACAGAATAGGAGATGGAGGTAGGATCAGATTTAATGGGATTACTGGATTCCGGTGGGTTATGGCCGGAATCCGGTGGTATGAGTTTTATTGGGTTCTGAAGAAGAAGAGGACAATGGAAATGGGTTTTGGATAAAACAGGGGATGGGTTGGAGATGGTGGTGGAGGTGTGAGATGGGTTTCAATGGAGGTTGAGATGGAGTAGAGGAGAAGATGATGGTGGTGGGGATAGTGACGGTGGCCGTGGCTCCTTCCCTTTTCTCTCTGCAAGTCTCCCCTCTCTCACCCTCTCGGTGGCTGCAAAAATGAGAAACCCTGTTGGGGAGAAGAAGAAGAATATGGATAGGCAAAATCTAGGGTTTGGGTTTTTTCTTTTAGGCCTCCCTTTCTCTAAAAAAAATTCACACGAAAATGAAATCCCCCTTTTACTGCCTTGATCGATTCTCTTTTAAAGAGAAACAAATATTTTTGCCCCTCTCATTCCATGGACACCCCCCTATGGTGTACTTATGACTGCTCTTTTTACACTTCAGGGAGTGGCTCGATCACTGGCAAAACCCGAGGGAAGCGATAACTTCGACCCCATTTTCTCTCCATGGACAGCCCTTTAAGTATGTTCAACACTACTCTTTTTGTACAACGGGGTGAACTAGGGTAAAAATGACCATACAAAATAATGATATATTAGCACTCCTTCTCTTACTCTTAACAACCCCTTCTAGTGTATTATGAGTGCTCTTTTCAACTCTACAAGAGGTGGTCCAAGTAGAAAGCAGGGCACATTTTCTCTTCTTTTCTGGATTGATATGGGCACCTTCCTGAATGGACAATCCACTCCCCTTCTGCCTTTGCACTGTGCACACTGTCTTGGTTAGCTAACTAGGCAAAAGTACTCGGATTTCAACGAAATTTTGCAGGGAACTCGGTGGGACCCTAACCTGCTCTAAGGTAGAATATGGGGTTCCGATTCAATGATTTGATGGGGTTGTGCTCAAACAAGGCGAATTAGGATCCGGTCAAAACGAGGTGTCTACATGTATGTTTGGGTCTATAATCTATTGAATATCCCCACGTAACATGTGTAAGCTCAAGGTGTTTTAACCTTCTACAAAGTGACTGAAATTTCTTTTATAGTTGTGTAGAGCATGTGATTCGAGATTATTTCTTCCTGGAGTGTAAGAGTTCGAACCATTTGTGCATTGGTAAGATGATGCTGATGATATATCTTTCAGTTTAACATTAGTAGGGGGGTTTTACAAAGATGGTTATGGCCATCTATCTCTATGTACCCGAGTATATGACCTGAAGATTATCTTTCATAACTGGTATGATTTTAACCTCTAGTTTTATGGTTGTTTATCTCCTTTGTCCTACAAGTTAAGGTATGGATATCTTTGTTAAACATGAAAATCTCCTCGTCTTGGTGGTTGGATTTTGTGCTTCTCAAGGGAAAATCCAGAGTTCTTTTTTATCTTCAGTTATCAAATTTCTGTAAAACCTTTTCCTTCTTTCCCTTCTCGGGATCTCTATAGGGTTCGGGGTTTCCTTTGTTCTCTAGCTTTCCATTGGTTTTGGATTTCTGTTGGGGTTCCGGCTATGACGGAATGCTTCTTGAGCCAATCCCTTTCTTTCATGCCTTAGAGTTTTCATAGGTTAAGGGATTTCTTCCTCTTTAAGGACCTTCACAGAGTTTAGGATTCTACCCTACCATCATAGAGTTTAGGAGTCCGTCCTACCATCATATAGTTTAGGAGTTTGTCCAACATTATAGTGTTATAGGATTCCTTCCTACCTTCATAGAGTTATATGATTCCGTCTCATCTACTTGGTGTCACAGGAGCCTGTCCTACCATCGTAGAGTCATCGGAGACTGTCCTACCTTCATAGAGTCATAGGATTCTGTCCTACCTTAATTAGTCTAGGAGTCTGTCCTTTTGAGTTAAAAACTCTTTGTTTTAAGCAAAAATAACAAAAGCATTTTTCGAAAAGTCTGTTTCTGAACTACGTTGGCTTGATCCTCTTCCACGAGGTACGTACACAGCTTGGGATCTTTATTCCAAGTCTAGTCAAACCTTTCAAATAAAACTTTTCAAACCTTTCAAAAACCTTTAAAAATAAAAATCTTTGCAACAAGCCTTGTTTTCAAAAAGACCTTCCTCTAGAGTTAGGAGTCTGTTCTAGATGTTTAGAGTTTTAGAGTTAGGAGTATGTCCTAGAATTAGTAGAGTCCTAGCGTTAGGAGCCCTTGTGCGGTCAGTTTGACTGTACAGTTTGGCGCATAGTCAGCTGATGGCTAGACTAGGATTAACTTAGTTAGCACATTGTTTTCCAATGATACAACCTAATTGCATATAGGATGTAGGGACTACCTGCATTAGTTTAAGGATAACTTGCATTTAGTTAGGACATATAGGGAGTCCTAAAATGCACAATCAACTTCAACTTAACTAATCGCATTCAACAAGCTTTAATCATCAGTCAAGTCAAGTCTTTTTGGATGGTCAAGTCTAGTTTAGTGGTCTAGGCACAACTATGCATCGTAGTTTAGAATAGGCCACAGAACTACGTAAACCTTGATTCCAAAAAGAGGCTTAGATACATAGGCAGCTTGGATGGATGATCATCCAAGTTCAAGGGATAATGTTGCACTTTTTTTTATTTGTTTAGAGTTTTAGGAATTTGTCATAATATTTGTCACTGTTTAATGCATAGATACATGATAGTGTGTTTTCTTATCTATCTTGATTGCTTATTCCTTAGATATATATTTTACACAGTCTCACCTGTTTACACACTTAGCTGTAGTGTTAAATTATTTTATTATTATTTATTTACATGCTTAGCTGTAGCATTTTCATTTCTTTATTACTTTACTTGTTTACTCACATGCCTAGCTGTAGCGTTATTTACTAGCTTATCTCTTAATTATCATGCTTAGTTGTAGCTCTTTTACTGCTTTCCTGCTATTTTAGCTTATCATATATGCTCCTTATCATTACTAATACCTGCTTAGATGTAGATGCACATGTGTATGTTTACTGCTTTCTTAGATGTGATGAGTTAGGACTAGATGTGATGTGTGGAGATAGGTAGCAGAGTTATCCGATATTGGATAAGCACTAGTTTTCTACGCCTCTTTGAGAGACGGCAGATTCTAATATTTAATCCAATGTCAGATGACACTGATATCAACTCTCATTAGGACTTGGATGTTTTCTTTTCTTTTGCACATCCCTGGATCACGCATGCTTAGGTAGACGTCTTCTCGGGGATGTTTGTTCCCATTTCATATGATTTTCGCTCAAAATTCTTTGAAAGTTAATAATAAATGGCATAAGAGACCGAGTGCGCTCAGACAAATGTAGCGCCTAACACCTTCCTCGTTCGTTATCAGGCACGGACCCAATTATCTCTGAATTTATCCATTGCAAAGAGTAGATTTTTGGTTTTATGGCCATATTCCATGAATGACGACTCTTTCATATTTTAGGTACGTCTTTATTCCAGGCTAGTCTCCGAATCAAGAGGTATTGCATATATCACAACTCATGCTGTGAGGGCACCATTTTGAGAGAGCCTTGGGAGAGCTCTCCATCATGTGGAGATCGAGACGCCCCTTCGGTTCAGCCTCGAGATCGCGGGTCCACATCACCAAAAAATAGTGCAGGCCACTATATAGATGATGTAATCCGTTGATTTGTGAGTCCCTCTGAGATATTGGTCGTGCCAAAGGAATCTCCGTTGAAACTGGGGCGGAGCCAGGAATTTACGCTTGCAGGGGCCGGACTAACTTATACTTGCCCGCATTGGTCATTGGGGGCCATGGCCACTAAACTAGCTATGGATGCATGTACATCCATTTACAATAAGAGAGACTTTGCAATTATTGGGGCGGGGGGCATGGGCCCCCTTATGCTATATGTGCCTCTGCCCCTGCGTTGAAAGATGATCCTAACCCTCATATATATTTCGTGGAGTAAAATAAATGGCTCAGAAGTTTCAAAAAATGAAAGCTAAAACCTAGGATCATACACTATTTAGGGCCGAACGAATAAATGAATGGCCTAGATCATGTAATGGTGAGCATGGTTTTAAATTGCGGTTTCGGTACCGCTTTCGGGCTTCATCGAAACCAAAATTTTGGTTCGGCAGAAATCCGACGTAACAATACAAAAACTATTGGAAAATGATATTTTCAATCCCCCTGCATTACGTGCACGCTCCCCTTATAGCGTGATTTGACGTGAAAAGTGGGCAACTTTAACACTTTTTGACGTCAAATCACGTTATAAGGGGAGCATGCGCGTAATGCAGAGGGAGTGAAAATATCATCGTCCAAATTATTTTATTCAATACCAAATTTCAGTCGAAATTAATTTGGGTCGAAATTTTGGTAACATACTAAATTAATTAAAAAAACAGGTTTTTGGGTGAAATTTCAGAATTTCGAAAGAAATTTCAGAAAAAACCAAATTTCAACCGAAATTATGAAATTTCAGACGAAATAAAATATTGTTTCCGGTATTGCTGTTTGGGTGGTCGGTCCAGACCGAAACCTGAAATTTTATATTTCGATCGAAATTTAAAACCATTCGGTGAGGGGAGTTTTTCTTTTACAGCCCAAAGCGGGATGTAACGTGACACGTGTTCACAAGCCTAGATCATCTAAATAGGTGGGCCTACATTAAAGGTGAGTGGGCGTGCTTTTTAGACCTGGCAAACGGGTGGGTCGGGTCGGGTCGACCCACGGGGGTTGCAGGACAAAATGACCCGTATTCCTACAGGTCAGCAACTAATGACCCGTACCCAATGCGGGTGTCCGCAATTTTTTCCAAAATAGTGTTTTTTTTGCGAGCGATAAATTCACCCCCTAATTTTCAAGATGGACGGTACAACCTATACCATAGGATGATCCAAACCGTCCATTTGATGGGCCACAACGTAAATAGATTTTGCCCCAAAAATCATTGCCATAGGATGATCTCAACCGTTCGATCTATAAAAGTTTCCATATTGTGAGTCCCTCTTTAGATTGGAGGGTTAGAATCATCCTATGCTAATGATTTTTTAGGCACAACTTATTTACATTCTGGCCCATCAAATGCACGGTTTGAAATTTGGATCATCCAAAGCATATATAACATTGGGGTCAGAGTTTCAAACTTTCAGTTCAAAGCACAACCTATTAACATTGGGGTCACGGTTTGGAATTTGGATCATCCAAAGCACAACCTATTTTCAGACTTTCAGCATATATAACATTGGAATCTGAAAGTTGAAGATTGGAATTTAGATCTACTTTCAGACTTTCAGCATATTATAATTTAGGTCAACCCGCGGGCACCCATGAGTTGACCCTACCCGACCCGTGTTTTTGCAGGTTGGGTCACCCGCGGATCGATTTTGGCGGGTCACTAAAACCCCGAGCCGTGCCCGCAAATTTGCGGCTGGGTTTGGTCAACCCGCGGGCACGAGTCGCGTTTGCCAGGTCTAGTGTTTTTGTACCCAAAACGGAAGATGTAATGTGGCACGCTTTCCCGTGTTGTGTTTTAGGCTGACTTGTAAAGAGCCATGGGTTCATCATGCGTACACAATTGACGTGGTGTGGATAAGTTACCACTTTTGAACCGGATAAAGATTTATGTCGACGTGTAAAGTCCAAGTCAACAGTGACGTATTCTGGGTAAGCTTCACTGAGAAGTAAGTACGGTTCAAGGAACCTTAAAAACAAACAAATTAAACACATCTCGTCAAGCGTCAGCTAGAGCTTATCCTCTCCCTCCTGAAAATGATTATTTCCAAGCTAGGAAAGATGACGAAAAATAACTGATAATAAGTCAAAAATACCATTTCTATCTTGGAAAAATGACACAAGGGAATTGTCCACTTCTTAATTTTTAAGATTATCATGATTTCGTGTATTATTTTTTAATTGCATTGACACATCCTGTTTAGGACAGCTTGTTTAAAACAAGGTTTTGGATCATACTATCTTTGCCATGAACCAACAAACGAACGGGCTAGAACATCTAAAGGTGAGCCCCACTTCGCTTTTTTTGGCGGGTGTATTTACGCACTGATAGTTGACATTCAAGTTAATGTTGGGTATATAGTATAATCCTAGTTATGTTCTAATAAAAGCCCAATAAGATAATGGCCCGGTGTAGTGGGCCTACATATGTAAGAGTCCATTAACCAGTCAATAACCATTGTGTATCTCTCTATATTTAAGGGCCGGGGCAGTATACTAGGTATTCCAAACTAGGTACCTAGGGTGAAATGCTTCCAAGCGATTGATTGAGTTAACAGTTAATTCGCCTTTCAGAGTTTACAGGGTGTATATATCAAAAGCAGGAGGGATATAGCTTACTTTAGTCGGGCTGTATTTAAAAATGAGAGCAGGGGACCTTGTATCACTTGTCTCTCGTAAAATCGTTCTCTAAACAAAAAATGCTAAAGATATCAACGAGAAGAACTGAAAGAAAATTGTAAGTTTATGGAATCAAGTAGGGACAAACTTACTACCCGTACAAGTATATCAAAATCAAATAAATTGAGAAAATTAAAATAGAAAGCTTGTAACTATGAACTAGTAATAAAACTTGTAACATTCTACTAGGAGGTGTTCAGCCTCTAGCTATTGGTAAAAGGCTTTGTTCTTTCATCAATAGATTGGAGGTTCAATCACAGCTTACCAACCAAAAAACAATTCAACTAGGACGAGGAAAATGACTGGAGTCTGTGAATGGTGGAGCGGGAAAATCTGACCCCCTTCCTTGCGGCTGGTTTTCTGGATGACTGAGGTAACTCGGGTCCGTGAAAAACATAGGAAGTGAAGATGAAGAAGAGGAGGAGACCGCAGTAGTACAAGTAGAATATAGGAACTGATCCAAAAGACTCTTTGGAGGTCTCTGAAAATCTATAGAACTTTGTAAGAACTGAGAATTTTGAGAATACTGAGCATAGTCTCTACCAACACCGGAGCTTTGAAACTGTTGAATAGGTTGAGATTGCATAAATGGATGAGGTGTTGGGGAAACCTCCAAAATGGTAGCCTTAGAAATTGAAGGCAGCAATGGGGTGGTCGGTATGATTTTGACATCCTCTGGGAAATTTAGCTTCGCTCTATTTCCTCTGAATCTAAGGGCAGCTTCATCATAAGCTCGTGCAGCTGCTTCTGCTGTATCAAAAGTGCCTAACCAAACCCGAGCAGCTTTATGTGGGTCCCTTATTTCTGCAACCCATTTACCCCAGGGCCTTTGCCTAACTCCCCTGTATCTTCTTTTCCTTTCTCCCACTCCATTTGAAGAGCTCTCTTCTATAGTAGTTGATATATTTGTTGTAGTTGTAGCTGTAGTAGTTGTTGAAATAATAGGAGCTTCTTTTGCTTCTGTAAAGGAAATTCCAAAGAAAGAAAATAGTTAAAAACCAAATATTTACATTACTTTGGAGAGAGCTTTCAATATACAGCATTTCATAGGGGGGTCACACATAGAACCCACCTAGTAAAGTGTGCAATTACTTATAAGATCAAGATCAAAATCAAGTCTAAAACACTTTTCTTTTAGAATAAAAGCAAAAAACATAAAGAAAATTTAATAACAACAGGTATAACAAGATGGTAAAGCCTACGTGCTTCAGCTAATGATTCTCCACCATAAGTTTGAAAATCACCAAATCCTCTATACAACCTCAACATCGATTCCTGTAACTGATTGCTTTCTTCTTCTCGCTCCCTCTTCATCCCTCCACCCCAAGAGGAAGATGAATAATAAGATGAAGGCGAAGAAACAGAGTAAGACCTAGATACCGAAGCCATAGTTGTACTCAAATCTCGCCGAGAGACCCAATCCCCGGTCCCTTCTCCGGCGACCACATGTGTCAGAGCCGATACCATCGCCGACATTTCTCGTGCCTGACTATGGCTTGAAAATATTGACCGCATCTCATCCTCTCCGGTGGCGTCCTCAGGCTCCGGTAACCTAACAAACTGCTGATAATCTTGTGGATTCGCCACTTTCAACAAACACATAAGTTCTCTTGAATAAATGTCGCAATTGTGGATGGCCCACCTCGTTATCCCTAAGAGCAAGTAGAATTGGAGTTACACACAAAACAACGGCTATATAGAGGACACGAAATTTTGAAATTTTGGTTGAAATCCGGTATTGTTACGGGTATTGTTGATTTCGGTTTTGGTGTTGTGACCAAAATCCGAAATTTCAGATTTCGGTCGAAATTTAAAACCATGATTATCACTACATTGAAGTTTTAAACAAGGGACATGGTCAAGTAAGAAGATTAGGAGGGCCCACAAGATGATGGGCAGAGTGATCAAGGTCAACTATGAAGAATGAAACGATCGAACAGCTTTTGTCACTCACACTCAATTTTTGATACAACAGACGTGATCAAGTAAGAAAATTAGGTGGGCCCATAAGGTGGTCAAGATCAACTATGTCTAATGAACGGCTGATGTTGTTGACGTTTTAGCTTGTGGCCCAAATTGGTGGGACCCACTTAGGATAAAACGTTAGTTTTCTTATCCGTTGGTGTTGTATTCATAAAGGAGTCTTAGGAATAAATCCCAAGTGTTTAAAAACCCTAAAACACATTAGTGTTAGACGTGTGGAAGGACACAAACTCTTATGATCCGAAATCTATAAATATTGGTTCCATTTGGTGGGAACAATGCTCATACATTATAGCAAAAGTTTCATCATAAAGAGTGTCCCTAATCTGAGAGAAAAATTGTGCATGTGATTCCATCGATCGTGCCCTAAGGTCTTCTACAGATTAGAAGATCTCTCTCTCTTCACTTGTTCGTACGCATCGGAGATCGTGTTCGTGTGGGTTCGTGTGAAGGAATCGCCAAAGCTTAATCTTCAATTCTAATAGCCATGGCCGGAGGTAAGTTCCGCATTTAATTTTGAATTAAATAAAGTCTTACAGTTGGTATCAGAGCCGCCCTTCGGGTGTGGCGATTGAACAAATGATTAGATTCGTTCGAATTAAAGCAATTCAAATCAATTTTATAAACATCCGTACTTTTATTAAAATCGGAACCTGATTTAAAGAAATTCTCAAGAATGGATGATTCAAAATTGATTTGAATCATGTAATTAAAGTTTATTGTATATACACAAGGATTTTGGAGTAGAGAAGGTGAACCCGCCATTAAAATCTGTAAAATTCATGTTTTTAAAGAACTTTGAGGACATGCCGGAAGTTTGGATTGTGCCGGCGATGTAACCGTTCAATCTTAGATCTGCTTATATAGTTTAATAGCCGGTCATCCTAGGTTGCCAACGCAACTGATGGCACTCCGATCAGACTTAAGTGTAGCTCCTGATGATTTTTTAAAGTTTAACAAGAAACTTGAAGTTTATAAAATTACAGTGAAAAGAGGTTGAAGAAGTTGCAGACGTTGAAGAAGGTGCGTTAAGCGTTGTTGCGTCATTGTGACACTCGCATCATCATGAGTCATGACCATGGTTTTAAATCACAGTTTTGGCTAAAATTTCGGACTTATCCGAAACCAAAATTTTAGCCGAAATCCCGAAATTTCCGGCAAAATTTGGTATTGACGCACGGAACACCTGATTTTTTGGACGAAATTTCAATCGAAATTACTGAAATTTTGGGCGAAATTTTGGTAATTTCGTTCGAAATTCTTTAACGGATCAAAAAATTATTATTTTATCATCAAATTTAACCCTTAAATTAGGGATTTAAAGACCAGTTATACACCCATAGATACAATTATAAAGTGGTATTCGATTAGTCTTGGATGGGCTAATGCATCCTATGGCTATGAGGATACCTGTGACAAGTGGTACATTTACAGTGCCCATGGACACATAAAGTGCTACTTTAAAGTTGCTTTACTCTAATTGTATCTAAAATTGCAATGAGTTTATAATGTATAGTCACTTGGCCCAAAGGAAAGCACTTGTGCATTACGAATTCATTGGAATCGTAACATCAATGAAATTGGATGAAGGCTCATGTCCTAGGCCCAAAGGTATGGATAAGGGTCCAAATTCTGATCTAATTGATCGGTACGATTACTTACATCTAGAGTGTGCTGCCCAAAGGAGGGTTAGAGTGATACGATACGTTTACAACTAGATATGTCCGTATGGGTTGGCAATCTGGTAACATGGCTTAATTGGAATTTAGCACGTAGTAAGCAAGATTCCTTGTTTTATATTTTGCAGCAAATCAATCAGCTTTTATGAATTCTGAATCTACTAGGATCCATTTCTTTACTAGGGATAATTTTTTTGAGTAGAAAGATAGAATTATGCTCACTTTAGGCTGGATGGACCTTGATCTTGCTCTCAGAGTCGATGAACTACCCACTCCTACATATGAGAGTATGCAAGCAGAGATGGACCATTATAAAGAGTGGGAGAGATCAAACGTCTTGACCTTACTTCTTATTCAAAGTCGCATTGCTCAAAGCATTAGGACATCTCTCTCCTAGACCACCAATGCCAAGGAGTTTTTGGAAGTTGGTCAAGAACAATTTGTCACTTCAGATAAGGTATTGGCAGCTACTCTTATGGGCAAACACGTATCTTTGAAGCACACTATAGACAGATGAGTGTAAGTGCATATGCGCAAAATTGTTGCACAATTGCAGGCCTTTTGGATTGAGATCTTTGAGTCATTCTTGGTGTTCTCAACTTCCTCATTATCGAATATAGTCAATTTAAGATTGACTGTAATATTCATAAGGGCAAATGGTCTATCAAGAAACTTTTGAACATCTGCGTACAGCTAGAAGGGAGGCTTAGACAAGAGAAGCTAGAAACAGCTCATCTTGTCATTCGAGGAAAGAACCAAGAATAGATTGGCAGAATTGTTCCTACAGAGAGAATAAGTCATAGAAACCGTCAGTTAACCAACTGACGATAAGGATATTCGAGTTGCATAAAGAAGGGACATGTAAAGAAGACTGCCTTAAAGTGACTCAAAAGGTGAGATTATATCTTTTGGTTATATGTTATGAATCTAATATGGTTTATGTTCAAAATGACAAGTGGCGGATTGACTCCAGTTTTTCAATCCATATTGCCAACACCTTAAAAGAATTAGTTAGCCATCCGACATCGACGGAAAGTGAGTGGTTTATCTTCTTAAGAAACGAGAAGCGCTCATGGGTGGAGGATATAGAGACCTAACAGTTTGAGCAATCTACGTAATTTGTTTAACGTAGAGAAAGGACCTTTTACACACCTTTATTTTTTTTAGACTTTTGGACCATGATGAGAGCCTTAATTTCCATTCTTCTTCCCTTGATATAATTAAGGATTTTGTTATTGGTAATGGTACCTTAATTGATGGCCTACATCGTTTGAGCCTAAATATTTTTTCCTCAAATTACCCTAACTGTGCAAGATTGTGTTGGCATTAAACGTAGTCACGAGAATAAGGAATCATCTACATTGTGGCATAGGAGATATGGTCATATCTCCATAAAGTTTATTTAAAGGATACTAAATGGTGGAGTCCTAGAGACTCTTGATTTTATAGATTTTGGGACTTGCGTGGATTGCATAAGGGAATGCAATCAAACATGTCCAAGAAGGGTGCCAAGAGGAATTCTGAAAAGTTAGAAGTCATGCATATTGGTATTTGTGGGCCAATTCCAACTCCTTGTGTGAATGGTCTAAGGTGTTTTACCCCTTTATCAATGATCTTACAAGTTACGTGTATCTCTAACTTCACTTTGAAAAGAGTAAGGCAGTAATTGCCTTTAAGGTTTACAAAGCAGAAGTAGAGAGACAATCTAGAAAGAAAAGAAAGATCGTTAGATCAGATAGATGAGGCAAAATTACAGTAGATACACTGAAATGGGATAAAGGTCATGTTCATTTTTTGGATTCCTAATGGAGGAGGGCATTATTGCCAAATATTCCATGCCGAAAACACCACAACAAAATGGTGTGGCTGAGAGGAGGAATCGTGCGCTAATGGATATTGTTAGAAGTATGATTAGTCATTCAATCCTCTCATTAAATTTGTGGAGCGGAGTCTTAAAGATGGCCCGCATATGTTTTAAATAGGGTTTCAAGTAAGGCAGTTCCTAAAACTTCATTTGAGTTGTGGACCGGTTGGAAACCCAGTTTAAAACACTTAAGGATATGGGGTTGTCCAACTGAGGTTAAATTATTAAATCCACATGACACTAAATTGGACCTAAGGACCGTTAGTGGCTATTTTATTGTCTATGCTGAAGGGTCTAAAGGTTATAAGTTTTCCTGTCATAATCATACTACTAAGTTTGTTGAAGGAAGGAATGTTGTCTTTCTTGAGGACGGTGACTACAATGGGAGCAAACCACCTCGAGACTTAGTTTTCGAGGAAGTGCGAATTTCAGTTACTATTTCTACACCTTAGGATCAATTGGTTGGAATTCATGACCCTTCATAGGATGTGGTTATGGAGGATGAACCAATAGAAGGTTTGCCACCCCAAGAGGATGTTTCCATAATCCACATGAAGTGGAGGATGTAGTGGCACTAAGGAGATTTTTAAGAATAAGGAGACAGGCTATCTCTTCATATTACATTGTGCATCTTCAGGAAGTTGACCAAGAGTGTGTGAATGATGAAGACCTTTTGAAGTTTTCACAAGCTATAAGTGGTGAGGACTATAATTTATGGCATGAGGCTATGAAGGATGAATTATAGTCTATGGCTAGGAACCAAGTCTAGGATCTTATCGAATTGCCTAAAGTGGCTAATGTTAGAGTAGGTGCCCTAAAACCCAGTATATTTCACATGTTAATCAGTAAAAGTTTCTTTTCATGACAATTAATGGGTAACTACAAGTTAAATATGTGTGACATGCTACTTGTTATTGACATGTATTTGTCCTTAGGTAGCAAAATATGAAACCCATGCTCATGGATTCATAGATCCTAGGGAGCAAGGAGATATGGGATTCTTGTTCTTTGCAGACCTTAATAGTTCGTCGTTGAGGTTGAGGTTGGACACCTTTTTCTGTATACAACTAGCATCTATCTTGTCAACATGCACGAGAAGTGGAGTGACTTATCTCAATCACTTGGGTAGTGGACCCTAAGCAAGATAGAATGGGTATGACAATGAGATAGCGTACTGAACGGGATAACATTAGAATAGCTTGTGGACATGAGATAGTTGAGCTATTCTGCTAGACAAGATCCTTTACATGTCCTTTGACCTGAGGGGTCATATTGGTCTGTTGGGGAGTCTCTCATTCTTGGTTTATCTAACCGGGATTCTCTTGGAGTCACTAGAGGGTAGTACTAGAGTGTTGGACAAACCTTCAAGGTCAATAATGATACCCGACATGGAATTCTCCACCTATTTCATAGGATAACATTACAGTTTTGGTCAGAGCAGTAGGCCTAGAAAAATACCTGGCCAAGTGGATTTGATAAAATGTTTATCAAAAGGATTTCACAAAATAAGTTTTGAAATGTTTTCAACAAATGCATTTGCGGGCCAACACTACTTGACTGAAAGGTATACCGTGAGTGAGCCCAGGGGGTAGTTGAT
Organism: Tasmannia lanceolata; assembly: GCF_043159265.1. Classification (NCBI taxonomy): domain Eukaryota; kingdom Viridiplantae; phylum Streptophyta; class Magnoliopsida; order Canellales; family Winteraceae; genus Tasmannia; species Tasmannia lanceolata. The sequence goes on along the minus strand of NW_027518679.1, from coordinate 13,194,588 downwards.
GTCCACCCTCCGTAGGACTCAACTTAGTAGATGTGGACTTGCAGAAAGAACTTGCACATTTGATGTGATTAGGGTATGATAATTTAACGGTTATCTTCTGGGTTACGTTTCAATGGAGGCCACTGGCTCAATGCAATTGTGTGGGAGCCGGTTTTTTCTCGTGTTTGCACATGACAACAGGGGATCACCATAATCGGGTTTTCAAAGAGGGGTGTTATTTGATCTGTGCTACTTGTGAACTCGGGACCATAGTCCTAACTTTGCAAGTTAAAGAAATTGAGAGTTGCAACCTAGGTTAGGGCCTAGGACCTGTGTCTATTCTTCCATGGAAATGAGTAACGACTCGAATTTTATTTGGAAGAATAGAAATCAGGGGTTCCTTTGCCGTGGGCCTAGAATCTTATATTTTACTCTGTTTGCTTAAGACGTGGTCCTTACAGATATCCGGGTAAGGGTTGTGGTTACAATTGGGGAAGGTGTTAAGCACCCCTCATGCCCAGATTAATCCGGTCTCTTAACTTAAATTGGCATTTTGGAAGGATTTAAAATAAAAGGATTTGATTTTGTTTCCCTAATTAGATTATGCTTAATTTTGAATGTACTGAAAGAAACCGAAAATAAGCGATAGTTAACCTGATTAGTATTGTAAGTTGCTTACGGAAGATCCAGACATCGTAACTTACTCACAACGCGGGTTAACTAATTCAAACGGAAAATGACTGTACAGAAAGTAAAGGAAAAATTGAAACAAAGGCGCGGTTCGTTTCGATCCTGTTTGAGACCATATGTCACAAGCTCCAAGGGAACTCTGCAACTGATCCCAAGTAGGCCCCCTCTCTGTAAATCAAACGGAAAATGACAGTACAAAAAGTAAAAGTAAGGCAGAGGGGTTTATATCATAAGTTTAGGGGGCAATTTGTGCGCCCGAGATCTTATGATGTCACTACCTCGCATCTTACTGTGCAGAAAGCTGTAAATTGCATAAAGTAAAAGCAAGTCAGTGGGATTTTTGTCTTGAGCACTCGGCCGTAGCGGAACAAGTCTCTTTGACATCTCAACCTCGTACGTTACTTTGAAATGTAAAAGTACAGAAATCAGTAAAGTGCTAGAATTAGTAGAAGGCAAGTAGAGGGGCTTGACATCTGGACGATGACACCCACTCTCACAGTTTCGTAAATGAAAGGTGTATATAGCAGAAAGTAGTAAAGGGGCGGGTAGAGTGGCTTGACATCACGGATAATGAAACCGACCCTACCCCTTTTGTAAATACACAACTGAAAAGTAAAGGAATTACATTTTTTAGGGTTTTTAACTTACCACTGGAGAGAGTTGGGCAACGTAAGTGCGCTTGTGTTGAAGGGGGAGCCTCAAAAGGCTGTGGAGAAATCGGCGGGGTACGGCGTTATATAGCAAAAAATCCCTCCGAGTTTGTCGAGAATTCGGCAGAACAACTGCGCTATTATGGAAAAGTAGCTCGTAACTCTGTGAAATTCGGGAGAACAACGGCGTAAAAAAAGAAAAGACGCTTTGAACCTTCAAAAATTTGGCGGAGTGCCGACGTCCGAAAAGGGCTACTTAATGTTTCTCTACTTTCTCTCTTCTAATGCAAGCTAACTAGGGTTTCTGTCTGATTTTCTACAGGGGTTCGGGGTTTGGAAAAAGGGGGAAATACACCGGGAGAAGGTGTATACACCAAGAGGGAGAGAGAGAGAGACGTAAGTGTTAAAAAACCTTTACCCCGGGTAAAAAATATCTAGTTCGAACCAGATTTTGTCTCAGACGAATTCAAATTCGTCTGGGACGAAATTGAATTCATCTAGGATGAAATTTGGGATGACACCATCCCCATAAAGGTGGATGATGTCTTCCCCGGTTCCCGTGATAGTTCGTCTCTTCTCTGCTTTGTTTTGTAGTGTCTTTCGTCTCTTATCGATATGTTCCATATCTCTTCCGATTGGACTCCGATTCGCACACGGTCAGGTTCGTTGGATTCCTTATGTTCAGGGCTTTCCAATGAGCCAAAAATCGGGTGCTTTTAGGAGACAGGGTGTCCTTTGGATTCCAAAAGAAGGTTTAGGACCCAAATTTAACCTACCGATTAGGAATGCCGCGTGCAGACGGGCTTACTGGTGGATGCCGTAAATGGCGGGCGCTGTGTAGACAGGCTTCTGGCTCGACGAAAAAGGCGTTTGCCATGTTAAAACGGGCTTTCGGGTGGCGGTGCTTTCGTCTCTTATCAATGCATTATGTTGTCCATATCTCTTCTGATTGGTCTCCGATTCACACGCGATCACGTCCGTTGGATTCCTAGTGTTCAGGGCTTTCCAATAAACTAGAAATCGAGTGCTTTCGAGAGACAAGGTGTCCTTTGGAGTCAAAAAGAGAGTTTCGGATCCAAAATTAACCTACCGATTGGGAATGCCGCGTGCAGACGGGCTTATTCGGTGGATGCCATAAAAGGTGGGTGCTGTGTAGACAGGCTTTTGGTTTGCCGAAAAAGGTGGTTGCTGTGTGGAAATAGGCTTTCTAGTGGTGGTGAAATGGCTTTTAGAAAGAGTTTGTTCCCCTAAAGAGAGATTGAGAGAAATATAGCTGGTGCTCTGGAACTCATCATAAGGTTCTTCCTCGCGTCACTTATTACTAATACTATCTTGACAAAATTGGGTGTCTACAGATTGTAGCAATGGCTACCGAGCAATAATTGCAGTGGGGCCCACTTGTGGGTTTTGCAGGATTTACCATTGAATTCCTTCTACGATCTCACTCACTACTCAATTGACCTATTCTCCTCTATTAGATAGAGGTCCTGCATTTATTTGGTTGCTTACACGAACTAGTTTCGTGGCGTTGGATGCATTGAAAGGATATATACAATGTATATAGTGTATATGCACTATGGGATACATTGGGAATACCAAAATGGTTAAGTATAAACCGTAAGGGTATTTTGGAAATTATATAAAAATATAGATAGATCTTTTTATCCCATTCGATGGGAGGAAATACGTTTATTTTATTAAAAGAATTATATGAATAGTTGTAAGTTTATCTTATAAGCTGGTTTTACTAAAACAGTCATAACTTACTCATTTCTAGTCAAAAATTAATATCTAAGTACTCGTTACGAAGGATTTTGAAAGATCTACAACTTTATAGTTTATGATTTTTACTAATTTGGCCATTTACCTATCTAAAAATAAGGTCTAAATGTGACCTACAAGCTTATAGCGGGAATGTTGAAAAATGAAACAATGTGTGAGATATTTTTGGGATTGTTTTTATCCAATAAAGCAACCACTTTTTTTACTTGAAAATAACTCAATTTATGGATTTCTAAAAGTCCAAAAATTTTTAAGAACACTCCCACATTGTTTGGTTTCTATTTTGAAAAAGCCAACTAGCTTGTTTCCAAATTGGAGCTTCTAATTGTAACTAGTTTCCATGTTTTGTGAGATTTCTCTAGAAGCTTTGGGTTGTGTATATGGAAATTGAGAACTCTATAAATACAAGACAAAGAAATAGAGTTTGAAAGAGCTCTTTCATAATTCCATGTGTTGGAAATTGGCACGGACATCCTAAAGTTTTTCTTTTCTTCTTCTTCTTCAATTCCATCAACTAGTTTTGTCTTTTCTAAGTCAAAGACAAACATCTAACAAAGCACCATTGATCTAAATACATATTACCATATTATAATTTGATTTATATTAGTTTATAAAGTAAACAAAAAGTTGTTTACAAGATCCTTTTGTAGACTCCCCCATTTTGCTACGCTTTAAAAAGCAAAAGATTCGGTAGTATCATCGAGTTTTGAATCCGTATTCACCATTAGATTAGGCATCCATGCATTTTAAGGTAGATTTCATTTCATTATGAGAGTTTTGAAGTTGATTCGCGATCCTGAAGGTCTCTAGGGGGTTCCTTTGGCCTCTGGAAGATGAAAGTTCAAGTTTCCAAGCAAATGAAAAAAACCTGCTATTTTTAGAATTTTCAGGGTTTCCCTCATTTTTGACTATTTTGCACTGCAGGGGTATTTTGGTCATTCCCGATGTGTCTCGTTTGACCCCTGAGTTATATTTGAGAAATCTTGAGTGATTTTACAAATTTTGAAAAAACTGCTATTTTTAGAAACTCATGGGGCTTCCACATATTCATCATCTTATGGATATTTCAATCATTTCACATATGTCCAAAACCATCTCGAGGGTACGGCTGATGGATTAGGAGTAATTTCATAAGATTTGAGAAACCTGCTAAATTTAGATCTCTCAAGATTTTCTCATAGTCTTGCACTTCGGGGGTATTTTAGACATTTCCAAACAAATCATATTTGGTCCCACAGTTTGGCGACTCTACTGGGGAATACGTAACTTCATTAAAACTTCAAAGGATAACTCATTTGAATTTAATTTAATTGGCTCATAAAAACTCTATCTCTTATATGCTTGGTAGATTAGTTTGTTTGCTTTACTTTCTCATCACATAATACTCAAACTTAATCTAGCAAAACCTGAAGGCGTCATGGATTGCGCAAACTTATTGCACACACTTACATCACTTGCATCTAAACCCTTGCATCTCACATGCACACACATCCTATTTTAGGAACCCGGAGTGTTATCTAGCATGGTTGACTGGGATTTCATCACCTGGTGCCTCTTTGCTAGAGAAGCATTCCACCCTTAGCCTAGCACCTTTATGGTGCGTAAACGGATCTCTTGTTCACGTACTGATACGCCGAACACTGGTACAGTATATTGAGCATGGATTCGCGCTAAGGGAATTCTTGGCCTTACCTCTAGATTAACCCACACATGCATGTAGTATACGAACACACGTGTATGAGCCTAGTTTAGGATATCCTACACATTTGTGTCTAGATTGGGCCGTAGTCCATCTTCCAATGGCTACGATCGGTCCTTAGGTACACAAACAAAGTCATGAGTCGAGATCCTCTCTCCACTCCGTTAGATTAGGATTAGGATTGATGCCTTCAAGTAACCCTCGTCAAAATATAAAAAGATTAAAAAAACTTTCCCTTTGGGGTTAGGATATAAATCCCATCTTTCCTAAGATCTCATAGGATTAGTTATTCTTGATCTATCCGTTGAAAACAATCATATGCAATCTCATCTAATCTTTTGATCGTATGCCTTTTATTCTTCTATCATGTGATTCGATCATGTCTTCATACTTTCTTTAAACTGGCAGGAATTTGTCCCAATCTCATGTTTATGTAATCTTGATCCTTCTTGTATCCCTCCTCTTGGCTTACAGGCACCATGTCTACTCGTAAAATTCTTGATTGGATCCGTGGTACATTAAAGGAATCACAGATCTATGCCATAAGGGAGCAAGAAAAAAATCTCTTCGGCTACGTGGCAACCATTAAGCTCGATTGGGGATTACTCTATGCCGCATCAGAGTGTTGGGATCCCGATTATCATGTCTTCCGTTTTGGCGACCAAGAAATGTGTCCCACTTTTGAAGAATGGTGTGCCTTGTTGGAATATCCTGTGGGTGGCCCTCTGGTGAAGCCATCCCGTGTGCCGGATTATCGTCCTTTGTTCCTTCGCTTAATGAATAATCCAGATGAATCCATGGACTCTTTCATAAGAGGCCAAGAAGTATCCATGCAGCAACTGATCGACATTTACCCTCCTGTTGGACACTGTGGCCAGGTTGATGTTCAAAAAGCCCGACGTCGCGCTCTGAGATTCTGCTCCTTCGCTAGGTTCCTCACTGTCCAGCCTTCTCGCTTGGCGTCAGCTGTTCTTTTGGATCTCGTTGATCAAATGGATCGTGGCGCCAATCCAATTCCTACTATACTTACAGAAACCTTCAATGGGTTAAATGATATGGCTCGCCTTCGTGCTAGCTTAGATCCAGGTCGTTATGTTCGCTCTTTCAATGAGTCCTTCTCAGGATGTCCTGCATTACTCCAGGTGTGGTTGTGCCACAAGCTAAAAAATGCAGCTCCTGTCCATTTTGATCATACATTGTATACCTTTAGTGAGTGGCGTCATGATGTTTCCTTCGATCATAAAAGCAATTGGGCTGATTGGTTAAGTTCTCGCCAACAAGATCAGATTTGTTGGCAAATTCCTGGAATCTAAGAAGCTGTCTTCAACACTGGAGAAGCTAACTACGTTCGCCTTCTTGGTCTCAAAAAGACTTCCTTTTATGTTCCTGCCAGGATTCTGCGTCAGTATGGAAGGGAGCAATCTATTGTGCGTACCCTTCGTCATTTTTATCCGCCTGAGGATCTCAAGCCCAAGATCGTCAAAACCGTTTCATCTGCTTGGGATTTCAAAATCATCAAACCTTTAAAGAAGTCAGTTGAGGAAGATTATCGTCCGAAGAAAAAGTCTAGAAAGAATGTTTAGTCTTTTTAGTCCTGTCAGTTTATCTGTGATTTAATAAGAGTGAACCATGTTCTCAAGCTTTAATGATTGATCAATAAAGTTCATCTTTCTCTCTCATTATCCTAGTCTATGTATGTATCATTGTCTGCTTCCTTCTGTGATTTTAAAATATATCTTTCAAATATTTCAGGGCAGTAACACCATAGCTAAACCTACTACTCCTTGGGTTCGGATTTCTTCACGGTTGGAGAGGAAATCGTCTCTCCACCACCTTCTCTGAGGACCCCGTCATCTGCTTCTTTCTCACCCTCATCCTCGCCAATGGCAGAAAACCAAGATAATCCTCCACCCGTTGCTGTTACTGATACTCTCACCTTAATTCTCCAGCAACTTTAAGAACTCAAAGAGAAAAACCGAGTTATCAAGGCTCAGCTTTCTGAGAAGTTGGGGCCGTCGTCTTCCAAACATAAAGGGCCTATGCACCATACAGCTACTTCAGCAGCACCTGCCCAGCCAGTGTTCATCCCTATCCCTGATAAAACTGAAGAAGACTTAGAAAAAGAACAGTCCAGCGAGGATCACAGTAAGCCTTCTCAGTCCACGGTTGATAAGACAGTTATGGAGAAATTAGAAAGTCTTACCAGGAAAGTTCAAGACATCCAACTTCAGGACCAGGGTGGTTTCAACCCAAGTGATCTTACATTGTATCCAGAAATCCGTCTCCCTGCCAATTTTCAAATGTCGGATTTTGATAAATATGATGGTGTGGGTTGTCCAATCACCCATTTACAGATGTTTACCATCATGTGTCAGCCTCAAGGCTTATCTCCTGAGCAGATGCTGTTCCCTATTTCACTTACTAAAGTTGCTAGGAGATGGTTCATGGTCCTAGACAAAACTCCTTATAAGACATGAAAGGACATTGGTCAACAATTCATTAAGCAGTTCAAATACGATGATGGGACAGAAATCACTTGAAAAGATTTGGAGAGAACCAAGCAAGACTCAAAGGAATCTTTTCTAACCTTCGTAAAAAGATGGAGGAAACTGGCAGCGCAAATGATGGAGCGCCCTTCTGAGGAAGAGCAGGTCCAAATAATTATGAAGAATATTTCCCCCAAACTCCAGTATCACATGTCTCCACAATATTATCCGGATTTCAAACATTTCATCGTGGCAGGCACCCAAATAGAGGAGGCTATGGCTCAAGGTGTATTCAACCGTAGTAACCCAAACACCAGGGATTTCAAAAAGTCTCCCCCAGCCCAAGTTAGTAATATTTCTCGTTCCAATGCTCAGTCATCTAGGTCCTAGGAACCTCTAGTGATGGGCTATGCCCAACCCGCGGCTGCACCTCGACAACGAACCCAGGTAGAATTAACCCCTCTTCCTATTTCATCTTCAGAGGTACTTAAGCAGTGTCTTGCCTCAGGTCGCATAACCCTACCTGCCATCCGGCCTCCCCCCAATCCTCTACCTGCAAATTGGCGAGCTGACCAACACTGTGAGTATCACAGGGGTCCTGGTCATCTTACTGACAACTGCATTGCCTTGAAATTTAGAATTCAGAAACTCATTGATGAGAAAGGCATTGCATTCCAGCCAAGACCTAATGTTACCCAAAACCCGCTACCTGGTCATGCCAATCCTCCTGCTGCCATTAATGCCATAACCATAGGAGATTCTGAGTTTGACCCTCTCACCCTCCTCTTGGCCTTAGAACCCGTTTCTGAACCTCAAATCATCTTCTGTGATGAGTCATACCTAAGAGAGTCTGTATCTCCCTTGGTGATAGCCTATGAGCCACAAGTTCCTCAAGTTATTACTTATGACGAGCCGGAGCTAGATGAGGTCAGACATGTTACTAGGGGCGGAAGAATTTTCAAGCCTGCTGAATTGAGAGTTGAAAATCCAGGGGCATTAGCTCGAGGAGAAGAAGCGCAGTATGTGAAAGACCCAGATGATGAGGTTGTGCAACAGTTGAAGAAAACTCAGGCTGTTATATCTGTTTGGGGATTGTTGATAGCGTCAAAGAAACACAGAGAAGCCGTGTTAAAAGAATTGAATACTACACAGGTATCCTCAGAAATATCTCCAGAGCAACTAGCTAAAGTTGTTGCTCTAACCCAGGCCGCCAGAGTCATTAGTTTCTCAGATCAGGAGCTGCCTCCTCAAGGTCGGAATCATGCTAGAGCTCTTCATGTCACTATTGTCTATGAAGGCAAGAAAGTACCATCTGTGTTAGTAGATAACGGATCTGCGTTGAATGTGTGTCCGTTGAGAACTGCCATTACCTTGGGTTTCGGCCCCACTGATTTTGCCGAATCAACCCTTGGTATCCTCGCATACGACAACACCCGCAGAAATGTAGTCGGGGTCCTTACCACCAAGATTGTTGTAGGTGGTCAAGAACTTGAAGTTGAGTTTCAGGTTATTGACATCAAGGCCCGTTTAATATGCTTCTGGAACGTCCCTGGTTGCATAAGGAAGGCGCTGTTGCTTCAACCCTTCATCAAAAATTGAAGTTCATCAAAGATGGAAAGTTGATCACTGTCAGAGGTGACGAAGAGCCAGAAATAGGACAAATAACAGGAGAAACTCTGATCCTCCCAGTTGCAAAAGCAGAAGACTACAACTTGAATGGTTTTGCGTTCGACGGTGCTGCTATTTCCTATGAAGAGGCCTCTCAGGAGGAGTTGTGTTTACCTTTTGCCATCACTCCTGTGGTTGCCAAGATGATGAGAAAAATGAATTACTTTCCTGGCATGAATTTGGGCCGTGATCCAAGCAAGGCGTCTCACTGACGCCCAATCAAAGCAAACCATGGAACTTTCGGTCTCGGATATATACCTACTAAGGAAGAGGAAGAAGCCATGGAAGAATTGTTGAAATTGAGGGAAGAAAACCACCACACCGGAGGGGTACTCCCAATGGCTCCATACTCCTTATCGATGAACGGTCACTTTGTCAAAGAAGGCGAGACTTCACCATACTATGGGTTTCCGAACCATGGTATGACTCGGTGACAGGAATCATGATACCTGATTTTGAAATATTTAGTGGCCTTGCTCTCCTAGAAACAGAACCGCCGGTGCATTATGTTGAGAAAACTATTGAGGACTGGTTAGTCTACCTTGAGCCAGATATGTTGGGGTCCTTGTTTGAAGAAGATGAGCCTGATGTTGCTTGGCAGGAGTTGCCAGTTTTATACCATTCTGAAGAACAAGAAGAGACAGACCGTGCAAATGTGCTAGTAGCGGTTATTCAGAGCGATGCTACCTTTACTGAACCTCAGAGTCAGATTGCACCTGCAACAGAAAATCTTTTAAACTGGAGTTCTAATGTTTTTCCTACTTATCTTATTACTAAGTCGAGTCCAGTCAAATCTGTTAAGTCTGTGTCGATACCTAGTCCAGGCAAGTCATTTTTTGATTTTATTTTCAATGTGAATCCTGAGCCTGTTCAGGATGAGTCCGATGATGATGATGTAATTTCTTTTAATCCAATGAAATCTGATTCTCAGTATGTCTCTGTGTTTGCTTCTGACTTTAATAATAATAACACTCCCTCCTCAGACGAGGAAGAAGAGATTGACGAAACTCCCCTTGAATTGCAGCATATGCTGAAACAAGAGGAGGAGCGCCGAGCCCAGCCTCTTAAAGATGAAATCGATATTATAAACATCGGAACATAAGATTTAATACAGGAAATACGAATTGGAAATACTCTATCTCGTGAAGAGCGCGATGAATTAATAAACCTACTTAGGGAATATAAATAAGTTTTTGCCTGGTCCTACAAAGATATGCCCGGGTTGAGCGAAGACATTGTTCAGCACAAGCTACCTTTGTTACCAGGAATTAAACCTAAAAAGCAGAAGCTAAGGAGAATGAAGCCCGAGTGGGTCTTGAAAATAGAGGAAGAGGTTACTAAGCAGTTGAATGCTGGGTTTCTGCAAGTAGTGGAATATCCAGAATGGCTCGCAAATATAGTACCTGTACCAAAGAAAGATGGAAAGGTGAGAATGTGTGTAGATTTCAGGGATTTGAACAAGGCAAGTTGAAAAGATGATTTTCCTCTACCACATATTGATATCCTGGTGGACAATACGGCCGGGCATGAATTACTATCTTTCACGGATGGTTTCTCTGGTTACAATCAAATTAAAATGGCACCTGCGGACATGACTATGACCTCGTTCATTACACAATGGGGGACCTATTGCTATCGGGTAATGCCATTTGGTCTTAAGAATGCCTGTGCGACATACCAAAGAGCAGCTACAGCCTTACTCCATGACATGATACACAGGGAAGTTGAAGTCGATGTTGATGATATGATTGTGAAAGCCAAAGAAAGGAGCGATCATATCCCGAACCTTAAGAAGTTCTTTGAAAGAATACTCAAATATCAGTTGCGTCTGAATCCGAGTAAGTGTGTATTTGGGGTTACCTCTGGTAAGTTGCTAGGATTCATGGTGAGCCAAAGGGGCATAGAGGTAGATCCTCAAAAGATTAAGGCTATCCAGGAGATGCCGCCGCCTAAAACCGAGAAGGAAATTCGAGGATTCCTAGGAAGGATACAGTTCCTAAGACGATTCATTACTCATCTTACATCAAATTGCGAACCTATCTTTAAGTTCTTAAAGAAAAATACTTCCAAAGAATGGACAGAGGAATGTCAACAAGCCTTTGAGAAGATAAAGCAAAGTTTGTCTGAACCACCGATAGTAGCACCAGTAATACCGGGACATCCATTGCTGCTTTACTTGTCACTAAGAGAAACCATCATGGGTTGTATGTTAGCACAGCAAGATTCAGAAACCAAGCATGAACGGGCTGTATATTATCTTAGTAAGAAGATGTTGGAGTATGAACAGTAGTACACTGTCCTAGAAAAAACCTGCTTAGCCTTGGTTTGGGCTACTCAACGACTCAGACATTATCTTTTATAACATAAGGTTCTTCTTTTGTCAATGATGGATCCTCTGAAGTATCTCTTTGAAAAACCAGCCTTGACAGGCAGGACCGCCAGATGGTTATTGTTGTTATCTAAGTTTGATATCAGCCATGTAACCCAAAAATCAGTAAAGGGTTGAGCCATTGCTGAACAATTGGCAGAAGCACCCCAAGAAGAAAGTCAGCCTTTCAAGCCAATGTTCCCAGATGAAGAGATCATGATGGTAGAAGATGAATATCCGAAAACTGGTTGGACCCTCTATTTTAATGGTGCAGCAAACCAAACAGGGCAAGGAGTAGGGGCGTTGCTTGTGTCACCCCGAAATCAGCATGTTCCCCTTGCCGTTAAGTTACAATTTAATTGCACCAACAATATGGCAGAGTATGAAGCATGCATTGTTGGGCTTGAGGCCGCATTGGCCTTAGGCATAGAGAATCTTGACGTATATGGAGATTCGAAGTTAATCATTTGCCATACTCAGGGAGAGTGGAGAACCAGAGAAGAAAAGCTACAGCCATATCATGAATACTTGGACGTTCTTGTTCAACAATTCCGGTGCATCACTTTCAGTTATTTACCAAGATTGAAGAATAGATTCGCCGATGCCTTAGCGACGTTAGCTTCTATGATTGACATACCTCACAATATGAAGATGAGACCCATCACGGTTCAGGAGCAATGGGCTCCTGCATATGTTGATGCTATAGAAATAGCTGCAAGATGTCCTGATGGTAAGCCATGGTACACAGACATAAAGAATTACATCTCAGGCCATGAGCATCTCGACGAGGCCTCGAATAAAGAAAGGAGGACTTTGCAGAGATTGGCAGCTAATTTTGTCATTTGTGGATGAGAGTTATATCGACGGTCTTTCGACGGAATTCAACTCTTATGTGTCACTGAAGATCAAGCAGAAGAAATTCTCGCAGATATTCATGAAGGGGTGTGTGGACCTCATATGAATGGAAAGATGTTGGCAAGGAAAAGATCCTACGTCTAGGGTACTATTGGCCAACGTTGGAAGCAGATTGTCACACGTTTGTGAAGAAATGCTATAAATGTCAATTACATGCAAATCTTATCCATGTACCACCCACCGAATTGCATTCTCTTACTTCTCCTTGGCCGTTTTCGGTGTGGGGAATTGACATTATTGGCAAGATTTCTCCCAAATCGTCTAATGGTCACGAGTACATACTCGTTGCGATTGACTACTTCACCAAGTGGGTTGAGGCCGCTTCTTACGCAAAGCTTACATCTGGATCAGTTGCTAAATTCATACGCACCAATATCTTATGCAGATATGGAATTCCCCATGAACTTTTCTCAAATAATGGATCTCATTTCAAGAAGGAAGTAATCACTCTTTGCCAAGAGTTCAAGATTAAACATCATAAATCCTCACCTTATCGACCATAGACAAATGGAGTGGTAGAAGCTGCAAACAAAAATGTCAAGACTATCATTAGCAAAATTTCAGAAACTTATAAGGATTGGTCGAATAAGCTACCGTACGCCTTGTAGGCTTACATAACATCAATTAGAACTTCAACTGGGGCAACCCCTTATTCTCTTGTTTATGGGATGGAAGCAGTGCTACCTGTTGAGATCCGTGTACCCTCGCTCCGAGTATTGACTGAGGCTAAGTTGCCAGAAAATGAATGGGTCGATGCCATATATAAAGAGTTGACCATGCTAGACGAGAAGAGGTTAAAGGTGCTTTACCATGTGCAGGGTTACCAGCGCAGAATAGTCCGAGCTTTTAATAAAAAGGTTAAGGTCAGAGATTTAGAAAAAGGCAATCCGTCTTTTGGCCGAATAAATACCAAATTCATAACCCAAGATAAAAATATATATATGACCTTTTGCGAACCCTTTTGAGCTTAAGTAATATTTTCCTTCAAAAACCCAATATACTAGGGGCATCCGCCTTGAACTACGCAAGACCTGATCCCTACACTGGGGTACGTAGGCAGCTCGGTCAAAACAAGTTCGGTCATGTTAAAAGACAAAAAGAAACAAAAAAGAGAGAAAGAACAAAATAATAATAATTTACCTTCAAACTAGGGGCACTCGTCCTGAACTACGCACAGCCTGATTCGTACCCTGGGATACGTAGGCAACCTGTTCACAGGTTCGGTCGAAATTCTTGCAAAACTTTAAACCATTCTTTGAAAAGCCCTACCTCACCTATAAAGTCATTTTGGTGTTCAAGTAAAAAAAAATGATGATGAAAAACGAAAAAAGAGAAAAGAAGAAGAAATGGAGCTTGAAGATCCGCTAGATTGAAAACCTGAAAAGGCTATCTAGGCAAAATTTAGGATCATTCCCCTGCTAAGTTGAAAACCTGAAAGAGCGGCTTAGGCAAAAGTTAAGGGGGTGGCCTGCTGAGTCGAAAACCTGAAAAGGCGATTCAGGCAAAAGTTAAGGCTAAGCGATCCGCCAAGTCGAAAATCCAAAAAGGGAACTTGGTCGTGGTAAGATTGGGTTCACGCCAGAAGAATTACATTGATCTCTGAAATCACAATAGGTCAGGCAAAAATAGCAACGATTCCTGAAACTAGGGGCATTAATTTCTAGCAATCAGAAAGTTGATAGAAAGATATATGAAGTATTACTGTCTTAAAAATAAGTGAAGATGTTTATCAATAGAGAAACATTCTTTAAAAAAAGGCTAGCCTAACCCAAAAGAAAATACTGATAAGTCAGAAGCATCACATGATTATTTGAGTAATCTTTCTTATTTTGTAATTTCATTACAAATGTCTTTGGTTTTATTTTTATTTAAAATTTTTTTTTTTTTACAAATTCTATTTTAAGAATTGTTGTAGGGTGCAATCACTCTGAAAACGGGTTCATCAACAGGTTCTGGGAAACTTGAAAAAAGCAGGACTGTCATGAATGGCGAAAGATCTTTGAAGATTGACCTCTGATGAAATAATAGGAGGTCAGAATGCTTTAAGCTGGGGCTGGTTGCTAATATAGAGGCGACTCAAATTCAGGCCTTGAAAGTCCTTTATCATATGATCCTTTACTTCTAAAGTTGTTAAATGGAGATTTCAATTTCCTTTTTCTGATAACCTCAGTCAAAACTCAAATTATGGTATCTCTTTGAACATCATACAAATATGATGTCTCATCTCCTTGGAATCCGTAAAAATACGGTATTTCATTTTATCTGATGCCTGTTCAAAAATGGTCTCTTGTTTCTCTTTGAACATCATACAATTAGGATGTCTCATTTTCTTGGAATCCGTAAAAATACGGTATTTCATTCTCTCTGAGTCCATTCAAAGATGGTCTCTTATTCTCTTTCAACATCATATTAATATGATGTCTCATTTCCTTGGAATCTGTATAAATACGGTATTTCATTCTCTCTTAGTCCATTAAAAAATGGTCCCTTATTCTCCTTGAGCATCATACAAATATGACGTCTCATTTCCTTGGAATTCGTATAAATACAATATTTCGTTCTCTCTGAGGCCATTGAAAAATGGTCTCTTAATTATCTTTGAACATCATACAATTATGATGTCTCGTTTTCTTGGAATCCATAAAAATACGGTATTTCATTTTATCTGAGTCCATTAAAAATGATCTCTTAATTCTCTTTGAACATCATACAAATATGATATCTAATTTCCTTAGAATCCGTTAAAATACGGTATTTCATTCTATCTGAGTCCATTTAAAAATGGTCTGTTGTTTCTCTTTGAGATCCATATGATGTCTCATTTCCTTAGAATCTATATAAATATGGCATTTCATTATCTGTCAGTCCATTCTAAAATGATCTATCCCTTATTTTCCTTTGGCCTGTACAATTACAGTGCCTCATTTCTGTTGGGACTGTTTGAAAGCGGTATCCATTTGAAAATGATCTCTCATTTCCTCATTGCCCGTTTGAAAACGGCGAGTGATTTGGTAGTATCATCGAGTTTTGAATCCGTATTCAGCATTAGATTAGGCATCCATGCATTTTAGGGTAGATTTCATTTCATTATGGGAGTTTTGAAGTTGATTCGTGATCCTGAAGGTCTCTAGGGGGTTCCTTTGGCCTCTGGAAGATGAAAGTTCAAGTTTTCAAGCAAATGAAAAAAATCTGCTATTTTTAGAATTTTCAGGGTTTCCCTCATTTTTGCTTATTTTGCACTGCAGGGGTATTTTGGTCATTCCTGATGTGTCTCGATTGACCCCCGAGTTATATTTGAGAAATCTTGAGTGATTTTACAAATTTTGAAAAAACTGCTATTTTTAGAAACTCATGGGGCTTCCACACATTCATCATCTTATGGATATTTCAATCATTTCTCATATGTCCAAAACCATCTCGAGGGTACGGCTGATGGATTAGGAGTAATTTCGTAAGATTTGGGAAACCTGCTAAATTTAGATCTCTCAAGATTTTCTCTTAGTCTTGCACTTCGGGGGTATTTTAGACATTTCCAAACATATCATATTTGGTCCCACACCTTTGTTCAAAGAAAGGAATCCATCTCTTGAACTTGCGGTTTCGCATCGATTAGATTATTGGAGGATTTTCGAGGAGTAGATCACGCAGACATTTTTCTTCTCATTAGCAAAATACGGTATTTATATTTATGTTTATTAAATCACATTAAAATCAATTAGTCCCTAGGAATCCTGGGTTCGAGCAAAAATTTTGTTCTACACGATTTACTCTTCCGACGTGTAGCGATTATGCTCGGGGTTTTACAACCAATCTAACAGCTAAAGCCATTGGTTGCATGTTGGTCTATAAGATCAAAAGAGACTCTGCCAGCAATGTCGAAAGATATAAAGTGAGACTTTTGGCTAAAAACTTCACTCAAAAGGATGGTGTCATGAGATTCTTTCCCGGGTTTCGAAAAGAGACTTATTAAGGATAATAATGGCTCTTGTAGCTCATTTTGATTTAGAGTTACATAAGATAGATGTGAAAACGGCTTTTCTCAATGGTAGTTTAGAGGAAGAGGTTTACATGAATCAGCCTGAAGGGTTTCATTCAGAAAATGCTAATCATAAAGTTTGCAAATAAAAGAAAATCGATATATGGACTAAACAGGCCTCCCGTTAGTGGTACCTCAAGTTTCATGACGTGATATCCTCTTTTGGATTCATTGAAAACATTGGGGACCAATGCATATATCTTCAAGTCAATGGGAGTAAATTTATCTTTTTAGTCCTATATGTAAATGATATTTTGTTGGCTAATAGTAATTTGGAAATGCTAAGTGAGGTGAAATAGTTCCTAATTCAAATTTTTGATATGGGTGAAGCCTCATCTGTCATTGGCATTGAGATTCATAGAAATAGATCTCAAGACATCTTGGGATTATCTTAGAAGGCCTATATTAACAAAGGTTTGTAAAGTTGTAGGATGCAGAACTACTCACTAAGTATAGCATATATCCTTAAAGGTGATACACCCAGTGAGTTACAATCCCAAAAGGAGTGATTTGGAAAGGGAACAGATGAGTAATATTCCTATGCTTCAGTGGTTGACAGTTGATGTGCGTAAAGTCTATGCTAGACAGAACATCGAATACGTTATGAGGTTGCTAAGGAGATACCAGAATAATTCTGGGATGAATCATTTGATAGCTGCAAAGAAGGTTTACATGCTTACATACAGACGGTCGGATCACATAGTGGTGATCGGATATTCAGTTTCTAACTTTGTTAGGTGTCTTAATTTTAGGAAGTCAATATTGGGGTATATCTTCCTACTTAAAGGAGGCACCAATTCGTGGAACAGCATAAAGCAAAGATAGATAGCATTTTCTACTAAAGAGGCAAAGTTTATTGCGTGCTATAAGGTGACTATGCAGGCGTTATAGCTGCGGAATTTAATCACAAGGCTTAGGATTCTGGTTTTTATGTAGAAGCCGTTAGTGATTTATTGTAATAGTTCCGCTCCGGTATTCTTATCTAACATGGAGCTTCTTAAAGTTAGAAAGAATTTTCTGAATCATTGAGTGGTTACTAAGCACATTTCTACTTTACAGTTGACAGTAGATCCCATGATTGAGGACTTCCGTCTAAGTTGTATGCGGAACATTTCGATCATATGGGTCTTGAAGTATTTGGTGCTTAATTACATTTATGTCACTTTTGGTTGCAACATAAAGTTGATGATTCTGTTAATATGTTTTTACATATATTCTGTCTTATATAAAGAGTATATACATCAAGGTTTGATAAGACAGGATTGTCCATGAGGACAGATAAAGTTGGACCCGAATAAGCATTTGAGGGCTTATTCAATAAAGTTTTAAACCACGCATAAACTGTACATTAGTGTGAATCAGTGTATGTGATACATAGAAGTAACATTTCAGGTTGGAGGTGTATGCCGCTATGATTCATACATTTGAGACATACTATAAGGGTTTACGATAAAGTCAGAGTTAAAGATATTTGGGATTGATGTTTTTCTAAAACAATGGCCATAAAGTTTTCAAAATATTATTATCTTAAGACTCTAAGTTACTTTGTGAATACATACCAATATGGACCAAGTGGGAGAATGTTGGCGTTTTAGTTTGTGGCCCACATTGGTGGGACCCACTTAGGATAAAACGTTAGTCTTCTTATCCCTTAGCATTGTATTCATAAAGGAGTCTTAGGGATAAATCCCAAGTGTTAAAAAATGCTAAAACACATTAGTGTTAGAGGTGTGGAAGGACACAAACTCTTGTGATCCGAAATCTATAAATATGGGTTGCATTTGATGGGAACAATATTAATACATTATAGCTATAGTTCCATCATAAAGAGGGTCCCTAATCTGAGAGGAAAAATTGTGTTAGAGTTGGTGCCCTAAACCCCAGTATATTTCGCATGTTAATCGATAAAAGTTTCTTTTCATAACAAATTATGGGTACTAAAAGTTAAATATGTGTGATATATTACTTATCATTGACACGTATTTGTCCCTAGGTAGTGTAGACACCCCATTTTGACCGAACCCCAAATAAATTGATTCGATTCGAAACCCTATTAAACTACCGAGCTAGAGTCCCGAAATTTCCAGAAAAACCGAACCCAAATGCCAAAAGAACCCAAAAAATCTGAAAAATCCTTCTGTTGCAAAAACTTATTGAACATCCTTCGTGACCTGTGAGCCCCAAAGTCTCATTTGCATTCTTGAATTAAGAAGCCTTGAATCCCTCCATTTTTTCCGAAATTCGTAAAAGATATGGAATTGCCCTTCACATTTTGATATTAGTACCCATTACTCCGAGATTTCATATTAGCACTCCCCTACTTGAACCCCCAAGTTCCAATGATACTAGCTCAGTCACATTTCGGTATTTGCATCAACCCATCTTGTCTTTTAGTGTTTAAAAGATTATCCAAGGTTGTTGCATTCCCAGATCATAGAAAAGACAAGCCGGGTTAGTACAAATATCAAAACATGGTGGTGTTGATATCATTTTCTTCTGCTTAAATATGCAAGGGGTGAAGCATCAAACATGTGTGTACCAATACCAACCCCACGTGTAGCAAAAAAGGTACGATATATTTGTCCCTTTTATTACTTGGGACAACCCACTCAAGTGCAAAAATGAAGAAATAAAATACGCTAGATGGGGGATGCCCATGGAAGAAATGGGGCGAAAATATATCATTTTTCCCTTTTATTACTTGGGACAACCCACTCAAGTGCAAAAAGGAAGAAATAAAATACGCTAGATGGGGGTTGCCCATGGAAGAAATGGGGCGAAAATATATCATTTCCCTTCTCTAACATGGACAACCTTGTTTTTCAAAAGGGGTAGTCACAAATACACATTAGAGGTGGCTGTCCATAGAGGATGATGGGGGTGCGAATTTATCATTTCCCTAAATAAGAGCATTGGCTAGGGTTAGAAGAGGGGCTTTTTGGGGGCTAAACAAAAGCAAAAACTGCAGAGAAAGAGAGAGAGAGAGAGAGAGAGAGAGAGAGAGAGAGAGACAGAGAGAGAGCTGAGAGCTGAGAAAGAGAGAGAGAGAAGGGGTTTGCAGCCATCTCTCCACCACCCTCACCACCCCAAAACCCGACCGACCACCTCCTCACCACCATCTACTACCTTAGTTCCACCTCCACCCTCACCTCCAAAACCCATTCTCATCTCAGCCACCGTCCCCACCCTCCAACCCATTTCCATTCCACTATCATCAAACCCATTTCAGATCTTGACCAAAACCCATTTTCAACTCCACCCTCACCATCACTCCTTTGTCTTCTCCGGCCAACATCACTACCTTCTTTCACCTCCACCCTCATTCCATCTTCTACACCCCTCTCATTGCCCATTACCCCCACCTTCAAACCCCTATTATTCTAACCCCTATTGAAACCTCTATCCAAACCCTCCTTCATTAAATCCCATCTTCAATCTCTAGAGCAGCCCATTTCCACCATAGCAGCCCTAATTTCTACCATTGTCTCCACCTTCATCTACAATAGTCCATTCCATTTCAACCCAAAAAAAAACCTCACCTCCACCATCACAACAAGATCCGACCACTTCTCGCTACAAACCCAATCATCACCCTCCTAACCCCAATTCCGGCAATCTCGCAAGAATCCAGTGATTCTCTCCCCAAACCCATTTCTCTACAATCACACTAAACTTTTGTTCAATCTCCATCTCAGATCCTTGAAACCCATTTCAACCTAGATCCAATCATTATCCTTGTTCATTTGTGTATGAATTGAAGGAAGAAGAAGAAAAATTTGCAGCCCTCACCTTCAGCCACTATCTTCTCTACGTCATCGTCGTGACCGATGTCTCGACCCCGCCACGATTTCGTCATTGTTCGACGCTACATGTAAGGTCTGTTGTCTTTAATTTGGGTATTTGATTCATTAAGTTTGCAATATTGACTAATTCTCTACAGTTTTGGGTCTTGTTCTTAGTTCTCATGGTGTTCGAGCTTTCCTTTTATCATTTCTGTGATGATATAATGATTTTCCCTTTCGCTTCATAATCGTTTAAAGTAGAGAATTGCTACCCAAGTAGATGATTTTCATTGGGGGTTTTCAGGAGTCTTAAAGTCCATATTCTCTTTGATTTGTTCTTGATGGGGAAGGGATAATTCCGTGACAGATTCTATTTGGGGCATCTGCTAGTCAAATGAGATTTCGTTTTCAAGTGTTTGTGCATAGTTCTCTATAATACGTGAGAGTTCAAGTTGTGTGGGGTGTTTGGAATATAACTGCAATTTTCAATGGGTTTTACTCTTAAGCTTGAGTTGTCATAGATTTTGTTTCAGTTGTTCTTATGAGTACATAAATCAGTAGATATTCATAGTAATAGTATGTTCAAGTTACATATTTTAATAGCTCGTGGTTAAACGATCAATTGAAATTCCAAGACCTGTATGGATGCAAGCGTGGGTATTTGTTTCATGCTCTGATGTCAATATTGCTTGCTTTATTTCATCCCTTCAATCTACTGATTCTACTTCTCACAGCTCATGTTTCTAGTGTAGTCCTAGTTCATTCGACCCTCTGTCTTACCCAAGTCACCTCCTTGAAGAGTAAAAGAGCAGCCATAAATACACTATGAAGGGGGATGTTCCAAGAGAGGAAGGGGGTGTGATATATCATTTCGTTTTTGGGTATATGCCCCTGTAGACACCCCCATTTTGCTACGCTTTAAAAAGCAAAAGATTCGGTAGTTTGTCAAGTCTCGAGTCTATATTCCGCAATAGATTAGGCATCAATGCATTTTAGGGTAGATTTCATCTCATTTTAGGTGTTTGGAAGTTGATTCGCAATCCTAAAGGTTTCTAGGGTGTTCCAATGGTATCTGGAAAATGAAAGTTCAAGTTTTCAAGCAAGTGAAAAAAACTGTTATTTTTAGAATTTCCAGGGTTTCCCTCATTTTTGCCCATTTTTGCACTTCAGGGGTATTTTGGTATTTTCCTTTGTTATTCTTTTGACTCTCGAAATGTGTCTGAGAGATTATAGATGATTTCATGAATTTTGGAAAACCTGCTAAATTTAGAATTTCTCAGGGGTTTTACTTAACTTGGAAATTTTATGTGCGAAGGGCATTTTAGATATTTTCAGGGGGTACCAAATGATCATGTTTGATATTGCCCACCAAAAGAAGCAAACTTAAAAACTTTCTATTTTTTAGGTTTGACCATGAAGACTTTCTATTTTTAACTTTCCCCTTTGGGGGCAATCCAATTTAAGGTCATTCTGGTCGCTTTTGGGTGTTTTGATCGAATAAGGGTATTTTGGTCCGAAAAATTATTTTTCTAAAGGGGATGGTTCGACCATATGTCGAGGGTACACCATGAATGTCATATGGATTGAGTTCATCAATGAAAAATTTGAATTTAAAGGATTTTATTGAATTTTCATTGAAAAAAAAACCCGAAATACATGTCATATGGCCCATTGGGCTAAAGCCCATGAGGTGGGGGTCCATGTGGACCCACCCATGTGGGTTGGCAACATAAGTGGGTGCCCCACATGGAGAGGCCACATGCAAAAACGTCCAACATGGGATGAGGTGGTTGGTGACATCATATTTGCTTTAAAAAAATAATAAAGAAAAGAAGAGTTATAATTAGAAAGGGCCAGTAAAGTCAGGTTAGTAAAATTGCCATAACTTTTTACCTTCTCATTCAAAAAATTCGTGTTTATACTTTTTTCGAACGTCTCGAAAAGATCTACAACTTTCTAGTTTATCACTTTTTCTGAATCAGCCCCTAAGTAAGTCGAAAATGAGCTCAAACGTGGACAGCCCTCTTTGGACGAAAATCATTCATAAAAGCTAGTTTCCTATGTGAGAAGGCTTCAAGATTAATCTTGAAGGATCTATATTGTGTAATTTAGCATGTCTTATTTGACAAGAAATTAAGATTAGAATCTAATTAAATTTGGAAACAAGAAAGAAAGGAAGCAAGAAGCACAAATTGGAAACATGCTAAAGAAAGAAGCTCTCACATTGGAAACTACTAATTTTCTCTCAACCCTAATCTTTTCTATAAAAGCAAGCACACACAACCTTTGGCCTTCTTCTTGAAACTTCATCCAACCCTAGGGGAAGATCTGAAAATTCATCCATCTCTCTTGCTCCTTTCTTGGAATTTTGTTCCATTCTTTTGGTGTTCATCTCTTCTACTTGGTTCTTCAAAAAGAATTCTCATATTTCTTCGACATAATCAACATATTGGAGATATTCTTTGGGGTTTTCTTTGCTAATTGAAAGGGTAAGACAAAGCGTATATCCGAGGATTACTTACCTTAGAGACAAGGAGAGCTAGCAAGGTTGGTATTCCAAAACCCTCTTTCATATATCTTAAACTAGAAGCATGCTAGGATTGAATTTGTGATTTTTTTTTAAAGTCATGAATATTAAAGAATTTGAATGTGAAATTTTAAGGAGATTAGATCAAGTTTAAGTTATTTCATAATCTGAAATTTTTCTTGGAAAATCTATTTTTTTATATTAAAATTGAATTTTCGGAAAGAAAAGGGTTTAAAATCCAATTTACAAAGCAATTATAACAAACCTTTACAAATTTTTGAATTTTTCAATCTCTGGGTGTTTTGCACATTAAAAAGTGTAGAAATCTGGAATTTCGAAGAATTTTGACTTCGTTTTGACCGTGATTTGACCTTTTGAACTTTATCCTCAAAGGGGTAAAATTCTAAAGATTGAATTTAAAAAGATGTCAAAACAGATCCAAAATCAATGAAAATTTAAACATAACATAATTTTAAGATTTTGAATTAGTAAGAATTTTTTAATGAATTCTTGATTTGATTTAAAGGGTTTAAAAATTCATTTAACTCTAGGGGTATTTTTGGAGAAAACCAATTTTCGAAAAATCTATTAGGTTTTCAAAAGTGAAATTTTTATGAGAAGCAAATTAAATCTAATCTAATCGCCTGTAAAGTTTTCAAGATTTTTGGTTGCTGTTGGATATTTGTTTATGATTTGTTATGTCAAATCATGCATGCTGTATTAAATCTGAGAAAAATAGTAAATTGCAATGAAAACTTTTGAAAATATTTTTTTGATAATTATTACTAGCATTACATGTTTTCATAAAGTTTAAACTGATTTGGATTTGATTTACTATGTGTTTCTTTGTTAATTCATAATCTGGATAGATATTTGTAAAATCGTAAATTAATCATAAATCATTCTTAAAATTTATGAGTCTTTTACAGTAGTCCTTTCTGATTGTAATAAAGTTACTGTAGAAATTTCATATTGTTTTGAATTGATTTGCTATACGTTACTGTGTTAATTTACAATCTGGACAGAAACTTTCAACATTGAAAAACTAATAGCAAAACACATTTAAAATCTATGAAATTTTTATAGTAATCTTATCTAATTAAGGAGAAGTTACTGTTAAAATTTCATTTTGTTCTGAAAAGATTTGCTATATGTTGATGTGTAAATCTACAATCTGAATTGAAACCTTTTAAAATCCTTAAGTAAATCGAATTAAAATCAAATTATTTTAAAAATTTCCAGATGATCATAATATTCCATCACATATTCAATCATTAAATTATCAAAATAGAAACCTTAGGAATCACTGATTTCCTTTGTAAAATCCTGATGCTGTGATAGTTTAATGGCTGAAATCGCATTCATAATCGTATATTAATTGTGATCAATCCTTGACAATTTGAGCATGTAAATTATAGTACGATATTGGCTCCGAGGTCTACTGTCCACGGAAATCCTGAGAAACATGCCAGGCAATAATGTACTATAACTTAGATGTTAAATTGTGCGAGGTGAGAGCGCACGATTCCCTTTCATGAATGCGATCTAAGCATGAATTTTATCAAGCCTTAGAGCCTTTGGTATTCCTTAGATGTTAGGAATCAGAACATTTTAAAGAACTGAAAATCTTTCATTTCAACAAACTGAATTGATTTAATCCATGTCTTTGGAACCGTTGGATTGCGGTCTCCCATCATAGGATCCTTTAGAGCCCCTTAGGAACACTCACGTCACGTTGTGTTCTAGGTTTTAGGGAGTCCTAGAGTTAGAAGTTCAGCCTCATCACGGACGCTTTCTATGGATAGCAACCGTGCCATAGGTCTAGTTACACTAGTCACCCAATCTTTCCCTAGGACAAGCCTAGTAAATTAGGATGGAGGCTAACCTGCATTAGTCTAAGGAACAACTTGCATTTAGATAAGAATCATATAGCATCTTAAATGAAATCCTAAGATAATAAAATCCTCAACTTGAATTAAATAACTTCTCCTAAAACTGTTGAAACAATCAATCCCGTCTAGGTCGGTGTCTTAGTTGAGTTAGGCATAAGTAGCTTAGCTTAGGTGCACCGAACTACGTCGACTCTGATCCCAGTGAGGCTTGGGTACGTAGGCAGCTTGGATGTCTGATGGCATACCAACCGCGAGTCGGCACCACAACAAATTGTGGTGTTTTGTATATTAATTTTCTTGTAAATGCTTAATCAAATCACTTAGGATTTTTCATGAAATTAGAATTTTAGGAGAACTTTCACTTAGATTGAATCCAGACAAATTAATAAATCAAGATACACATTTAGGATTCACATTGAAATTAGATCATAGGATGCATATCCCGTAGTTAGCACATTAATAGAGAGTTGAATGAGCCATTTAAAATAAATTTAAAAGAGTTAGCTTTTGGAATCGAAGACCGATTATCGGGCAGGAATGGTGCATGTGGTGGATAACTCCCCATACCTTCCATTCTTGTAACCAGGTAGCGAGTCTAGATTTCTGGTTAATTTCGGGTCCTAGATCACACATCTAGGTGGCGACTCTGTCAGTCTCTTTTGTGTGGAATTCGGATTGCCTTAGTGGTCCCAAGTTCACATAAAAGATGAATTAAAACCAATAATAAAATGCACACGCCAATCGCGTGGGTACGAGAGACCAAGAGAGAAGGCGTGACGGCTCGCGCCCCACACCTCTCTCGCGGGATCGGGTCCCACAGCCCCATTTTCACCCCTTGCCCGGACTACCCTTGTAGGGTAAAAGAGTAGACATAAATGCATTGGGTGGAGCCTGTACAAGGAGCAAGGAGGGGGCGGAATTTATCACTCCCCTATCCAAAACCCAAACTGAACGAGGGCTTGGTAAGGGGAGCCCATTTTCGTTAGCTAAGAGGGAGTTTTCTTCTCATTTTTGGAAGAAAAAATCCTAGCTGCAAAAAACAGGGAAAAAAGGTTTGAGATAGGAAGAGAAGAATTGGTATGAGAAGATGGGTTTGATCCATTGAAGTGGGCTTCTGTTCGCCGGAAAACACTCAGAAATCATCATTACTTTCATCTGCCTCTGGTAATCCTTTACCATTTTACAGCTTATGATCCCAATGAGAATTATGCCCATCTTGTTATTCCAAGTTTTCAAAGTGTTTTGCTGCTTATTGTTGCAATTTTTCTACATTACTGAATTTCAAATGAGCCAATGGAAAATCAATGGGGTATGATAGAACATGGTGATCCCCAAACAGTGCCTTTTAAATTTCTAAGAATTGGCATTTGCGGTGTTTTTGTCAATAGCATGAAATCAGCTTGTCTCTAGTATTTCAATTAGTCATGCATGGGTTTCAGGGATCAAAATGATTTGGATGGCTGTTATGTAGTGGGCAATGAGATGAATTAGTGTAATTGTTGATATGTGGAGATGTCCTTGTTAGTATTCTTACCCACTGATATAGCTTTACCATATATAGACAATTGCAAATTAGAACTTCCTCGATCATTTGTTAAGCTAAAGGGAGTCTTCCTTAGCAATTCACCTTCATGCTATTAATCTGTTCTATGTGATGTCGTGGGCTTAATTGCTTAGGTTGGGCAGATGATCACTATGATAAATCTTGACCCATCTAGGTGATTAACATAGAAGAAGTTTGTGCAGGAATCATATGTGTTCTTCGAATTAATCTCATGTATTGGTAAGCAAAGCCCACATTACATATGCATTGAACTGGGTTCTTCAATATACACAATATGACACCCATTTCTTTGTGGTTCATCTTCTCTGTTGGTTATTTGTAGGCTTGTGCGTGTCATACTTTATCATTAAGGCTTCACTTATTCTCGGCTTGCATTCCCAAGTTATACAGTCTCTAAATGTCTACTATGTGAGTAGCCTGATGATATAAATATGGGATCAAGTTCCTAATTCTTCTTCATTTCATGGTCAGACCCTATTCTAGTATTCAGTGTTCACGATGACTATCAGATTTCGGCATTCATATATGCATTCCTCTGTATTCATCAATCTTTCCAAATTTCCTTTTCTCGTGATTTATACCAATTCTTTGAGATTATTCTTCGCGCTGATACTCCGCGAGCTTAGGGATTCTTAGGAGCATTTCCTCGGGTCCGTAGTGATGACAGAATGGTTCTTGAGCCCCCCCTTTGCCCTTCATGTCTCTTTTCTTATCTCGCCACTTCTAATGGGCTTAGGGGTTTCCCTTTCTTTGTGATGATTATTTCTTACAGGTTTCGGGGTTTCTTCTTCTTCGGGTTTACTCTTCTCACGTTCTTAGGGATCCTACTTGGGCTTCTAGATTCCATCGATTATAGAGACGTTTCCTTGGGTTTCGTCTTCATTCAGAGTCATTCTCCTCATGTTTCTTGGGATCCACTTTGAGCTTCAGGATTCCATTGATCACGGGAACACTTTGTTGGGTTTGGCGAGGACGGACGACAATCTCTTGAGCTAAAACCCTTATTGAATCAAAGGGGATAAAAAAATAAAAACACATAAAATTCAAATAACAAAAAACCCAAAAACATTGAAAAATCTTAAAAATCAAAAAATATTTGAAACATCTTAAAATCCAAAAACATTGAAACATTTAAATATCTTAAAATCCAAAAACATTTGAAATTATCAAAAACCTTAAATCATTTGAAATGCTTTAAAGATTTTGGAATGTAGTTAGGAAGTTCGTTTTCGAACTACGTTGGCTTGATCCTCTTCCACGAGGTACATAGTGCAGCTTGGGATCTTTATCCCAAGTCTAGCCAAACTTTATAAATAAATCATTTGAATTCTTTAAAAAAGCACAAAAATATTTTAAAACCTTATTTTCAACAAGATCTTCCTTTAGAGTTAGGAGTTTGTCCTAGATAGAGAGTGTTTAGAGTTAGGAGTTTGCCTTTGATGTGATGAGTGTTTATTTGTGTTTGTGTTAGAGTTAGGAGTTTGTTCCGCCTCCGTCCGGTCAGTTGGTGATTCACATCGCCGACTGATGACTAGGTCTAGGATGCGTTAGTGATCCCATTGTTTTTCTTAGGACGCACAGCCTAGTTACACATAGGTTTTAGGAACCACCTGCATTAGCCTAAGGCTAACCTGCATTTAGTCAGGGCATATAGGGTGTCCTAAAATTCACAATCCACTTGAATTTAAATAATCACACAAGAAGCTTTAATAACTAGTCCGGTCTTTTAGGTCGAGTCTAGGATAGAGGTCTAGATGTCTTAGGCATCATAGCTTAGAATAGGTGCAAAGAACTACGTTATCTTGATTCTCGTGGAGGCGGGGATACGTAGGCTTCTTTGGATGAACATCAGATCATCTAAAGACTCGGGCTTAAGCATTAGAGTCGTAGGATCTGTTGTTAGCACTTTGGGGCTTGTGTCCCTATATTGACGATGATTTTGCATAGGATCATGATAGTGTATGTTCGTTTCTTTACTTACTCATATGCTTAGCTGTAGTATTATCTTGCTTACTTGTTTTACTTGCATGTTTAACTATAGTAATTACTTGCTTTGATTGTCAGTTAGCTGTAGCGCTTTACTGCTTTACTGATTATCATATCTGTTTTCTTTTTCTTTTTTTTTTTGTACAGATCATATACCTTTAGCTGTAGCATGCATGTGTTTGCCGATAGGAACTTAGACACAAGTTAGGCATGTCACTCATAACCTAGCTGTGATTAGGCGACACTTATTCCATTTATTTTGTGCATGCTTATTATTTTATCCCCGGGTCATGCATGTTTAGGCAGACGTCCACTCGGGGATATTTGTTCCTATTTTACATGATTTTTCGCCCAAGACTTTTCAAGGTTAATAATAAATGGCATAAGAGACCAAGTGCTTGCACTCGGACGAATTGACGGTGCTCTTCGGACTTCTCCATTCGTAATCAGGCACGGGCCCATATATATTTCTGGTTATCCCATGGTATACAGAGCATATTTGTTTTTGGGGTTCCATGGCTTATCCATGGATGGCGACTCTGAGTTTGTTTTCCGTCTTGGTTTGAGGATTTATCCTTGGATCAAAAGGTATCTCATTTAGCCACTTGTGCCATGCTATGAGGGTGGCACCTATTTTGAGAGTTCCTTGGTAGAGCTCTCTTTCATGTGAATATGTAGAGGATGTAGGGACTCGTTTCCTCATCATCCTCAGATTGGGGTCCACAGGCTGGCGACTTTGCTGGGGAGTTCTTGAAACATTGCCTAACTCTGTAAATATACCATTTTTACTAATTTTGAAGAAATTTGGGCCAAAATCAAGTTAAATGGGAACCTTTTCACTTAGAAATCCAGGGGCACCAGATAGGTGCGTAAATAAAACTAGGGAATCACACACTGCACAGCATGTATTATTATTTCTTTCATTATTTTTTCATGATTATTGGTTCCACGGGATAGATTCAATGCGTACCAGTTGGGATGTCATTACCCTGATGGGACTGTTGTATCTATTTCCAAGCTATGCGACAACGCTGCAGTCGTAAACACTCGGTGCACTTGTGTTTACAGCAACCGATGAGCAATGATGCATACTATGTATAACACTTTGTGTACTTGTGTTATACATATAAAGTATGGATCATATGCATAGTACCCGATAGATTGAGTCCGGAGCCCTACTTTTATTTTATATATTATGTATATAAATATATTTGCTGACTTAGTGAAACCTAATTAGGAGTTGCATGTGTTTATATGTATATATATTGCATTCATATATGACGAACATGTGTTGCTTACACATGTGGAACCTAGAGTTAGGAGCATTTTCCTATCTATAGACTAGGGTAGCTCACCTTACGTGGCTACAACGCAGTCCTAGTACACTCACAAGTCTGTCTTGAGTCAAGATCTCCTTGACTTCGCTAGACTATATTTAGGTCTGGTGCCCCTGGTTAGGTTGTATATATGTATATATACCTTTTTATTGATTATTAGAATATGGCTCTCCTCTTAGTTAGGGTTCCTTATCTAATTCAATCAATGATATCCATTCATTATTTAGACCCTGATATAGTTTGTGGCTCTTACTTACCGTTATCATGGCCATGCTCTATCCTTCGATCTTTCGGTCATCGAATCTGACCCATCGTCATATATTCTCACTTATGGATAGTCCTTCATTTGATTACCCTTCTTTGGTGACCATATTCCATTTACTGACCGTCTATTTATTTATTTTTTTTGCCACCATTATTCGAGTATTGGTATCCTTGCTGGGAGTCTTATATTACTGAGCCTATTCATATACCTTTATGTTGAGTTTTGGGATCCCTTTTGTAGCGCCATCATTCTGCCGGATTTTACCTAGAACATTTTGAGCATTACCGCTATTCTTTAGAGTTAATTAAACCATGAGTTTACCTTACCTCGACCTTCTTGTATAGCCGTTATGCTGTCGAATTTTACCCAATGAGGGATAAACCATGAGTTTATTTTATCGTGATCCTTTTGTTTATTTGTATCTATCCATTTTGTGGATTGTTCGTCAGATTATTTTGATTATTAGATTAGTGGCCTGTACATGTCGCTCATGGTCACAGTCTATTTGCTACCCTTTGATTATGTATCTATTCTTTTGTTGTGTCATAGATTCATGTTGTGTATATATTATTCATTATGTCCACTTGTTTTGTCTTAGATATGGTTGTTGACTTGTCTGCTGTCTCAATGGCCATAGTCTATCATGGCAGATGTTCTTGATCGTACAGTTGTTGATATTCAACTTCAGATTTTAGATCTGGTCCTTGACCCTACTTTTGTCATTCTTATGGCCATAGTCTATTATCAGAGCCATTGATTTTTCCATTTGATCCATGTTTATCTATCATATATCCTTTTACCCTTGAATCATATCAAAATCATTGATGGAAAAGTTTGATCTTACCTGTATCCTTTGAGTGCATGATTATTGCTAAGATTACAAACCTGTTTAGATTAGGGGTGTTTATCATTCCTATTCTTTTATACCCCTAAACAAAAAAGAAGAAAGAAATGAGTATGGTCATATCCAAAGAAGACTTAAACGAGTGGATTGAGAATTCTTTGAGACCATGTTGGTGTGGGTCATGTCATCAACACCTACCCTTCTTTGACCTTCATAGATTGACTCTTTCTTATTTTTCAACTCAAATGTGTTCATGGTTATTCTTGTCTCTATTTGTACAGGATATTTTATCCCCATTATCATTCATTTAACCTAGTATTTTAACCTCCATTTCAGGATTCTTAAGGTGAGCAACTGTCGTTATCGCCCTCAAAAGAGATAACCAATTGAAACCATCTTGGTCTAGACCATCTTCGGTATTAAACTCATTTGATTCTCCCACTTCATCGAGAATACCTTTACTCCCTTTGTCTGAATTGTTTGAATTACCAGAAGATAACACAATGGCTGATCCAGTGGACCCCATGATAGGTATACAAGAGATGTTGAGAAATATGTGTCGAGATATAGTAGGACTGAAAGACGAAATGGCTCATCTGAAAAATCAAAATACTGAAAAAGTCTCTACTTCTAGAGATCATGCCATTCAATCTCCTCCGACCATATTTCCTAACCTTTCTAGACCTGTTATCCCTCCCGTAGAGATCGATCTGGACGAAGAGCAATATGCCGATGAATATTATGCCCCTTTGATAAATAAGGAAAAAGAGTTGTTCGATATGTATGAGAAGATGGCTCATGACATTGAGAGCATGAAGGTTCAATGGTCCAAGGGGTTCGATATTTCTGAATTCCTGATATCCCCCAGTGCTATATTCCCACCTAAGTTCAAGGCACCTGACTACGATAAGTATGATGGAACTGGGTGTCCAAGAAACCATGTCAGGTGGTTTATCACTCTTTCTCAGCAGCATGGCCTAAATCGAGAGCAGATGGCCTAGTTGTTTCCCATGTCACTTATAGGGGTGGCCAAAAGATGGTATTTGAGATTGAAACCCGAAAAGATTAGGACATTGGAAGAAATCTCTAACCGGTTTGTAGAACAATTCTCCATGGAAGAAGGGATATAGGTTACGAAGAGGGATTTGAAGCAGTTGAAACAAGTTCTGCAGGAGACCTTTACCTCTTTTATCCGGCGATGGAAAAGAAAGTTAGCGCAATTGAGTCAAGCGCTCTCAGAGGCAGATCAAATCAAACTGGTAGTAAAGAGCCTATCCTCTGAATATTTTCATTTCATGGCACCTCAGCACTACCCAAGTTTTGACCATCTGATAAAAACAGGAACCCAGACTGAAGATGCTATAGCAAAAGGCCTGAGAGCCAAAACTTTATCTGATATCAAAGAAGGGAAAAGACGTATGGTTGAGCCAAAGGAGGTACATAATGTCAGTTCTGTTAGGACTTCAGTCAAAACAGTATTGGAAGGGGAAGAATCAGCAGAAAAGAAAACAAGGAAATTTACCCCGCTCCCTTGTTTGTTATCGTACATTCTCAGGGAATTGCTCGAGGCCAATAAGATTGAATTGCCGGAATGCAAAGTCCTACCTAATCCTCTGCTAAGAATTGGAGAAAGGATTTATATTGTGCATATCATCGTGGTTCAGGTCATACGACTGATAAATGTTTTACCCTGAAGCATAAGGTACAAGATAAGATTGAGATGGAGGGACTCACTATAAAAAAGAATGATGTTACCCCAGGGCCTCTGAACACTCATGCTGTCCCACCACCAGCGTCGATAAATGCCATTTCTATT
Source organism: Tasmannia lanceolata (assembly GCF_043159265.1). Lineage (NCBI taxonomy): Eukaryota > Viridiplantae > Streptophyta > Magnoliopsida > Canellales > Winteraceae > Tasmannia > Tasmannia lanceolata. Next base: position 13,162,302 of record NW_027518679.1, on the reverse strand, counting down.
GAAGGACCAATCTTGGATCATGCATCCCTCATTCGCCCTATTTCTGAGTCCTCACCTGTCCCACCTCTAGCTTCAATAAATGCCATATTTACTGAAGAACCAATCTTGGATCCCACATCCCTCATTCGTCCTATTTCTGAGAACCTACTTGTCCCATCAAACACTCGATCTGTAGAAGAATCTGTTGAGAGGACTACACTTGTCAGAATGGAAAACTGGATGGTCAAGCTCTTTGGTCAGATGGCTATGCTAACTGAGGAAGTAAGGGAGATGAAAATTCAGATGCAGCACTTGTCCATTAGATGTGACTCTGTTCTGAAGCAGCTTGTTGATATGGGTACAATGACAGAGGAGACATCAGTTCAAAGTTTGATCCTGGATAGATATGTTGATTTGCATAATGGGAAAAAGCCTTCCATTGCTCTGAAGGAAGTTAAGAGTGTTGAACTTTCTCACCAACCTCTTAAGAAGCCTTTCATTGCTCCGAGGGAGGTTAAGAATGTTGGACTATCTCACCAACCTCCTAAGAAGCCAGTGGTAGTAGAAGAAAAGATGGGTCAGAAACGGGAAAGAGAATTCACCAAAATGCCATGTTCTCTTATAGTCATCATGAAGAAATGGGTCAGTGAAGGTTCTTTGAGACTTCCATATATTAAACCTGCACCTAATCCTTTACCTGCAAACTTGAGGATGGATCAATACTGTGAGTATCATAGAGGCCCGGGTCACCTGACAGAGAATTGTTTAGCTTTGAAACATGCAATCCAGAACCGGATAGAGAAAGACTCTTCTGCTCTCGCTGGAATCTATGTTTTTGTGAACCAGACAATTGAAAGAACCATTCAACCCTCCAGAGATCCCATCATTTATGTTACTCCAGAGCCAGGGAATAAGTTGAAGGGAAAAGAAAAAATGTCAGAGTTTGAATATCTTGAGAATGTTCAGGCAGAGAAGGTGATGTCACCAGCACGTTTTCAAAGACAATTTGGGCCAAGTCAACAAGACTTCAGAGGACCACCCTTTCCAAGGTTTCTGAACCAAGATCGAACTTCTTAGCCAGCAATATCATGGAGGAAGGCGTGCTACTTGGGAACTACAGTGCCAATTCCTTGCCTCTGTTCAAGTGTTATGTTTCAAGAGTCATGTGTCAAGCATCTTGTTTAAAGATTTGTTCTTTGTCAAGTTTATAGCAACTCCTAGGTTGAAAGTTGGTGAGTCTTGTAGTGTCAATGTCAAAAAAAGAAGTGTCATGCCTATTAGTCTTTCTTATATAGAGTCAGTGTTTTTTTTTCTATTAGAACTGATGAAGAGCCTATAGAGGCGTGTCTGTGAGTCATTTATGTACTTCAAAGTTTTCAATTTAATAAAGTATTTGGTTTTGTATCTTCAATGTTTTATGATTCACTCTTAGATCTAATGTTTAAACAACTAAAGACCCCATTTTCGGATGAGAATGCAGACGAAATTCCCTTCGAGATCTGAAAGAAGGTCAAACAAGAGGAAGAACGTCTAGCATAGCCACTTAAAGAGGAAATCGAAGCTATTGATAGTGGTATCGAAATTCGAAACTCGAAAAAGATGGAGTGGCAAAACTTTATCTCCCGATGAGCGCAAAGAATTGATAAACCTGTTTAGAGGGGTTTGAGGTAGTCTTGCTTGATCCTATAAGGATAAACCAGGGGAATGCCCTGTCGTTGAGCAAAGCAAGACTTCATCGGCTTTAAACATCCAGTTGAAGAGTAAAATTTTAAAAAGATGAGCATTAGACATCTTGTGGAGCTGATGAGATATTGAGAGAAGACTTTCATGCAAGGAAGTTGTATTATAAATTTGAGTCCTAAAAAAAAAAAAAAATTGGGCTGTGTATTTTCATTATGATTTTGAGGTAGAATATTCCATGAATGAGGACATTCTCAATGTCCAAAAGAAGGAGAACATTTAAAAGAAATGAAGGAGTTGAAAAAAAAGAGATAAGGAGTTGTGGAATCTTGAGCATAAATTCAAGATCTTCGAGATGGGAGTGGAGCACAGTGGTTGAAGTTTTGCCTGACATGCCGTCAGACTTCTCGAAAAAAAAAATTCAAAGTCTTTGAACCTTAAGCAAAAGAGCTTGTACATCAAATACATCAGGAGGCCATCCTTGGACGTTTGAACTTTTATGGCCAAAATCCCAACGTTTAAAAATCCTTCTGTAAACCCTTTGGGCCAAAAGTAAAATTAATCCATTTCTTTTCAAACACAATATAAGCCCAGGGCATTTATGCACCCGAACTACGTCGGACCTGATCCCCAACTCTTCTAGGGTATGTAGGCAACCTGATTAATTCAGGTTCGGTCAAACCTTGGGATAAAATCCCTTTCAAAAATTTGAACTAAAGCAAACTACGCGGACATGATCCTCCATTTTTGGGGTACGTAGGAAGTCTGGCAAGACCAGATTCGGTCCAAATCGTTTGAATCATAACCCTTTTGAACCCAAGCCCACCTAGAAAGCCCTTCTGGTGAAACAAGCAAAGGTTCAAGGCAAATAGAACTAAAACAGAAAGAAGAGAATGAGAGTCTGAAGACCCGCTAGGTTGAAAACCCGAAAGGGTGGACTAGAGAAAGGTGAAAGTTATTTTCTTGCTAAGTCAACAACCAAAGGGATTGGCTTATGAGAAAGTAAGGGTAGTGGTCTGCTGGATTGAAAACTTGAAGAAGCAATTCAGTCAGGGGCAAAGACTTCCCATGAAGGGAGAGTTGGCGAGATACAGAAAGAGTTCCTCAGTTACGAAGAATTCCAAAGTTTAAGTGCAAGTAGTGCAATTGAAAGCTCAAACAAGTGGTCTTTTAGACTGAAAACTTGGAAGACATTAGTTTTGACTTCCTTCGAAAAGAGAAATCAAGGAGACAGAGAAGCAACCTCTAAACGGGGTAGGATCCTAGAATTCGAGTAGTGTCGATGAGACTTGCTTTGATATATTTTTAAACTAAGGGCATCGAAACCGAGCAACCCAAAGGGGGTAATAACCATGACGGATGTCCCGATGGAGGAAACTAGAGCCTCTTAACATGGTTTTCGAGAGTACTCTAAGAGTGGCTAGCCTTACCATAACAAAATAACACATTTTATCTAAAGGTGAATAAAAAATGAGTCAAGTCCCTTGAGTAATTTGAGTCTTCTTTGATCGAGTCCTTGGAATTATTTTCCTTATTTTTAACATTTTGTTTCTCTCATTGTCCAAAGTGTTTGGCACTGGAAGAGCAAGAGTACACCTTTTGAAATGTAAAGAGAATTCAAAGTGGATTCTGGTCGGAAAATCAAGGAAATGGCAACACACATTTGGTTCAAACTTGTCAGAGACATCAAGCCTCAAGTAGCGAGCAATGAAAGAAAAACAAATTCTTAGACTCAGCCATTGTGGATATCCTTTTACCCATATACTAAAGAAAGAACCCATGCAAGCTTAAACTTTCTTGCCAATCCTGGTTTTGCTCTCCTATGAATCATGTCATGGAAGTAATCATACTAGGGGCATCTTTTATGACTTGCGTCATAAAAGATATCAAACAAACAAGATAATTGAGATAGATATTCTCAGCAGATAGAGACAAGAGAAGCTTGAGCACATCTCATGAGCTAAACTTCCAAATTCCTCAATTGAACTCATTCTTTGAAAAAGTCAATGTTTCAGAAAATCTAGTCCACAGCGGAGTCTAGAATTCACTTTTGCAATCTTCAAATCTTAGCAGAATGCTTTTCTTCTCTTTAAAGAGTGAATACCCAAAAATTCCATCAAGTTTTCCGAGTCTGGTCTTCAGCAATGATCATGCACTCTCATTTTTCTCGGCAGGAGATATCTTTTCCATTAGTGAAATCGATAAAAGATCGGTAAACCCATTGATCATGTTTACAAGCCCTTTGGGCTTAAAAAATCTTTTTCTTTGTCAAAGCCAAACAAGGGGCATTGTTTTAAGAAAAAAAAAATCTTTTGATTGCTAGTCGGTGAGGTACCAAGTAGTGGTGAGTCTTGTCGTCCGGTGAAAAGTAGTTTCACCTCGGTATTGAATGTTTGGGAAAGAAGTAGTTTCGCCAAATATTCGAATACCCTGATGATTGACATTGAAATATCAAGTAGTGACCTGTCCAATCATCGCCCTGGCAATTAACAATGAAATGTCAAGTAGTGACTTGTTTAATTGTCGCTTCGCAATGTACCGCTACCTAATGAGTTAGGAGTCAGGTATATCTGCGTGGATTTACATGGAACTATTTGGCAGGACCATATAAATCTTGGGTGATTCGCTACCTTGAAAGAGAGAGTCAGAGTTACCTGGATAGCTAAGCGGATGGATTTTCAGCAATGGTCTGTATAGCTATCGTCTGGTGAAAAATAGTTTCACCGTGTTTTCAGATTGGGCAAAAAGTAGTTTCTCCGTGATTTGGAAGATTGGGCGAAAAATAGTTTCCCCTTGAATTGGAAGATTGGGAGAAAAGTAGTTTCCCCGTGATTTGGAAGATTGGGCAAAAAGTAGTTTCCCCTTGGATTGGAAGATTGAGAGAAAAGTAGTTTCTCATAGATATGGAAAGAAGAGAGAAAAGTACTTTCTCAATGATATAAGGATTTTAGAGAGAAAAGTAGTTTCAAAAATGAAGATTCTGGAGAGAAAAGTAGTTTCTCAATGTTATGAAGATTTTGAAAGAGAAAAGTAGTTTCTCAGAGATAGAGTTTTTAGGAGAAAAGTAGTTTCTCAAAGATAGAGATTTTGGAAAAAAGTATTTTCTCAGAGATAGAGATTTTAGAGGAAAGTAGTTTCTCAGAGATAAAGTTTTTGGAAAAAAGTAGTTTCTCATATATAGAGTTTTTTGAGAAAATCAGTTTCTCATGGATGGAGATGTAGAGAAAAGTCGTTTCTCATTGATATGGAAAGATTAAGAGAAAAGTAGTTTCTTGTGGTTAAGAAGTTTTTGGAGAAAAGTAGTTCTCGTGATTTGGAATGATTGTGTGAAAAGTAGTTTTCCTTTGATATTGAATGTTTGTTTGAAAGTAGTTTCACCATTGTTTTGAATGCTTGAGGTGAAAAGTAGTTTCACCAAATATGATATGTTTTGTGGAGTTAGAGTCAGAGAGAGACTATCTCACCAACGCTTTTGAATGCCATTTTGCTAGTTTCGGTTTGTGACTATCGCTTTTTTTTAAAAAAAAAAAAAAAACCTCTTTGAGTGTTTGGATTTATGCTTGTCTTAGACAAGTTATAATGTGGTTAAAAAAACAGAGAGAGAGAACTCTTTGAGTCTATGATTCATCCTTGTTTAGGTGATTAGTTTGATCTGTGTGGTTTGTGCTCTTTGAGCAGTTGTTATGTTTGCTTTGGTTTAACCTTGGTTTAAAAGAAGAAAGAGAAAGTGTGTTTTTTGTTTTACGCGTGCTTACTTGTAATAATAGCCCTTATAGATTGGTTTAGATAGTTGAGTCGTGAGTGTTAGTGAGAGGCTAACTCTTTGGGGTGTCATGGTTGCCATGTTAAGAGTCAGTGAGAGGCTATCTCCTTATTGCTTGCAATATTAGAGTCTTGTTAGGAGTCATTTTATGGCTTTACCCTTGTGAATACAGTTTTAGAACCCAAAACCCAAAAAATTGCTTTGCTTTGTCTTCGGGTCAATCAAAATGCGTTGTCTGTTCAGCTTTGACAGTCGCATGTCAAGCACGCTCTGCCAAAGAGGGGCATCTGTAGACACCCCATTTTGACTGAACCCCAAATAAATTGATTCGATTCGAAACCCTATTAAACTACCGAGCTAGAGTCCCAAAATTTTCAGAAAAACCGAACCCAAATGCGAAAAGAACCCGAGAAATTCGAAAAATCCTTCTGTTGCAAAAACTTATTGAACATCCTTCGTGACCTGTGAGCCCCAAAGTCTCATTTGCATTCTTGAATTAAGAAGCCTTGAATCCCTCCATTTTTTTCGAAATTCGCGAAAGATATGGAATTGCCCTTCACATTTGGATATTAGTACCCTTTACTCCGAGATTTGATATTAGCACTCCCCTACTTGGACCCCCAAGTTCCAATGATACTAGCTCAATCACATTTCGGTATTTGCATCAACCCATCTTGTCTTTTAGTATTTAAAAGATTATCCAATGTTGTTTCATTCCCAGAGCATAGAAAAGACAAGCCGGGTTAGTACAAATATCAAAACATGGTGGTGTTGATATCATTTTCTTCTGCTTAAATCAGCAGGGGGTGAAGCATCAAACATGTGTGTGCCAATACCAACCCCACGTGTAGCAAAAAAGGTATGATATATTTGTCCCTTTTATTACTTGGGACAGCCCACTCAAGTGCAAAAAGGAAGAAGTAAAATACGCTAGATGGGGGTTGCCCATGGAAGAAATGGGGCAAAAATATATCATTTCCCTTCTCTAACATGGACAGCCTTGTTTTGCAAAAGGGGTAGTCACAAATACACATTAGAGGTGGCTGTCCATAGAGGATGATGGGGGTGCGAATTTATCATTTTCCTAAATAAAAGCATCGGCTAGGGTTAGAAGAGGGGCTTTTTGGGGGCTAAACAAAAGGAAAAATTGCAGAGAGAGAGAGAGAGAGAGAGAGAGAGAGAGAGAGAGAGAGAGAGAGAGTTGAGAGCTGAGAAAGAGAGAGGGAGAAGGGCTTTGTAGCCATCTCTCCACCACCCTCACCCCCCAAAATCCGACGGACCACCTCCTCACTACTATCTTCTACCTTAGTTCCACCTCCACCCTCACCTCCAAAACCCATTCTCATCTCAGCCACCGTTCCCACCCTCAAACCCATTTCCATTCCACTATCATCAAACCCATTTCGAATCTTGACCAAAACCCATTTTCAACTCCACCCTCACCATCACTCCTTCGTCTCTCCGGCCGGATTGCTGGAGCTCCGGCCAACATCACTACCTTCTTTCACCTCCACCCTCATTCCATCTTCTACACCCTTCTCATTCCCCATTAACCCCACCTTCAAACCCCTATTATTCTAACCCCTATTGAAACCTCTATCCAAACCCTCCTTCATTGAATCCCATCTTCAATCTCTAGAGCCGCCCATTTCCACCATAGCAGCCCCAATTTTACCATTGTCTCCACCCTCATCTACAATAGTCCATTCCATTTCAACCCAAAAAAAAAAACCTCACCTTCACTATCACAACAAGATCCGACCACTTCTCCCTACAAACCCAATCATCACCCTCCTGACCCCAATTCCGGTAATCTCGCAAGAATCCGGTGATTCTCTCCCCAAACCCATTTCTCTACAATCACACTAAACCTTTGTTCAATCTCCATCTCAGATCCTTGAAACCCATTTCAACCTAGATCCGATCTTTATCCTTGTTCATTTGTGTATGAATTGAAGGAAGAAGAAGAAAAATTTGCAGTCCTCACCTTCAGCCACTATCTTCGCTACGCCATCGCCGTGACCGATGTCTCGACCACGCCACGATTTTGTCACTGTTCGACGCTAGCGGTAAGGTCTGCTGTCTTTAATTTGGGTGTTTGATTCATTGAGTTTGCTAAATTGACTAATTCTCTGCAGTTTTGGGTCTTGTTCTTGGTTCTCATGGTGTTCAAGCTTTCCTTTTATCATTTCTGTGATGATATAATGATTTTCCCTTTCGCTTCATAATCGTTAAAAGTAGAGAATTGCTACCCATTGGGGGTTTTCAGGAGTCTTAAAGTCCATATTCTCTTTGATTTGTTCTTGATGGGGAAGGGATAATTCTGTGAGAGATTCTGTTTGGGGCATCTGCTAGTCAAATGAGATTTCATTTTCAAGTGTTTGTACATAGTTCTCTATAATACATGAGAGTTCATGTTGTGTGGGGTGTTTGTAATATAACTGCAATTTTCAATGGGCTTTACTCTTAAGCTTGAGTTGTCATAGATTTTGTTTCAATTGTTCTTTTGAGTACATAAATCAGTAGATATCCATAGTAACAGTATGTTCAAGTTACATATTTTAATAGGTCTTGGTTAAACGATCAATTGAAATTCCAAGACCTGTATGGATGCAAGCATGGGTATTTGTTTCATGCTCTGATGTCAATATTTCTTGTTTTATTTCTTCCTTTCAATCTACTGATTCTACTTCTCACAGCTCATGTTTCTAGTGTAGTCCTAGTTCATTCGACCTTCTGTCTTACCCAAGTCAGCTCCCTGAAGAGTAAAAGAGCAGCCATAAATACACTATGAAGGGGGCTGTTCCAAGAGAGGAAGGGGGTGTGATATATCATTTCGTTTTTTTGGTATATGCCCCCATTTTCACCCCTTGCCCGGATTACCCCTGTAGGGTAAAAGAGTAGACATAAATGCATTGGGTGGAGGCTGTCCAGAGAGCAAGGAGGGAGCAAAATTTATCACTCCCCTATCTAAAACCCAAACAGAACGAGGGCTTGGTAAGGGGAGCCCATTTTCGTTAGCTAAGAGGGGGTTTCCTTCTCATTTTTGGAAGAAAAAACCCTAGCTGCAAAAAACAGGGAGAGAGGGTTTGAGATAGGAAGAGAAGAATTGGTATGAGAAGATGGGTTTGATCCATTGAAGTGGGCTTCCGTTCGCCGGAAAACACTCAGAAATCATCATTACTTTCATCTGCCTCTGGTAATCCTTTACCATTTTACAGCTTATGATCCCAATGAGAATTATGCCCATCCCCAAACAGTGCCTTTTAAATTCCTAAGAATTGGCATTTGCGGTGTTTTTGTCAATAGCATGAAATCAGCTTGTCTCTAGTATTTCAATTAGTCATGCATGGGTTTCAGGGATCAAAATGATTTGGATGGCTGTTATGTAGTGGGCAATGAGATGAATTAGTGTAATTGTTGATATGTGGAAATGTCCTCGTTAGTATTCTTACCCACTGATATTGCTTTACCATATATAGACAATTGCAAATTAGAACTTCCTTGATCATTTGTTAAGCTAAATGGAGTCTTCCTTAGCAATTCACCTTCATGATATTAATCTGTTCTATGTGATGTCGTGGGCTTAATTGCTTAGGTTGGGCAGATGATCACTATGATAAATCTTGACCCATCTAGGTGATTAACATAGAAGAAGTTTGTGCAGGAATCATATGTGTTCTTCGAATTAATCTCATGTATTGGTAAGCAAAGCCCACATTACATATGCATTGAACTGGGTTCTTCAATATACACAATCTGACACCCATTTCTTTGTGGTTCATCTTCTCTGTTGGTGATTTGTAGGCTTGTGTGTGTGATACTTTATCATTAAGGCTTCACTTATTCTCGGCTTGCATTCCCAAGTTATACAGTCTCTAAATGTTTACTATGTGAGTAGCCTGATGATATAAATATGGGATCAGGTTCCCGATTCTAATTCATTTCATGGTCAGACACTATTCTAGTATTCAGTGTTCATGACGACTATCAGATTTCGGCATTCATATATGCATTCATCTGTATTCATCAATCTTTCCAAATTTCCTTTTCTCGTGATTTGTACCAATTCTTTGAGATTATTCTTCGCGCAGATACTCTGTGAGCTTATGGATTCTTAGGAGCATTTCCTCAGGACCGTAGTGATGACAGAATGGTTCTTGAGCCCCCCTTTGCCCTTCATGTCTCTTTTCTTATCTCGCCACTTCTCATGGGCTTAGGGGTTTCCTTTTCTTCGTGATGATTATTTCTTACAGGTTTCGGGGTTTCTTCTTCTTCGGGTTTACTCTTCTTATGTTTCTAGGGATCCTACTTGGGCTTCGGGATTCCATCGAGTATAGGGATGTTTCCTCAGGTTTCGTCTTCATTCAGAGTCATTCTCCTCTTGTTTCTTGGGACCCTCTTTGAGCTTCAGGATTCCATTGATCATGGGAACACTTTGTCGGGTTTGGCAAGGACGGACGACAACCTCTTAAGCCAAAACCCTTATTCAATCAAAGGGGATAAAAAAATAAAAACACATAAAAATCAAATAACAAAAATTCCAAAAACATTGGAAAATCTTAAAAATCCAAAAATATTTGAAACATCTTAAAATCCAAAAATATTGAAACATTTAAATATCTTAAAATCCAAAAAAATTTGAAATTATCAAAAACCTTAAATCATTTGTAATGCTTTAAAGATTTTGGAGCGTAGTTAGGATGCTCGTTTTCGAACTACGTTGGCTTGATCCTCTTCCACGAGGTACGTAGTGCAACTTGGGATCTTTATCCCAAGTCCAGCCAAACTTTGTAAATAAATCATTTGAATTCTTTAAAAAAGCACAAAAATCTTTTAAAACCTTGTTTTCAAGTAGAGAGTTTTTAGAGTTAGGAGTTTGTCTTTGATGTGTTGAGTGTTTATTTGTGTTTGTGTTAGAGTTAGGAGTTTGTTCTGCCTCCGTCCGGTCAGTTGGCGATTCACATCGCCGACTGATGACTAGGTCTAGGATGCGTTAGTGATCCCATTATTTTACTTAGGACGCACAGCCTTGATTCTCGTGGAGACGGGGATACGTAGGCTTCTTTGGATGAACATCAGATCATCTAAAGACTCGGGCTTAAGCATTAGAGTCTTAGGATCTGTTGTTAGCACTTTGGGGCTTGTGCCCGTATACTGATGATGATTTTTGCATAGCATCATGATAGTGTATGTTCATTTCTTTACTTACTCAAATGCTTAGCTGTAGCATTATCCTGCCTACTTGTTTTACTTGCATGTTTAACTATAGTAATTACTTGCTTTGATTGTCAGTTAGCTGTAGCGTTTTACTGCTTTACTGATTATCATATCTGTTTTTTTTTTGTACAGATCTTATACCTTTAGCTGTAGCATGCATGTGTTTGCCCACCAGAACTTAGACACAAGTTAGGCATATTACTCATAACTTAGCTGTGATTAGGCGACACTTATTCCGTTTATTTTGTTCATGCTTATTATTTTATCCCCAGGTCATGCATGTTTAGGCAGACGTCCACTCGGGGATATTTGTTCCTATTTTACATGATTTTCGCCCAAGACTCTTCAAGGTTAATAATAAATGGCATAAGAGACCAAGTGGTTGCACTCGGACGAATTGGGGTGCTCTTCGGACCTTCTCCATTCGTAATCAGGCACGGGTTCATATATATTTCTGGTTATCCATGGTATACATAGCATATTGGTTTTTGGGGTTCCATGGCCTATTAATGGATGGTGACTCTGAGTTTGTTTTAGGTACGTCTTGGTTTGAGGATTTATCCTTGGATCAAGAGGTATCTCATTTATCGCCACTTGTGCTATGCTATGAGGGTGGCACCTGTTTCGAGAGTTCCTTGGTAGAGCTCTCTTTCATGTGGAGATCTAGAGGATGTAGGGACTCATTTCCTCATCATTCTCAGGTTGGGGTCCACAGGTAGCAAAGTAAGAAACCCATGCTCATGGATTCACAGATCCTAAGGATCAAGGAGATATGGAATTTCGGTTCTTTGCAGACCTTATTACTTCCTAGTTGGGGTTGAGGTTGGACACCTCCTCCTGTACACAAGTAGCATCTATCCTGCCTACATCCATGAGATGTGAAGTGACTTATCTCAATCACTTAGATAGTGGACACTAAGCAAGATAGAATGAGTACGACAATGAGATTGTATACTGAGCAGGATCAAATTAGAATAGCTTTTGAAAAGGAGACAGTTGAGCTATTCTACCTGACAGGACCCTTTACATGACCTTTGACTTAAGGGGTCATATTTGTTTGCTGACGAGTCTTTCATTTTTGGTCTATCTAACAATAATTCTCTTGGAGTCGCCAGAGGGTAGTACTGGTGTGATAGACAAACCTTAAAGGTCCATAATGATACCCGACACGAAATTCTCCACCTATTTTATAGGATAACATCTACGGTTTTGGTCGGAGTAGTAGGCCTAGAAAAATACCTGGCTAGGTGGATTTGATAAAGTGTTTACCAAAAGGATTTCAAAAAGTAAGTTTTGAAATGGTTTTAGCAAATGCAATTGCAGGCCGACACCGCTTGACTGAAAGGTATACCATGATGAGCCCAGGAGGTAGTTAATGTTCACTCCCCGTAGCACTCAACTCGGTAGATGTGGAGTTGGAGAAAGGACTTACACATTTGTTGTGATTAGGGGTATGATGATTTGACGGTTATCTTCAGGGTTACGTTTCGACGGAGGCCAGTGACTCAATGCGATTGTAGCATTTGCTACGGAGCAATAATCGCAGTGGGGCCCACGTGTGGGTTCTGCAGGATCTACCGTTAAATGCCTGCTACGATCCCACTCACAAATCGAATGACCCGTTTACATCTATTTGATAGGGGTTCCGTATTTTTTTGTTCGCACACACGAATTATTTTGTGGCATTTGATGCAAAGGGAAAGATTTACATAGTTCTAATGATGCATACACACCATGGGATGCAATGAGAATACCAATTTAGTTAAATGTTAACTAAAGCATATTTTGGGAATTATAAAAAAATATGGATGGATCTTTCAGCCCATTGGATGGGAGGAAATATGTTTATTTAATTAAAAATTAAATAAACAATTGTAAGTTTAGCTTATAAACTCACATTACTAAAACAATCATAACTTACTCACCTCTTGGTGAAAATTACTGTGTAAGTACTCGTTTCGAAGAACTTTGAAAGATCCACAACTTTATAGTGTAATTTTTTCTAATTCGGCAATTTACTAGTCCAAAAATAAATTCAAAATTTGACTTACAGCATTATAGCGGGAAAGTAGAAAAAGGAAAGAGTGTAGGAGATTTTTTAGGGATTGTTTTTATCCAATAAAGAAACCCATATTTTCTACTTGGAAAAATGCCCAATTTAGAGTTTTTCAAACTTCCAAAAATTTCTAAAAACATTCCCCACATTGTTTGGTTTCTATTTTGAAAAAAGCGAACTAGCTTGTTTTCAAATTGGAAGCTCCCAATTTGACTAGTTTCCTTATTTTTTAAGAATTCTCTAGAAACTTTGGATTGTATCAAAGGCAATTCAAATCTCTATAAATACAAGACAAATGAATAGAGTTTTCTACAGCTCTTTCATAATCCATGTGCTGGAAATTGAAAGAGAAACACAAGAAAATTCATCCCATTTGTTCTCTCTCAATTGGTGAACTAGTTTTGGGTTTTTGAACTCAAAGTTATTCATCCAACTAATCTCCACTGTTCTAAATAATAATTCACATATTATAATCTCATTAAGATCAAATTATATGGTAAACAAAGAGTTGTTTACAAGATCCTTTGTGCAACAAAAGGAATCCATCGATTAAACTTCCGATTTCGCGTCGATTAGATCGTCGGCGAATTGTTGAGGAGTAGATCAAGCGGACGAATTCTTCTCTACTGAAAGTTAAAGGTATTTATATTTGTGTTTATTAAATCACAATAAAAATCAATTAGTTCCTAGGAATCCTAGGTTAGAGCAAAATTTTTGTTTTACACGGTTTATTCTTCTGCTACGCGTAGCGATTTTGCTTATGGTTTTTCAACCTATCTAACAAGTGGTATCAGAGCTAAATAGGGAATAGATTAGGAGGGTAACGAACCAAAGATAGATCATGTGGTGATCCGCTGTGAGTCCGGACATTTCTCCAGGCTATCCGAGGTTCCTAGTCTTTGTGTGTTTTAATAGACATAGGACTGTTTGTCAAAAAACAGCAAAACTGAATCGCATGGTGGATTTCTGGACTGATCTCTTTACATGGTTGGAAAGTAGACTCGAATACGAATCCAACACATCAGTAATCATTGACATGCAAAGAGCGGTTTAGGAGATAAGATTTTTCAAAGTTTGGTACAAGTTGCTGAAATTCAGGAAATTAATTCCAAAAATTGATTTGGGTTTTTGTTTCTCCACCCCAAAGGATTTGTAATGCCTATAACTCAGGCACCGACTTTTCAAATAATGTCTTGGGGTGTATCTAGCATGATCAGATCCTTGAAAAAGCATTCGAGTAACTATATCCTACTCAAAGTTACTCGAAAGATCATGCTATCCGGATTGTGTTTCTGGTATGGAATAATTCTATTTTTCACGAATCAAACGATCTTGTTTTCACGCAAAATTTTGTACGCTGATTTATTAGACCATATAAAAGAGTTTTATGATGTTTCTAATTAAAATCAGGATGGTTGTGTGTTAATCAAAAATTCAATTAACCCGATTTTTGTGCGAATTGATTGCTATTGGTGAAAGATGAGAAAAAGGGAGATTTGACCTCACTTCATGCATGAGATGCATGCTCTTTCTATGGATGTTATTTTCTGATGTTTTGTATTATGATTTGTAATATTAAATTCCGCCATGTAATTTAATAATTTCAGTTTTTAAAGTACTCCCTCTGGGCAGTTGGGTGGACGACTGATTTTCCATGGAGATTGAAGATGATGTATAGATTACCTAGGCTAGTGTAGGACACTAGGGTAGTTTATATTTATTTGTCCAAGACCAATTGAGGATGAGATCACTCTCTTGGAGCTCAAAAGATGGATGGTGGATACTGTGGCAAAGGATTGCTCCAGATTGACTAGCAGATCGAGGCGGATTTGATCCAACCAAAGAGGGACACACTTGTTGATGTTGGTGATGATATTATGCTTCATATAATGAGGTTAATCTGATTACATTCCTTTGGGAATTCGCTTTGAGGCTAGCAAAGTTCTCCTTGTGCCGTTGCACAAAGTTGCCCATAATTCACCGTCAATTTGGCAATCTGGTGTTGTAGGGATTCCCTTATTCAAATAAGGTTAGTAGGAGAATCCCTGTGATCCAAGATGCCAAATTGGATTTCATAGATGGTGTGTTTTTATTTCCATGGTTGGTTTGTTTGCTTTTCATTTGATGGATGGTATGGTTTGGTTTGCTATGTATGTGTTTTATTTTATGCAATGGTTTCCTAATCAAACATACGCAATGATTATTACTCCCACATTAAATAACCCTCTTAATAATATTAAGTTGATAAACAGGGTTAAGTCGAAAGGAAAGACCTCATAGCCTTCCATAGCCATCTAACTGTTGGCTAGTCTAGGAAATAGGAGGGTCACATGCCAAAGTAGAAGCCAATCTTGTTTCTTGACTAGAGTAAACCGTTAGATTCTTACTAGGATAAATGAGAATGTGCATGATGCATTGGTCACATGCCAAAGCATAAGCCATTGTAGATTGCATAGTTTTCCCAGGAAGTCGGTATAACTTAACTACGCAAAGGGTATTAACGCCCAAAGGATATACATACTGCCATGCTTGGAAGCCGAAAATAAATCGGATCTCACAGGATTAGATGAATCCACTTATTCAAAGTTGTTCAATAAGTTTTCGCCGCCCATTGGAGAAATTATACATTTCTCTTGATTCACGAGGTTGCGGGGCCTGTGAATGAGATGTGCAATGGGCCATTTCATCGTAGATAAAAAATCCCAGATCCAATGGAGATGTCATGAAATTAACTAAAATGGTAATTTTGCTAATTATGCATATTTCCTTTGCACGTAGATACCATGGCTTCATTTAACCCATTAGCTAAGATCCTAGAAGAAAATAAGAAAAGTACCTTCTTAGTGGATGATAATGGACCCTCAGCAGCTAAGCCGAAAGGTAAAGGAAAGGGAAGAGCAAAAGGCCAAGGCTATAAGAAGAACATGCAAGTGGTAAAGAACAAGAAGAACTTTAAAAAGAAGAAGTCAACAAAGGGCAACGACGGTTGCTTCCACTATGGAAAGACTGGACAGTGGAAGCGGAACTGCAAGAGCTATCTAGCTGCCAAGCAGGGCCACAAGCCGACCTCAGGCATGTTGCAAGTGTTTGTTGCTGAAACCAATATGATTGGTCATGTATTTTCCTGGTGTGTTGACACAGGTGTGACCTCACACATCTGCAATATTTTGCATGGGTTCAAAAAAATCAAAAGGTTGATTGCGGGCGAGCTCACCATACAGGATGGAACTGAAGAAACATTTGTTGTCCAAGCTGTAAGAGATTACATTTTAACGTTCTCAGGCGGTTATCTAATATTAAAGGCTTGTGACTGTGATATCATAAATAACCGCACGTGCACAGATCGCGTGTAGATATGGGTCAAACTCAGTGAAGAGAACAATGTAATTTTTACCCTTATACTATTTGGAAAATAAACTTATGATATATTGTTGCCTGGAATGTACTCAGAATTTTCGTGGACTACAACCTCGGATCCAACAATATATTTAAATTTATAAACTAAATAGATACAGATCGAACATAATGAAGAAACGATTACACATTCAACCCTTATATTTAGGCAAAGTGAGCTGATATTCAAAGGAATTCTATTAATTGATTATCTAACATAATTAGAAAACCAAAAATCTAAAAGCCTAAATTGATTGGAAAATTCGATTGAAAAACTACTCTAAATTGAATTGGAAATTGATTTGAAACATTAATTCGATTAAAAGATTACTTAAGGTTAGAATCTACCGTGAGTTTGGATTGGATAATTAATTAAACCAACTTTTGTATTGAATTGTATATTTAATAAATCCGGTCAATGGAAAATAAGATCAATGGATGTCATTGCCCATGAGTAATTTATTAAAGACACACTCCAATTTTAAAGATTATATAAGAATTTATATTGTTTCATCAACAATCACTCATACTAAAGGATAGAATCCATTGACAGGAATAATTGGGAATCCAATATTATAAAATCCTATATATTATCTTATTGCATACCATTGGTTTTAATCAACAATCTTTCTCCTTCCCCATGGCTTCATCTAAACCCTAAGTAGGTTGGGTTTAGTTGCTCATGGAGAAAGTGAAAGAAACAAAGAAACTAAAAAGTAGAATTTCCATTAAGAACTTGAAAAAGGAAAAGAAACAAAAATAACTCTTATTTAATTGGAATTATAACAAGAGTACATCGAATTGAAATTGAAAATAAAGAGCAAAAAATAGAAAAACTTATTCTTTTTCTCCTTCTAGCAATGACCAATTCTCCCTCCTTCAATGCCTTGATGTCACCTTTGATTGAGCATTGGATGATTGGATCGGATAAAAGGATACACCAAACGCTTTAACAAAATTTGAAACGAAAAGCAAGAGCTAGAGAGAATTCGGTCAAAGGGGAAAAAGTGTTGGACGATTTTTTTGAGAAGGGAGAGAAAAAGTTGAACGAAATTTCAAGAGGGAGAGACGAGACGAACACAGTTGTTTATATAGAATTAACATTGCTAATTTGCTTCCTTGCCTTGCTTGTTTTTGTAAATATGCTATTTTAAATATTTGGGAATTTCTTTGAAGGCAAAAACAAATGTTCTTCCAAAATGAGAAGGCACACTTTCCAAATTACTGCTTACTATATATTTTCCTTGCCTTTCAAATGCCACCTTTCTTATTATTTCTTTTAACTAGTGGCCCTTGTTTAAAGCAACAAATCCCACCAATGACTAATTCCAAAGTGATGAGAGCCTTTCTAAAAAAATGGTCTGAACTCTTTCCAATTTGGCCATAATTAAGAACGAGAAGAAGGATCAAAACATCGAAAGCTCGGCGGAAGAAACCCGTACATCACTCGCAAGCAATAAATAAGGGTGTTCTAAAGTTCCTCCGCAGAACTGTAGTACAGTGCCGAGTTGTTTCGAGTCTCAGAATTCGATCCTCGCTCAGCTTTTTTCAAACTTGAGGCCTAGGAAAGAGAGGGATGAGTCTTCTCATCGAGTCTCCCAACAATGGACTCACTATCTCAATCAAGCTCTTTTTGGTTCCAACAGCAGATCAAAATCGGGGAGCAGAGCCAATCACAGATTAGGATCTCGTCCCCCGATGATGCGCTCCTAGCTCGCGGAGTTACAAACCGGAAAAAGAACGGCAATATGATAACTCGACGTTCAATCTCTAATAGGGTTTCCGGCCCCCCCAGAACAAAGCCCCACCCCTCTTTCCCCCCCTTAATGAAAGACCCTCGCCCAGCTTCCTATTCATTTGTGATCCGCTGATGAGCTCTCATATCCCGTTCTTCGGGCATCGGACTAATTTCACTGTGGCGTCCCTACTTATATATATAATAAATAAAGTTTAGGATAAGTGCTGGAATGGGTATATCTTCACTATTTGCTAGGCGGACAAGCGTCGGCGCTTTAGGTCCAATTTCTGCTGCTTAGCTCAATCCGCTATCCAGATCTCGAATCATTGGAATTCACATCTTCAGCTCAATAATCCAAATCATAATCTCTCTCTTGATCATCTATTTCATATCCTTTTGATGTGGTTCAATTTGAGTGTTGAGTCTTGAAGGAAGGCTGCCTCTTCGAGTTGGCTGTTGGATTCGTATTTCAGAATTGGTCTTTGGCTCCCGTACAGGAACGGGATAGTGTTTGAGTCGTTGTACCATCTGGTGATGCTATATTCATTTGGAATAGGACGGGCAGACGTGGCTCTCCCAACAATAATGGCTGGGTAAAAAGTTTAGATTCCGAGGAAGAAGGATCTGTTCCCATGTAGTCAGGGCCGGAGCTCTTTCATGCTCTTTCGATCGAGCTCTCTCGAACAGACTGTGTTGGAATGCGTTTGAGGATATCGACCCTTCACCTTATCTTTCCAGATTCACTGGAACCTCTATCACCGCACAAGTATCTGGCTTCGCCCCCCCGGTGGAGTTCGTGGTCCTTCCAGTCATCGTTCAACCGTAAGGCCGTGGCACTTCCAATCGATCATAGAGTTAATAAAACATTTATATTGCTTAAGCGCTTGTCATTCTTCGTCATGTACTTATCCCGAATCCGATTGGATCCTGTAACAAACTCTTCACGAGCATAGCATCCCTTACTTACACTACCCAGGAACTATATGAGCTGCCTTATGAGCAATCGGAGAAGCACTTTGATAAACAGGCTAATTCCCAGAACAGAGCGGTGAAAATGGATTTTACCTGATCCCCGGAATAAGGTTAAGTCTGTTTACTTCTTTGTTTTGGGAGCTCGCTTGCGACGCTAGTGCGTCCCCCGAAATATCCTCGTCGGGGTCGGGTCTTGAGGACCTTCGACGTATGGTATGCTACGCAGCCTCTAGAAGGAAAACCTCCTTTTACAAGACGGGGATGAACTCTTCTACATACTGGCGGGTCCTTTTGTAAAACTACTATGGGTCCCACTCGATTTTGAACGAACCTGTATGCCTTTTGTCTTCAAAAAGTTTTTCTAATGGGCCCCATTTTTAAGTTTGGCCGAGCGTATATTCTTCCTATGACCGAGACAGGTTGTATAGTAGAAATTTTCAAAATGTATTGCACGCCTACTTCATAATGGTAATCAAGATCATTCCAGGGGATGGTTATCCAAATCATCCAATTAAGATGCCTCACTTCTTAAAATATGAGAAAGAAAGTGTCGGTTGCGAAGGAATTCTAAAAATATGCCATGGATGCCCTTTTTATCCTTGAAATTCCACTTGTAACGTTTCTCATATTCTTGGAAATTACCATATAATGGCATGCATGGCATTTTTAGGTTGTATATAGCTTTCCTTTTTGCATGCATTCACGTGGAATCAAGATTGCTTTCCTTTTTCTAAAGTAACCGACCATTACAACTTTACAGAACTTTCATTATTGGTTCATCTCCAACTTGAGCAACAATTCATGCCATATCTTTTGAGGCGAAAAACAAGCTAGTGGACCCCACTTAAGAGCAAGATTTATCCTTTCTTCTTTTAATAATAGCATTCTTTTTTGGATTTTTTAGCCACCTTGTATGGACGGTATGTGTGACCATCATGGTGGACATAAATTGATATCGACACCCAAATTGCATGGTGTAATACAAATTGGAAAACTAGTAAGGCCCCATATAAAGTTGGTCGAACCTCACTTTCTATTGTATGAGAAATGAATAGTTGGGCACCATGGAATGATCCAAACCATCCAATTTATGGGTTTCAACATAAATAATCATCCTTCTAATCCATTGTCGTAGGGTGATCTAAACCGTACAAATGATGGCCTATCAAGTAAAATTAATTGCATTCCTTATCATTTTCATAGAATGATTCCAACCACCCATTTGATGGTCCCTAAAGGTTGCATCCCAAAATATCATTTCCACTGATGGGTCCTACAATATAAACTGTCCGTCCCTCTAATTTACCTCCATAAGGTGATCCGACTGTCTATGTAATGGCCAAAGCTGTGAATTAATAACGCCCATAATCCGTTTCCATAGGTTGATCCGAACCATCAAAACTGTAGCCTATCACATGCTTGATTTGGATCATCCATTTTATAATCCATCTTGTAAAGTGATTGGTGCTTCCAATTCCAACCCCATGAAATGATCCTAACCATAATGTAAACTTATTTTCACCTTGCACTCCACTGCCATGAGATGATCCGAATCCTTCAAATGATGGGCCACAATGCACTACAACAAATTCATCAATTAGCAGCGGTTTTCAAAACCGCTGCTGAATGTAGGTATTTAGGCACGATTATTTAGCCGCCCGCTGGTATATCTCCGGAGAAAACAAGTAAAAAATCCCACTCGCGCCAAACTTTTCCCTCCAAGCTTTTCTCTCCCGCGCTACCCACTCCCTGGGTTTTCTCTCCCGCTCCCTCTTTTCCCTCTTTTCCATCCTCGTCTGCGATTGACGATCGAGGAGACGTGAAACCCTAATCTCCCGTGTCTTTTGCTCCCTCTTTTCCATCCTCGTCTGCGATTGGCGAAGGAGACGTGAAACCCTAATCTTCCGTGACATTTAAAAGCCCAAAAATGCCCGTGAAACTCTAATCTCCACTACAAATTGATGAAGGAGATGAAACTGAGGACGAGAGAAGCTTCCATTGCTCTGATTTTTTAGGGTTTGACCATTCTTTTTCCTTTATTTTCTAGGGTTTCAACCATCCCTTTCCATTTGGCTCCATCTCCACGCCCTCCCTGTTTTTTGCCACCGTGAAACGAAGAAGAGGGCATTTGGGGTTAGGGTTCATTCCTTCTGACCTGAGATCTACACCATTGTTCCAAGCATGTGAGTTCTCCTGATTCCTCTTTTCTTTCTGAAAAAGGGTTTCAAGTTATTGGTTATTAGTTTCAGATCTAGAAGCATTTTTTTTCATTTTATGTCTTAGATCATGGTAGGTTTTTTTTTTCCTCCTCTCTCTTTCTTTATAAATATGTGCCAAAGCTCTATTTATTGTTTTCACTTTTACCCATTTTCTGATTTTCGATGTAGGGTTCTTTTAATTCATAAGCAATATTGGTTACTTTGAGTGAAATTAGTGAGTTGTTTACTTTTTATATGGGTTTGGTTTTTAGGGCTTTTAGTCTTTGGTATTGTTTGATCACTGTTCTTTTTGTGTGAGTTGCCTGTTTAGTGTACTCATGCAGAATTTGCTACTGTTCTATTATGTCTCGTCCTTTCTCTTTTTTAGATATGAAGTTTTATTAGATTAGCCTTTTTTTCTTGTAGAAGAAGATATTCCTTCGACGGATTCTCCACAACAATCTGCACGGGAAAAGGTAAGATCTTGTTTAACTCCGGCCCTTAGTTTTTCGATCTCTGTTTTAGGTTAGAATTTGTTGTGCTTGGTGATTTGGAAATCGATTTTGACAGTTTTATTGGATTAATTGAGTTGGGACAATTTTTTCCATTTGTTGTTTCGGTTCAAATTTGGGATTTTTTGTTAGTTTTAGTATAAATTTATTGATTCTTTGCTTTTCCTTGTGTTTATGATGTTTTAATTTTGGTTGCGTAGTTAGTTATGAATTTACACCACTTTGATGAAGGTGAAGACTCCTCCCTTTAGTGTAGTATGCTTTGGAAGTACAAGCAATACAGAAAAATTGAGAAAATTTTTGTGTAGATGTCTTGTTTTCTGACAGTGATTTATTTCAGATTTCTTCTCTAATGATATTTTCAAAATTCCTAATGTACTTGCCATTTTATGTGTTTTTAACTCTACGATATGTTTGAGCGGGTAAAAAGACATAAAAGGCTCCCATAGTAGCTCTTAGATTTGAAAATATTAAGGCTAAATAGGAAAAGATGTGGGTCCGGCTGATGCAGGAGCATCCCCTTAACAAAGTTATATCGGCTTTTGAATGCTTATTAGTGTAGGAAATGTTCTTTTGTTTCATGTACATTTGCATAAGAGGCTCCCCATCCATTTCTCTCTTCTTGGCAAACGCCATTTCAAACAAAGAAAACCTTCTCTTACATGTTTGCTGTCCTTTAGCTCTTTTCTTGCAATGAGAACAGTGATAACAAATATAATCCATATGCACATCAGTCCCTTGACTTAGTTCGTGCGTAGGTAACAATGAAGTCCTTTCTGGCAACGGGTACACCTCATAAAATTCGTCAAGTAGTGCTCTATCTTCTTTGGGAAGTAACCAAAGGTTCTCAACACTTTCTTCTTCAATCATTTGCTTATTCATGCTCAAAACTTGGTCAACATCTTCCATTTCAGATTGCTATACTCCTGCTCAATGCCATTTTTCATCTTATCAACCAGATTTGTGCTTAGTGCTAGCACTTGTCCACTAGTGTGTTGCACATTTTCCTCTAATTTCATCCTTGAGAGAGTGACTATGCCTTTGCCCTTTTCACTTGGGCTGAACTTTTTACCCTCTTTACATGGTTCCAACAAAAATTTCTTATTTCCAATGTAAAAGGAATAGGTGTTCGCAAAGCCATCATAAACCGCTTTACGATCATATTGCCATGGACGCCCCAAAAGCAAATGGCATGCATCCATGTCAAGTATATCACACCAAATCTCACCCTCATAAACTTTTCCAATTGAAAATGACACCAAACATCGAGTAGAGACCATTACCTCATCGGCATTGCTAAGGCAAACCATCGGATATGGATGTGGATGAGAGATGACATGAAGAGCAAGCCGATGAACCGCATCACTAGCAATGAGATTCTCACAACTTCCGGAGTCTACAATGACCTTGCAAAGCTTGTCTAGGATAGTACATCGAGTCCTGAATATAGAATGGGGAAGTGGCTCTTCATGCCTTTGCTTAGGAGTTGAAATTCCAAGGGTGGTCCCGAGTACGGCAACTATGAGGAGTGAAAACTTATTAGGTTGCTAGCAAGTTATAACCTTTTGAAAAACTCAAACTTAATTTGGAAATTAAGAGATCAACAATGAAATTCACGCACACAAGTTAAATCTAGAGGTGCAATGCAAATAAAGAGCTAGAGTTCAAGAGAGAGTGCACCCGAGATTTAAAGTGGTTCGGTCCTCAAAACGCGAGGCCTACTCCACTCCACCAACAAAAACCCATTGATGGCTTCACTATGTGATCTTCTTAACTTCGGCGAAGATCAATGCCGATTACAAAATTCCAACCGCCTTTAACCTTGGTGGCGATCTTCACCACGGAGAGTGGGCTACGCTTCTCCTAACACTCGCCCGATACAAAATTCTTGATAAGAAAGAAAGAACAAAAACAATCCCTCACAAGGGTTTACAAAATGTAGAAGATGTACAAATTGAGCCTATGATCCAAATCCTGATCTTTAGATGATGAGAGGCATAAACAAGTATTGATCACTCTTAGGACATTCAAGTATGTTTTTAGAGTATTAGGATAGATTATTGGTATGTTAGGAATACCCATATATATAGGAAAAGCCAAAAATGACCGTTCAGGGCATTGTTGTAATTCTGGCAAAAATTACCAACGGCTCTTTTTCCGACCGTTATAGTGTTCTCGGAGTTCCGAGAAAAAATCTCGGAGTTCCGGGAATACAAACAGAATTGAAAAAATGTCTACTGGATCATTTCTCGGAGCTCCGAGGAATGTCTCGGAGTTCCGAGCTCGGAGCTCCAAGAATTCTCTCGGAGTTCCGAGAAGCCTATGTCAAGCAGTTTTTCAATTCTTGTTTTTGGGCTTCCAACTTTACACCAAGTTTGGATTGTTATGAGGGTTCCACATTGTTGGAACACCACAAGGACAATCACATGAACATTTAGGGTGTGTGTTTATTTACTTATTTATGCCTCTTAAAATCTAAATTAAGATTGGATCTTTTACAATCTAAATTGACTTCGATCTTCAATGCGATTCTTCAAGTCTTCATTTGTCTTGGACTTCGATGTCTTTGGACTTCATGATGTGGTCCAATGAGATCTTCTTGGCCTCAATCCAAGCAATGTTGTCTTAGCACCAATGTGATCTACAACTTAGACAATCAAACACATTAGTGATTATCAATCACTTGTGTATTGGAATCATCAAAATAAGATGGGAATGCTAAGGTGGTAACCATTGGGCTTACAATCTCCCCCTTTTTTATGATGACAAGCATAAGAGATTTTCCAATAAAAGCATACATATTTTCCTTACACTAGAATTCTCTCCCCCTTTGGCATCAATCAAAAAGATTGGGGTAAAAGAGAAACAAAGGGATGAAATATTCAATTTAAGGCTCCCCCTTTTTCAAGGAAAAAGACAAACCTAGAACTCCCCCCTATTTAGAATTTTTATTCAACATAAGAGGGGATATTTTAATTATCCATAGAAAATATTCAATTTTAGAGCACAAGCCCCTATTCTAAGCACATATGATGAAAATCATATGAGGGCTTTGGGAACCTAAGCTTTCTTGGATCCACCACTATTCCTAATCTTAGATGCACATTGGAATTGGTAATGACCATTTATTCCACAATAATGGCATCTAACATGAGGGTTAGATACGCTAGTCCTATCATAACATGCATGTTTAGGTCTTTGACTAGTCTTCTTTAAGATTATGTCAATAATTTTGTCACCATTTAGGAATCCATGGAGACATAATCTTAACCTTTCATTTTCATTATGAAGATGGGATATTTGATTTAGAAAATCATTAAATTCATCTTCATAAGATTTGGAAGAGCTTGCCACATCTTAGAGTTTTGCAATTTTGCAAGTTTTCTCATCCAAAATACCCTTAAGGGTTTCAATCTCAAGTTTAAAAATTTCAAGTTGTGCTTGAGATTTGGAAGAAGATTCATTCCTCAAAAAATTAAGTTCATTTTCTAATTTTGAAATAGATTTCTTTTGAACTTTATTTTTAGAGATTTGAGAATGCAAGGTTGAGCACAATTCATCATGGGATATTTTTTCACTATCACTACTTGATGAATTATAAGAGAGGTTAGAATTTACCTCAACTTCATGGGAGAGTGCCATGAGGCAAAGGTCATCTTTATTTTCTTCCCCTTCACTTGAGCTCTTTCCCGAGGTGCTAGTAGCATCCCATCCGGCAGCAAGAGCCTTATGCTTCTTCCAATCCTTCTTTCCCTTGTACTTTGAGGAAGACGACTTGAGAAGTGGACAATTCGGTCTTTTGTGTCCAATCTTCTTGCAATTGTAGCATCTTAAAGCTCCCTCAACTTCACTTTCTTCTTCTTCTTCTTTTTATCCTTTTTATGCTTTTTTCTCCGTAAACTTTTAAATTTCCTTAAAGCTTCTTCTTCATCACTATCCGCCTCGCTTGAGGATGATGAGTCCGCTTTCACCTTGAGTGCTAAGGATCTACTCTCTTTTTCTTTCTCTTTTGGCTTCTTCTCCTCTTGTCGGCTAGTGAGGAGCATCTCATGAGTGATAAGAGATCCTACAAGCTCCTCCATGGTTAGCGTCTTGAGATTCTTTGATTCTTGGATGGTTGTGACTTTTGGGTCCCAATAAGGAGGAAGTGACCTAAGCAATTTACTCACAAGCTCATCAGTAGGATAAGATTTGCTAATTCATTAGAAATTTTAGAAAATCGAGTATACATATCGGAAATACTTTCGTTTTGATCCATTCTAAACATTTCATATTTGCTCTTTAACAAGTTTATTTTGGAGTCCTTGACTTGAGATGTTCCCTCATGGCTAACGGCAAGTGTATCCCAAATAATCTTGGCGGAATCAAAAAGAGCAACTCGATTAAACTCCTCTGTAGATAAGGCGCAAAACAAAGAATCTATAGCTTTGTAATTCAAATTTGCATGCCTTTTCTCTATCGTATTCCATTCTTCAAATGGTGTGGAAGGCAAAATGTATCCATTTTCAACAATATGCCAAAGTTCCACATCTATCGAAAGAAGATAGATGCGCATCATTGTCTTCCAATGTCCATAGTTGGACCCATTAAAGAAGGGAGGTCTAGTTGTGGAATGGCCCTCCGGAAGTCCGGTTCCATTTTTGTCTGCCATTTCATAATTAGAAAGTTGCCAAAGATCTTATGATCTTTCCCTTGTTGAAATTTAAAGAAAAATTTACCAAAGATTTTAAGAAAAGAAAATCTTTTAAGAGCCAAGGCTCTGATACCAATTGAAATTCCAAGGGTGGTCTCGAGTACAGCAACTATGAGGAGTGAAAAATTATTAGGTTGCTAGCAAGTTATAACCTTTTTAAAAACTTAAACCTAATTTGGAAATTAAGAGATCAACAATGAAATTCAAGCACACAAGTTAAATCTAGAGGTGCAATGCAAATAAAGAGCTAGAGTTCAAGAGAGAGTGCACCCGAGATTTAAAGTGGTTCGGTCCTCAAAACGCGAGGCCTACTCCACTCCACCAACAAAATCCCGTTGATGGCTTCACTATGTGATCTTCTTAACTTCGGCGAAGATCAATGTCGATTACAAAATTCCAACCGCCTTTAACCTTGGTGGCGATCTTCACCACGGAGAGTGGGCTACACTTCTCCGAACACTCGCCTGATACAAAATTCTTGTTAAGAAAGAAAGAACAAAAACAATCCCTCACAAGGGTTTACAAAATGTAGAAGATGTACAAATTGAGCCTATGATCCAAATCCTGATCTTTAGATGATGAGAGGCATAAACAAGTATTGATCACTCTTAGGATGTTCAAGTATGTTTTTAGAGTATTAAGATAGATTATTGGTATGACCGTTCAAGGGCATTGTCGTACTTCTCGCGAAAATTACCAACGGCTCTTTTTCCAACCGTTATAGTGTTCTCGGAGTTCCGAGAAAAAATCTCGGAGTTCCGGGAATACAAACAGAATTGAAAAAATGTCTACTGGACCATTTCTCGGAGCTCCGAGGAATGTCTCGGAGTTCCGAGAAGCCTATGTCAAGCAGTTTTTCAATTCTTGTTTTTGGGCTTCCAACTTTACACCAAGTTTGGATTGTTATGAGGGTTCCACATTGTTGGAACACCACAAGGACAATCACATGAACATTTAGGGTGTGTGTTTATTTACTTATTTATGCCTCTTAAAATCTAAATTAAGATTGGATCTTTTACAATCTAAATTGACTTCGATCTTCAATGCGATTCTTCAAGTCTTCATTTGTCTTGGACTTCGATGTCTTTGGCCTTCATGATGTGGTCCAATGAGATCTTCTTGGCCTCAATCCAAGCAATGTTGTCTTAGCACCAATGTGATCTACAACTTAGACAATCAAATACATTAGTGATTATAAATCACTTGTGTATTGGAATCATCAAAATAAGATGGGAATGCGAAGGTGGAAACCATTGGGCTTACAAGAGTCAAGTAGACTCACCTCGTCTCCAAGCTTTGCCCAACCTAATCGGCTCCCAATATATAAGTTTCCTCGGCATCTTGTTGCATAGCATGGTCTAGTTGTCCATCTTCGTCAACCAAAAGCAAATCATCTTCATGTACTAGCATTTGTTGGTGTTGCTTAGGGTAGTCCCTAAGGTAATGTCCAAAAGAACCACAACCATGGCATCTCACTTGTGGCCTACTAGGGGAAGTTTGGCCTTGGGTAGCTTGAGAACGTGTAAAAGGGCGATGGCCACTCGTAGAAGTAGCTGGAACAGCAGTGGGGACAGCAGCTTGTGGCTTTGTAGTAGCGGAAGATGTGGATACAACTTGTTTTGGAGCATGAGAAACAGTCCTATATTCCACGGGCTGCAAAACAGCTCTATGTGCCCGCTTCTTTTGACTTTCTTCAACTACTTGTGCCTTGACAAAGACCTAAGTGACGGTATGGAACTCATGCACTTCAAGTTGCTCATGAATAGATGGTCTCAATCCCTCCATATACCTCGCTACCAATTGGTCTTGTGTCTCTTTCAATCGGTTTCTTGCCATTAGTTTGTAAAACTCATCCGTGTACTCAGCTATGGTCTTGTTTCCTTGAACCAACTTTTGGAGCTTTTTATAAAAAAATTGATGATAGTTGAAGGGCAAGAACTCATTGCATAGTTCCTTCTTCAATTCAAGCCATGTGTCAATAGGTGGATCCTCAAGTTCCATTCGTCGATACTTCAATGCCGACCACCATCCAACGGCTCTACATCGGAATCAGAAAGTCACAACTGGTACTTGTTTATCTCTAGGTACTCCCTTGAGATTGAAAATTTCCTCTCCAGCGCTTATCCAATCTAACAATTCTTCGGCTTCAAGGCTACCATAAAATTCAAGAATTTCCACTTTTATGCCGGCTTCCCATCGCCGGTCATCTCGTGGTGGTGCATGTGGCCTTGGAGCAGGTCTCCTTTGCCTCCTTTCCTCATATTCATCTGACTCCCCTTCTTGAGAATCATTCCTATCTCTAGAATGAGATCTAGACGCTGTTCTGGACATGTTATCAATTTTTTTATTCATGCTTTGCATCTCCAAAAGCAATTTCTGCATCATATGTTCCATAGATGAAGGCCTTTCCGTATTTTCCGGGTTGGATTCGGAACCGGATGCATTAAGATCTGATTCCGCTGCTCTTCTTAGGGCCATAGAATGATTCAATCACAAGAGATGCCGGTAGCAAGAACAATTACCCAAAGGTAGCAAGTAACAATGGCAAATCAGCAACTAGCACCAAAATTCTGAAATTCTGCCCAAAACAATCAACCACAATATAAAAGCACCAACAAGCAACCTGGCTAGCTATTCATAATCATTGTCGTTGTATACTAGCATCCACAGATATGTAGAGAAGTGCTATCAGTAGACAAATAAGACTGAAGATGTACTAATAAACCCAGGGCAGCAGAGAACACATCATATTTTACCCAAGCTGGAAATGAATGCAAGAACCAATGCCACACAAAATATTTGAGCCACTAGCAAGCTATACGATGAAGTCTTTGTCAAAAGAACCCTGCAAAAATCTGCTTCCAGGATGAGCAAAGCTGAGAAGCTTCGCTGGCCAGCTTTGATACCACTTTTGATGCAGGGTAAATTAGCGGAGGGATGCTAGATGCGAGACTAAAGCATCTGTGAGATTCACCTACCATATGTTTGGTCTGATGCCTGGTTAATTCTTACTAGCATTCTAGCCATTGGATTTAATTTCTGACATTGAACATCACTAAGAAGCTACAGACAACTCAATTCTACTAGCTTTACTTTGTTGAGATGAGGCACAACTTATAATTCAACTACACAAAATCTAGGAGCTTAATTACTAGTGTGGTTTCTTTAAATCACTCACCTGAAAACATCGCTTCCACGTGTTTATCTGTCATCACCGGCCCAGTGTGGTTTCTTTAAATCACTCATCTTCTTTATCAAAAGATGTTAAAGTTCAAAGGGATATGCACTCATCGTCTTTCAGCTGCAGGTTTGGCTCCAGAGGAGCCTCTAAAGAACTTAAAGAGAGTTGATTTCCCCTGCTTTGGGTCTACATCTGCGTATGGCTAGCAAAAGATAATAAGATAGGCCATAGAATAGAGATTCCCCTGCTTTGGGTCTACATCTACAGAAAAATCTCAAAAAGTCATGGATCGAAGTTGGATTCAACTTCCAAGGTATTACTATGATAGCATTTAGGTTTTTCAAATGTGGAAGAAATTGGATTGATTATGTATAATTTTAATATGTTTAATTTGTGTTCGCTTTTGGATACAATAGGAATGACCCGGCGTACGAGGAATGAGTTTCTCAATTTCTTAACTTCGCGTTTACTCATGGAGCTCATGGAGGAAAGATATTCTGCCCATGTAACAAATGCGGCAACGTTAGATTGGTTGATTGAGAAGAGGCCGAGGGACATTTGTTGTGGAATGGGATGCTCTTGGGCTACAGTAGATGGGTTAATCATGGGGAAGGGTCATCTCGTGCTATGAGTAATAATGAATACCAAGCACCTCATGAACCAATTATACAAGATGAACTACACGAACTATTGAATGATATACACCCAAGATCGAGCCATGATCATGATAATAGACCACTAGATGAGGAGGGTCATTCAGCAGATGCACGTATGGACGAGCTTAATGGACATGAGGATAAGTTTTTTAAACTATTAGAAGATGCGGAGCAAGAATTATACCCAGGAAGCAAGTTCACTAAATTATCCTTCGTGGTTCGATTGTTTCACATAAAGTGTCTTAATGGGTGGAGCAACAAATCATTCACCATGTTGCTTGAGTTGTTGAAAGAGGTACTTCCTAAGGGTGAAGCATTGCCGAAGTTCTTTTATGAAACGAAGAAGATTATTAGGGATTTGGGCCTCCATTACGACAAAATAGATGCATGCCCCAATGATTGTATGCTATACTGGAAGGAAGCCTCCAATGATTCTCAATGTCGTATTTGTGGGGCTTCAAGGTGGAAAACAATTGAAGGGAATTCAGATGAGCAGAGAACCCATTCATCCACAAGAGAGCAGAAAGTTCCTGCAAAGATTTTGCGTCATTTTCCTTTGAAGCCAACGTTGCAGAGGTTGTATATGTCAACTAAAACGGCTTCTTTCATGACATGGCATTATGAGAACCGTACCAAAGACGATATATTAAGGCATCTTGCAGGATCTACGGCCTGGCAAACTTTTGACTACATATATCCGTGGTTTTCTTCTGAACCTCGTAATGTTAGACTTGGATTAGCAAGCGACGGCTTCAATCCATTTAGGACGATGAGTATTGCTCACAGCACATGGCCCGCTGTGGTCATTCCATATAATCTTCCACCATGGATGTGCATGAAGCAACCATATATAATGTTGTCATTGTTAATTCCTGGCCCTTCTAGTCCCGGGAATGACATTGATGTCTACTTAGAACCTCTGATCGAAGAGTTGAAGGAATTATGGGTGTCAGGTTTGCAGACTTATGACGCATCGAGGCAGGAGACATTTCAAATGCATGCATCACTTTTGTGGACGATTAGCGACTTCCCTGCATATGCTAACTTGTCGGGATGGAGCACCAAAGGGAAACTGTCCTGTCCTTCTTGTAACAAGGACACATGTTCTCTGCGTTTGAAGCATGGAAGGAAGTTTTGTTACATGGGACACCGACGATTCTTAGAGGCCAACCACAGATTTCGGTCTGATAAGTCTTCTTTTAATGGCACTAAGGAGAAGAGGTTAGCTCCGATTCCCCTATCAGGGACACAGGTACTTGATCAACTACAAAGCATTAACATCACATTTGGCAAGAAGCAAGATACCGGTGCAAAGAAGCATGGTAAACGTGGGAAGAAGAGGGTCCAAGGGGAGAGTCCCTTGGAGGAAAACAGTTCTACCTCCGCTGCTAAGAAAAAAGAGAAGCCTCCTAAGGAGCATAATTGGAAGAAAAAAAGTATATTTTTCAGTCTTCCTTACTGGGAATCGCTCTTATTGCGCCACAACCTAGATGTGATGCACATTGAGAAGAACGTTTGCGACAGTGTAATTGGTACATTATTGAATATTGAAGGGAAAACAAAGGACATTGTAAAAGCACGATTAGATTTACAAGAAATGGGACTGAGAAGGACACTTCACACAGTGACTACTATAAGGAACAAAACATACTTGCCCTCAACATGCTTCACAATGTCTCCAAAGGAGAAAGAGGTTCTTTGCAACATCCTGAAGGATGTCAAGCTTCCAGATGGCTATTCCTCAAATATCTCGCGACGTGTGAATGTTCGAGAGCGCAAGATTTCGGGATTGAAGAGTCATGATTGTCATGTTTTGATGCAGCAGCTACTTCCATTAGCTATACACTCATCATTACCTAAGAACATCAGCTCCATATTGATTGAGATATGTAACTTCTTCAAAGAATTATGTCCAAAAGTCCTCAATGTAGGCGCCCTCCTCAAACTACAAGATGCACTAACACTTTGCCATATGGAGAAGATATTCCCTCCTGCCTCTTTTGATATTATGGTGCATTTACCTATTCATTTAGCGGATGAGGCAATGTCGGCTGGACCGGTACAATACCGATGGATGTACCCCATAGAAAGGTATGCACAGTTCATCAAAAAATTTGATTTGATCTTGAAGGTTTCTATAAATTCATATTAGTGAAAGTAATGCACGCTGTGATTGTATAGGTACCTTCTCACATTAAAGTCATATGTGCGCAATAGAAGTCGTCCCGAGGGATCTATTGCAGAGGGGTACCTGGCAGAAGAATGTTTGACGTTTTGTTCAAGATATTTGGAAGGTGTTGAATCAAAGTTGAATCGGCCGGTAAGGAATGATGAAGATGGACATGTTGAAATGGAAGAAGGATTTTCTATATTCTCACTAGCAGGACGCCCCCTAGGCGAAGTTAAGAGTTGCCCTTTAGATCAAACCACAATTGAACAGGCACATCGATATGTTCTCTTCAACTGCCCTGCAGTTTCTCCTTTTATTGCGTAAGCCAATTAAATTGTCTTTAATCTATTCGGTAAATACTTGGAAACTCTTTTCTCTTACGTATATTAATGCTTATGCAGAGAACATGTAAACCATATTCAAAGGTTGCATCCTCGTGCTAGGGCAAGGGATATAGAGCAAATTCACAATAAAAAATTTCCAACTTGGTTTGGCACACATGTCAGCTCACACCCACATTAAGCTACTCTTCAACTTTATTTAGCATACACGTTGGTCTTTGCTAATCATTATCAAATTTTGAATAGGTTCAAAATTTCCAGCAGACAAGGAGTGAGCATATATCAGAAAAGCTTAGATGGTTAGCTGGGGGGCCAGCGCCCGTCGCTAGGAAATACAAAGGGTTTATTAGTAAAGGTTTCCGCTTTCACACGAAGGCTCGCGAACAGAAAAGGAAAACACAGAATTGTGGAGTTGTTGTCACTGCAAATACAAGAAGTTTTTCAAGTGCCAGGGATCAGAATCCAATAGCAGGAGATATTAGTTATTACGGTGTTTTAACAGATATCATTGAACTTAACTACTTTGGACGCCTGAAGGCATTGCTTTTCAAATGTGATTGGTTTGATGTTGTAACGCCGAACAGGGGAATAAAAATAGATGCGTTCGGTTATACAGTTGTAAATATGACACGTCTGTAGACACCCCCATTTTGTTCCGCTTTAATCAGAAAAGAAGTTAGTGTTTTGCTATCCGTTTTCCATCGTTTTCCATTCCTGTGTCTACCTCTTATGTTTTCTCGATCTTGTCGATCATTTCTGCCATGTTTTGCATTTTTCCGATGAGTGTTGAGAAGAATATTCACAAAAACCTATATAAGAGAGAATTTGTACCCATTGAGTGGGCCCGCCTTGAACATGTCGATGGAATGGGATCAAGCAAGTGTGGCCCACATTATCATCTTGCTTAAACTTAGGTCAAGCAATGGAACCATACATTTTTCCATGGAAAATGCATTTCGGCTTTATTTGGAATTAACACTGAAACATTAATTTCTATGAGAAGGTGCCCATGTGTTTTAAGCCATGGGATGGGGTCCACCATGTGCCCAACATGGTGTGGACCCATCACCATATCTGTAAAACATTCAGACAAATTGGAATGGGGCCGCCATGATAAAAAGTTTTAACACTGGTAGGGTCATTATCATTGTGGGGCCTACTATTGATGGTCCATAATTTTCCCCAGCCCATGCACCCAGCATGTGCGGACCCACTTATGTTCTTCCCCCAAATTCGGCTTTTGTAAATGGGTCCCGTGGATACAAAAATCAAAAGTCCATTCTAATTTGTGGTTCGGTTGTTATTGGGAGCAAAATGTAAAATTACGCATGTAGGGACCACAAGTGTGGGATGTACCCCACTTGGGAAACATTCCTAGTTTTTTTTTTACTCTTTACTATAGAAGGCTGATTCCCTCTTGTTGGAATTGTTTCTAAAAAACTTGCCCCCTCATTCTATAATGACACTACTCACTTGCTTTAACGTTCATAGCTAATTAGGAAAGTGAGGGGTGTCATTGCCAAGAGAGGCAAGTCATGGTTTTTTTCTCTCTCTCTCTCTCTAAAAAAGAAATAAATGGAGGTAATCTTTTCTTGCCCACTTCGAAGGGTCTTTTAATGGCAATTTCTATAAAAAACGATAGCAATGACACTCTAATTGTGGCAGCCTTCTCTAATTACGGCAATTGCCAGTCAAGTAGAGAATATAACCCAATTCTCCACAGGAAAAAAAAAACCATTCTCCACGGTTCTGGGTCATCTCCGAATACCCTCTGTTTTTCTCTCCTCAGCCGGCAGCCCTCCATCACTCTCCTTTCTCTCCTTCGGTGTTACACCTACCCCCAACAGCAAGCAGTGGTTTTGTTTTAAAAAAAGAAAAAAGAAAAAAATAGAGTACCGGTGTTTCCATCTCCCTCTCTCCCTCGGTGTTACTCTCCCCATCTATCTCGGTTTTCCCTCACCCTATCTCTCTGTCTGTCTCTCCCTCACCCTCTGTCTCGGTCTCTCTCTATTAATCTCACCCTCATCAGCCCACCAACATATAGAAAATAAAAATAAAAAGAAGAAACAAAAACAGAGTATTGTTTTTTTTCTATCTCACTATCTTCATCTACATATTTTTGTCTCATTCACTCATTCTCTATATTTCTCTCTATCTTTCTACTCCTCTCTATCAACCTCTCTCTATCATCCTCTCTCTCGGTCTCTCTCTCTATCATCCTCCCTCTCGTTCTCTCTAGTACTCTCTCTCGGTCTCTCTCTATCTCTCTTTATTATTTTCTCTTGATCTCTGTCAATCTTTTATTCACTCTCTCAACTCACTCTCTATATCTCTCACTCTCTACCTCTCTCAACTCTCTTTGTTATCTCTTGCTCCTCACTGCGACTCTCACACTCAACAGAGGAACGGCACTCTCACACTGGTAAAGAAAAAAAAGAAAAAAAAAAGAAAGAAAGCGGAGCAGATCGCACGTCGGCGAGATTTTTTGGATTTTTCGGCTTTTGAATTCGGCGAGGATCTCTATCACAGGTAGGTGCACTATTCTCAGATTTTTCCAAGATTGTTTGGTATTTTTTTTATATATATTTTTGCATGATTTTAACATTTAATTGAATTTAATTCAATATTATATGTGTGTGCTCAAAATCATGATCTACATGAGTGTTTCAATTCCGATTCGTCTCGAAATTTAATACACTGATCTATTTAAATAGACTAAAATAACCATCGGATCAGATCAGACATTGGGTCAAAGGATTTCAAAAATTTGAGTGAAGAATGGAATTTCATTTAAAATAATGACTGAGAAATTATGAAATTTTAAAAAATAGCTATCTCAGGATGATTTATTTTTTGGAATTTTAAAATTTTTTTGTGTGCATCACATCAGAACAAGATTAAAGGGCATTTTCCGAAGTCGTAATTTTCTCAAAAATCATGTTTTAAAAAATAGAAAACTCTTCAAAAACATCTTTTTGAAGAAGAAAAATGGAAAATATACAAAATAGATTCCAAAATTAATGAAATTTCGTGGGCAAATAATACGATGCTGATACATTCTACCATGAATTTTTAAAGATTTTTAGATTTTATTTGGTATATATTTGATGCTTTCTTTGAAAACAATCAGATTTTGTGAGATTTGTTAATGACATCAAGTCACAATTAAAATTCTCAACATTTTTATAGTAGCCTTATATTCTATATTTCATGCTGCTGTAAACTTTTCAAGTGATTTGGAATTTGTTTCCTAAGAGATGTAGTGTATATTCATAGTCTGGTCTAAAAATTCAAAAATCCGAAATTGATAGTAAATAGTATCTAAAATTCATCAAAATCTCACAGCATACTATGTTTACTCATACCTTACTACTGTAGAAATTTCAATGAATTTAGATTGCTATTTCTAATAGTTTCTGTGTTATTTTTGCAATTTGGTCTCATTGTTATTAAATCAAAAATAAATAGGAGCTTAATATAAAAATCTGTAAAACTCTTCCAGTAAGCTACATACATTCCCATCTTGTTTCTGTAGAAATTTCAGTTTATTTCAATTTTTTTTGCAATAAGTTCACTTGTAAAATCACTCATATGGTCTGAAATTGATAAAATCCACTAAATATTGAAATTAATTAAAAATCATTATGAAAATTTCTAAAGAACCTTAAATTTCTGTCACATGTTCACTCCTTAATCCATTGAAACAGAAATCTTAGGATCCTTAGCTTTCTCTGGTAAAATGGCTAGTGCATCCATAATCGTATCTCAATTGCAATCGATCTTTGACAATTTGAATATTTAAGCTATAGCATGTTATTGGCTCCGAGGTTTACTGTCCACGAAAATCCTGAGATATGCCAGGCAATAAGGTGCTATAACTTAAGTATTAAATTGCATAAGGAAAGAGCGCACGATTCCCTTCCCTGGATGCTATTCGAGGCCGAAATTGGTGAACCATAGAACCTTTGGTATTCCTTAAATGTCCAGAAACCGAAAATCCTTGAAATCTGAAATTCATTAACTTCAAGAACTTGAATCAATTTACCTCATGTCTCTCGGAACCGTTGGATTACGGTTTCTGTCATAAGAACCATTAGAGCCCTATTTAGGAACACTTACGTCATGTTGTGTCCTAGGTTTTAGGGAGTCCTAGAGTTAGGAGTCCAGCCTCATCACGGACGTTTGCTATGGATAGCAACCGTGCCATAGGTCTAGTCACACTAGTCACCCAATCTTTCCCTAGGACAAGCCTAGTTACCTAGGATGTAGGTTAACCTGCACTAGTCAAATGGACAATTTGCATTTAGATAGGATCATATAGCATCTTAGATGAAATCCTAGGATAATAAAATCCTCAACTCGAATTCAATAACTTCTCTTAAAACAGTTGAAACAGTTAATCCAGTCTAGGTCGGTGTCTTAGTTGAGTTAGGCATAAGTAGCTTAGCTTAGGTGCACCGAACTACGTCGACTCTGATCCCAGTGAGGCTTGGGTACATAGGCAGCTTGGATGCTTGATGGCATACCAATCACGAGTCGGCTCCACAACAAATTGTGGGGTTTTGTATATTAATTTTCTTGTAAATTCTTAATTAAATCACTTAGGACTTTCCATGAAATTAGAATTTTAGGAGAACTTTCACTTAGATTGAATCCGGACAAATTAATAAATCAAGATACACATTTAGGATTCACATTGAAATTAGATCATAGGATGCATGTCACATAGTTCGCACATCAACAAAGAGTTGAATGAGCCATTTAAAATAAATTTAAAAGAGTTAACTTTTGGAATTGAAGACCGATTATCGGGCAGGAATGGTGCATGTGGTGGATAACTCCCCATACCTTCCATTCTTGTAACCAGGTAACGAGTCTAGATTTCTGGTTAATTATGGGTACGGTTTCCCAAAGAATGAGCAACCATATTTGTATGGATCCCAAAGAGAAATAAGAGACCATTTTTTAATAAACTCAGAAAGGATGAGATACCGTATTTGTATGGTGCTTAAAATAGAGTAAGAGACCATTTTCGAATGGACCAGGAGAGAACGAATCAACGTATTTATACAAATTCCACGGGAATGAGACATCACATTTATACGATGTTCAAAGAGAATAAAAGACCACAGTTGTATGGACTCGAAGAGAATGAAATACCGTATTTATACAGAGTTCAAGAAAATGAGACATCATATTTATATGATGCTCAAAGAGAATAAGAGACCACTTTCGAATGATTTGAAGAGAATGGAATACCATATTTATACGGATTTCAAGAGAATGAGACATCATATTTACATGATGTTCAAAGAGAAGAGACCATTTTCAAATGGACTCACAAAAGGATGAGATACCGTATTTATACGATTCCCAAGGAACATGAGATACCATATTTATATGGTGTTCAAAGAGAATAAGAGACCATTTTCGAATGGTTTAAAGAGAATGGAATACCGTATTTATATGGATTTCAAGAAAATGAGACATCACATTTGTACGATGCTCAAAGGGAATAAAAGACCATAGTTGTATGGACCCGAAGAGAATGAAATACTGTATTTATACCGAGCTCAAGGAGATAAGCCATCACATTTATATGATGCTCAAAGAGAACAAGAGCCCATTTTTTAATGGACTCAGAGAGAATGATAATTTGAGTTTTGATAGAGATTATCAGAAAAAAGAAATCGAAATCTCCAATTGACAACTTTGGAAGCAAAGGATTTAATAACACTATGTAGCAAAGGATTTTCAAGGCACGAATTTGGGATGCCACTTCATTAGCAACCTGCCCCAGTTTGAGGCACTCTGACCTCCTTCTATTCTTTTATCAGAGGTATTCTTCAACGATCTTTCGCCACTCGTGACAGTCCTGCTTTTTCCAAGTTTCTCAGAACTCGTTGCTGAACCTGTTTTCAGAGTGATTGCACCCAACAACAATTCTTAAAATAGAATTTGTAAAAACTTTTTATTTATTTATCAAACAATTAAAAACCACATATACGTGGAATAAAATGATAAAGTGAGAAATATTACTCAAGTAATCCTGTGATGCTTCTGACTCATCAGTATTTTCATTTGGGTTAGGCTAGCCTCTTTTAAAGAATGTTTCTTCATTGATAAACATCTTCACTTATTTTTAAGACAGTGATACTTCATATATCTTTCTATCAACTTTCCGATTGCTAGAAATTAATGCCCCTAGTTTTGAGAATCGTTGTTATTATTGGCCTGACCTACTGTGACTTCAGAGATCGATATAATTCTTCAATCTTACCACGACCAAGTCCCCATTTTTGGATTTTCAACTTGGCGGACCGCTCGGCCTTAACTTTTGCCTAAATCGCCTTTTCAGGTTTTCGACTCAGCAGGCCACCCCCTTAACTTTTGCCTAAGCCGCCCTTTCAGGTTTTCAACTTAGCAGGGGAATGATCCTAAATTTTGCCTAGATCGCCTTTTCAGGTTTTCAATCTAGCGGATCTTCAAACTCCAATTCTTTTTTTTTTATTTTCTTTTTTTTTTACTTGAACACCAAAAGGACTTTATAGGTGAGGTAGGGCTTTTCAAAGAATGGCTTAAGGTTTTGCGAGAATTTTGACTGAACCTGTGAACAGGTTGCTTATGTATCCTAGTATAGGAATCAGGTCATACGTAGTTCAGGCCGAATGCCCCTAGTTTGAAGGTAAATTGATTTTCTTTTCTTTTCAGATAGCATGGAATTTTCCTTTTTCTTTTCTTTTTTTTTCATTTTTTTTTTCATCATTTTTCTTTACTTGAACACCAAAAGGACTTTATAGGTAGGATAGGGCTTTTCAAAGAATGGCTTAAGGTTCAACAAAAATTTCGACCGAACCTGTGAACAGGTTGCCTACGTATCCCAGGATAGGAATCAGGTCGTGCGTAGTTCAGGGCGAATGCCCCTAGTTTGAAGGTATTTTAATTTTCTTTTGTTTTCTTTTTGCATTATTTTTTTTTTCAACTTCTTTTTGGAATGATTGAATTTCTTCTTTTGAAACAACCGAACCCGGTTTGACCGAGCTGCCTACGTACCCCAGTGTAGGGATCAGGTCATGCGTAGTTCAGGGCGGATGCCCCTAGTATATTGGGTTTTGAAGGAAAATGTTATTTAGGCTCAAAAGGGTTCGCAAAAGGTTATATATATTTTTATTTTGGGTTATGAATTTGGGATTTATTCGGCCAAAGGACGGCCTTCTGGTGTTCAAGCATAGAACCTCTTGAGTTGATCAAGATTTGTTGGTTCTGGCAATATTTCTCTATTTAAATTACGGAGCTTGACGGCTTTTCCGGGTAAGATTTGGTCCACAATGTAGGGGCCTGACCAGTTTGGCTTGAACTTGCCCTTTGGGTCAAACACTGGTGCTCGATTCTCTTTCAGAACAAGATTACCTTCTTCTAAATCTCTGACCTTAACCTTTTTATTAAAAGCCCGGGCTATTCTGCGCTGGTAACCCTGCACATGGTAAAGTGCCTTTAACCTCTTCTCATCTAGCATGTTCAACTCTTTATATCTGGCATCTGCCCATTCATTTGCTGGCAACTTAGCCTCAGTCAATACTCGAAGCGAAGGTACACGAATCTCAACAGGTAGCACTGCTTCCATCCCATAAACAAGAGAGTAAGGGGTTACTCCAGTTGAAGTTCTAATTGATGTTCTGTAAGCCCACAAGGCGTATGGTAGCTTATTCGACCAATCCTTATAAGTTTCTGACATTTTGCTAATGATAGTCTTGATATTTTTATTTGCAGCTTCAACCGCTCCATTTGTCTGCGGCCGATAAGGTGAGGATTTATGATGCTTAATCTTGAACTCTTGGCAAAGAGTGATTACTTCCTTCTTGAAATGAGATCCGTTATCTGAGATAAGTTCATGGGGAATTCCATATCTGCATATGATATTGGTTCGTATGAATTTGGCAACTGATGCGGATGTAAGACCCACTCTTCCTCTACTTTTAAGACCCACTCGAGCTTCATTCTCCTTAGCTTCTGCTTTTTAGGTTTAATTCCTGGTAACAAAGGTAGCTTGTGCTGAACAATGTCTTCACTCAACCCGGGCATATCTTTGTAGGACCAGGCAAAAACTTCTTTATATTCCCTAAGTAGGTTTATTAATTCATCGCGCTCTTCAGGAGATAGAGTATTTCCAATTCGTAGTTCCTGTATTAAATCTTATGTTCCGATGTTTATAATTTCGATTTCATCTTTAAGAGGCTGGGCTCGGCGCTCCTCCTCTTGTTTGAGCATGTGCTGCAATTCAAGGGGAGTTTTGTCGATCCCTTCTTCCTCGTCGGAGGAGGGAGTGTTATTATTATTAAAGTCAGAAGCAAACACAGAGACATACTGAGAATCGGATTTCATTGACTTGAAAGAAATTACATCATCATCATTGGACTCATCCTGAATAGGCTCAGGATTCACATTATAAATAAAATCAGAAAATGACTCGCCTGGACTAGGCACTAACACGGACTTAATCGACTTGACTGGACTCGACTTAGCAATAAGATAAGTAGAAAAAATATTAGAACTCTAGTTTGAAAGATTTTCTGTTGCAGGTGCAATCTGACTCTGAGGTTCAGTAAAGGTATCATCGCTCTGAATAACAGCTACTAGCACATCTTTACAGTCTGTTTCTTCTTGCTCTTCAGAATAGTCTAAAACTGGCAACTCTTGCCAAGCAACATCAGGCACATCTTCTTCAAACAAGGACCCCAACACATCTGGCTCAAGGTAGACTAACCAGTCCTCAACAGTTTTCTCAACATAACATACCGGCGGTTCTGTTTCTGGGAGAGCAAGGCCACTAAATATTTCAAAACCAGGTATCATGATTCCTGTCACCGAGTCATACCATGGTTCAGAGAACCCATAGTATGGAGAAGTCTCGCCTTCTTTGATAAAGTGACCATTCATCGATAAGGAATATGGAGCCATTGGGAGTACCCTTCCGGTGCGGCGGATTTCTTCCTTCAATTTCAACAATTCTTCCATGGCTTCTTCCTCCTCCTCAGTAGGTACATATCCAAGACCGAAAATTCCATGGATTACTTTGATTGGGCGCCAGTGAGATGCCTTGCTTGGATCACGGCCCAAATTCATACCAGGAAAGTAATTCATTTTTCTCATTATTTTGGCAACCACAGGACTGATAGCAAAAGGTAAACACAACTCCTCCCGAGAGGCCTCTTTATAGGAAATAGCAGCAACGTCGAACACGAAACCATTCAAGTTATAATCTTCTGCTTCTGCAACTGGAAGGATCAGAGTTTCTCCTGTTATTTGTCCTATTTCTGGCTCTTCGTCAGCTGTGACAGTGATCAACTTTCCAT
This sequence comes from Tasmannia lanceolata, assembly GCF_043159265.1. Classification (NCBI taxonomy): domain Eukaryota; kingdom Viridiplantae; phylum Streptophyta; class Magnoliopsida; order Canellales; family Winteraceae; genus Tasmannia; species Tasmannia lanceolata. The sequence goes on along the minus strand of NW_027518679.1, from coordinate 13,120,397 downwards.
TTTTGCTGAACTTCAATTTTTGATGAAGGGTTGAAGCAACAGCGCCTTCCTTATGCAACCAGGGACGTCCCAGAAGCATATTAAACGAGGCCTTGATATCAATAACCTGAAACTCAACCTCAAATTCTTGACCACCTACAAGAATTTTAGTGGTAAGGACCCCGACCACATTTTTGCGGGTGTTGTCATATGCGAGGATTCCAAGGGTTGATTCGGCAAAATCAGTGGGGCCAAAACCCAAGGTAACAGCAGTTCTCAACGGACACACATTCAACGCAGATCTGTTATCCACTAACACAGATGGTACTTTCTTGCCTTCACAGACAATAGTGACATGAAGAGATCTAGCATGATTCCGACCTTGAAGAGGCAGCTCCTGATCTGAGAAACTAATGACTCTAGTGGCCTGGGTCAGAGCGACAACTTCAGCCAGTTGCTCTGGAGATATTTCTGAGGACACCCGTGTTGTATTCAATTCCTCTAACACAGCCTCTCTGTGTTTCTTTGATGCTATCAACAATCCCCAAACAGATATAACGGCCTGGGTCTTCTTCAACTGTTGCACAACTTCATCATCTGGGTCTTTCACATATTGCGGCTCTTCTCCTCGAGCCAATGCCCCTGGATTCTCGACTCTCAATTCAGCAGGTTTGAAAATTCTTCCGCCCCTTGTAACATGTCTAACTTCATCCAATTCTGGCTCATCATAAGTAATAACTTGAGGGACTTGTGGCTCATAGGTGATCACCAAGGGAGGTATCGACTCTCTTAGGTATGACTTGAAATTAACAAGAGGGGGGATGAATTGATTTTAACACTAAATTAGCCCTTTTGAAAATTAATTATGAAACCTAATTTGAATTTTCTTCACTTGATTAGATATGTGGTTAGTGCAAATATAATTAAAGACACAATGAAATGCCAAACCAAAAAGCAATAATGAAAGTGCAAGAATAAGAGATGACACACCGATATATAGTGGTTCGGGCAAAGCCCTACTCCACTCTTCTTAAGATCGTCCTTAAGGATTTCCACTATTGGAGACCTCCACGATGCCCGGCTCCGAGGCGATTACACTTCCAAGGGATATTAAATAAGGATGCCCTTACACCTTTACAAAAGACTCTCCTTCTCCGCCGAGTTCTAAGCGGTGCTCCCTAGGGTATTAAGGAGGATGCCCTAGCCACCTTTACAAGAAATAGAGATTGAATAGCTTGGCTTTTCTTGAAAGCTTGATGCACTTTGTAGTCCCTTGATTGCTCTTCAATGATGGTTGCAAGTGAAAGCTCTAAAAATCCCAACTCAATAAATTTGCAAGTGCAAGGCAAGTTTGAGAAAAATCAAATCTTAAGCACAAAATGGGTTGCAAGTTTTCTCCCATGCTTAAGGAGGTTTTCAAATCATCAAGAGAGAGGAAATGAATCCTCTAGATGTTGTATATATAGCCTCTCTATATAATATGACCGTTTGGGGGTGGCAATAACAAAAATCACAAATTTATTCAAATCCCAGCGGCTATATTCTCACCTGTCGCGAGGTTCTCGGAGCTCCGAGAACCATTCTCGGAGTTCCGAGAGAACGGCTAGAAGAACAAAATATTCTACTGGACCATTTCTCGGAGTTCCGAGAAAATGGCCAGAAGCTACTGGACCATTTCTCGGAGTTCTGAGAGAACTCTCGGAGTTCCGAGCTCGGAGCTCCGAGAAAAATCTCAGAGTTCCGAGAAGCGTAAAAAATCAGCAGTTTTTGTATTTTTTGCTTACTTGATTTTTTGGCTTTTGGAACTCAACTCCTTTGATAATTTTGGAATGTTTATGAGGGTCTCAACATGTTGGTCCACCACATAATCATTCACTAATCCATTTTAAGTTCTTTAAGTGTTTTTGAAAACTATTTTTGAAAACACTTTGCCTTGACTTGAAAATCTAAAGAGAAAGGATGTACAATGATACCTATGTAGCTTTCAACTTCTCTTTAGTCTTGGTCTTCAATTGATCTTCCATCTTGTGTATACTTGCTTGAGAGATGATGTGAGCTCCACATAGCTCCTTTGACTCTTGTGTTGGTACGTCTTCAAGCATGACCATGTAGTGTGTTGGTTTCATCAATGATCAATCCTATCTTAAACACAACACTTCAAAGCAAATTGATTAGTATTCAATAACACAATCAATTATGTTTAGAATCATCAAAACAAGATAGGAGAGAAGACCCTTGGGCTTACAATCTCCCCCTTTTTGATGATGACAAACAAAATTGATTATGAGGTGTGTGTAGAGTGACATAGTAGGCAAGTGAATGCTAGAACTCCCCCTCAATATATGCACACAAAAAAATGATAGCAATTAAAAGCATATGGTGCATATAGTTAATTGAATAAATAATCAATTTCAAACTTCTCCCCCTTTTGTCATCGACAGAAAGGGTGTACTAAAAAGTAAAGCAATTTAGGAGTAGATGAAGATTGAGTTAGGTACTCCCCCTAAATCAATGCTTACGGTATAAAAATATATTAAAATATATATAACCAAGTAATGCACATATACCTGTTCATGATCGAGATGTTGACATATGTCAAAATGTTAGGTATTTTAATTAAAGTGAAAGTACCTCTCCAACTTAGAAAACTAAGAAGGCTAAGAGTACCAATTGAGTGATTTTTAAGATTGATATTTGACATCTCATTCATGCAGATACTACCAAACAAAGATGATATATATAAATACTATATAGATAAGCTGGTGAAAGGCACAAAGTATTTATTTGGCAATTTCTTTGACTTGATCCGCAGTTCAAATGTTTAAGGCACTTCGGATATAACAAATTCTATCATCACTAAGGGGTTTTGTAAAGATATCCGCTAATTGATCTTCAGTGTTGATATACTTTAAGCAAATATCCCCTTTTTGTGAGTGATCTCTAATGAAGTGGTGCCTAATCTCAATGTGTTTTGTTCTTGAGTGCTGTATGGGATTCTTTGTTAAGCTTATAGCACTAGTGTTATCACATTTGATGAGAATATTTTCTATTTTAATGCAATAGTCCTTCAATGTGCTTTTCATCCATAGGACTTGAGCACAACAAGCTCCAGCTGTCACATATTCTGCTTCTGTTGTGGACAGAGCTACTGAATTTTGCTTTTTGCTAAACCATGAAACAAGTGATTTACCCAAGAATTGGCAAGTCCCACTAGTGCTTTTCCTATCTACTCTACATCCGGCGAAGTCTGCATCTGAATATCCGATGAGAGTAAAGGAAGATGATCTTTCATACCATAGTCCTAGACTTTGTGTTCCTCTTAAATACTTGAAGATCTTCTTGACTGCTGATAGGTGAGACTCTTTTGGATCCGATTGAAATCGAGCACAGAGACAGACAGTAAACATAATGTCTGGTCTGCTGGCTGTCAAATAGAGTAAACTCCCTATCATACCCCTATACATCTTCTGGTCCACAAATTTGCCAAATTCATCCTTTTCTAGCTTAGCAGTAGTACTCATGGGAATTTTTGATGTCTTACTGCTATCCATGCCATACTTCTTTAATAACTCCTTTGTATATTTTTCTTGATTTAAAAATATTCCGTTTTTGTATTGTTTAATTTGGAGTCCTAAGAAATAGGTTAACTCACCCATAATGCTCATTTCAAATTCATTTTTCATTAAAGTTGCAAATTCATCACACAATTTTTGATTAGTTGAGCCACATATGGTATCATCTACATATATCTGGACAAGGAGGATATCTTGATTTTCTCTTTTGATAAATAATGTTTTATCCACCTTTCCCATCTCAAATCCTTTTTCAACCAAGAAAGTGCAAAGCCTCTCATACCAAGCTTTAGGAGCTTGCTTTAATCCATATAAAGCTTTATCAAGCCTGAAGACATGATTTGGATGTTTGTAGTCCTCAAAACCTGGAGGTTGCTCAACATACACTTCCTCTTAGATATAGCAATTTAGGAAGGCACTTTTGACATCCATTTGATATAGTTTAAATTCTTTATGGGATGCATATGCCAAGAGTATCCTAATGGCTTCCATACGGGCAACAGGAGCAAATGTCTCATCATAGTCTATTCCCTCCTCCTGATTGTATCCTTGGGCTACAAGCCTAGCTTTGTTTCTAGTGATAATTCCATTTTCATCCAACTTGTTTCTATACACCCATCTCGTGCCAATGACTGTATGATCACTAGGTCTAGGCACTAGCCTCCACACCTTGTTCCTTTCGAATTGACTCAACTCTTCTTGCATAGCCATCAACCAATATTCATCCTTTTCGGCTTCCTTGATGGTTTTAGGTTCTAATTCGGATAGGAACGCCAAATTGTTACTCACACTACGATAGTATGATCTAGTTCTTACCGGCGATGTGGCATCACCTAAGATTTGGGATTCAGGATGATCTATCAATGTTCTCCTATCCTTAGGCAATGAGTCATCATCTACATTTTCTGCTTCCTCACTAGGTAATGTATGACTTGTAGAAGCATGAGGAGGAGCACTTAACTTAGGTAAGAGAGGTTCATTAGGTTCATCCTCATTATGTGACATTTCTTGAGGTGTTGGCTCTCTCTCATCAAATGTCACATGCATGGATTCTTCGACAACTAGGGTTCTTCTATTAAATAGTCTATATGCCTTGCTATGTGAAGAGTACCCTAAGAATATTCCATCATCCGACTTCTTATCAAATTTGTATAAATTATCTTTAATGTTTAAAATGAAGCATTTACATCCAAACACTCTAAAATAGCTTATATTTGGTTTCAAATTTTTCCAAAGCTCATAAGGTGTTTTCTTAGAAATTGGCCTTAAATATACCCTGTTTATGATATAGCAAGCGGTGCTAACCGCTCCCGCCCAAAAATATCTAGGGAGAACATTTTCATGCAACATAGTTCTAACCATTTCTTGGAGAGTTCGATTCTTTCTTTCTACAACTCCATTTTGTTGAGGTGTTCTAGGTGCGGAAAAATTATGTTTTATGCCATGTTCATTACAGTAAGTGTCAAAATGTACATTTTCAAATTCCGTTCCATGATCACTTCTAATGTAGGAGATAGCAATACCTTTTTCATTTTGTATTTGATTGCACAGTATAAGGAAGTTTTCATAAGTTTCATCTTTGTGTGCTAGAAATATGACCCATGTAAATCGTGAGTAGTCATCCACAACTACAAACACGTATCTTTTTCCACCTAGGCTACTTGTCTTCATTGGTCCAAAAAGATCCATGTGAAGTAGTTCCAAGGGGTAGGAAGTTGAAATCATATTTTTAGGTGCAAATGAGCTCTTCAATTGTTTTCCTAATTGACAAGTTCTACAAATGTGATCTTTGGTGTATTTGAACTTAGGCAATCCTCTAACAATTTCTTTTGAGGAGAGGGTCGAAATGAGATCCATTCCGGCATGACCCAACCTCCAATGCCATAGCCAAGAATCCTCACTAATGGCATTAAGACAAGTCACATTTTGGAGTCTAAGATCATCTAGTCCAATTGTGTAAATGTTATTGTCTCTAGAACCTATGAATTTTACTTTTCCATCTATCTTATTTTTAACAATGCATTTGTCGGGATTGAAGACTACTTCAAACCCATTATCACATAATTGACTAATGCTAATAAGATTATGGGACAAGCCATCAACAAATAGTACATCATGTATGGGAGAGGTAGAGTTACCTATGGTGCCTTCACCTTTGACTTTTCCTTTCTTATCATCTCCAAAGGTAACGTCTCCACCATCCTTGAGTGATAGGGATGCGAATTGAGTAAGGTCTCCTGTCATGTGTCTAGAGCATCCACTATCAAGGTACCATGTGTTCTTCTTGTTATGGCTTTTAAGGCATACCTACATATGAATAGGCAAGTGAGATCCCTTAGGTACCCAAATCTTCCTAATCTTGCTATGTTCATTTATTTTCACTTTAGAGTTCAATTTGATTATATCTTGTTTAGCATGCAAGCAAGAAACCTTGTAATGACCTTCTAGACCACAATAAAAACAAATCTTGGTACTACTAGAAGAAGCCTTTTCAAGTTTGTTTTTATAGTTAGATATTGTAGTATTCCATTTACGTCCAAGTCCACTTTTGTCACTTGACATTCTTTGTATATTAACAAGCTTATCCAATTTCAATGAACTATTTTCAAATTTTTCAAAAAGTTTCTTTAGTTCATCATATTCAAAAGATAGTTTACCATTTTCATGATTTAGCTTGTTGTTTTCATTAGAAAGTTCTTGTCGGTTTTCATTTAAGATTTTGATAGAAGCATTTAACTCATGAATTTCTACTTTGTATTTTTCATTTTTATCATCTAAAAATTCATCATCTTTCTTTAACCAACCAAATACTTTTGTCATGTTAGCAAGAGAATTTTCAAGTGATGCAATTTTATCAAATTGAATTTCAAGTTCATCATTTGCATTTTGTAAGAAATCTAGAACTTCTTTTAAGACAATGACATCATTTAAAGTGTTTACCTTGTTATTGTCGTTTGTTGATGCCATGAAGCACACGTTCCTTGCTATCAAGCAATCTTCGCCATCATTTTGTTCGCCTTCGCTTTCAATTTTCTCATCCCAAGTGGCGGTCATTCCTTTCTTGCCTTCTCTTCTCTTGAAGCGGTTGGTTGAAGAAGGCTCATTGTTGAGTGGACAATCCGGGCGAATGTGTCCAACCTTCTTGCAACCGTAGCATCGGGGTTGAGAAGATCCATCACCAAGTTCTTCTTTCTTCTTAAATGGAGGATTGGTCATTCTATTTCTCATGCCTCCCATATTCCTTTGCAAGAATTTGATCCTTCTTGTTAGGAGGGCAACTTCATCTTCCATGTCTTCCTTTGCATCTTCATTTTCACCTACATTACAAGCAAAAGCAATTCCTTTTCCTTTTTCAATTTTAGTTTCAATTTCGGGTGCTTTTGTTTTGAAAATCATCTCATGGGTGATCAAGGACCCTATTAGTTCATCTAGGTTTAATGTATTCATGTCCTTGGCTTCCGTGATTGCGGAGGTTTTGGATTCCCATGACAAAGGTAGGGACCTAAGGATTTTGGTCACTAAATCTCTATTAGAAAATTGTTTTCCAAGACCCCTTAGTCCATTTACAAGATTGGTGAATCTACTGTACATGTCGGCAATTGTTTCATCAGGTGTCATTTGAAAGAGTTCATATTGCCGAAAAAGATGATTCATTTTAGATTCTTTGACTTGATTGGTTACTTCATGGGTGACCTCTAAGGTATCCCAAATTTCCTTAGCCGAATTCAAATTTGATACTCTATTGAATTCTCCGGGAGATAGAGCACAAATAAGGGAATTCATAGCTTTGGCATTATAATTTGAAGCTTGTTGTTTGGCTTCGGTCCAATCATTTAGATTTCTTGTGGGTAATGTGTATTCATTATTAATTGCTCTCCACATTTGATAATCTTGGGTTAAAAAGATTTTCATTTTAGTTTTCCAAAAACCATAGTTTGTTCCATCAAAATAGGGTAGCCTAGTGTTTGAGTAACCTTCATGGTGTTGAGGATGGTTTGCCATTTTAGAATCTTTACTCTAGACCGGTTAGGGTTTTAAAAAATTAGAGACGAGGCTCTCATACCAATTGAAATTAACAAGAGGGGGGGTGAATTGATTTTAACACTAAATTAGCCCTTTTGAAAATTAATTATGAAACCTAATTTGAATTTTCTTCACTTGATTAGATATGTGGTTAGTGCAAATATAATTAAAGACATAATGAAATGCCAAACCAAAAAGCAATAATGAACGTGCAAGAATAAGAGATGACACACCGATATATAGTGGTTCGGGCAAAGCCCTACTCCACTCTTCTTAAGATCGTCCTTAAGGATTTCCACTATTGGAGACCTCCACGATGCCCGGCTCCGAGGCGATTACACTTCCAAGGGATATTAAATAAGGATGCCTTTGCACCTTTACAAAAGACTCTCCTTCTCCGCCGAGTTCTAAGCGGTGCTCCCTAGGGTATTAAGGAGGATGCCCTAGCCACCTTTACAAGAAATAGAGATTGAATAGCTTGGCTTCTCTTGAAAGCTTGATGCATTTTGTAGTCCCTTGATTGCTCTTCAATGATGGTTGCAAGTGAAAGCTCTAAAAATCCCAACTCAATAAATTTGCAAGTGCAAGGTAAGTTTGGGAAAAATCAAATTTTAAGCACAAAATGGGTTACAAGTTTTCTTCAATGCTTAAGGAGGTTTTCAAATCATCAAGAGAGAGGAAATGAATCATCTAGATGTTGTATATATAGCCTCTCTATAGAATATGACCGTTTGGGGGTGGCAATAACAAAAATCAAAAATTTATTCAAATCCCAACGGCTATATTCTCACCTGTCGCGAGGTTCTCGGAGTTCCGAGAACCATTCTCGGAGCTCCGAGAAATTCTCGGAGTTCCGAGAAATATTCTCAGAGTTCCGAGAGAACGGCCAGAAGAACAAAATATTCTACTGGACCATTTCTCGGAGTTCCGAGAAAATGGCCAGAAGCTACTGGACCATTTCTCGGAGTTCCGAGAGAACTCTCGGAGATCCGAGCTCGGAGCTCCGAGAAAAATCTCAGAGTTCCGAGAAGCCTAAAAAATCAGCAGTTTTTGTATTTTTTGCTTATTTGATTTTTTGGCTTTTGGAACTCAACTCCTTTGATAATTTTGGAATGTTTATGAGGGTCCCAACATGTTGGTCCACCACATAATCATTCACTAATCCATTTTAAGTTCTTTAAGTGTTTTTGAAAACTATTTTTTAAAACACTTTGCCTTGACTTGAAAATCTAAAGAGAAAGGATGTACAATGATACCTATGTAGCTTTCAACTTCTCTTTAGTCTTGGTCTTCAATTGATCTTCCATCTTGTGTATACTTGCTTGAGAGATGATGTGAGCTCCACATAGCTCCTTTGACTCTTGTGTTGGTACGTCTTCAAGCATGACCATGTAGTGTGTTGGTTTCATCATTGATCAATCCTATCTTAAACACAACACTTCAAAGCAAATTGATTAGTATTCAATAACACAATCAATTATGTTTAGAATCATCAAAACAAGATAGGAGAGTAGACCCTTGGGCTTACATGACTCATCACAGAAGATGATTTGGGGTTCAGTAATGGGTTCTAAGGCACATATAAGGGTGAGAGGGTGAAACTCAGAATCTCCTATGGTTATGGCATTAACGGCAGGAGGAGGATTAGCATGACCAGGTAGCGGATTTTGAGTAACATTGGGTCTTGGCTGGAATGCAATGACTTTCTCATCAATGAGTTTCTGAATTCTAAATTTCAAGGCAATGCAGTTGTTAGTAAGATGACCAGGACCCCTGTGATACTCACAGTGTTGGTCAGCTCGCCAATTTGCAGGTAGAGGATTCGGGGGAGGCCGGATGGTAGGTAGGGTTATGCGACCTGAGGCAAGACACTGCTTAAGTACTTCTGAAGATGGAATAGGAAGAGGGGTAAATTCTACCTGGGTTCGTTGCCGAGGTGCGGTCGCGGATTGGGCATAGTCCATCACTAGAGGTTCTTGGGACCTAGAGGACTGAGCATTGGAACGAGAAATATTACTAACTTGGGCTGGAGGGGACTTTTTGAAATCTCTGGTGTTTGGGTTGCTACGGTTGAATACACCTTGAGCCATAGCCTCTTCTATCTTGGTGCCTGCCACGATGAAGTGTTTGAAGTCTGGAAAATATTGCAATGACATGTGATACTGGAGTTGGGGGGAAATATTTTTCATGATTATTTGAACCTGCTCTTCCTCAGAAGGGCGCTCCATCATCTGGGCTGCTAGTCTCCTCCATCTTTTCACAAAAATTAGAAAAGACTCCCTCGAGTCTTGCTTGGTTCTCTCTAAATCCTTTCTAGTGATTTTCGTCCCATCATCATATTTGAATTGCCTGATGAATTGTTCACCGATATCCTTCCATGTCCTATAACGAGTCTTGTCTAAGACCATGAACCACCTTCTAGCAACCATGGTTAGAGAAACCGGGAACAACTGAGCCATTTGTTCGGCAGATAGACCTTGAGGCTGGCACATGATAGTGAACATTTGCAAGTGTGTGATCGGACAACCCACACCATCATATTTGTCGAAATCTGGCATTTGAAAATTAACAGGGGGACAGATTTCGAGAAACAATGTAAGATCACTTGGGTTGAAACCACCCTGGTCCTGAAGCTGGATGTCTTGAACTTTCTTGGTAAGACTTTCTAATTTCTCCATAACCGTCTTATCAACCGCTGACTGAGAAAGCTTACTGTGACCTTCGCTGTACTGTTCTTTTTCTAACTCTTCTTCGGTTTTATCTGGGATAGGGATGAACACTGGCTGGGCAGGTGCTGCTGAAGTAGCTGTATGGTGCATAGGCCCTTTATCTTTAGAAGATGATGGCGCCAACTTCTCGGAAAGCTGGGCCTTGATAACTCGGTTCTCCTCTTTGAGCGCTTGAAGTTGCTGGAGAATTAAGGCAAGAGTATCGGTAACAGCAATAGGTGGAAGATTATCTTGGTTTTCTGCCATTGGCGAGGATGAGGATGAGAAAGGAGGAGATACTGGGGTTCTCAGAGAAGGTGGCGGGGATATAGATTTCCTCTCCAATTGTGAAGAGATCCGAACCCAAGGAGTAATGGGGTTAGCTATGGTGTTTACTGCCCTGAAATATTTGAAAGACATATTTTAAAATCAGAAAGAAGTAGACAATGATGCACGCATAGCCCAAGATAATGAGAGAGAAAGATGAACTTTATTGATCAATCATTAAAGCTTAAGTACAGGGTTCATTCTTTCAAAGATAAACGGATAAGTTTAAACATGGAACTAAGCATTCTTTTTATACTTCTTCTTCGGACGACAATCTTCCTCAGCTGACTCTTTTAAAGGTTTGATGATTATGACATCTCAAGCAGATGAAACGGCTTTGACAATCTTGGGCTTGAGATCCTCAGGCGGATAAAAATGACGAAGGGGAGGCACAATAGATTGGTCCCTTCCATACTGACGCAGGATCCTGGCAGGAACATAAAAGGAAGTCTTTTTTAGACCAAGAAGGCGAACGTAGTTAGCTTCTCCGGTGTTGAAGACAGCTTCTTGGATTCCAGGAATTTGCCAATAAATCTGATCTTGTTGGCGAGAATTTAACCATTCAACCCAATCGCTTTTATGATAGAAAGAAACATCATGACGCCATTCACTGAAGGTGTATAACGTATGATCGAAATGGACAGGAGCTGTAATTTTTAGCTTGTGGCACAACCACATCTGGAGTAATGCAGGACATCCTGAGAAAGACCCAACGAAAGAGCGAACGTAAGAGGCTGGACCTGAGCTGGCACGAAGGCGAGCCATATCATCCAATCCATTGAAGGTTTCTGCAAGTATAGAAGGAATTGGATTGGCGCCACGATCCATTTGATCAACGAGGTCCAAAAGAATAGCTGACGCAAAGCGAGAAGGCTGGACAGTGAGGAACCTGGCAAAGGAGCAAAATCTCAAAGCGCAACGTCGGGCTTTTTGAATATCAACAGCACAAATGTGTCCAATAGGAGGGTAAATGTCAATCAGTTGTTGCATGGACACTTCTTGGCCTTTCATGAAAGAGTTCATGGATTCATCTGGATTATTCATCAAGCGAAGGAACAAAGGACGATAATCTGGTATACAGGATGGCTTCACCAGAGGGCCATCCACAGGATATTCCAATAAGGCACACCATCATTCAAAGGTGGGACACATTTCTTGGTTGCCAAAACGGAAGACATGATGATCGGGATCCCAACACTCTGATGCGGCATAAAGTAATCCCCAATCGAGCTTAATGGTTGCCACGTAGCAGAAGAGATTTTTCTCTTGCTCACTTATGGCATAGATGTGAGATTCTCCTAATGTACCACGGATCCAATCAACAATTGTACGAGTAGACATGATGCCTGTAAGCCAAGAGAAGGGTTACAAGAATGATCAGGATTTATATGAACACGAGATTGGGATAAGTTCCTGCTAGTACAAAGAAAGTATGAATACATGATCGAATCACATGATAGAAGATTGAAAGACGTACGATCAAGAGATGAGATGAGATAGCATAAGATTGCTTTCAACGGATAGATCATGAATGACTAATCCTATGAGATCTTTGAAAATGATGGGATTTATATCCTAACCCCAAAGGGAGAGTTTTTAATCTTCGCACATTTTAACAGTGTTACCTGAAGGCATCAAACCCTAATCCTAATCTAGCAGAGTGGAGAGAGGATCTCGACTCATGACTTTGTTTGTGCACCTAAGGACCGATCGTAGCCATTGGAAGATGGACCATGGCCTAATCTAGACACAAATGGGTAGGATATCCTAAGCTAGGTTCACACACGTGATGCACATGTGTTCGTATACTACATGCATGTGTGGGTTAATCTAGGGGTAAGGCCAAGACTTCCCTTAGCGCGAATCCGTGTTCGATATACTGTACCAGTGTCCGGCGTATCAGTACGTGAACAAGAGATCCGTTTACGCACCATAAGGTGCTAGGCTAAGGGTGGAATGCTTCTCTAGCACAGAGGCACCAGGTGATGAAATCCCAGTCAACCATGCTAGATAACACTCCGGGTTCCTAAAATAGGATGTGTGTGCATGTGAGATGCAAGGGTTTAGATGCAAGTGATGTAAGTGTGTGCAATAAGTTCGCGCAATCTATGATGCCTTCAGGTTTTGTTAGATTAAGTTTGAGTATGATGTGATAAGAAAATAAAACAAGACAAACTAATTTAACAAGTATATGAGAGATAGAGTTTTTATGAGCCAGTTAAATTAAATTCAAATGAGTTATCCTTCGGAATTGTAATGAAGTTAGGTGATCCCCAGCAGAGTCGCTAAACGGTGGGGCGCGAGCCGCCACGCTCTCTCTTGGTCTCTCGTACCCACGCGATTGGCGTGTGCATTTTTATTATTGATTTTAATTCATCTTTTATGTGAACTTGGGATCACTAAGGCAATCCTAATTCCTCACAAAAGAGACTGACAAAGTCGCCACCTAGATGTGGGATCTAGGACAAAGACGGAGTCTCATTCTGATTTCTCATTCCTTGTGGGCCTGTACAACTACGGTGTCCCATCCTTATTGAGTCCGTACAGCTACGGTCTCTTAGCCCTTCGAACCCGTACAAATATGAGGCCTCATTCTTTTTTAATCCATTCGAAATGATATCTCGTGTCCTTTGAATCCATATAAATATGTCTGAGCCCATCCAAAAATGATGCTTCATTTTCATTAAAAATCTTTCAAAAGTCATCCATTATTCTCTATAAGACCATTTGAAAATGGCGTCTCATTTCCTTTGAAACCGTTCAAAAACGGTATTCCTTTCCCTCCGAAAATCCGTTTGAAAATGGTATCCCATTCCTTCATTGCTCGTTCAAAAACGGCGCCGCATCATAATCATCTTTTGTTCTGGATTGCAAGATTTTCGCACCCAGAGTAAATCTGATTCTCCGTTATTCTAAACTGCCATCTCATGGTGTTTAGAGTAAATGATTTTGATATATGTTCAAATTCTAGGATTTCATCTAGGGTCTTGCATTATGTTAGGTTGCATTGTGTCTAGGGAGTCCTTTGTCGATCAAAGCTACACAAAATGGCACTGTCACTTTTGCTTTGGTATTCGATGACTACGTCATCTCTACCAAAGAAGGGCATCTGTAGACACCCCCATTTTTCTCCGCTTTAATCAGCAAAGAAGTTAGTGTTTTGCTATCCGTTTTCCATCGTTTTCCATTCCTGTGTCCGCCTCTTATGTTTTCTCGATCTTGTCGATCATTTCTGCCATGTTTCACATTTTTCCGATGAGTGTTGAGAAGGGTTATTCACAAAAAGCTAAACAAGAGAGAATTTGTAACCATTGAGTGGGCCCGCCTTGAACATGTCGATGGAATGGGATCAAGCAAGTGTGACCCACATTATCATCTTGCTTAAACTTAGGTCAAGCAATGGAACCATACATTTTTCCATGGAAAATGCATTTCGGCTTTATTTGGAATTAACACTGAAACATTAATTTCTATGAGAAGGTGCCCATGTGTTTTAAGCCATGGGATGGGGTCCACCATGTGCCCAACATGATGTGGACCCATCACCATATCTGTAAAACATTCAGACAAATTGGAATGGGCCGCCATGATAAAAAGTTTTAACACTGGTAGGGTCATTATCATTGTGGGGCCAACTATTGATGGTCCATAATTTTCCCCAGCCCATGCACCCAGCATGTGCGGACCCGCTTATGTTCTTCCCCCAGATTCGGCTTTTGTAAATGGGTCCCGTGGATACAAAAATCAAAAGTCCATTCTAATTTGTGGTTCGGTTGTTATTGGGAGCAAAATGTAAAATTATGCATGTAGGGACCACAAGTGTGGGATGTACCCTACTTGGGAAACATTCCTAGTTTTTGTTTTACTCTTTACTATAGAAGGCTGATTCCCTCTTGTTGGAATTGTTTCTAAAAAACTTGCCCCCTCATTCTATAATGACACTACTCACTTGCTTTAATGTTCATAGCTAATTACGAAAGTGAGAGGTGTCATTGCCAAGAGAGGCAAGTCATGTTTTTTTTCTCTCTCTCTAAAAAAGAAATAAATGGAGGTAATCTTTTCTTGCCCACTTCGAAGGGTCTTTTAATGGCAATTTCTATAAAAAACGATAGCAATGACACTCTAATTGTGGCAGCCTTCTCTAATTACGGCAATTGCCAGTCCAGTAGAGAATATAACCCAATTCTCCACAGGAAAAAAAAAAAAACCATTCTCCACGGTTCTGGGTCATCTCCGAATACCCTCTGTTTTTCTCTCCTCAAGCAAGCAGTGGTTTTGTTTTAAAAAAGACAAAAGAAAAAAATAGAGTACCGGTGTTTCCATCTCCCTCTCTCCCTCGATGTTACTCTCCCCATCTATCTCGGTTTTCCCTCACCCTATCTCTCTGTCTGTCTCTCCCTCACCCTCTGTCTCGGTCTCTCTCTATTAATCTCACCCTCATCAGCCCACCAACATATAGAAAATAAAAATAAAAACAAAAAACAAAAACAGAGTATTGTTTTTTTTTCTATCTCAGTATCTTTATCTACATATTTCTGTCTCATTCACTCATTCTCTATATTTCTCTCTATCTTTCTACTCCTCTCTATCAACCTCTCTCTATCATCCTCTCTCTCGGTCTCTCTCTCTATCATCCTCCCTCTCGTTCTCTCTAGTACTCTCTCTCGGTCTCTCTCTATCTCTCTTTATTATTCTCTCTTGATCTCTGTCAATCTCTTATTCACTCTCTCAACTCACTCTCTATATCTCTCACTCTCTACCTCTCTCAACTCTTTCTGTTATCTCTTGCTCCTCACTGCGACTCTCACACTCAACAAAGGAACGGCACTCTCACACTGGTAAAGAAAAACAAGAAAAAAAAGAAAGAAAGCGGAGCGGATCGCACGTCGGCGAGATTTTTCAGATTTTTCGGCTTTTGGATTCGGCGAGGATCTCTATCACAGGTAGGTGCACTATTCTCAGATTTTTCCAGGATTATTTGGTATTTTTTTATATATATTTTTGCATGATTTTAACATTTAATTGAATTTAATTCAATATTATATGTGTGTGCTCAAAATCATGATCTACATGAGTGTTTCAATTCCGATTCGTCTCGAAATTTAATACACTGATCTATTTAATAGACTAAAATAACCATCGGATCAGATCGGACATTGGATCAAAGGATTTCGAAAATTTGAGTGAAGAATGGAATTTCATTTAAAGTAATGACTGAGAAATTACGAAATTTAAAAAAATAGCTATCTCAGGATGATCTATTTTTTGGAATTTTAAAATTTTTTTGTGTTCATCACATCAGAACAAGAATAAAGGGCATTTTCCGAAGTCGTAATTTTCTCAAAAATCATGTTTTAAAAAATAGAAAACTTTTCAAAAACATCTTTTTGAAGAAGAAAAATGGAAAATATACTAAATAGATTCCAAAATTAATGAAATTTCGTGAAAAACTAATATAATGCCGATACATTCTACCATGAATTTTAAAAGATTTTTGGATTTTATTTGGTATATTATTTGATGCTTTCTTTGAAAAATATCAGATTTTGTGAGATTTTTGACTGACATCAAATCACAATTAAAATTCTCAAAATTTTCACAGTAGTATTATATTCTATATTTCATTCTTCTGTAAAATTTTCAAGTGATTTGGAATTTTTTTCCTAAGAGATGTAGTGTAAATTCATAATCTTGTCTAAAACTTCAAAAATCCGAAATTGATAGTAAATAGTATCTAAAATTCATGAAAATCTCACAGCATACTATGTTTACTCATACCTTACTACTGTAGAAATTTCAATGAATTTAGATTTCTATTTCTAATAGTTTCTGTGTTATTTTTGCAATCTGATCTCAATGTTATTAAATCAAAAATAAATAGGAGCTTAATATAAAAATCTGTAAAACTCTTCCAGTAAGCTACATACATTCCCGTCTTGTTTTTGTAGAAATTTTAGTTTATTTCAAATTTTTTTGCAATAAGTTCACTTGTAAATCACTCATATGGTCTGAAATTGATAAAATCCACTAAATATTGAAATTAATTAAAAATCATTATGAAAATTTCTAAAGAACCTTAAATTTCTGTCACATGTTCACTCCTTAATCCATTGAAACAGAAATCTTAGGATCCTTAGATTTCTCTGGTAAAATGGACAGTGCATCCATAATCGTATCTCAATTACAATCGATCTTTGACAATTTGAATATTTAAGCTATAACATGTTATTGGCTCCGAGGTTTACTGTCCACGAAAATCCTGAGATATGCCAGGAAATAAGGTGCTATAACTTAAGTATTAAATTGCACAAGGAAAGAGCGCACGATTCCCTTCCGTGGATGCTATTCGAGGCCGAAATTGGTGAACCATAAAACCTTTGGTATTCCTTAAATGTCCAGAAACCGAAAATTCTTGAAATCTGAAATTCATTAACTTCAAGAACTTGAATCGATTTACCTCATGTCTCTCGGAACCGTTGGATTACGGTTTCTGTCATAAGAACCATTAGAGCCCTATTTAGGAACACTTACGTCATGTTGTGTCCTAGGTTTTAGGGAGTCCTAGAGTTAGGAGTCCAGCCTCATCACGGACGTTTGCTATGGATAGCAACCGTGCCATAGGTCTAGTCACACTAGTCACCCAATCTTTCCCTAGGACAAGCCTAGTTACCTAGGATGTAGGTTAACCTGCATTAGTCAAAGGGACAATTTGCATTTAGATAGGATCATATAGCATCTTAGATGAAATCCTAGGATAATAAAATCCTCAACTCGAATTCAATAACTTCTCTTAAAACAGTTGAAACAGTTAATCCAGTCTAGGTCGGTGTCTTAGTTGAGTTAGGCATAAGTAGCTTAGCTTAGGTGCACCGAACTACGTCGACTCTGATCCCAGTGAGGCTTGGGTACATATGCAGCTTGGATGCTTGATGGCATACCAATCACGAGTCGGCTCCACAACAAATTGTGGGGTTTTGTATATTAATTTTCTTGTAAATTCTTAATTAAATCACTTAGGACTTTCCATGAAATTAGAATTTTAGGAGAACTTTCACTTAGATTGAATCCAGACAAATTAATAAATCAAGATACACATTTAGGATTCACATTGAAATTAGATCATAGGATGCATGTCACATAGTTCGCACATCAACAAAGAGTTGAATGAGCCATTTAAAATAAATTTAAAAGAGTTAACTTTTGGAATTGAAGACCGATTATCGGGCAGGAATGGTGCATGTGGTGGATAACTCCCCATACCTTCCATTCTTGTAACCAGGTAACGAGTCTAGATTTCTGGTTAATTATGGGTCCTAGATCCCACATCTAGGTGGCGACTCTGTCAGTCTCTTTTGTGAGGAATTCAGATTGCCTTAGTGATCCCAAGTTCACATAAAAGATGAATTAAAATCAATAATCAAAATGCACACGCCAATCGCGTGGGTACGAGAGACCAAGAGAGAGCGTGGCGGCTCGCGCCCCACCCCTCTCGCAGGATCGGGTCCCACAACGTCATATTTATAAAAATGAGCCTTTTGTCTTTGCATCTCAAGCTGAGCAAGTATTCTACGTGCAAGATCACTCCGGTAATAAAGACTGGCATGTGGTTGTGAAGACAAAACCTAGGGACTTGTATGAGGTACATGGGAACAATGATGAGAGAGATGTCCAGACTGAGGCAGCAGAAATCCAAAATTTGGAAGACGTAAATAGCTGGGAACGAATAGATATAGTAGGGACAAAAATTGATGAACCATTGGAACAATTGACCCAGGCAATACCAAATGATGAAGAATGTGATACAGATTCAGATGATAGTGACGGCGATGAGAGTCCCTTTGCCAACGATAAATAAACGGGATCATATCTCTTTCTCTATTTGGTGTACTGCTTTGATGGTTGATTTGTTTGAATTTTGACAAAATGTCGCTCTTTTCTTAATGTTCTTACATTTGTAGACTTTGTGTAGTGGAACACTTGTACCTGTTCTTTTTCTAAGAAATGGTTGAGGGGGTATCATATTTGGGAGTTTTGAATCACTAAATGTTGCTCTATTCTTAATGTTCTTAAATTTATAGGCTTTGCTTACTAAAATACTTACACCTGCTATCTTTTGAAATTTGATGGATACATGATCATCTCCACTTAAATGTCAAATCGTTAAATTGTTATCAATTTGCAATAGTTGTATGCTTATTATTTAAGATATCAATCTCAATTGTTAATCATGTACAGGTGATTAGACATGAGGAAACGCAATCTCACTATGCCACCCTCACATTCTCAGGCCCAAGATACACATGATGATTCCCAGGTAGGTCAGGAGGATGAGCAGACCGAGGATCTGGATGACCAGGTCAGGCACTTGCATACACAGTCCTCCTCTGTTCCTGAGACACAGGATGTTGCCTCCTCGTCGAGGAGGTCTTGGAAGAGTCGTGGTCCCACTTACTGCAAAGATACATGGGGACGCCCTAGAACCCAAAGGAAGAGAGTAGTGTTTAATAAATTTGGCCAGCCCGTAGGAAAAATAGGGAAAAAATTCACAAATTTCTTGGGCACTGTAGCAAGACTTGGTGCTAAGTTACCAATTGACCACTTCGACTGGAGGCAAGTGCCTAACGAAAAGAAAGAAGATGCGTGGGAAGTTGTTCAGGTACGATGAAAATAAATTGTATTATTAACTTCCTACAAGTTATTTTAGGAAGCTAGTATTATTTTGATTTTAAATTTTGTTATAATTCCATGGTATTAAAGACTTCTTACATGTCAATTTAGGATTACTATGATGTTGATGAGATGCATAAGAGTTGGACATTGAGTAATATCGGTACAAAATGGAAAGACTGGAAGTGTTATTTGAGAAAAACTTACTTCGATCCTGGTTTTCCATGCACGGATGATAGAGTAATTGGTGACCAGTGGACGGGTCTCTGCGCCCATTGGCAGTCATCGCTTGCTCAGGTAAAATGCAATCTTATTTTGGTTTTAACATTAATATAAAAAAATTAACATTATTATATTTGGTTGCTAATTTCAGAAGCGCAGTATAACGAACAAGGCTAACCGATCCAAACAAGTGATGATGCACACAAATGGGACTCAGAGCTTCGCATGTAAACGCTATGATCTGGTAATTTCATGAACTTCTAATTTAATTCCTCAGTTATATATTGGTTTTGACATGATAAAATTGTTTTCATGTTGACAGGAGAAAGGAAGTGGCAAGGTTCTTAGCCGCCCTGAACTATTCAAGCTTACTCATACAAAGAAAAATGGGAAGATTGTTGATAAAGCGTCAGAGGATCTGATAGTATGTTATTAAATATAATGTTCCAATACTATATGCTATTTTTTTATTTATTTGGCCGGTTTTATGTTAAGCTTTATTTCTATTGTTTTTTTTTCTTATTTTCAGAAAAAGTTTACACAGTACGAGATGGAGTATCCTGAGTCTTCCAGTAGCAATGTTGCAATTTCCAGAGACGACGCCTTTGCCCATTTCATGGGATCAGAGAGACATGGCAGGGTACGGATGATGGGGTTTGGTACGACCCCAACTGATTGTTTTGGGCCATCACCGAATCGCATGGATTATTGGAGAATGATTGAAGAAGAGCGAAATGACAAAGAACAAATTAGGGAGGATTTTCGCCAGTTTAAGGATGAGGTGACCCAGCAGCTTCAGAATTTCATGTCAAATTTCAGTGGTAGCCAGGTAATGTTTGAAATTATGTTGCGTACAAGTAAGATACAAAATTGTAAAATGAGTTTTTTTACATAACGTTTCTATTTTATAATAATTTTAGAATACTGCCGATGCGACTCCATCACGAGATGTGACTTCCCCCCCTGCAAGTCACCCGCCTTGCTCCTCCACATAGGTATAATTGATTTTACATTTTCATGCAGCTAATTCCAATACTTGATTGCTATCATTGACTGTGTAATTTGCAAGTTTTCATTTCCTTAATGTTGCCTAGGTTATTTTGATGAGCTTGGCACGACCGGGGATTGAATTGGCCAAAGGACTTCTTGTGAGCGAAGATCCGGCGACGATAGTTGATGGCACACCGATTGGGCCTGGATTTTCTCTTGTTAGTGTCAGAGTTATAATAGTGGGCGATGAACTTCTGATAAGACCATCAGGACGACGGAAAACTATTAGAGACGTGGCTGGAGGACATGTCGTTTGGCCATCTTTTTGTGTAAGTTTATGATATAATTTTGGTTTTTAATATATTTTTTTATCATATATTTACTAATCGTTTTCGTTATTTTTGTTTTTTTTACTTTCTTTGCAGGTTAAAGAAGCACCGAGCAATTAAGTTACTTTTATGTTTGTAGTACCTTTTTGTAGTTATGGACTTGGATGTTATCTGTTTTTTGTAGTTATGGATGATGAGTGACATCATCATTGGGGACATGCTAATCTATAGATAATCTTCATGTGAACAGTGGTTGGGGATATGCTAAACTCTTGTATCCGATTCCAAATTTTTTGTGTGGACGAGGTAGTAAAGGAATGATTTTGCTGGTGGTCATATTATTTTTGCTTAATGATTTTTATATCTTATGTGTGCATAAATAAGGAGGTTGATATGAACAACTGATCAGGTAGCAAAGGGATAGGAATTGCATTCAGCATTGTTTATTCTTTACTTTCCATTCTGATGTAATTTTTCTTTACTTTCCTTGATGTAACTTTTACTTTTAGTTTTCTTTAGGAATTCAGTGTAAATAAGAAGTTATCAAGTTGTGGATGGGTCATGAGTCGAGAGTTGAGAAGTTGTTGCTCACTTTCCCTACAGACACGAGATCAACGATGAGAAAGGTAGTTCCCATCTACTAGCATTAGCATTTGATATAGAAATGCTGAGATAGATAGTTTTTAGTAATATTAGCATTTGCTCACTTTCCCTGAAATTCATGTCTCTAGCAAGTGTAAATTTGGGAATTTGGCATATATTTTAGTATGCCTTCATGTGTTTATTGTGTTTATGTTGAGTGTTCTTAGATTTCTCTTGCTTCTTAACATAACAGGTAAGGACAAACTCTTGCCATGGATTAAAAGACTTGAGATTGCTATTGATTGTGCTCAGGGTTTGTGGTTTCTTCACACATATCCTGAAGGTTGCATTGTTCACCGAGACATCAAGGTATGCTGATATATACTTGATTCTTCACATCACATTATCATGTTTATCATATAATACATGTCTGCTATATAATATTTGACTATTATATGAATGTTTCTATATGTGTATGTATATATATTTGTGATTATACGCACATGTTTGTGTGTAATGTATGTATATATACTCAAGAAAGCATGCAGCATTGAATTGAGAAAACCATGATACAAAACAATCATTCCAATTGCTTTCTTTTCCCTGTATTGTGTCTGGTTGGTTCCTGGTTGAGCTTGACCAGGACCCAAGTTTTGGAGCCGATTCTGTAGTCATTTACAGAATCAAATCTTTGAGAAGTTTCACCACGTTGGGAATGTATCTCTCCTAAGGCTGGATTCGAGATATGAGCTTTGTAATTTATCAGGTCACACCTAGATCATCAGGCACTTGCTCTTGTTACTTTTAGGGCAGTAAAAGTCCACAAGCATCTGCTGATGATTCATTTTGTCTATGTTTCTATGCTACATGGAGTCTTCCAAATCGGTGACGTACCTGTGTCGGATTCCAATACTTTAGGATTCACCACAACACTTCTTTACCTCATTAATCTATTTTTTTCTATATACAACAAATTTACAAACCCGTATGGGGTTGGCACATTTCTTGATACCATGGTTTATTTGGAAAAAGTATAGTGAATCCAATTCTAAATTCTTTTTTGTTTCATCAGGTAACATCAAAAAAAGATCAGCAGCAATACTGGGCATATAAAGATGAGCCATATACTTTCATTTCTGTCAGTGAATTTGCAGATGCATTCCAATCATTCCACATTGGTCATAAATTGGCAAATGAGCTTGGCACTCCGTTTGACAAGAGAAAAAGTCATCCTGCTGCTTTAACCACTTCTGAATATGGAATTAGTAAGAAGGAATTGTTGAAGGCTTGCTTCACAAGGGAGTGGTTGTTGATGAAGAGAAACTCTTTTGTCTACATCTTCAAAATGGTGCAAGTGAGTAATGTTGGAAACCATAATGCACCTCTTAAATTCTGAAATTCCAAACCTTATATTCTGTTTTCCTTCTGCTTTTACCTTTTAATTATTGCGTCCATCACGATGACGGTCTTCCTGAGAACTAAGATGCATCGGGACTCATTGAATGATGGTGGAATTTTTTTGGGTGCTTTGTTTTTTGCACTAGTCACTATTATGTTTAACGGATTTGCGGCGCTTGCCATGACCATTGCCAAGCTTCCTGCTTTTTACAAGCATAGAGACCTCCTTTTTTATCCTTCGTGGGCATACGCATTACCTGCATGGATCCTCAAGATTCCCATATCTTGTTCAGAAGTTGTTCTCTGGGTCGGCATGACTTATTATATCATTGGATTCGATCCAAATGTTCGAAGGTGAGACTTGAATGAAGTTGCCATCTAACTTCTTTAATGGTTGTGTTGAAAATATCTCTCCTAATGGATCCTCATCAATAACTGAAATTGTTCTTGTTGCAGGATGTTTAAACAATATCTGTTACTTTTATTGAATAGCCAGATGGCCTCCGCACTGTTCCGACTCATGGCTGCACTTGGTCGGAACACGATCGTTGCAAACACATTTGGGTCGTTTGCACTTCTTGTTATTATGACTCTTGGAGGATTCATCGTATCCCGAGGTACAATACATGTATTGAAAGAGTTATTTTCAACTGAAGGCTGAAATTTCAGTTTCTGGTTCAAATTTCTTAATATCTAAGATTGCATACATTTTAATTACATCCATGAAACATGAGTGGTTTGGATGTTGGTGGATATTTTAGTGGCTAACCTTGCTTCTTCTTCTTTTTCTGCAGATAATATTACGAAATGGTGGATCTGGGGTTATTGGATCTCGCCATTGATGTATGCGCAGAATGCAATTACTACGAATGAATTTCTTGGGAGAAGTTGGAGACATGTGAGAATCCTTGTTTTCAAACCAAAAAATGTTCTCTATATCTTTGAAAAGAGGAATTATTCATGATTAATTTTTGGTCTTTGCTACAGGTTATTTCTGGTTCAACGGAGTCCTTGGGAATTAGAATCTTGAAGACTCGTGGAATCTTTACTCATTCATACTAGTATTGGATTGGTGTGGGTGCATTGGTTGGATATGTATTTTTATTCAACGGCCTCTTCACCATGGCACTTGCTTATCTCAACCGTGAGTCCATTCATTTCAAATGCACTACATCAAAATTCTCAATACTCATTAACTAATTGTGGGGAAAATGTCTGCAGCACTGAGGAAAGGTCAAGCCATTTTATCTGAAGAGTCCTTGAAGGAAAAGAAATCAAACAGTAGTGGAGATGCTGAAGTTATTGAACTATCGTCTAGAGGAAGAAGCTCTGCCATATCCAGTGGTAAGCTCAGAGGGTTCTCTATATGCCTTTTTTTATTGCGTGGAGATCCTCTAAATAATCGAGTATAATTGCAACAGGTGATGAAACTAGGAGGGTAGAAGTCACCAGTGATAGCAATAGGAACAAGAAGAAGGGGATGGTTCTTCCATTTGAACCTCTTTCCATCACCTTTGATAATATAAGATACTCTGTAGACATGCCACAGGTAACCCTTGAGTCCTAGATAAATTATAAATTCATGTATGGGACCAGGAGTAAGATTCCGTATGAAACTGAATTTATATGTTGACCCTATAGGAAATGAAAGCTCAAGGTGTTCCAGAAGACCGATTAGAACTTCTGAAGGGCCTAAATGGATCTTTCAGGCCTGGAGTTCTTACAGCACTGATGGGCGTCAGTGGTGCTGGCAAGACCACTCTGATGGATGTGTTAGCCGGAAGGAAAACCGATGGATATATAGAGGGGAGTAAACCACCATGGTCAGTCTCTGTTGGTTGGATGTGCATTAATTACAGATGAGACCACATCTTCATTTGTTTGGGTTTTTAAGACATGGCTTAGAGCAATGTATGGAAAGCCTCCAGCGATAATTACTAACCATGACAATGCCATAGAGTCAACGATTGCTGAGGTGTTTCCCAAAATTTGTCATTGTTTTTGCTTATCACATATCTTGAAAAAAGTCCCTGAGGAACTAGCTGATGTATGTAGAGCTCATGATAATTTTATGAAGAAATTTGAGAAATGCATTTATGACTCTGTTACAACTGATGAGTTTGAAAGGAGATGGGAGAAATTAATTGCAAAGTTTAGCCTTGTGGAAAATGAATGGCTTCAATCTTTGCATGAAGATCGTCGACAATGGGTCCCAGCATATTTGAAGGACTCATTTCTTGCGGGGTTGCCTATATCCTAACGGAATGAAACTATAAATTCTATTTTTGATACGTACGTGACTAAGAAAACCACTATGAAAGAGTTTATAGAACAATATGAGATAGCTCTACAGAATATATGTGAGAAGGAAGCCCAAGCAGAATTCGAGACACTATAAAAAGCGCTCATTGAGGACGCCATCACCTTTTGAAGCACAGTTAGTGCCTGTATACACCAAAGAAATGTTCAAGAAATTCGAAATTGAAGTTTTTGGTATTGTTGCTTGTCACACAACAAATATTCAGCAGGATGGAGCAACCACAAAATATACGGTGAAGGATTTGGAAACGAAAAAGGACTACACAGTTATCTGGAATGGTTATGAAGCCAAAGTTTCTTGTATTTGTCGTTTGTTTGAGTTCAGAGGCTTTCTTTGCAGGCATGTGATGACAGTTTTCGTAGCATCAGGTTTATATAAGATCCCACCTCATTACATTTTGAAGCGTTGGACAAAGGATGCAAAGTGCACACATGTATTGGATGAAGGCTTTGTTGGACTGCAAGGTGATTGCCACAAATCTATTGTCCAACGTTCCCATGGCCTATATCAACAAGTCATACGATTTGCAGAGAAAGGGTCATTATCTAAAGAGGGCTATAATGTTGCATTGTGTGCATTACAAGAAGCACTGGAAAAAGTTGTTCTTGCAAATGACCTTGCACACCAAACAACGTCATCCAATTATAATCGCAGTCAAGACAAAGAAACACAAATGCAATTATTGCAACAAGGAGGGGCACAATGTCACTACATGCAAGGAGGTTGATCTCTCATCTGATGGTTTTGACATATTTTTAATCATGTTGAATTTACTTATTTTCTCAAGTGAATGCATTAACTTAAGTGGGTCTCTCATATCTGTTCATAGTACAATTAAATGTAGGAGTAACAGGAGTTGTCAACACATGTAATATGCTAGACAATGGGCAATAGATGGTTTAACGTGCCCCACCATAACTATGGTCAAATTACAATCTAAGTTAGCTGAATTTATAATTTACACTCTGTTATGTTTTTTGTAGCTGCAGAGAGCACGGACTTCCGTCAACCAATGCAGCATGTTACCATATATGAGGCCCTTCTCTACTCTGCATGGCTTCAATTGCCCACTGAAGTTGATACTGCCACACAGGAGGTTGGTGGAATATATCTTAATATGTTTTGTGTACTCCTTTCTATGAGTTTTCAACTGACTAGTAAAAATGTTGGCTGTAGATGTTTGTGGAAGAGGTCATGGAGCTTGTAGAGCTGACGTCATTGAGAGAAGCTCTGGTTGAGTTGCCTGGTGTGAATGGGCTGTCCACTGAACAACGCAAGAGGCTGACTATTGCTGTTGAGTTGGTCGCAAATCCTTCTATAATATTCATGGATGAGCCTACCTCTGGACTAGATGCGAGGGCGGCGGCAATTGTGATGAGAACTGTGAGGAACACTGTGGACACCGGAAGAACTGTTGTGTGCACAATTCACCAGCCCAGCATCGACATATTTGAAGCCTTTGGTGAGGTGAGGAATGACTGAAATGACTAAATTCTGATTTCTTTTGTGTTTAATCAGTTAATGAACTTGATCTTTATGTCTGTTCTGCTTTGGTTGCAGCTTATTCTTTTAAAACGAGGGGGAGAAGAAATATATGTAGGCCCATTGGGCTACAATTCTTGCCATCTCATCAGGTACTTTGAGATGAGTACAAAGAACAAGAAGAAACCGGGACCATTTGAAAAATAAAAATCACCATAATAGAGGTACTGATAGAGTCGGGTTTTATTTTATCAAGGGAATTAGTGGAGTCGCTAAGATTAAACACGGTTATAATCCTGCTACGTGGATGCTGGAGGTAAGTACCGTGACGCAAGAAGAGATTCTGGGGGTTAATTTTGCTGATATATACAAAAATCCAGATATTTTCCGGTGGGTTTACTTCTCATGGCCATATTTGAATACAAGCATTTGATTCTCTAATCTTTGCTTACCTTTGGAAAGTTTTACAAGAGAAAACAAAGCTCTGATTAATGAACTGAGTTCACCTCGTCATGGCTCGAAAGATCTGTACTTCCACACTAAGTATTTGCAGCCCTTCATCATACAGTGTGTAGCTTGCCTATGGAAACAGCACAAGTCATACTGGAGGAATCCACCGTACACTGCTGTGCGATTTCTCTTCACAACCTTCATTGCCTTGATGTTTGGGACGATATTCTGGGATCTTGTTTCCAAAACGTATGCTATTAGTTATCCATTTTTATTTCTTTGTTTCACACAATTTGTGGTCTAGATCAACATTTCCGTTTTGGATCATTAGCTAACTAGATCATATTGATATAATGGCGGAAATCAAATCACAGGAGTAGGCAACAGGATCTATTCAACGCAATGGGCTCCATGTATGTTGCAGTACTTTTTATCGGAATACAAAATGCCTCATCCGTCCAGCCAGTAGTGGCAGTTGAATGAACAGTATTCTACAGAGAGAGAGCTGCTGGAATGTATTCTGCTTTACCATATGCATTTGCACAGGTAGGCATATCATGTAAAATTATTTTCTATGAGACTTTCATATTTCATACTGTTACCTTTTGCTGTTTTATCTGTTTATAAGCATGCTGGGATTTTACATAGTGAATTCCCTTCTTAATTCTTCTTATTTCACTGCAATTTCAGTTTGTGATCTAGGTTCCATATATCTTGCTTCAGACTCTGACATACGGGATCATTGTCTATGCTATGATTGCATTTGAATGGACAGCTGCCAAGTTCTTTTGGTATATATTCTTCATGTTCTTCACATTTCTCTACTTCACGTATTTTTTATTAATTCCCATTTGCTCACAAGCATTTGTGCTCCCAAGCCAAAGTCCTCACAAAAGGCGGCAGTATTTCGGAATTTGCTGATCCTAAACTTAATGGGGAATACTCATTGGAGGCTTTTGAGCGTACCCTCAAGTTAGCTCTATCATGCACAGCACATACACAACAACGCCCATCTATGGAGCAAATTGTTATAAAACTAACAGAGGTATTGGATATCTCAAGATTCTCAACAAGTGGTGCAACTAATCATTTAGGTTTATCACCCTGAGCTTAGATTAGGTAAGATCAATGTATGTTTCTTAGCTATTTATATGTAAAAAAGGTAACATTTCATAATTTCAGTCTCCTGCACTGTAATCTGCTATTCTGCATTCTCCATAACTTATCACTAAAAAATGCAATGGTGTTTTATTACTTATGAATCTGTAAAATGATCTTACACACGTTCAGCGTTTCTGAATATGTACAGCAGGTTCTGAATATTTAAAATGGTGTTTTATTACTTCTGAATATGTACAACAGGTTCTGTATGTGTCACAGATATTCAGCTTTTCTGTTTTTTTTTTTAATTCATACATTTACCAGCGGTTATAACCGCTGGTATACTCGTGAGAACATCTCCTATACCCGCGGTTATGACCGCTGGTATATGTCTCAAGTTCACTAAATCACACCGATACAGCCCCGGTTCAAACTGCCGGATCTCGATATATACCCGCTTGTAATTACTACTGATATATACCAGCGGTCAAAACCGCTGGTATATATCTCTGGTTCCCTAACGACACTGAGATCTACCAGCGGTCCTAACTGCCGCTAATTATGATACTACGGTAGCGGTTTTAATAGCCACGGTCATAACCGCGGGTATATATCGTTATATACCAGCGGTTATAACCGCTGCTAAATGTGAAATATACACTAGCGGTTGTAATTGCTACGGTCATAACCGCGGGTATATATCGATATATACCTGCGGTTAAAACCTCTGCTAAAGTTGACAGATACACTAGCGGTGGTAATAGCTACGGTTTTAACCGCTGGTAAAGGATTCACCGACGGGACATACACCAGCGGAAAGGAACCCGCGGGTAAATTGTATAACAGCGGTGTTACCTAATATTAGCAGCGGTTGTGACCCCCGGTAAATATTGGTTTTGTTGTAGTGATGGGTAGTGAGCCCATACTTGCATTCGTTTGTTCTTACACTTGAATTTTTCTTTGGAATTTCCTCTCTTTAGCTCCATTTTCCGTGAAAATCCAGAAAACAACCTGGAACACTAAAAACAAAAAACATACCTTAGTAGTACCGCTCTAAACATGAAATATGCATGTTTTTCCTACCTACAATTAACACATAAATGTGCTCATCAGATTCCCCCATACTTAAGCTTTGCTAGTCCTCGAGCAAACAAAAAGAAAATAAACAAAAACTAAAACTAAAACAAAAATAACCTAACTCACTTTCATAGGAATCACGTTGCACTTAGCACGTGCAACAAGCCTTTAAACCCCTAGGTTACCCTAGTGGACGAGTTGTGTCTCGTGAGTGTTTGCAGTGAATACACACACAAAATTTTAAAATTAAACTTTCCGAAAATAACAAAAACTTATATTGTAAATCTTTAATATAGAATAAAGCTAAATACAATCCTTCCCTTTGCTTTAATATTTTACTCATGTTAGAAACTTCTAGAATATCCCCATACTTGATCTTTATTATCCCATTCTAAGTTGTGAAATTCGACATATATCTTAATTAATGAATCCTCCTTTATATTTTTCACACTTTGTCCCCATAGATTGGATTCTAATGTTATCTATGTTATAAAAGAATTTGAAGCAGAAATTTGATAGAAAATTGAACAATTATATGGTTCCACCTTTCATTCCACTTTCCCAATATGTTCTAAGAATTGTACTCAATTATTCCTCTACTGTCGTTGGCGTGAATGACATGCAGAGCTTGCACCAGACACCCAAGTTACTATGCAGTGTTGGAATTATTTTTACAATTTGCATATATCTTAAGGAATTGATGGAGTATGAGTTCCAAAATTTTGATCCCTGCAATGTCTTGACCTCTTAAGCTTTCTAGATGACCCATGTAACGAGCTTTTGGTCAATTACTCTGAAACTTGATAGCTTTAAGGAACTAGGTGTAGAACACCCCTTGGACTTACTTGCTCAAGTAAAAAAGGCTACAAGTCAAGACTAGATCAAAAGGTATTTTCTTTTTTTCACCTTTCTTTCCTTTTTCACTTTACCATATAAAAGCCAAAATTCTATTTCCTCATCAAATCTTTTATAAATAAGATTACAAAAGAAATCTAACCTATAAGTATAAAGCGTTCTTTTTCTTTTCTCAAATTCCAAAATTAGAATATAGACTATTTTCCTTTGTAAAAGGGGGATAAAAATTGCTTTCCAAAAATATCTAGTTGTTTCTTCTTTTGTAAAAATACTAAAAATAATGAAAAAAGAAATATTCAACTTTAAACCATAAAAAGAAACTCACAATTAAGCTTTCCAAAATTAACCCCCCATACTTAAATCATGCACTGTCCTCAATGCATGCAAAACTAGAAACACGGACAATAAAAAGAAAAGAGGGGCATATCTTTTTCTTTTAGGAAAGATTTGAATAGAGAGACTCGTGGAGATCCATGTCCACTTCCAAATTAGCCGATGGTAATTCAATATACGGCTTCATTCTTTGTCCATTCACTTTAAATGTCTCACCATTCTTTGGATTTAAAACTTCAATTGCACCATAGGAGAAAACTTTGTTCACCAAATATGGACCATCCCATCTGGATCTTAACTTACGTGAAAATATGTGCAATCATGAATTGTAGAGAAGAACTTTATCACCTTCTTGAAATGTTTTTCTCAAAATATGCCGTCATGAAATGCTTTTGTCTTCTCTTTTTAGATTTTTGCATTCTCGTAAGGATCGTTACGTAACTCCTCCAATTTCGTAAGTTGAAGTCTTCTTTGAATTCCTGCCTCAGACAAATCAAAATTTAGTTTCTTAATAGCCCAAAAAGCTTTATGTTCTAGTTCAACCTGAAAATGACAAGCTTTTTCATACACAAGGAGGTAAGGAGACTGACCAAGATCAGTCTTAAATGCCGTCTTATGAGCCCACAAGCCATCTACTAATCTAACGGACCAATCCTTACGATTAGGATTAACTGTCTTCTGTAAAATTTGCTTAATTTGTCTATTTGAAGCCTCCACTTGGCCACTCGTTTGGGGATGATAAGGGAGGGGTAGCCAACTTATTAGTAATCACATATTTCTTCATAAGAGCTTCAAAAGATCTATTGCAAGTGCTTTCCCCTATCATTAATGATGGCACAGGGAGTACCAAAGCGCGAAAAGATGTCTTCTTTTAAAAACTTGACCACTACCTTGTGGTCATTGGATTTGCAAGAAATGGCTTCAATCCACTTGGACACATAATCTACTCCTAACAAAATATAAAAATTCCCAAAAGAGTTAGGAAATGGACCCATAAAATTGATACCCGACACATCAAAGATTTCTACCACTAAGATTTGGTTGAGGGGCATCATGTTCCTCTTTGTAAATCTACCTAATGACTGACAAGACCTACAAGCTTTACAAAATTCAAAAGAATTCCTAAAAATACTCGGCCAATAGAAACCACATTGTAACACTTTGTGGGTAGTTTTCTTTGCACTGAAATAGCCACCACATGCTTGATCATGGCAAAAGGATAAAATCGAGTGTTGCTCGTGATCGGGCACACATCATCTGATAATTTGATCCAAGCAAGTCTTGAACAAATATGGGTCATCCCAAAAGAAATACTCTACCTATGAGTGAAATTGATAATTGTCTTAGGTGAACCAATGACCCGATGTCGCACCTATAACTAAATAATTAACAATATCCGCATACCATAGCTCACTAGAAATAGCAAACAATTGATCATCAGGAAAATTCTCATTAATTGGACCTTCATCATCATTCGCATTAGTTAATCTTGATAAATGATCGGCAACCAAGTTTTCCGTACCTTTCTTATCTCTAATCTCCAAATCAAACTCTTGAAGGAGTAAAATCCACCTAATGAGGCAAGCTTTTGCATCTTTCTTACAAACAAGATACTTAATTGCCGAATGGTCGGTATAAATTATCACATGCAATCCAATCAAGTAGGACCGAAACTTCTCAAGTGCAAACACAACCGCTAAAAATTCGTTTTCTATAGTGGTGTAGTTGAGTTGTGCATCATTGAGACTCCTACATGCATAATAACATGTGGTAATTTATTATTTCTTTGACCCAAAACAGCTCCTATTGCAAAGTCAGAAGCATCACACATAATTTCAAATGGTTCGGTCCAAATGGGTGCTTGAATAATAGGAGCCATAGTTAACTCATTTTTCAAACACTCAAAAGAATCGAGACATTCTTTGAAAAATTCAAACTTTTAATCTCCTCAAGAAGATGTCGCCAAAATCTCTTGCCTAAGAGAGATTTTCTAATATGTGAGAGTACACCACAGAAAGCTTCTGACCTTTCTTTCTTTCAAATAGAAATCGAATCTTCAATTGAGAAACATTCTCAACCATTGCCGAAATTTTCTTTTCCTCTTAATGAGGTTGGGATACAAGAATAGCAAGTTTCATCCAATGGAAGAGGAAGCTTAGGTGTCACAAAGATCCAATTTTAGACATTTCCCAAGTTGTCCCTCTTATTTACATGTAAGCCACACTCATACATGTACGTTTCCTTTTTATATCTTTGCCCTTAATCTTTCCCAAACATGCCTCTTAAAAGTTTTAATTAAAAATGGAAAAAAATGAAAAGATGAAAGATGAGGTCAACTGATTCTTTTAGACGGGGGAGTGGAGTTACCAAACCTATGAGTTACCACAAATTAAAGGATATGTGAAAATTGCATGCTTTCCTCTTAATAAAAGAGAGAGAGCAACTTTCCCTTTTAATAAGAGAGTGAAAGAGAAAGGTAACTGTTTTTGGGCTTTAATATTATTATTTTCAAAAGTATTGTACGAATCACACCATGGGATAATCCAAACCGTTCCATTGTTGGGCCTTCACACAAGTGGATTGTGTCCCACGGGCTATTTTTGTAGGCTGATCCGAGCCGTTCACTTGAATGGGCCACGGTTCGAATTAGCCGTGTTCCTTAATCATCTCCCTAGAACGATCCAAACTGATCGATTGATGAGCTACGATGCAAATTGGCTTTGCCTTCCTAGTTATTTCCATAAGATGATCCGAACTGCCCATTTGTTGAGCCACTATGTAAATTGGTTGCACCCTCTAAATAAATTTCATGAAATGATCCAATCCGTCCAATTGATGGGCGGCAACATAAACAAATTGTACCGTCTCACACATCATTTTGAAGGGCTGATCCGAGCCGTTCAATTACTAAGCCATGGCACAAATTGGGCTACAAAGTGATTTAGCGGCGCACTCCCCTAACCCCTTCTATAAGATGATCCTAGTTGTTCGTTTGATGGGCCATGTCATGAATTGGCGTGCTTTCAGAATCACTTCTATGAGATGATCCAGACGGTCCACTTGATAGGCTACATGTAAATTGGCCGCGCCCCCTGGATCATTTTTCATAGGATGATTCAAATAGTTCAAAATGATGGGATGCAATGTGAATTAGCTGTGCACCCCTAAATCATTCTAGTGGATGACCCTGAATCGTTCCATTGATGGGCCACCATCTTAAATTTTAATTTTTCACAATAATGAGCCCACGCTAGATCGAGCAAAATACACTATGTCCACCGTGGACATTAGTTTCGTTTATTGGATCCAAATATAATCAAAACTCATGCATTTCATTAAAAACAATGCGGGGCACACTTGCTTGATCCCATTCCAATCGAAACCTTCAATGCGGGCCCACCCAATGAGTCCAAATTCTCTCTTGTTCAGATTCTTGTAAATAACCCTCTTCAACACTTGGCGGGAAAATGCAAGACATGGCGAAAATGACCGAAGAAGATTCGAGAAAATGTATGAGACGGACATGGAAATAGAAAACACCCAAAAACCGATAGAAAAACACTAACTTTATTGATTAACACGGAGCAAAATGGTGGAGTCTACAGATGCCCCTCTTTGGTAGAGATGACGTAGTCATTGAATACCAAAGCAAAAGTGACAACACCATTTTGCACAGCGTTTTACTAACAAATGACTCTTTAGACAAAATACAACCTAAATGCAAAATGCATGCAACCTAACATAATGCAAGACCCTAGATAAAGTCCTAGAACATAATCAAGATCATTTACTCTAAACACCGTGACTTAGTGGTTCAGAATAATGGAGAAATGGATCCAATCTGATTTGCAAAAAATACACAACTCAGAAAGAAAGATAATTATGAGGCAGTGTCGTTTTCAAACGAGCAATGAAGAAAGGAGGGATCATTTTCGAATGGATTCTAAAAGAATGAGATACCGTTTTCAAACAGGCTCAACAGAAAAGAGGCTCTGTAATTGTACAGGCCAAAGGAAAATAAGAGGCTCTATAATTGTACAGGCTCTGTAATTGTACAGGCCAAAGGATAACAAAATTTTATCACTGGAGACTAATGATAGGCTTGCAAGACTCAAATCGGATCCTGAGGCATGCAGCCCTCACCGAGGAATCTTGTTGTCAGTTCATTGAGTTGAAACCTCTCGCCGACGGTTTTTGGGGTTTTGAAAATACGACCGTTAGAACGGGTCTTGGTGGACATCGTTACTAACAGCCGGGAGGGTCATCGAAAGTCAGGTTTAGGACACCTGATTTGAGGAGGGACCACTAGGTCATCAGAAGTTAGATTCAGGACACCTGACTTGGGGAGGGACCTCGAGGGATGTCATTTTGACATCCAGTGCTGACACTGATAACAGGAATGCCAAATGACCACTTGGTGATTGATACGGCGGATGATATGCATGATTTTTGGTATGATACTGTGCTTCGACAGTATACATGATTTTGATGAGTTACTGTGTACTAACGGACTAACTCGAGCTTTGATTTGATTTGTAGGGCTACCATGTTCAGACGGATTTACCGTGGGGAGTCAACGCATCGTAACGGATTTGCTTAGATTAGATACCGTGTGATAACGGGTTTACTCTAGGGAGCCAACGCGTCACAACGGGTTTGCTCGAATTAGATACCGTGTGATAACGGGTTTACTCGGATTTCGAGGGTTACGTTTGAACATTGACTTAGTTGCGAATAAACCAAAACATTGGGAATTGGCCTGGGAAGCGAATGATCCAGGGCAAATGGAATCGACCAGGCTGGCGAGGGAGCCGGGGTCAATCAGGGATTGGCTTGGCACGCGAGTGTGCCTAGAGCCAAGGGAATATGTGGGACCCGATCCCGCGAAAGGGTCGCGAGCGCGCGAGGCGCTACACTCTCTCTTGGTCTCTCGTACCCACGCGAATGGCGTGTGCTCTTTATTATTGATTTTAACTACCCAACCAAGCAGGCAGCAACCAAGCCATAGTGTGCAAACAAACGTGCAACCCAGTACCCATAAGGGCAGGGGTAAGCCGCCGAGCCTAGCAATGTGTGATTTAATTCATCTTTTCCATGAACTAGGGATCACTAAGGCAATCCGAATTCCATGCAAAAGAGAGTGACAGAGTCGCCACCTAGATGAGGGATCTAGGACCCATAATTGACCAGAAATCTAGACTCGTTACCTGGTTACGAGAATGGAAGGTATGGGGAGTTACCACCACATGCACCATTCCTGCCCGATAATCGGTCTTCAATTCCAAAAGTTAACTCTTTTGAATTTCTTTTAAATGGCTCATTTAACTCTATATTAATGTGCGAACTACATGACATGCATCCTAAAATTCTAATTTCATGGAAAGTCTTTAATTACTTTTAATTTAAGGATTAATGTACAAAACCCCACCACTTATGTGTGGAGCCGACTAGGGCTTGGTATGCCACTCAAGTATCCCAGTTGCCTACGTATCCCAGCCTCACTGGAATCAGAGTCGATCGTAGTTCGGTGCACCTGAACTAAGCTACTTATGCCTAACTCATCTAGGACACCGATCTAGACTGGATTTACTATTTTAACAGTTTAAGAGAAATTATTTAGTTCAAGTTGAAGATTTTATTATCCTAAGACTTCATCTAAGATGCTATATGGTCCTATCTAAGTGCAAGACATCCCTTTGACTAATGCAGGTGAACCTACATCCTAGGTAACTAGGCTTGTCCTATGGAAAAAATGGGTGACTAGTGTAACTAGATCTATTGGCACGGTTGCTATCCATAGCAAACGACAGTGAATTGGCTGGACTCCTATCTCTAGGACTCCCTAAAACCTAGGACACAACATGACGTAAGTGTTCCTAAGGGGGCCCTAAAGGTTCCTACGATGGGAAGCCGTAATCCAACGGTTCCAAAGACATAGAGTGAGCTAGTTCAATTTGTTGAACTTGATGATTTTCAATTTCAAGAATTGTCGATTCCTAAACATCTAAGGAATACCAAAAGCTCTATGGTTCGCAAGTTTCGGCCTCGAATCGCAACTATGGAAGGGAATCATGCTCTTAACCCTTGTATAATTTTAGCACGTAAGTTATAGTATCTTATTGCCTGGCATATTTCTCAGGATTTCCATGGACAGTGGACCTCGGAGCCAATAATATACTATAATTTACGTACTCCAATTATGCTGGATCGATCGCAATTAGTATATGATTATGGTTATGATCTCGGCATCTAAATTATCCTAGCATGTTATTTTACAAAGGAAATCTATTACTCCTAAGATTTCTGTTTCAGATGGCTTAGTGATTGAATACATGATGAAAAGTTAGAGTTCTCTGAAAATTTTAAAGGTGCTTTGAATTAATTTGGATTTTTAAATGAATTTATCACAATTGGATCAGATTAATGATTTTACAAAGACGCCTATAGCTAATTAAGTTATCTATTCCAGAAATGTTAGGCTATGATGTGTTCCTTCAAAATATATTCTCCTTTAATTTTTCATGATTTTAAAGATTGAAATTCTATTTTTAATTGATTTTCCACTTTCGGGTCAGATTGATGACATTACACTAACAAATATAGCAATTTAATTCCAAATCCAACCAAACTTTTACTAGACCATTCTCGGACAAATAGAAAATTATGAGAAGAAACGGCCCAAAGCATGCTTTTCTACTTTTGATCTTACAAAGATGAAGGAACCTACCGTTGATCGCGCTCCTCGTCTCTAGAGTGCGTAAATCCGAGGTATACACTTTGTCCCACCCTTTTATACGCTATAAAAAAAATCCCTTTGATGAAGTTGCGAACCGAAGCTATGTGCGATGACCCGCAGAAAGATGGCTTGAAGAAGATTTCCACCACACTTAGGGAAGAGTTTGACCTACCAAAGATTCGGCCAATAGAGAACCACCAAGGGAACAATATACTTTGGCTTCCCAAAATAAGTATTAATTTCAGCCACCATTACGAATCCAACCTCCAAGATCGAAAAGAAAAATTCACAGCCACAAGGATTAAGGGAGAAGAGAGGGATGTTGATCTCTTGTTCCACCAAGGATGAGAAATGGCTGATTGGTATTAGTTATGGGAGAGAGAGTGCCAAAAAAAACGTTAGCCGTGGGAGACCCAAAAAAAAAAATTTCCTCTAGGGAAAGCAAGTTACCTATTCGGCTCATCTTGTCACCATTAAATTTGGAAGCTTCCTCTTATCATAATGACACACAACCATAAAAGCAACTCCCAATGACTATTCTCATAGAATCCTAAACAAAGAAATCACATAGAATTAATATGGGTCCCACATAGGGTTGCCCAAGCTACTGCACGATTATGGATGTGTGTGATCCCTACCATTTAATGTTGTTGTAAGACTTGTATCGTATCTTTCATATAATTAAACCTTTTTTTTTTTTACAGAAAGATCGCAACTACCAAACTTGGTCAGCATGTTGCAATTTCAGCAACCTTCAAATTAGTAACAACAATCCTTTTCAATACCCTTGAGTTGCTATTTATTTCCACATTGTATTTTTAGTAGCACCACACCTCTTCCATATTTAGATTGATTCAAAAATCTTTGTAGCACCCAATTCTAACATTCTCCTCTCACGTGACATGATGTTCTTATTAGTAAACATATGCACCAACGAAACAACCACCTTATTGCACGTCCAAACCATCCAATTTATTGGTTTTGACTACAAAATAATCCGTGCTCCCATACCTTCAAACTAATCATAGCCATCCATTTAGGGATCCAAAAAGATTACATGCCAAAATATTTTTTCCATGGGATGATCCGAACCATTCATTTGGTGGACCATGATATACATTGAGTGCACCCCTTTCTAAATCAGTCCAATGAGATAATCCAAACGGTCCAATTGATGAGCTTTGATGTAAATTGACGGTGCCCGCCAAACCATATTTACATAGGTTGATCCGAAGCACTCAATTAATGGGCCGCCACCTTAATCTTGAATTACAACAATCATGGGCCCATGCAAGATTGACCGAAATACACTACGCCCGCCATGAAAAATGACTTTCCTCATTAAATCCAAACAAGTTTAAAAATTAATGTTTTCATGAAAAACAATGTAGGGCACGCTTGCTTGATCCAAATCTAATCAAAATATTCAATGCGAGCCCACCAAATGGGTCCAAATTCTCCCTCCTTTGGATTCATATGAATAACCCTTCTCCACTCTTGGCAAAAGAAATGCAAAACATGGCGGAAATGACCAGAAAAGTTTGAGAAAACATAAGAGACGGACACGGAAATGCAAAACATTAGAAGTGACCGATAGAAAAATACTAACTTCTTTATTGATTATAGTGAGGCAAAATGGGGGTGTCTACAGAATCGACTAGGCAGGTGAGGGAGCCTATGTCGATAGGGGATTGGCCTGGTGTGCGAAGGATCCAAGGCCAATGGAATTGACCAGGCTGGCGAGGGAGCCGAGGTCGATCAGGGATTGGCTTGCTGCGCGAGTGTGCCTAGAGCCAAGGAAATCGACTAGGCAGGTGAGGTAGCCTATGTCGATAGGGGATTAGCCTGGCGAGCGAAGGATCCAGGGCCAATGGGATCGACCAAGCTAGCGAGTGAGCTTGGGGTCGATCAGGATTGGCTTGGCGCGCGAGTGTGCCTAAAGCCAAAGGAATCGACTAGGCAGACGAGGGAGCCTATGTCGATAGGTAATTGGCCTGGCGAGGGAAGGATCCAGGGCCAATGGAATCGACCAGGCTGGCAAGTGAGCCTGGGTCGATCAGGGATTGCTTGGCGCTCGAGTGTGCCTAGAGCCAATCTAGGCTAACAAGATTAAATCTGATAAGGATCTTTGGTAGATAGATTTCTATGGGGATTGAGTGCCATTAAATTTGCACTGGTTTGTATTTGTTGTTTGTTTTGAAATAAAGTTTATTTTTGTATAAATAGACGGGTTCTAGGTGGATATTTATACAAAAATGTCCCTAGTTTAGTTCTTTGAACAACTTGATTTTGAGCATTTGCATTGTTAGTGGCAACTGGTAATGCAAAATGCCCCTAGTATGGTTGCCTTAATGATTTGATTATACATTTTGTAGTATTAGTCATACTTCTATGGCTAATAATACAAAATGCCCATAGTGTATATATTCCCATAGACAAGAAAAAGTTAATATAAGGTAAGAAACTAGAGAGCAATTTCATTGCAACGATAAGAGGGTCTTTCTGAGTGCTCCTGATCGTGAGGTGACATCTTTCTGAACATTCTTCTTTTGTACATGGGGTACTGAACTGTATCCTGATTTCTTCTAATCAGGGAGATATTCACAATGTCTTTCCTTCAACGTATGACTACCTTTGCTAGGTAATGGCTTTGCTGGAGGAAAGACTAATCTTTTCTCTGACTTCCTCTGCGAGGGAGGAAAGGAAGGAGACTCGACTCGTACTAAAACAAATGATTTTGATTTATTTTAGGTAGGTAAAACCTTAGAAGATGAGTTTGGATGTATTTGTTCATGGGCAGTGTTCCCTACACCTGGTTTTTCAATCATGGTCTAAAGATCCTTTAGATTATTTAGAGTTTTTAACACATTTTGGTTTAGACCAAAGAGTGCTTCGCCCGGTCTTTATTGAGACATGCACTGCCAACAAACAAGTCGCCTTTTGTAGGTTTTCGACTTGGCGGACCGTTTTGCCCTGACTTTTGCCAGAAAAGCCCTCTCGGGTTTCTATTTCTGCGGGCACGATGACCCTAAATTTTGCCTAAGTCGCCTTTTCAGATTTTCGACTTAGCGGGTCTTCAAACCTTCTTGTTCTTTTCTTTTCTTTTATCCTACACATACCTCAACTCGGATATAGGAAGGATTCCAGGATAGAGTTTTGAAGATCTCCGGTTATCTTGTAGGGTGTGACCGAACCTTGATTCAACAGGTTGCCTACGGACCCCAAAGAAGGTTGGGATCAGGTCCGCGTAGTTCAAGGCTTTCTGTTGAGGAGAACTAATTGGGTAGTTTGCCTTCGCCAAATGTGACCGAACCTGAAGTGATCAAGTTGCCTACATACCCCAAAGAGGGGTTTGGATCAGGTCCGCGTAGTTCGAGGCTTTTCTGTGGGAAAAATGATCGAAGGGGCTAATATGAAGGGTTTTGTTGGCTTCGTCAAAGGGTGACCGAACCTGGGTTTGTCAAGCTGCCTACGTATCCCAAAGAGGATGGGATTAGGTCCGTGTAGTTCGAGGCTTGAAGACATCTTCAAAGGAGTTTTGAATTTGTAGGTGAGTCATTTTAGACTCTGATCGGCGCATGGAGGCCTTTGAATATCTTTTGATTTGATCGAGGTTGGTAGGTTTGGAAATTCTATCTCCATTTTGGTCAAGAAGTCTGACGGCTTTTCCGGACAGGATTTCATGAGTTCGACATTCTCTAAACACCATACCCCCCTCTCTGAAAATTCACTGCCCTGCTTTGCATCTTCAGTAGGTGCATCAGTTAACTGTTTTGTGGCAACTTTGTCTTTGAGAAACTTTAGAGTAACGTTCATGATGTTGAATTTTTGACAAATGGTCGTCAAGTGATTGCTGGTGATAACATCGAGGGAGATGATAAATAACTTTTGATTTCTTTGAAGGCTTCTTGACAATCAAGGTTTCATTGTTTGGATAGTCGTCCTTCGGACTGGTTTTGTTGAAATTCATGAAATTGACAAAACATTGAACCTTTCCATCTTTCTTGGGTAATGTAACGATGTTTGCTAACCACTTGGGATACTTGAAGACTTCTAGAAATTGATTGTTCACTTCTTCTCTGATTTTGAGGAACCATTCTGGTCTCATTATTCTGAGTTTCTGTTCTTTCGGCTTGGCTTCTGGGAAGAAAGAGATATGGTGCTGGACAATCTCCCCACTTAATCCTAGCATATCTTTGTCAGACCAGATGAAGAAATCTTTGAATTCTTTTAACAATTTGGTTAATTCCGCACGCTCTTCAGGGGATAAGGTTCTGCCAATCTTTATCTCCTGAAGCACGGATTCAGTGCCGATGTTAATATTTTCAATCTCATCTTCTATAGGTTCTTACTCGACGTTCTTCCTCTCATTTGATTAATTCCTTAATCTTGAGGGTAGTTTCGTCTGCATCCTCGTTTGAGGAGGGTTGTTCATTATATTTTAAAGCATTTTACTTCAGAAGAATCGAGAGATAAAGATGAGTACAGAGAAAGTTCTTTTATTGATTTGCAAGATATATCAGAGGAAAAACTGACTGACGTGCCCATTTCAGGCTCAATTACATTCAAAGTAGTTTCAAAAGAAAGAACCTGAATCAGAGATGTATTTTGATTCGAAAGACGAGAAGCTTATATTTGAAGGGATAAGGGAGTGGGATAAAAGTATCCGACCACTTGGAGGGTTCTGCTTTGCCAGCATCAGTAATCATACTTTGCGGGATAAAGGTAGAACAAATTCCTCGATCATGTCGATGATTGGAAGATCTTTCAGGAACATGGATTGTAACAGATCAGGGGCCAAGTTGTCACTCTGGCGGTTCTGAAATTTCTACCGAATTAGTAGGAATTGAAGAACTAGTTAGATCCCAGGTTCTTTCTAGACAAGAGTTGGTACGGGACCAGGCTTTTGATTTCTCAGGTGCAATGGTTTCAAGTGTACGAATTTTTTACCTGCAGATGGGAATTTACATACACTAGTTTCGGAACTTCTTTGCGCAATGATGGAAAAACCATACAAAGTTTTTTTTAATTTGTTTTGTAATTTTTTGTAATTTTTACAATTTTTTGAAATTTTGACAAGACTTTGACAGAATCTGGACATTCGAGGAGCTGAGAGTGAGGTCTGCCCTTGTGGTTTGCCGCCACTGTGGTTTGATGACTAGGAGGACACCCCTAGAAAGATTAGATTTGATTGGGGTTCAAACACCCATGACCTCAAGATGACAATTGGACAAGGGTCTGACATTTTGGATGACAAAGGTTTTGGCTTGGTATATCTTCTCGCAAGAAGACATATTCATTTGAATAGAGCCTTGACGCCTTGATCATGAAAAATAATCGGGATAGGGTTGTCTTCAAAAGTGAAGACAACATGACCTGAGTATGACTCATGACTTATGAACAAGACATCGGTCAGAACAAGGGCCATCTTCCTAGAGGAAGAAGAAGATTATTTGGGCAAAGTTTTGCTGCTGTCTTGACCATAATGGGTGGTTGGGATGAGTCTAACCTTTCGGAAAGACTGACTTGAATTTGAGCAGAGCTCGGGTACTGTGACCATAACAATAGTCATGACAGGGGTATCTTCGTACCAGAAGATGGGTTCATTTGGGCAGAGCTCTGCCACTACTGACCATAACAGAGGTCTGGGATGAGTCTATCCTTTCGGAAAGACTGACTTGGTTTGAGTAGAGCTCGGGTACTGTGACCATAACAATGGTTATGACAAGTTTATCTTCGTACCAAA